>NC_062218.1:50785764-51434014 GCF_902686445.1 Sciurus carolinensis
TTTGTTTTTATAAAAGATAACATTCATAATTTTAAAAAGTTTAAAAAAAGGTTACATTAAATAAAAACATTTTCAATTTTATTATCCAGAGCTCTTAAACTTTAGAAACATTCTTTGAGGCATCTTATGTCTATACTTTCAGGTGTACTTTTTTTCTTACTCAGTTTTATATAAATGGAACCATATTTACATGCTGCTTCCTTTTTTCTTTTTCAAGAAAATTTTTGACAAACTCAGTATATTATGGGTAGTTTCCCCAGGTCAGTTATATTTATGTCATATTTTTAAATGATAATATGATTCCAATCAGTGAACTAATTGTTTAAAAGATAAATTTTATGTACAGGATTCTTCTAATTTACTTGGCTAATTATTTATTGATAGATTTACAGGTTCTTTCAATTTTTAATTATTGATAAAACATATTGGAATGAACATTTGGGTACCTGTGAAGAGTATTTTTATACTTTAGGGTATTTTCCTGAAAATGGAAATGTTGGATTATAAAGTATACAGATTTATAATATTGATACAGCAAAAATAATCTGTTTTAGACAGTGACACATTTTAGTTGCCATAATATCAAAAGAAGATTTTCTAGAAACCAACTGAACATTTCACCCTGAATTCCCTAATTAGAATATAAGTTACATGAAAGCAAGGACTTTATTTTATTCACTGTGCACCTCAGAACTTGGAACAACTTCACTGTACAAGTGCTCAGTAATTACTTGTTGAATGAATGCATATATAATAAGCTAGAATCAATATGTCAGAAAGCTCAGTAATTATAGGTAGTAGTACTATCAAAATTATTAACTAAAATATTGACAAAATTTGTCATTTTTTTCTGTGAAAACAAATTGATTTGGATTATAATCCTCTAAGATGAAATAGTGGTTTTCATTGAATACAATTAGTATTTTGTGAGCTTTTAACTTTCTTGAGTCTGTCTTCTGTCTCAGATGTTAGTATATAAAAAAGATATTAGTATATATAAAAGTATATACAACTTTTCTCAGTTGTACATACCTTATTGTAGCATTTAAGGGACATAATCCAATTGGAAAGAGGATTAAATTTTAACAAATTAGGGACAGCTTTTCAGATGATATAAAAATAGCACAAAACTTAAAAGATGCTTAAGAAGCAAATATGTTGGTGGTGAGATTACGGGTTATGAGAAAGGCCCATTTTTTCAGTTTGATTCGAGGCCTTTTTCTGAGAGTATGGTCTTGGGTATTATCCTCACTGATACTCATTCTATTTTTGTAATGTGGAGATGAAATAATAGCACCTACCTCATTGGATGTTGTGAGATTTAAGGGAGATAATGATTTTTGTACTGAGGTTGGCAAATAATTATAATTTGTTATTTTGAGTTTTCTATATTGTATAACAGTTGAATTGGCTTATTTGGGCTACGGATTAGTCAGCTGCCTATAATTCTATATGCTTCTTTTCCTTCCTCCCTTCCTCCTTCCTTCCTTTCTTCCTTCCTTCCTTTCCTGTAGTTCTGGGGATCAAACCCAGGGCCTTTGTGCATGATAGGCAAGTGCCTTACTGATGAGCTGTATTTCCAGCTCAATTATGTACATTTCTGATTCTCCTGATTAGCTATGTAAAAGTTATGACCTTTTTAATTTTCTTTGGAGAAAATTTCTTTATAATAATCTTTGGAGAATACTGACTGATAATTTTATTTTTAGAAAATAAAATTCTATCTCGTAGTTAATGTGTGGTACCATTGGTCCTTTTATAAAGTTAGGATACATACATGATTTTAGTGATCACATTTCTTCTATATTGAAACCTTTTGCTGTTTTCCTATTCTATGAATAATTGTTTCTCTTCATTGTTTGTCAGTTATTCCCAACTATGCTTAAATAGATAGAAATAATATGAAAACGGAAAAATAACAGAATTGCCAACAGAAAGATGGCAATGGTGCAGTTAATTGTCCTGCAGTTTTCTTGCTGTGTTGCCTACCGTGCTGCATCATGTTTCAAGAAAGTAAAAAAAAAAAAAAGTCTAGAGGGGGCTGGGGAGATATCTTAATCGGTAGAGTGCTTGCCTTGTAAGCACAAGGCCCTGGGTTCGATCCCCAGCACGCCCCCCCCCCCCCCAAAAAAAAAGAACTAGAAATGTCATTGTTTTCCTCTACATTTTGGCTTTTATTTAACACAGTTCAGAATTTAGAATTTTTATTTCCTGTCTGAAATGGCAAAGAGGAGAAAGAAAAATGTTTGAGAAATTGTTTCCAGTTTTTTAGATGAATCAGACAATAGATGTTGAGACTGAGAGCAGCACTTTAAATTCTAATGATGATGGTGACATTGATTGTCTAAGTAAAATCTGACTATATCCTAGTTGAATTTTCTCAAATTCAGCAATTGATGAATTGATAGTATATTTCTGTGGACAAAGGAAATATGGCATTCTCAAGTTAATTATTGTTTTGGAATGTCTTCATCATCCATTGTTTTGTGACAAACCTAGACCTTTTGCTAAAAGAACATGACACTGACATCTTTTATGATGTTTATATACCCAAACTTAGTGATACAAAGAAAACTTATTAAAATGTTTATTTTTCCACTATCCCTTTATGTTATTTCTGTAATTTATTCATAACATGTCTTAACATATGCATTAAAAATGAGAGACTGGACATGGTGTCACACCCTTGTAATCCCAGCAACCCAGAGGCTAAGACAGGAGGATCAGAGGTTCGAGGCTAACCTCAGCAACTAAGAGAGGCCCTAAGCCACCTAGCAAATAAAAAGGTCTGGGGATGTGGCTCAGTGGTTAAGTGCCCCTGGGTTTAGTTCCCAGACTGGTACTTGGTAATGCTTATCTTTTTTGGTGTCTGAGGGTCCTTGAAGTGTCTAATACTAATACTTGACACTTAATACTTGAGCACTATATTGTCAAGTCCTGTCCCTAGATTCAGGGACACAGCAATAAAGGGAGCAGAATTCTGATCTTAGGAGAGATGATTTGCATTCTAGTTGGAGGAGCCAGATAATAAATAGACAAACAGCATGTTAAGGTATGGTAAGCCTGTGAAGAAATATTAAACAGAATGAGGAAAATAGAGGGTGTTTAGTGAAACAGGATGCTTTATAAATAGACTTGAATTATTGCAAAAGTGGTGTAACTGATATGAGTTACTGAAGAGATAGAATACTACAGTTACTTTCTTGTGGAAGATTTGTTTATAATGAGTTGTTTTTTACTTTGTCTAACTTTAACCTATTTTTCTTTAGCTGATTTTTAAAAAATGATATGTAGATATATCTTAGTACCCCTGAAAAAAGTACAAGGTAAATGTTTGTAATAGAATAAACCAAGACACTTTAAAATGTATTCTTTTCTAGGGTTTTTTACATGGGATATTTGAACGTCTAAAACAGTTTTTGGAATGCAGTAAGTACTTACATTGTAATTGTTTTTACTGTTGAATACTTAATTCATTACAGCTTATTCATTATTCATTAATATCTAGGATTAGTGAAGAATTAATAGGGATTAATGAGTGGGTCCCTATCCATTCAGAGCTTCTGTTCTCCATATGCAAGTCTAGAGAAATGTTTTGTCTGAGTGACTAATTTGTTGAACAATCTGAGTGAGTTCTTGGTAGCTGGCTAAAATTTGCTTCTTATATCTTGATAACTAATTTTTTGAAGGTAGTTTGGAAGCTTAGGTTTGTCTTCATATATCTTTCTTTTTTCTGAGTATAGAGGAAACCTTTATTTAAAAGAATCTATTTTTGTTCATTCTTCCTTTAATTTTTACAACTCCCCTTTTCTAGGCAGACATAATTTTGAACAGATACTAAGTTATATACTATATGCCAAATGCTTTTTAGACTTATTATAGACTCCTTCTTTCAGTATGTTTTACGTATCACTGTGATAAAATTTTGCTAAATGATCCTTTTATTTTGCAAATCTCATTCATTAACCCCAGCTGACCGATATTTAGGACACTTTGTAATCTGCCCTATACAGAGAATTAGCATTTATATCTTACTGGTGGTGTGTTATCCTCTTACCTTCCATGTGATTGTAAGTACCTTTGTTCAGGACACAAACCTGCACTCAAATATGTGTGGGTGCATATAGTGTGTGTCCATGTTCATTTGGGGATTTTGTACCCTGAGAATGCATCTTAATCTATACTTTTAGGGATTGTCGAGTATTGTATGTTAGTCATTTTAATAAATTGTTGACACGTTGCCAGGTACTCTCCTGGGTACTATACATGCAAAGGTGAATAAGACAGTTCATTTTGTGTAGTTAATTTAAACCAAAGTGGCGCTGTCATTTTTCTCTGGTCATAAACTCAGGGTTAGAAGGAAGAACAGACGTCCTTCTAGCAGAGGAGAATGAGATAATTGACAAAACAGATTATGAGAGTATAATCAGAGAGCAAAGGCATTGATGGGCCAATGTACATTAATCTGATATACAAAATTATAGAAGGGAAATTTTCACAAGAATATTTCAGAAGAGGTAGGAAAAGCAATAGTGAATATATTAGTGCTTTTTGTTGCTTGGAAAGTACTTCAACTACAACTGATTTAGTTTTTGAAAATGCGATTAATTGTTGCTGAAATTGCTACCTTTTTTACTTTAAAATGGGTTCAGTTCCTCTTTTAGGGTTTATTTTGTGTAACTTGGCTCTGATGATTTCATTAAATTTTATTACTTGCTATTGGTTTTTAAATAATAAATTTGTAATGCAAAATATACAAGAATATAACAGGAGCTATTTTTGCAAAAGTTTTGGTATTTTTTTATATTTATAGGATACTATAAACTTTTACTAATTTTTGAAAACATTTTTAACAGGTAGAAGTATAGGTACAGATAATGTATGTAGAGATAGACTGGAGAAGATCATCATTCTTTTTACTAAAGTGGTAAGTTTTCTTTTTATCTTAAGTACATTTTCTCAACCTATTTATTCAAATTTAGGAAAGAATATGCTTGTGTAATCACAACATTTTCACTTGATTGTAAGGAAACTCGTATTTTTACTCTTTGTAGGAAAGCTAAAAAGTCGCCTTCGTATAATGAAACTTTTTGAATGTATATAAATTTGTATAACATATATCACAACATGTAAAAGAATCAATCCTAATGAGTATTAGAGAAGCTGATTCCTCCAAGGCTTATTTCTAGATCCACTGGAAATAGCAGAGATAAAGAAGATGGCAGTTCAGCCGGAAGTAGATCAAATGCAGCAGGTAGAATAATATCAGGAAGTCAGTATATTCAGAATGATTGTCAAATTATCAACAATATCACATATGTTTTATTATTTTCTTATTTTAATTTTTTCAATTTTTAAAATTTGTTCTTTTTAGATATACATGATAAGTAGAGTGTATTTTGACATGTTATACATACTTGGAGTATAACTTACTCTAATTCAGATCCCATTCTTTTGGTTAAACATGATGTGGAGTTACACTGGTCATGTATTCATATATGAACATAGGGAAGTTAGGTTTGATTCATTCTGTCTTTCCTATTCCCATCCTCCCTCCATTCCCTTCATTCCCCTTTGTCTAATCCACTGAACTTCTATTTGACCCCCCTCCCCCCACATTGTGTGTTAGCATTCATATACCAGAGAGAACATTTGGACTGGTTTTTTGGGAATGGGTTTATTTCACATAGTATGATCGTTTCCAGTTGCATCCATTTACCAGCTAATGCCATAATTTTATTATTTATGACTGAGGTAATATTCGATTGTGTGTATATATATATATATATCACATTTTCTTTATCCATTCATCTGTTGAAGGGCATCTAGGTTGATTCCATAGTTTAGTGGTTGTGAATTGAGCTTGCTATAAACATTGATCACATGTTTTGAATGGAATTATATGGGTGCACTATACTAGGTAGTGAGTACAAATTTCTGATAATATTAAGAGTTATATAACATTAGCTTTTATGAAATTTGGGCTTGGAGAATTGGGAAAAGTGCAGAGTTGGGTTAAATAAATAAGGAAGATCTGGTTTGAGAGGTATTTACACTAAAATTGGTACTTGGAGACAGGTGGGAATATCTAAGTCTGTCTTTTCTTTTTTTGTTACTCTGGATCGAACTCAGGGGTACTAAACCACTGAGCCACATCCCTAGCCCTTTACATTTGTATTTTGAGACAGGGTCTCACTTTTGCTGAGGTTCGTCTTGAACTTGCAACCTTCCTGTCTCAGCCTCCTGAGTCACTGGGCTTATAGGTGTGTGCCACCCTGACTATTTTCCCTTTTTTAATGAAGGTTCAGTAGTAGGGTTAGAATTATCTGTTGCCCTGGGAAGTGAGAAAAGGAGCAGAAGTGATCTAGAGGGGCAGGGAGAGAAAGAAAGGAGTGTGTGTGTGTGTGTGTGTGTGTGTGTGTGTGTGTATGCATTTAAGTAGTAGTTACCTTTAGTTTTAGTTGTCTTCATTTCTTATTTTCCAGATAGCCTCAACAGCAAAACTTAACCTTCTGGGGATCAGTATAAAGTTGACTCCAATCCTTTTACACCATGCAAAATAAAACAGGGTGATGAAGTTTTGTCAATGGGGCTAGGTAGTGTGTATCTCTGATACTTGCCAGCATCTCTTTAGTTCCTGCTCAGTATGTCAATTATATAAGTAAAATTTAAAAAGCATTATTTAGATAGTCTGTATTAGAAACCATTTGTTATTGATCCTACTGGATTTTGTAGTTCTTTCTTTTACGTTTTATTTTTTGGAACCATGAATTGAACCCTGGGTCCTTAACCACTAAGCCACATACCCAATCTTTTTTTTTTTTTGAAACAGGGTCTGGCTAAGTTGCTTAGGGCCTTGCTAAGTTTCTGAGGATGACTTTAAATTTACAGTCCTCCTGCCTTAGCCTCCTGAGTTGCTGGAATTACAGGCATGTGCTACCATGCCCAGTGTAGTTCTTTCTTTTAGTTCTTACTTGAGGTAATGATGTAGGTAGATGGTATCTGTAATTTATTCTACTTTTTAGAACAAGTTGAAAACAGTAATTTCATCTTGTAAAATTTATATTTATGATCTCTAAGACTTTAATTAAAACTTTTTAAATTGGGACACCTCATCTATGTCTTCAATAGAATTGAATAGCTTTTAAGTTTCCATTTGTTCACTACTCACTTTCAGCAATTATCAACATATAGTCATGGTTAATCCTATTTTTTGTATGCTTCCTTCCCCTCCCCACTCTTGCTGATTATTCTAAAGCAAATTCTAGATATTCTATAGTATTATCTATAAATATTTTATTTTTTAGACATTCTTAAACACAGTTAATCACATTTAAAAATACTAATGGTTCTTGATTTCATTTAAATATTCTATTTTCAGATTTCCCAGTCTATAAATTTTTTATGATTGGTTTATTTGAGTCAGGAATAATGTCTGTTACATATTCTTTTTTTCCTTACTAATTATTTGTTGAAGTAATGGGTATTTTCCTGTAGCGTTTCCCATGTTTTGATGTTTGCATCTTCACGTGTTACTTAACATATTGCTTTGTCACCATACTCTTCTTACTCCCCCTATATTTCTCAGGAATTCGTAGTTAGATCTAGAAGCTTAGTCACCCTCAGGTTTTTTTTTTTTTTGTTTTTGTTTTGTTTTTTTTTTTTTTTGGTAGAGGGTGCTAACAAGAATTCTTTGTAGACAGTGCTGCATATACATCTTGCAGCCCATTAAAAGGCACACGATATCTGATTATCTCTATTGCAAGGCTAAGATTGATGAGTGAGCTATCGTTTTCTCTGCACCCTTTTTCCCCCCTTGATTTTAGCAGCCATGGATGATCAGTGTCTTGATCCATGATTTGATTAGGGGTTACAAAACAATGGCATTCTAATTCTATTATTCCTTTTGCATTTATTAACTGGAATTTTTCCATAAAGAAGAAAACTCCCTCATCAGAATGATTTGATATGTTGAAATATAGTTCATGCAGGAAAGCAGGATTATTTAAAAATTTTTTTCCCTTTATTTATTACTTTAATAAAAGCCTACCTTTTATATACATAATGCTTTCGTATCACTTTTACCCATTGTTATCAAATTAAGTATGAAGTGGGACTGTTTTGGTCCCTGTACTGGAAATAATAGAGAAGTCTTATTATGAGATATGATGTGGCAAAATCCACGTCATACAATGTATTTCAAGGAGGATTGTAGTACATGTAAAACTGAATATATACAGACTCTAAGGTTAAAAACTTGCTAAATATTTTTGAGTAAACTTATAACTGTGAAATGCTTATATTCCAATACAAACTGCATTTATTCCAATACAAAATGCATTTAATTTTTTCTTTACAGCTTTTAGATTTCTTGGATCAGCATCCATTTTCATTTACTCCTCTAATTCAGAGATCACTGGAATTTTCTGTAAGCTATGTTTTTACTGAAGTGGGTGAAGGCGTTACATTTGAAAGATTCATTGTCCAATGCATGAATCTTATTAAGATGATTGTGAAAAATTATGCATATAAGCCATCCAAAAATTTTGAAGGTAATGTACTATTGGTAGATTTTTTTTTTCTGTTTTCACATTTTAAATTTTTAATCTAAGTGAAGTAAATAGCTGTTTTGATAAAGATTTTTCTTGAAACTCATTTATTTTAAAGTCTGGAAAATAAACTGTTCCTGGAACACGAAACAGAAATAAAGTATTGCAGTGTTTAATAAGTGAATATCAGCTTTTAAAAAACCACACTGTACTTTTACCAAACTGTCTTGTAACACCATAGAAGATCAATTCAAGCTTAAGGACTTTAAGAATTATATACTACAATAATCCCTGCAGCTCCTGTCATAGGCTCTATTCATTTGAACAGTTTTCTCTGACTTTATAGAAAGTAGGGTTGCTTATAGACAGGTTAAATTGTTATGTTATTTGAGGTTTGTTCATGTGCATGTGTTCTAAGATGAATGAGGAAGGTTTGTAAGTGGTGGAGAGAGAGACAAATATACATATGAATTAGTCACTTCAGTATGCTGCAGTAATATAGCACAACAATGCATAAACTGTGTAGACAAGACTGGACTGATGTGGATATATTATAAATAAAAAGCGTCTTTGAAATTTGTTCATAATAAAAATGAATATTTATGCACAAACTTTATCTTTACCCCGAAAGCATGTTTTTTAAAATATAATCCAACTTCAGTAGAATGTTTTGGCTATACAATTAACTTGGAAATTTTAATTTTCTAGATAGCAGCCCTGAAACTCTTGAAGCCCATAAGATTAAGATGGCCTTCTTCACATACCCCACTTTGACAGAGATATGTAGAAGATTAGTCTCTCATTATTTTTTATTAACTGAAGAAGAACTGACAATGTGGGAAGAAGATCCAGAAGGCTTTAGTAAGGATTAATTTTTCTGTATTATTGTGACTTGTCTCCCTCTTCTATAAACAAATATCTATTTGAATGATAGGTATAACAGTATTTTAGTCTAATACTTTTGATGTGGCTATCTTTTTTTCTTTTAATTATCTTGCCTTTCTTAACCTTTAGAACAAATTGAGATGCAGAAAATGAAAGATTCATTCAACTATGATGGAAAATTTGGTCCAGAAAGATACTTTTAATGTTTAGATGCCCTTACAAATACATCCTGTAGTTTAAAACAAAAATATAAAATTAACTTCCTTTCTCTGTTAGGTCAATTTCTATTTTGTGATTCATTCCATATTAGTTTTTTACTTGTGAAAGGTCTGCTTCAGAAAGAAATTGGAAGATCTTTTTTTGAAGTGTTCTTGTGGATTATAAATACAGTTTCAATGAATGCTATTCACATTCTATATCTAGAATGCAGATTCTTTTTGATGCTTGTTTTTCCTAAGAGGAGATCTGTGTATCTGTTTGAATTTTAGTAGATCAATCATTAGATACATAGATGAGTAGCAAATCTATCATGCCACTGCAATAGAAAAGAAAGGAATCGTGTTTATAAAATGCTTTTGTTTGAATCACTTTGGCCATTAGTGGGACAGGGGCTAGATTTTAATCTCTTTTATCTCTTTGAATGCCCTTGCAATTAGACAGATTTGCTAATATTTTAAGAATGCCTTAAACTTTTTGGAAGATTTACCTTCCTTTTCTTAACAGGATTATAATGATAGTATCAGTTGATGTCATATTATCTGGAAATGATAGGTACATTGAGCTTTCCTCTAAAAGGAATTTTTAATGAAGGCAAGAATGCTTGTGGATTTAATAAGCACTTGGATAGGTGATTATACAATACACAGATGTGCTCTCTAATTTATAGAAAAGAATTCTGTGAAGTCTGTGTTCTCAAGAATTTGCATTTAGTATTATGTTTAAAAAACATTCATAAAATATTATACTATCATTGAAAGTTCTTTGTTTTCCAAAATGAGAATTTGGAAACATCTTTATTGCCATTCCTGGAGAACATCACTTGTCATCTTTTTAATTGCAGCAGTGGAAGAAACAGGAGGAGATTCTTGGAAATATAGTTTGAGGGTAAGTATTAATTGAAAAAAATTAATATGGGAAAGCTTAATCCTCAAGCTCTTAGTTCAGAGTGACACTTGAAAATTCTATATAGTAAGTCAGATAGGAAATTGTTTATAATTGCAAGAAACTTTTTTAGAGGAAAGTATTTGATTAAATTATAGATTTTGATCCAGATTTTTTAATTATTTTTGTTAACTTAGTGTTTGCAAACTGAATTTTTCAAGTTGCTTGGGAAATAATTTGTCATTGCACAAATGAAGAATGTAGAAGTGAATGCTGCTAGATTGATTTTTCTTCCTGAGTATTTCATTAATAAAATTACTTAAGATATGTTATTTATCTTACCACCTAATGTCATTCTCAGAGACCAGCTCGTTGCTTTCACTTACAGGATGCTTTTGGAGCACATTATTAATATGGCAAATGTTTTGCCTTTATGAAAATTTATCAGATGTGGTCACTGAGCTGTTTTTTTGGTTAAGACCTGTTTTTATGTAATTCACATAACTTAACATTGGTTTTCTAAAAATGCATCTTAATATTTTTAGAACCAGAGAAATTATTGGAGCTTTGAAAAACTTTTTAATCTTTTTAAAATTTGGTCTTATGGACAAGGTTTAACATATTAAAACAGAATAATATCATGAACCCTTTCTGAAAATGTAGTTTGTTATTAACACATAGCTAGTCTAGTTTCATATAAGCACCCCTACCCCATATTAATTTGAAGTAAATATCTGGGATGACATAGCATATGTTTTCGTATGCCTAAGGTTCTTTTCTAAATACAAAGCAAAATACTTCAGATATTTAGTTACAGTTTTTTTCTATTTTAAACCACCTAGTGATTCAACTCTTTTAAGAATCACAGTGAGTCATTTTTTCAATATAGATAACACCAATTTCTGTTACTGTTTTTGTTAAAAATACATATTATTTTAAAAATTTTTTTTGGTTCCAAGTATTGAACCTAGGGTTGCTTAACCACTGAGCCAAATCTCTACCCCCTCCCCTTTTTAAAATATTTTTCAAGTTGTTGATGAACTTTTATTTTATCCATTTATTTTTGTGTGGAGCCAAGAATCGAACCCAGTGCCTCACACATGCTAGGCAAGTGCTCTACCACTAACCACAACCCCAGTCCTCTCCACCCCTTTTTATATTTTATTTTGAGACAGGGTCTTGCTGAGTTGCTCAGTTGCTGAGGCTAGCTTTGAACCTGCAATCCGCCTGCCTCAGTCTGAGATTACAGGCGTGTGCCACTGTGCCTGGCAAAAAATACAAATTATTTTATATGATAAATAAAATTTATTAGTTGATGTTGGTATTTATTGTATCATTTCTAAGAAAAATATATAAATTTTAATGTAGTAAATCCTGAAAAGCTTTTTGAAGCACTGAACTCTAAATGATGTGTCTGACCAAAGAATGCTCTTTTCAAAGTATGATTAATAAAAAATTATTTTTAAATGCATAATGCCAAGTGATTGAAGTAATGAAATATGCTGTTATGATTTAAATTAACTTGACTTCAATTTTCATTGTGTTACCATAGTTCCAAAAAATAATAATCTTACTATTTTATTTTTAAATACAGAGTTGGAAATATTTTTAAGAGTTTTGGATTTTAAGAATGAGTATTCTTTGCTTTATTGTAAAATAAATATAATATGCCATCATTTTTATTAGAAATTTGTTTCTTCTCCCAGCCTTGCACTGAAGTACTATTTATAGATATATTCCATGAATATAATCAGACTCTTACTCCTGTACTTCTAGAAATGATGCAAACCCTTCAAGGTAAGGTATTTTTTATGATATATATTTGTTTATCCATTTAATTAATGTTTAGTAAAAGTGGTCTAACTGCTTACTATGTGCAACATGCTGTTTCTTAGATTATATGAATTTGAGAAAGACTGAATGAATTCTTTCCTGAAAGGAGGAAATTTGAGATAGGCCTTGAATTATAGTTTGGATATGATAATTAGATTTTGCTGACATAAACATAATAGCAGCATAAGCAAAATGGAAGTCACATTCCTATAAATCAACTAACATTGATTTATATTTTCTGATTTTTCTGTTGTAATCAGGGGACATTGATCACAGCTGTTTTTTTCAGTCTTTATTCCGAATGCCTGGCACAGTCAGTAGCTGTTGATTTGATTGCCTTTTCAAAACTGATAGAATATGCTGGGTAAGGGAAAATAATAAAAAAGTGTTCTGAACTTTTGAGTCTTAATGACAGGCAAAGCAGTTATCTCATTAATAGTGGTTGGAGGTACAGATACTTTTGAAGTACATGAGTATGAAGAGTCTTGGAAAAGAAGAGGTTCAAAAACAGAACATGAGATTTTCACCTGTAGGTGTAGGAGGAAGTGAAAGGCCTACCAAAACTCCAGGTAAAAATATGTCCTAACAGTTGAAGAGAAGTGTAAGTGGTATATCCTGAAGGACAGCATGTTGGCAGAAGTAATTGTTTTATGCTTATAAGAGGCAGAAGGCAGTGGAATCTTTCTAGAGAATAGATTATCTGATTAGTTGGGGCAGGAATCACATTGTAAGGGGGTGTCTAAAGTTGAGTAGGTAGAGATGTAAAGGAATGACAGGAAGAAAATTTCTTGTAGGTATCTGATCTTGTTTGTAGTAAGAAGCTCTGTTCTTTGAAAAGCTTAATAGAGTGTTTCTGTTTAAATTATAAGCCAAAGTAAGTATCAGCTATTATTAATATAATTATGTTAAAAGATTATTTGGGCATTATTTACTATTAGTTGATTTGCTGTATACAGTTGCCAATTTCTTAGTGTAGGATAAAAGATTAAATTTGTTAATATTTATACTACTTAAGTTGCTTTGTTGGTTTTTGCTTGTGGTTTTATTGGTGTCTGTTTTCTTCTACTCAGTCTTTTCTATCAATTTACTTTTTTAAGCCACTGTGGGAAGTGATAGATTATTTAGGTTAAATTTGGGTAGTTTACTGTCTGATGGTAAAGTTTTCAAGGATTTCTAAGTTCAGTTTTCTTTCTAGCTCTGTAGCAGTTTTCTTATTTAGAACTGTACTTATTCTAGCTTTTTAGAATGAGTTTAAAAATTATTTAACAGAAGAGTACTTTGGGAAACTTGGTAGAAATTTTTATCTTTTATAAAAATCTGCTTACTAAGGAAATTATATTTTCCATGCCTACCTCTTGTATCCTCCTTCCTGAAAAGATAGCACAGACTGCCAACTTTTTATTTTGTAGTTTTCACATTTCATAGTGGCAGTTACTTTCTGTTTGTACTTTTCATTTTATTGCCATTCTTTATTTAATGTACTGTCATAATCTGCTTTTAAAAATTTAAATATTTAAAGATCTTTTTTAAAATTTTAGACCTTCTTCATGAATTGCTTATTCTTATTTATTGTGTCCTGTTCTGATTCATCTTTTTTTTTCAAAGAATTTTCTTTTATATTGAGGATATAATAGCTAACAACTTGTGATATGTTTTTCTAGAATATTGCTTGTCATGACATTTTTTCAAATATGTTTAAAGATATTTAATTAATATTGTTTATAGCTTTACATATTGTACCAATGTTCTACAAGGGCAATAGTAATAAAATTAGGACCTCCCTCTTCTCTATGTTTAGTATCACCAAGTATATTGTATTTAGCTGAATTTTGAAATTAAGTCTGGATTGAATAAAAATTTAAGTGTCTATCAACAGATAGCTGGATAAAGAAAATGTGGTATGCATACACAGAGGAATACTACTAAGCCTTAAACAGGAAGGAAACCGTCATTTATTACAACATGGTTAGAACTGGAAAATACTATCTTAAGTCATATTGATTCAGGCATGTGAACACAAATACCAAATGTTCTTTCTTATATGTGAAACCTAAAATAATAGAACCCATAGAAACAGAGAACAGAATATTGATTATAGAACCTGAGGGACGGGAATAATGAGATAGTGGTCAAATGGTACAAAAATCTCAGGATTTTTTTTTTTTTTTTAATTCTCTGGCACACTATGCAAATAATAGTTAATAGAGTATTAGACATTTCAGGACTGTGGTTGTTGCTCAGTGGTAGAGGGCTTGCCTAGTATGTGGGAGGCTCTGGGTTTAGTCCTCAGAACCACATAAAAATAACAAAATAAAGGTATTGTGTCCATCTACAACTAAATTTTTTTTTTTTAAAACTAGAGTATTATACGCTTTAGAATCACTGAGTAAATTTCAAATGTTTTCACTACAAAAATGTTGCGTTTGAAGTGACGACTATATTAACTATTTTGATTTAATTATTTCACATAGTATTCAGAGAGCATAACATCATTTTGTATCTCATAATTCATATAGTTATAAATTGTTAATTTATAATTAAAAAGGTCAAAAAAATTTTGCATCATCTCATTCATAAGTAAAATATAAAAATGTTGCTCTCATAGACTCAGTTGAGAGAAGAATGGTGGTTACCAGCCGCTAGTAAGAGTAGGGAATAGAAAAGGATGGGGAAAGATTGATCAGTGACTACTAAGTTAGAGTTACTTAGTTGCAAGAAATTCTGGTGTGCTGTTGCACAGTAGGGTGATAATATTTAATAAAAGTGTACTGTGTTATTTCAAAAAGCTAGAAGAAAGAATTTTAAATAAATGTTTTCACCATAAGGAATATTTCAGATGACAAGTGTGTTTAACTTTTAACCTGCTTCAAACATTATACAATGTATATATGTATCAAAACATTGCAGAGTACTCCATTAACATGCATTTTTTTTGTTTAATGTATCAGTTAAAATAATTTGAATTTTTAAAAATTAGTTTTGCTTATTTTTACTGATACTTTTTTTTTTTTTTAGGACCCACCAATGTGGAAGATATGAATGCACTGTTAATCAAAGATGCTGGTATGTTAAACTTACATAGTTTAGAAACATTTATTTATTCAATAGATGGAGGGTCTGTTTTGTGGTAGATTTTGTGCTAGGAAAGTTGGAATACAAGAGTAACCAAACTATAGGAACTATCTGGTGAGAGATAACGACGTAAGCAGACAAACATAAATGTAACACTGAATGGAATGGTTATATACATTCAAAGCAGGTGATAAACACAAGCTAGTTTGGTATATCTAGGGAAAGACTCATAAAGAAGTGTACTGTGATAACTCAAGGACAAGTAGGAATGAGTAGTTGTACATGGAGTAGGTACAGAAGGATTCCAGGAAAACTGAGCAGTATGGAGAAAGGATTGATGATAGGAAGAGTAAATCTAGGTAGAGTTAGAACTGTTACTGTTTTGATTTAACTGAAACACAGAGGTTAAGGGGTTATGGTGAGAGATGGAACTGGAGAGACATAAGCATGAACCAGGTTGTAAAATACAGCCTCCATTTAGAAGCAGATGCTGTTTTATCCTTTTGTAAATATTACAGCAAATCAACTTTTCATTTGAAAGTACTAAGGAGTATTTGGGGAAAACATAGAGTAAAACAGCTTAATATCTCTAAAATGTCTATTTTGATAATCTTCCACAGGTAACATATGGTGAATTTTTCTTAACTTATAAATTCACATTTCAAAATAAGGTTAGTTTCTTAGATAAAGCCAAATGTCTGAAATCTTTAAATTTTTTGTTAAACTTTCTTTTCAGTGTATAATGCCGTTGGTTTAGCTGCTTATGAGCTCTTTGATAGTGTTGATTTTGATCAATGGTTTAAAAACCAGTTGCTTCCAGAATTACAAGTCATTCACAATAGGTAAGTATAAAATTTTGTGTTTATTTTACTTCACTGATTTTCTGATGAATGCAGGAAGCCATTAAAATTGCTTATAATTTTTGAAGAGTCATAGTTTGACTTAGGTAATGCCTATATAAGACTATGGATTCTGTAACTGGAATATGAGCAAGAGTTGACTTTTATGTTACTTTAAGTTTAGATATTGAATGAGTAGGATAGAAGGGAAAATGTCCTTCATAGTTTTTATTATTTCCTAGTTTAAGATTAGAGGCTATAAAAAATATTCCATGAGGATTTTTGTTCTTGGTATGAAGGTTGCAGGTCTGTCAAGTTCCTTCTGTGTACCTGCTGCCTATTAGATTGCTGAGCATATAGTCACAGATTATTAAGTAATTACTGATCAAATAGAATGCCACCCTCATGAGGATGGTTTTGTGAACATTTAGAGCTACAGAATTATAGAACTGAAGATGCCTTAAAAGTAATTTCGATCAGTAAGTAGCTATTTATCTTCTCATTTTTTTTCAATCATTTCTTCAATGAATAATGTTTTCAACACTTAGAATTTGCTATGTCCTATAAAGCCAACAATGAATAAAACAGCCTCTAACTCTGCCCTCAGGCGGCTAGTGAAACTCTGAAAGAGAGGATACCTACAATTGAGGAGGCAAACATAAGATCTAATTGTCCTTAAACCATGAAGGCTATTCAGTTTAAGACCTTCACTGTCCAATAAAATACCTCCCTTCATGTCTCTATGGATTGGTTGAAATAGGCTTAGTACAGCTGAAAAAATGAATTCAATTTTAATTGAAATTTAAAGATGAAAGTTGTGTAAAATATGTATTGATTTTATGTTGAAATGATAATTTGAGTATGTTGGAATAAATAAAATATTATTAAAATTTATCTATTTCTTTTAACTTATTTTGGTGTGGATACTAAAAAAATTAAAATCACCTCTTTGCTCTGTATCTCTTTTAAATAGCTATGTAGGCCTTGGTTTCTCAAATTTTACATACGAATTACTCAGTAGGAAATCATGTTAAAATGCAGGTTCTGGTTTAATAGGTCCGATTCAGATACTGCAGTCCTCTCATACTCCTAGAATGATGATGATGCTGGTTTAGGAAGCACACACATTGAGAAACAAACTGATTAGAGTTGGTCTGGTAGTGACTTTGACCTTGGAACTTGACCTTTCTGAGCTTTATTCTTTCTGTTTGAACAAAGACAAATATGGCAATACCCAAGATTTCAGTCCAAAAATGGATGATTCCTTCACTTCACTTTACACAAGTACTGTTACTTCTACCTCTGAGTCTTTGTTCAAATATTTCCTGTATCTTGAATTGACATTTTTCTACATTTCTGCTCAAGAATTCTTAAAATTTTAAAATTGCGTACAAATTATATCTATCTCTCTTTGACCATTCTTCTTTTCTGAAATCCTAATATACCACTTTGAGTTCTTTAATTCATTTAGGTGTGTTCCAAACTTTTTGATGACAGGAAATATTTACTTTTTTTTTTTCAACTTAAATTTTTTTCTATGCACCTGATCATCTTTTAAGATTGGAGTTTTCTAAAATAACATCGTATGTTCATTAGCTTGTTCTTTTTACAACCAGGAGTAAATAAATTATCATCTCACCATTAAAAGATATTTTATGAATGAAATTTTTGGACACAAATATTTTGAGCTTTGCGATTTTTCTTCTTGCCTTAGGAGTCTTCATTTTCTTTAGCAAAGACAATCACAGAGAAATAATATGTTTACATGCATTGAAAATATAAAACTTTTAAAATATAAGTGACTATTTTTGTAATCTGTCACATTCCATAATTAACTGATAGCAGTAAGTTTATATGAATATTTTATGGTAGAAATAACAAGGTGCTGTGAGAAATCAAACACGTGCTTGAAAGTGGGTGGGCAGGGCAAATTTTTACTTCTGCCAGAAGTGTGTGCTACTGGAATCTGGCTAGTTATTGCTCCTGGCCTGTTAATCTCCCTGTTTACATACCTAACTCAGTACTGCCCTTTGCCCTGATTGGAATACTCAGGAGTGTAATCTACACCATTAGCTAATTTTAAAATTGGGGTGGGCAAAACAGAAGGACTACAATTAAAAATGGCTACAATTGTATTCAATTAAGGCTGAAGACTATATTCTGGAAAAGGACCACCAGATTTTCTATTTCTTATGCTTTATATAATCTTAGAAGTCTTTCATAATGTTCTGAAAATATTGTGGAATCATCAACTAGAATAAGAAAATTGAATACAGGAGCTCCTTTATTATTACTTTATGGGATCTCCACAGCTTTAGGGTTTAGGAATTAACACAGTTTTTAGTTACTTGAGAAACAGAAATGGATTTTTTTTTTTTTTTTAAACGTACAGATCTATGTTGCTGGTCTTCCATGTGAAAGAATCAGGGTTACAATATGTGTGCCTAAGCATTTTCATTTACTTACATCAGGACTTTATTGGTAGTATTTTATACGGTGTCACATTTTTACAGGTAACTTTAAAGCTTTTATGTAAATGTAGAATGCACATACTACTACATTCTTAGATTTAAATGGTGAAATATACTAAGTGAAACAGACCTTTCAAAATATTAAATGTTTTACTTTCATGATTTTTACCCATGCAGGTATAAGCCATTGCGACGCAGGGTCATTTGGCTCATTGGTCAGTGGATTTCTGTGAAATTCAAATCTGACTTAAGACCCATGCTGTATGAGGCAATCTGTAACTTGCTTCAAGATCAAGATTTAGTGGTATGTTGCTTAAAATTCTTAAAATAATTGTTTTTTAAATTTCAGCCTGTGCTAAACTTTTAGGTTCAGAAAATGTTCATATTTTTATAATGTGATATTCCTTGGTTAGCAGTTTGATTTGAGGGAGAAGAATCTTTTGATTATTGTTTGCCTTTTCCACTAAGTCATTAAAAAAATGTGTAACCAAATAACTATTTTGAAATCATTTTTAATATTTTAGTAAGAGAAAAAATAAGACAGTTTTTTAAGACCCCTTTATTGTTATGCTTTTGGTATTAGGGGTTGAACCCAGGAGCACTTTACCAGTGACCTGCATCTGTAATCCTTTTTGTTTATTTATTTTTAATTTTTTAAAATACTTTTCAGTTGTAGATGAACATAATACCCTTATTTTATTTATTCATTTTTTTTAATGGGCTGCTGAAAATCGAACCCAGTGCCCCACGCATACCAGGCAAGCACTCCACCACTGAGCCACAACCCCACCCCCTTATTTTTAATTTTGAAACGGTTTCATTAAGTTGCTGAAACTGGCTTCATTCTGCCTTAGTCTCCTGACTTGTAGGAATTACAAGTCTTAAAATCCCTTTTTACAATATTCTTTTTCTTATTTAGGACAGTCTTTTTCATTGACACAGCATCATATTCTGTTTCACCCTTGCTGTTGATTCTTTGTTCATTTATGGTTTTTTTTTTTTTTTTCTTTTGTTTCTGCCTTTGGAATTGATGTTTCTTTTAGGATTTTTTTAAATGATATTCACTTGATATTTTCATATTTTCAACGCTTGATAATAGCTTGTTTTTTTTTTTTTTCCCCTACTTCAAAACCTTAGATTTGTTGTTTTATCATACAGGTCAATTACTTAAACAGACCCATAACTTTAAGAAGTTTAAAATTGTATAGAATAGTTTCCCTTTTTTTTCATACTAGTGCTCTAATGTATATTTGAATTAATATATTAGTGTCTTAATATATACTTTTTTGTTTTGGACTTAGATTTGGCTCTATTATAGTCTTTAAGAAAGTTTGGGTAAAATGAGGGTCTCCCATCCCCAATTTGTGTTAAAATCTTGTCTCATCATTTCCCAGTGTCTCCCTTTCTCCCACCTACTTCCTTATTTTTACTTTCAACCCACCTGATTTCCCAAGCAGAGGCTTAGTCCACACTTTGCTCTTCTTTGTGTATATAATAATAAATAAACGACTTTTAGTGTTTACTGAAGAAAATGCAATTAAAAATTTGTTGTAGAAATATATAGTACTTTCGAAAGGCCAAATAGAAGTGATGTTTGGATTTTTGACTTAAGTATTATCTACTTTGTGTAAATAATTGAGAATTTACTCTATCATTCTGTAGTGATTAAGTAGTATAAATGTGAAAGTTTACAAGGGAACCCATTTTTACCTAACTGCTTTGAAGATTATGGTTTCCTATAATTTTTATTTTTCAAAAGCTTTAGAGTAAAACACAAGATTTAAATTTTTGTTTTCTTAGTTGGAAATACCATTTGTTTTTCTGTCAGTAGTATCAGAAAAAAGACATTAAATGACTTATGAATGTGTTATAAAAGGCTTAAATCTCAAGTTTTCTTTGGCAAGTAGAGAACTTTCTTGTGTCTTTATAATGGGTCTATTAAAAAAGAAAAGAAAAATGAACTATTTTTATCATTACTTGAAAAGCAGAACATTAATTATACCAGTTATTAATAAATATTAATGGGGAGAAAGGATTTCATGACCAGATAAGTTTGAAAACTGTGCTAATATTAAAATATATCTCATAATTAAGGACTGGTCAGAACCTTAAAAATGAACATCTGCATTGTATCTATCCAAGATCAAGAATATAGAGGTTATACTGCTTTAATTTAAAGTGAGAAGTGCTGACTAGTGAAATGTTGGAAGATACCTTACACATACATGAATATATAGATATACATATATATACACATACCATAGTATGTATATAAGCATATGATGTGTATACATACAAACATGCCAGTATGTGCATATGTGTGTAAATATAGTGTGTGTATATATTTATACATGTATATATCCAGATATAAATCTAAAGCCCCTCTGGCTTTCTGAATCTGCATTTTCTTGTTTGAGTGCTGTTATAGAGTTGGAATATATTTGATACTGAGCAATTGCATTTTTCTGGTCTTGCATTCATTTTACAAGGAATCAGGCTATGACAGAACAAAAATCATGCTGCAATTACAGGAAGCAACTTCTCCAGTTACTGTGGCCTTCTATACATTTTGTATGGGGGCCAGCATTTTATTTTTTACATATATATGTCACATGTATTAATGAAATAAAACATTAAAAATGTAATTGAATCCTATATCTTTCTAGCTTCCATTTATTGTCTCCTGTGTTGAGCAGAGGTTTTTAATAAATTACAGCCAGACTTATAGTTTTATTTTATACCTCTTGTTTCTTAAGAAATCTCTTCTTTCCCTTGTCATATTCAAAATTTGTTTTTGAATATGATGTAAAGTAAGGTTCAATTTTCATTGTTTTTTTTTTTCTTCCTGAAATGGCTTGTCATATAATCCCTAATTTTCTCAGAGATTCATGAGGCTACCTGTCATGTACCAGATTTACACAAATGTGTATCTGTTTCTATAGTTTGTTCTATTCCAGTGGTCCATTTGTCTCTTCACATTTGAGTATTGTTTCAGTTACAACAGCTTTATAGTAAATCTTAACACCTGTTGTGAAATGCATTCTTGTACTTCTGAATACCAACAAATTTTTCATGGTAAAGTCAAATAGTATTTATTATTAGTTGAATTTTTTTGCAGGGGTATAGTATATATACTTGGTTTTAATTGAGCCCTTCTTTACACTTATTAACTGGTTCTTTGAAAACATATATTGGTTCCTCACACCATAATTTAAGATCTCATACCATAATTTAAGAATACTGACTTATATTCTGTACCACAGACCAAAATACCTGTTTAAAAAAACACTCCCTTCTGTCTTCACACTTATGACATATTACATAGCAGGTGGAATCAATGCTTGTGACAAGTTTCAGGCTTGAGAACACTTAATTTCTACAGTGTTAGTAAGAATTACTAAATTTTAGATGAGAAGAACGTAATTTTCTTAGGAATACAGATGATCAGTTGATTGATTCTTTTTTTTATTCCTTGTTCCAGCTAAGGGGACTATCTTTATTTCTGCACATTAGTTCTACGATTTTAATATTTAAAAAAAAAAAAAAAAAAAGAGCCTGGACAAAACAAAAAAAAGAAATAAAAACCAAAAATAATTAAAATTAGAGATAGTGATTTGAAACAATTTTTTTTCCATTAGATATGAATGATGTTTATTAGTTCTAGAATGATTAAAAGTCATGGTGTACTTTCTTTTAGGTCCGGATTGAAACAGCTACAACTCTGAAGTTAAATATCCTTTTAAAAATTTAAAAGTACTTCATTATAAAGAAGTTTGTTAACAGTTATAAATTATTATTTTTGAAGTTAATTTGAGCTAATTTAAAAATATAGATTTTGATTGGTTTATTGTATTTGTTTTGAATAAATTCTTACCATGATAAACCTCATATATTAGTTCTTTTTGTTCCTTAACTGCTTTTTACCTGTTGATGATTTTGAATTTAGAACAGATCAGTTTCTACCGGTAAGAATATTCATTTCCAGGTTTTATAACAATTGCTAATTAGTTTTTTGAATATTGTGTTTTTTATAGCTGAAATTATATGTGTATACACACAAATAGTTATTAAAACTGAATTTAAAAATACATTGGATTATTTTGGAGGATCTCACTTTTATTTGTAACTTACTGGTAAACTTTTGTTGTTAACAGGTCACTTTTATTCTGTGTAGTTTTGTTTAGCTATTTTGTTACCAATTTTGAAATTGAATACCAATTTATTTCTACCAATTATAAAATAATTTCATTTTATGTATGTCACTTTTTTTTTTTTTTTTTGTATCAGGGACACTTAACCACTGAGCCACATCCCCATTCCCTTTTTATTTTTTATTTAGAGAGTGGGTCTTGCTAAGTTGCTAAACTGGCTTTGAACTCACTATTCTGTCTCAGCCTCCCAAATTGCTGGTTTTAAAGATGTGCTCCACCATGCCCATCTGTGTCTGTTACTTTCACTCCTTACATTATTTGTATAAATACATGTGAATCTTGGCACTAGATTGCAGATTACTTGAAGACAAAAATACCAAATCATTCATCATTGTTATTCACTAAATTCTGTGCACCTAGCTTGGTGTTTTCAAACAGTTGGTTGTCAGTAAGTACTTGTTAACTATATTAGTAATATTGAAGTGGTAGTGTTTATTTTTAAGAGGACTAGGTGAGAAGAAAATTAAGTGACAAAATATCTACTATTTATTTACCTCTTATGGTGTCATAGATTGGGAAACTTGTAGAATAGTGATTTTTCTTAATAAAATAATCACTAGATATTTTTAATGAAAGAAATGTTATAGGATTTTACATAAACATGAACCAAATTAAAAAACAAAAACATAAATAAAATGCCACACTCAACGAAAGCAAAACATTCACCAAAAAAGCAATAACAAAAAAATGAACCAAATATCCGAGTGAACAAATGGTTTATATAACTCCCTGTGATTTGTCAGTTCTGAACATAATTTTAATAATGTAGGTGTTCAAGGCCAGACACATGTTATGAGTTTTTAAAAATTTTTCATAAATGTTCTGAAATTCATAGAATAATAAGTGTGTATATCCAAAAATTTATACCTACATACCACATAAGTTAAAGACTACTTCAGATAGCTGGTCTTGAGTGCAATAATTCTTATTTTTTTGCTTAAATATATAAGTATTACAAAAAAAATGAAACCATTTTGTGATTGGTAATAGAAATATGTGGAAGAATAGTGAGAAGGTACTTACTATTAATAGCTTAGTTAATAGAATAAGATTTTAAACATTCATAGTTTAGACAATCTAAACATTCAGTTTGTGGATGATTAAGATTGTGAAAGTGACACATTTAGTAATATTAAAGAAGCAAATTAATGTCGGTGTGTATTGGACCTTGAACAATTTAAAGTTGTTTATTAAGGTTTTGACTTTCTGCTTATCTTCCATTGCTTCAACATGATTTATTTCTTATTTCCATCTGTATAGATGTGGACATCTCACTTCTCAACCATTTTTTTTTTTCCTTTTCCCGGCAGTATTTGGAGACCATGTTCACACTACTTTTTCAGTTATTACAGCAAGTTACAGAATGTGACACGAAGATGCACGTTTTGCATGTCCTTTCTTGTGTGATTGAAAGAGTCAACATGCAGGTAATTTTGTTATAAAACATGAAAATAAGTGTTAGAAAGGTGAGTAGAATATGTGTAGAATTCATCAATTTCCTTTTTTTACAATCTACAGTGTATAAAAGTTAATGTGTTCATTAAAATGTGTTGATTGTGATTTCATTTATGTATTCAGAATTTACATTTCTGTACACATTTTTTGAAAAATAACTAAGAAAATTGAAATTTGAAAAACCTACATCAACATTGTAGAGGTGTTTAGAAAGAAAGTAGAATTTTTCATATCTTAGAAGATCTGGTTTATTAATAATCTTAAAATCCAGTGTACTTGAAGGCATAATCATAGGTGTCTGTCAGCAAATACAAATTTTCTCAAGGATCTGTTATTTTACCTTAAAAATTAATGTGTTTTGCATTGTAGTCCACATTATATCCACATTTGGTTTAATATAAAAATGATGTGTACAATTGTTATCAGTTAAATTATTTAGCTTCTCTTGTTACTCATCTTTGTGAAAAATTGATAATTCAGGGAACACATCATAATTATCCTGTGGCAGCTTCTATCCTTGTTCACAACAATATATCTTTTTTTTTTTTATTGTAAACAAATGGGATACATGTTGTTTCTCTGTTTATACATGGAGTAAAGGCATACCATTTGTGTAATCATGAATTTACATAGGGTAATGTTGTTTGATTCATTCTGTTATTTTTGCCCTTCCCCCCCACCCCTCCCACCCCTCTTCTCCCTCTATACAGGCCTTCCTTCCTCCATTCTTGCCCCCCTCCCTAACCCTAACTGTAACCGTAAAACTAACCCCTCTCACCCCCCATTATGTGTCATCATCCGCTTATCAGCAAGATCATTCTTCCTTTGGTTTTTTGAGATTGGCTTATCTCACTTAGCATGATATTCTCCAATTTCATCCATTTGCCATAATTTTACAAATGCCATAATTTTATCATTCTTTATGGCTGAGTAATATTCCATTGTATATATATACCACAGTTTCTTTATCCATTCATCAATTGAAGGGCATCTAGGTTGTTTCCACACTCTGGCTATAGTGAATTGAGCAGCTATGAACATTGATGTGGCTGTATCTCTGTAATATGCTGATTTTAAATCCTTTGGGTATAGGCCAAGGAGTGGGATAGCTGGGTCAAATGGTGGTTCCATTCCAAGTTTTCTAAGGAATCTGCACACTGCTTTCCAGAGTGGCTGCACTAATTTGGAGCCCCACAAGCAATGTATGAGTGTACCTTTCTCCCCACATCCTCGTCAACACCTGTTGTTGCTTGTGTTCTTGATAATCGCCTTTCTAATTGGGGTGAGATGGAATCTTAGGGTGGTTTTGATTTGCATTTCTCTTATTACTAGAGATGTTGAACATTTTTCCATATGTTTGTTGATTGCTTGTAGATCTTCTTCTGTGAAGTGTCTATTCATTTCCTTAGCCCATTTGTCAATTGGGTTATTTGTATTCTTGGTGTAGAGTTTTTTGAGTTCTTTATAGATTCTGGAGATTAGTGCTCTATCTGAAGTATGATTGGCAAAGATTTTCTCCCACTCTGTAGGCTCTTTCTTCACATTGCTGATAGTTTCCTTTGCTGAGAGAAAGCTTTTTAGTTTGAATCTATCCCAGTTGTTGATTCTTGCTTTTTTTTCTTGTGCTATGGGAGTCCTGTTGAGGAAGTCTGATCCTAAGCTGACATGTTGAAGATCTGGACCTACTTTTTTTTCTATAAGATGCAGGGTCTCTGGTCTGATTCCGAGGTCCTTAATCCATTTTGAGTTTAGTTTCATGCATGGTAAGAGATATGGGTTTAGTTTCATTCTGTTGCATATGGATTTCCAATTCTCCCAGCACCATTTGTTGAAGAGGCTACCTTTTCTCCATTGCATATTTTTGGCTCCTTTGTCTAGTATGAGAAAATTGTATTTATCTGGGTTTGTGTCCGTGTCCTCCATTCTGTACCATTGATCCACCTTTCTATTTTGGTACCAATACCATGCCGTTTTTGTTACTATTGCTTTGTAGTAGAGTTGAAGATCTGGTATTGCGATACCCCCTGCTTCACTCTTTCTGCCAAGGATTGCTTTAGCTATTTGGGTTTTTTATTCTTCCAGATGAATTTCATGATTGCTTGTTCTATTTCTGTAAGGTACATCATTGGGATTTTAATTGGAATTGCATTGAATCTGTATAGCACTTTTGGTAGTATGGCCATATTGAAAATATTAATTCTTCCTATCCAAGAACATGGGAGATCTTTCCATCTTCTAAGGTTTTCTTTAATTTCTTTCTTTAGTGTTCTGTAGTTCTCATTGTAGAGGTCTTTCACCTCTTTTATTAGATTGATTCCCAAGTAGTTTATTTTTTTTGAAGCTATTGTGAATGGGGTAGTTTTCCTAACTTCTCTTTCTGAAGATTCATCACTTATGTATAAAAATGCATTAGATTTATGAGCATTGATCTTGTATCCTGCTACTTTACTGAATTCACTTATGAGATCTAAAAGTTTTCTGGTGGAATTTCATGGTTCCTCTAAGTATATAATCATATCATCAGCAAATAGGGGTAGTTTGAGTTCTTCTTTTCCTATTCATATCCCTTTAATTTCTTTGGTCTGTCTAATTGCTCTGGCTAGAGTTTCAAGGACGATATTGAATAGAAGTGGTGAAGGAGGGCATCCCTGCCTTGTTCCAGTTTTTAGGGGGAATGCTTTCAGTTTTTCACCATTTAGAATGATATTGGCCATGGGCTTAGCGTAGATGGCCTTTACAATGTTAAGGAATTTTCCCACTATCCCTATTTTTTTTTAGTGTTTTGAGCATGAAGAGGTGCTGTATTTTATCAAATGCTTTTTCCGCATCTATTGAAATAATCATGTGATTCTTGACTTTAAGTCTATTGATATGGTGAATGACATTTATTGATTTCCTGATGTTGAACCAACCTTGCATCCCTGGGATGAAACCCACTTGATCATGGTGCACTATCTTTTTAATATGTTTTTGTATGCGATTTGCTAAAATTTTGTTGAGAATTTTTGCGTCGATGTTCATTAAGGATATTGGTCTGAAATTTTCTTTCCTCGATGTGTCTCTGTCTGGTTTAGGTATCAGGGTAATATTGGCTTCATAGAATGAGTTTGGGAGGGTTCCCTCCTCTTCTATTTTATGGAATACTTAGAGGAGTATTGGAATGAGCTCTTCTTTAAAGGTTTTGTAGAACTCGGCTGAGAACCCATCTGGTCCTGGACTTTTCTTTGTTGGTAGGCTTTTGATGACTTCTTCTATTTCATTACTTGAAATTGGTCTATTTAAATTGTGTATGTCCTCCTTGTTCAGTTTAGGCAATTCATATGTCTCTAGAAACCTGTTGATGTCTTCGAAATTTTCTATTTTGTTGGAGTATAGATTTTCAAAATAGCTTCTAATTATGTTTTGTATTTCAGTCGTGTCTGTTTTGATATTTCCTTGTTCATTCCGAATTTTAGTGATTTGGGTTTTCTCTCGTTTTCTCTTTGTTAGTGTGGCCAAGGGTTTATCAATTTTGTTTATTTTTTTCGAAGAACCAACTATTTATTTTGTCAATTTTTTGTATTGTTTCTTTTGTTTCAATTTCATTGATTTCAGCTGTGAGTTTAACTATTTCCTGTCTTCTACTACTTTTGGTGTTGGTCTGTTCTTCTTTTTCTAGGGCTTTGAGCTGTAGTGTTAGGTCGTTTATTTTTTGAGTTTTACTTCTTTTACTGAATGCGCTCCATGACATAAATTTTCCTCTAAGTACTGCTTTCATAGTGTCCCAGAGATTTTGATATGATGTTTCTTTGTTCTCATTTACCTCTAAGAATTTTTTAATTTCCTTCCTAATATCTTCTGTTATCCATTCATCATATAATAGCATATTGTTTAATCTCCAGGTATTGGAGTAATTTCTGTTTTTTACTTTTTCATTTATTTCTAATTTCAATCCATTATGATCTGATAGAATACAAGGTAGTGTCTCTATCTTCTTGTATTTGCTAACATTAGCTTTGTGGCATAATATATGGTCTATTTTAGAGAAGGATCCATGTGCTTCTGAGAAGAAAGTGTATTCACTTTTGTTGGATGGTATATTCTATAAATGTCCGTTAATTCTAAATTATTGATTGTGTTATTGAGTTCTGTAGTTTCTTTGCTCTATTTTTGTTTGGAGGATCTGTCCAGTGGTGAGAGAGGCATGTTAAAATCACCTAGTATTATTGTATTATGGTCTACAATAATATATCTTTATTTGAAAATCTCTGTATTCTGATAGATTTGCATTTCCCTAGTTACTAAGGATGTTGAATATTTTTGTATATATTTGTTGGCCACTTGTATTTTTTTCTTCTGAAAAAAATATTTAGTTCATTTGCCCATTTATTGATTGGCTTATTTGGTGTTAATTTTTTTGTGTTCTTTATGTAGTCTGAATATTAACCTTCTGTCAGAAGACTAGCTGGCCAAGATTTTCTCCCATTCTGTTTGCTTTTTCTTCATGCTCTTGTTTTCTCGTTGTGCAGAAAGTTTTTAATTTGGTGTTGTCCTGTTTATTGATTCTTGGTTTTATTTGTTGAACTTAAGGAGTCTTATTAAGAAAGTCTTTACATGCAACTGTATGTTTGAATATTGGCCCTATGTTTTCTTCCAGCATCTGCAAAATTCCTGGTCTGATTCCTAGATTTTTGACTCACTTTGAGTTGAATTTTGTGTAGGGTGGTAGGTAGGCATCTACTTTCATTCCTCTATAAATGGATATCCAGTTTTCTGAGCACATTTTGTTTAAAAGGGTGTCTTCAATATATATTTTTAGCACCTTTTTCAAGGGTGAGATGATTTGTGGGTTTGTCTGTGTCTTCTTTTCTATTCTTTTGGCCATCAAGCCTGTTTTTATGCCAATACCGGCTGTTTTTTGTTACTATAGCTCTAGTATAATTTGAGATTGGGTATTGTGATAGCTCCAGCCTTGCTCTTTTTTGTTCAGGATCACTTTGACTCTTCTCGGTCTTTTATTCTTCCCTATGAACTTTAGGATTTTTTTTTATTATTATTATTTCTGTAAAGATCGTCATTGGTATTTTGATAGGGGTGGTTTGGATCTTTAGATTAATTTTGGTAATATGACCATTTAACAATATTAATTCTGTCTTTCTTAAGAACATGGAACGCCTTTTACTCTTCTAATGTCTTCTTCAATTTCTTTTGCCTCTGAAATGGTTAGACTTATTCCCAGGCTTTTTTCTTTTCTATTTTTTTTTAAAGTGAAATATGAGTGGAACTATTTTCCTGATTTCTTTTTCATTGGGTTAATTTTTAATGTATGGGATTTTCTCACCCCAGTAAGAATGGCAGTAAATAATAAATACTGGCGAGGGTGTTGGGAAAAAGCAACACTTAAACATTATCAATGGGTCTACAAATTAGTACAACCACTATGGAAACCTGTATGGAGATTTTAGAAATAAAACTACCCATATGTTCCAGCTATTCCACTTTTGGTATTAATCCAAAATAATTAAAATCAACATACTAGTGATATGCGCATAGCAGTATTTTTAGCAGTGCAGTTCACAATGACCAAAGTCTGAAACCAGCGTAGGTATCTGGCAGCAAATAAATGAATAAAGAAAATGTGGTGTGTGTGTGTGTGTGTGTGTGTGTGTGTGTTTATATATATATATATATATAAATATATATATATTTTTATATATATATATATATAAATATATATATATATTTTATATATATAAACACACACACACACACACACACACACACACATTGGAATTTTACTTGGCCATAAAGAAGAATGAAATTATGTCATTTACTAACAAATGGATGGAACTGCAGAACATCATTCTAAGTGAAATAAGCCAGACTCAAAATGTAATGTTTTCTCTTATACATGGAAGCTAAAGAGTAAAAAGGAATAAAGACGGAATCTCAGGAAAATAGAAGGGAGAAAGATATAGTAGGGGAAGAAATTGAGGCTGAGGGAGGAAGGGCAGAAAAGGTGAGGTACTGGGGAATAAAATTTACCAGATTATGCTGTCTACATGTATGATTATATCACAATAAATCCCACTTTTGTGTCTGATTATACTGTACCAATTTAAAATAAATAAATTTAAAAAATAAATAAATAGACTAGACCAGTAAAATAGAAGAAAAGGGATCATAGAGAAGGAGGGAGAAGGAAGGGGTAGAGGGTAATGGAAGTCCTGGTGAATGAAATGGAGCAAATTTCATTATGTACATGGATGAATATGTGACAATAAATCCCACTCTTCTATATAATTAAAATGTACCAAAAAAACCAAAATTTAAATAATAAAGCTGAAGTTACTTAAAGAAACAAAACACTTTACTAACTCTGTGAGGTATTAGGAAAAGAGAACTTATTTGAGTTCACAGACTTAGTGTCTACTCTTGTATCTGCCATTCCTGAATTCTAACATCTGGTCTTGTTTATAAATTCCAAAGCAGTCAATGAGAATGACTGTGAACTATTGAGTAATGACAGTGTACCATTTCATGTGCTAAGTCCTTTGCATATATTTTTCATTTAATCTGCACAGAAAACTTGCAATGAGTGTAATAAAATGGTATCTCAAACAACTTGAGACTTTAAGAAATTTTGTCAAAATTCATACATTTTAGTGGCAATGCCAATATTCAAACTAAACATTATATAACTCCAGTTCAGATTTGAGACACTATTAATCATTTTGAGCAAATCTCTGTATTGGTGTCTATAAGTTGTACTATCTTAACAGATTTCTTAGCACTTGGAACTCTTATTAAATTAATCGCATTATTTCATGTGGCACTTATTTTTGAACATTGAGAGAGTTTGGTCACACAGGTGATTAATTGCAGCTGTTTTTCAAACTCCTCTCATGTCTCTGATACTGCTGGTTAGTTTGAGCAAGGTCTTTAATCTAGTGTCTTCACGTACAGAATGGTGAAGATAATTCTGAGCTCAACTAATCATATGATTTCATGAATGTGATATTATTACAAATGTCAAATATGTTTAAGAGTACTATATAATTGCAATATATTTTTGTCTAAAAGACTGAATATAAAGATAAGATTTGGCTCTTAGATAATAATCTTATTTACATGTATCTGACTAATGAAAATTCCTTTAGCATTTTTTCTTCTTGTAGAAATGAGTGTTCCTTTTTTTTTGATATTTTTTGTCTTATTCATTTTAACAATATTTCAAACCTCCCTAAACCTCTAACGAAACCTCTTCTTTTTCAAAAGTCTGAATTTTTTTTTTCCTAAATGTAGATAATGACTTCTTATTTTAACATCAAAAGTCTTCTCTGGGTGATTGGATGTCTCATTTCTTTAAGGAAAAGTTTCATGAACAGATATGCTAAAAATTGCCTGATGTGGCAAAAGTCAAGCTACATTAATTAGAAAATAGAAAAATAATTTAAATGCAATATAAATTTGATATATGTTAAAGCAAATCTTTCCATACCATAAATTCTTTTACAAAACAATCAGATATATCAGTATTTTGCTCAAATTTTAACTGTGACTCAGTTGGGGTTGGTTTTTTACCAACTCATCTGAAGACTAAGGCCATGCCTCCAGTAACTGCTGGATCATATTTCGAGGAACTTTCATACCCATTTTCATTAGGAGATGCAACATTTTGCTCCATAGTTTCTCCACCTCATTGGAATATTTTTAGTTCTCACATCACCACTCTATCTTTAATCCCTATCTCTTTTTCATTTTTTTTCACATAGTGACTCTATAGGAGATTTTTGAAGCATTGTTTTTGAAGCTTTAAGTTAGAATGAGATGCTAAGATTGGGGACTGGGGTTGTGGCTCAGAGGTAGAGCACTGAGGCACTGGGTTTAATACTTGGCACCGCATAAAAATAAATAAATAAAGGTATTGTGTTCATCTACAACTAATAAAAGAAAAGCTAAGATCGGAATATGAATATTTTATGACTTTCATATGTAACTAGGTTCTTTGATTTTACTATCCCATTTGTAAGTCATAACATGTCTCCTCTGCTATTCTTTGAAATATCTTTTCTCTTTGTTATAAACTCAGTCTTAATTTCCTTATCAGTAGAATGTGTTGAATTTGGTACTTTGAAATTTGTTTTTCACATCATAAAAAATGTAAATTTTATAAATTATTGGAGTGATCTTAAGATAGAAAACAGCAAAAGAGTTCAGTTCTCAATAAGTATTAACTGTATAATAGTGTGATTCAAATTTTGAAAATAACATTATAGGTGATGAATAAATACATGAAAATAAGGTAATAAATAAGTCTCTTAATATTTGTTTAGTTATGTCTCACTAAAATATTTGAGCAGATATTTAAGTCTTGTTACCACCATCACTAGGAGGGGGAATAAGTCCTAGCAATGCTTTATTTTACTCCATGAGAGTCAAATAGATAGTGCTGAAGCTGTGAAAGTCTAATATTTGTTTCATCACCAAGGATATCCTTCTCAGTGATTTCAGATACCCTGATTCTAAACCTGGAGCTGGAGCACTGTCCAACTTTAGTGTAGATCCATTTTGCTTTTCAAGAAACATATTGTCAAGCTGTGCTATGTTTTAGGTTTTGGTTTCCCCACACCCACAAACTGATTAACTTAATTCATAGTGGACCTAACAATTTTATCCTTCAAAAATGGTTTTCTTCCCTTGTTTTCCCACCATATCTTGTTGTACCTTTACCCTTGTACCTATTTTCATAGTAAGGGTTTATATGACTTCTTTATGTAGTTTTCTTTCCAATGCCATGTTCTCAGGGTCTGAAACTGGGAAGATGCCATTAGATAATTAGTAAATGAATGAATAAATGCCAAGTCTTTTTTGAAACAGTGTAATTGGCACTTAGGTAAGCTGTTTTATTAAAAAAAGCAGAACATAACAATTTTTTATTAATCTCTAAGGATGTTTTATATTCATAAACTATATTTCATTCAGTTAATTTGGTACTTTAAAACTCTTTTTAGGTATTTATCATAGTCCTGGGTCTCCATGTAATATCTAATTTATCTTAATTTTTCTAGTAAATACTAAATATTTGCTGCCTGGGACTTAGGAGTATTTTGTCAGTATTTCCTGAAGTAAATTGCCTTCTTTACTAATATAATTCTCTCACTTCTGTTGTGGTAGATACGACCATATGTAGGCTGTTTGGTGCAATATTTGCCTCTTCTTTGGAAGCAGAGTGAAGAACACAATATGTTAAGATGTGCTATTTTGACAACACTTATTCATCTTGTTCAAGTAAGTTACTTCTCCAGAGTGTCTTAAGTATATTTTGTTCTTTTCAAAAGTTTTTCATTGTTTTCATGTGATTAATGTTAATGGTAGTGAAAAGCTTCACATTTTTCTTTTATGTATAACAGTTTTAAAAACAACTTTTATATGTTTATTTGGACACTTTTAGGACATTTGAGAAATGTACTTTTAAATTTTAATTTATTCTACTAGATATTGTGGTCTTCAGTGATGACAGACTCATGATTTGTGCAGTCTGTTGTACTGTACATACAGTTTTCCTGATGTTCAGGACTCTTCTTCATCAACTTACTCCACATTTTTGCACTTTACCTTTGATTGAAAATAAAAACTTTCCCTTTCATTATCTGGGAAGGCAGAAAATCAGGTAAATTGCTTCTGAGGGAAGAGCTGTGAATTTCTTGTTAGACATTTTAATTTTGAATGGTGAATATATGTAACAGAGAGGAATCTGAAATGTCAGAGAGAGCAAACTGGATTTTAGTTCACATTTAAACTGGTAAAGTGAATTGTAGTTGTAACATTATAGACAGGGACAAGTTTAAGGCCAAGATGTAAAATATCTTGGTCTGAGGATACTCCAGTGATTTTACTGCCCACGCTTCTGAGTTTGAGAAATTTTCCATTGGAGAGATATACTTCTAAATTAAGAATTACTACTCTAAAAATTTTATGTTAGTTTTTAAAAACCTTTCTCAGTTCCTTGACAATTTGGGGATATGATCTTATTCTTTTCATAAATATTTAAGGATGAGTTTTATAGTTATAAATCTGTTCTAGGTAATTTAATAGTGATACAAAATATTTTAAAGCACACCCCCCCCATAATTTTTATTGTGATAAAATTTAGGTAACGTAAAATATACCATCTTAACCAATTTTAAGTATAATTTTCAGTGCATTAAATACTTTTATAATGTTGTGTATCCATCACCACCCTCTACCTCCATAATTCTTTTCATCTTGTAAAACTGAAATTATGCCATTAAACAGTATTACTCTGCCTGCCCCTGCTAAAACACTTAAAAATCAAAAGTCTCATTCTGTTTACCCTTTAATTCTTATGATTATTCATAAAAATTTTATACATCTTGTAGAAGAGAATATAAAAAATGTAACAGGTTAGTGACTAGCTTGTACTACATCTATAACAGAACTAAGAATGACCTCCAGATTCTTTTTGTATTGTATGTCTGCTAAAATGTGCTTTTAGATTCAACTGGGGAGTTTTGTGAGAAAGAATTAAAAACAAACAACAACAACAGCAACAAAAACAAAAAACCCATTTTTTATTTCTACTCAGGCAATATTACTTCAGGGACTCTTAGTAAGCCTGAGAAACTCTGTGGAGTGTTTGGGCCCTTTAATCATGATATTGAACTACCATATATGTCTGTATAGGACAGGGGTATCAAATAATTATCTGCCCTTTTTGAAATAAGCATATAATAATTGATAGTGAGGTTAAGACATTAGCTTAAAATATATTTTTTAATCATTTGGGACAATTAAGGTTTATTGGCAAGTGTTCTTTCTTGAAAACTGGCCATCTTTTGGTTCTTAACAGATAATACTGTAATCTTTTCTGTTTTCCCTTTTATTTTTTACAAACCTGGAAACTCAGACTTTGGTAGTCTTTGCTGCAGAGCTCTATAACCAGCCTAAGATCACCTTTCTAGCCTACAATAGTTGACTTTAGTGGAAGTAAGCATTTAATTTATACAGTAAGAAAATTTTTTTGAGGGCCTACAATGTGTAGTGCATGGTACTAGGAACTGAGATATAGAAGTAACTAGGGCAAGCTCTTTGTAAGGTGACTGTCTAGGAAAATGAACTGTGTTATTCAAGAACTCGTTTATCAGTGAGAATGTGGTGATATTGGGACTTGTGTTGGGTTATCTGTCTCAGATTGAAGGATAAAATGGCATATTGGCAAAGGCCTCCTGGCAGAGATGGTATCCAAATGTTGTTAAATAGTGTTTAAAAAAAAAAAAAAAGGTGTTAATGAGATGGTGGTTTAGGGATGAGGATGTTAAGGCTATTTTAGACAGTTTGACCAGCATGTATAGAACTCCCAAGGAATGAGAGAATGTGGTAGATTTTATTTCTTCTTTTAAAGGTTTATATATTGACCAGTTTTAGATATAGATAGGTTAAGGAGTCAGCTCTGTTTTTTGTTTGTTTGTTTGTTTTTCTTTTTGTGGTACTGGAGATTGAACCCAGCACCTCATGCATACTAGGGAAGGGCACTACCACTAAGCTGCACCCCCAGCCCTTTTGTTGTTGTTGTTTTTAGGATTTATCACCCAACTCAGGGATGCTTTGCCCCACTGAGCTACATCCCAACCCTTTTAATTTCTTTTTTTGAGACAGGGTCTTAATTGCTGAAGCTGGCCTGGAACTTCTGATCCTTCTGCCTCAACCTCCTGAATAACTGAGTTAGGTGTGCATCCTTGCACCTGTCTTGAAGATTTTTTCTTTCTTTCTTTCTTCTTCTTCTTTTTTTTTTTTTTTTAATGAAAAGGGACAGTACCCTGGTCCTCTTTATTTCCTGCTCAGGGATGAAATCTGTTTTCCTTATGACTGGATCTTTTAGGTTTTTGTAATCATTGTAAGTAACATGCATGTGTTGTTTATTCTTGATTTAAATACTTCATCACCTCTTGACTTCCTTGCTAAATGAAGGAATATATATACCCTATGTCTCACTTCCATCCTTCCACTCTCCCTATAAAGTTATTGTAATTTAACTTGGACACTATTAGGGGTCAGTTTTGTGACTGTATAAAGTCTCTTTGAAGCATATATTAATTTTCTTTTTGTATTTCATCTTCCCAACCACTACTCCTTTGCTTAACATAATAGTTTCTGTTGCTTTGTGTTAAATTACTATAAACTTGATGATTTAAAACATCATCCATAGGTCATAGTTTTTAAGTCAGAAATCTGGCATACTGTGTCTGAATTCTCTGATCAGAGTCTAATGAATGGACTGAGATTGAGGTATGTGTCAGTTCAAGTTTTTACTGGGAGACTTTAGGGGAAAAATCTTTTTCCATACTCATTCACATTGTTGACAGAATGTAGTTCCTTGATCTATAGTATGGAGGTTCCAGTTTATTTGATTTCTGTCAGCTAGGGACTCCTTTCTTTCTTTTCTTTTTTTTTTTTTTTTTTTTTTTTTTTTTTTTGAGTTCAACCACATTTCTTGAAAGTCAACAGTGGAGAAATTCTTGCTTGTCAGATCCTCTGAGGTCTTGAATCTCTGACTGCCCCTGCAACTAGCCAGAGAAAACTCTTAAAAGGCTCGTGTGAATAAGTAGGCTTCCCTGGATAATCTCCTTATCGTAAGGTTAGTTGATAGGGGACCTTGATTACATCTGTAAAATTTCTTCCCATTGGTGTCTACATTAGTGTTTGATTGAATAATGGAGAAATGGTATAAGTACGGCAGAGGCAAAGAAACTTAACTCATCTTAGATTTTTTTCTTACTATACTAGTTTTCTATGTAATTTAACCCATATTTTTCACCTGTTATCTAAACTGTCCTTCAGTATGGTCAGAAATACCAGGCATTATGGTACTTTCATCATCTTGAAGAAATATGAAATATCTTTATGTGCTTTAGTCTAGATTAGTTTTTACTTTAGGCTTATGCTTACCTGTTATAATTGGATCCCTTTTCACTGTCACCTAAAGGATTATTCTTTTTCTTTCTGTGGGATACTTGTTTTCTACGTCTCATGTTTTCATCATGTCCAGTTTCTGCTTTGTGATTGATGATGCCCATGAATGGAAGTGGCATTCAGTAAAAGATGCTTGGCGATAAATTTGAGATTTTATATATGTGAAATGGCTTTATTCTACTTTTACATAAGTTAGTAGTTTGGCTACTCAGAGTGTGAGTGTGTGTATGTGTTTAGTTTTTGACTACTCAGAATTTTAGAGGTATTTTTCTTAATTCTTGAGTGTGTCATCCCTTCTTCCCATTTATGGCAACTGTATGATCATCTTGGTATATTTTCTCTTTTTTTTAAATTAAATTTTGTATGTTTTTATGCTGGGGATAGACCTGGGGCCTCACACATACTAGGCAAGCACTCGGTCTCTGAGCTACATCCCTAGTCCATGTATACCTATTTGCAGTTTCATGATGATGTAGGTATGCATTTATCCCATTATTCCGGACACCTAGTGGACATTTCACACTAAAATGCATACTAGAGGGTTTTAGATAACTGAATTGTATTTTATTGATTATTTTCCCCCTTCTTGGTTTTCTCTTCTCTTTCTAAACTTGCAATAACTTAGCTGATCAATAATCTAAACCAGTTCTCTACTTTTCTTACCGTGTATTTCCTGCTTTTTCTTGTCTTTGTGCTTTCATTTTAATTTCTGAGAGATATTCTCAATTTTATCTTTTAACTTTTCTATTAAGCAGTTCTTTCCTGGTTACATTTTAATGTCTGTGACTTCTTATATTATGGATGAATACTTTTGTACATTTCATTTTATTTTTGTTTTGTGAATGCAGTGTTTTATTATACCAAGGATATTAATGATAGACTTTTCCAGTCTTTAATTTCTGCTTGGTGTTGCTTTCTTTCAAGATGCTATTTTCTAATTGTTCTGTCCTATTTTTCATAGTTGATATTTTAATCATATCTGTTCATCCTTAGTTGCTCATTTCTATTTGTTTACTTTCCATCATGAAAAATTTGAAGCATATTCAGAAGAAAGAAGAGCAGTAAAATGCATCTATAAACATCTCCCAAGTTCAAGACCTATCAACAGTTTGTATAGATTTAGGAGTATGTTCTAAAAAGCTCAGTGGAAGGGGTGAGTTTGTGTGGGAAGCTTGAAAATGTGGGATTTCTATTAGAAAATGTATCTGGATACATTTTGTGGGAAGCCATTCTGTGTTAACATTTTGATGTCTTTTCTCAGTGAAAGATCCCCTAGTCTCCTGCCTACTAAAGGCTAATATAATCTTCTTGTTTTATGTAATACCCAACTCTTGATTACATGCCATTTCTTTGACTTGAGAGTATCTGTTTTATCTTAGCAGAAGATAAATAGTTTTATGCTGGTTCAAGAAGAGAGCCAGTTGCTTATCTGCTTGCGGATGTGGGTGAGATCTTGTTATCAAATTACTTTTTTAAACACCTTCTAGGAGTTCTCTTATTATTAATACTTCTTCACTCTTAGTCCTCCAAACACACACACCACACACACACATTTTTCAAAATGCCTGGTACTGCCAATTCCTGAGTCTTTTGGAGGCATAGCAGTGTAAATCAGGATGCTACTTACCTTTGTTTTATGAGGGTTTTTTTTTTTTTTTTTTTTTTTTCCTGTTTAAACCTTGGTTTCTTAGTTGACTGAGTCAGGTATCACTTGTCTTTCCAGCGTCCAAATTGAATTGCTTTTATCTTTTCTAATACTTTCTTTTCTTCTTTTTTTCTTATAGTTTTAAGTTTTTTAAAAGAAACTCTATCTTTTTAGTGTGTTTTAGGAAAGAACAGTAGTAAATACATGTGTTTAATCTGTTAGCTGTCTCCAGATAATTAGCATAGTGATTTCTCTGAGTTTGGTGTAGTTGGAAGTTGGAACATAGAGTATAGAACTTGTATATGGGATTAAGAAGGCTAAAAGAACATCTTTTGAAGTTCAGAGGAAGGAGTGTTATGTCCCCCCCCCCCGCTTTTTTTTTTTTGATACTAAGGATTGAACTCTGGGGCACTGAGCCACATCCCCAGCCCTATTTTGTATTTTACTTGGAGACAGGGTCCCACTGAGTTGCTTAGTGCCTTGTCATTGCTGAGGCTGGCTTTCAACTTGCAATCCTCTTGCCTCAGCCTCCTGTTGCTGGGATTACATGCATGTGCCACCGTACCCAGCTCACTGGAGGTTCTAAATGATGAAAAAGGATCTAGATTAAGGATGATGATAAGGATCTAGATAAAATTTATGGAAAAAAAGGGGAGAGATTTGAAGAATAATAAAGAGATAGGATTAAGGATAGTTTAGATGTGAAGTAAAGTTAGGGAAGAACCAGAAAGAGGACGTGATAAAATTTATCACTAAGTTTAATGGCTTCTTTTTTTTTTTTTTTTTTTTTTTTTTTTTTAGTACTGGGAATTGAACCCAAGGCGCTCTACCACTGAGCTACATTCTCAGACCTTTTTATTTTTAATTTTGAGACAGGGTCTCACTGAATTGCCTGGGGCCTCACTGAGTTGTCGAACTTGTCTTGAACTTGCGAACCTCCTGCCTCGGCCTCCTGAGTCTTTGAGGAACAGTTTTTTTTTTTAGGAAGACAATGAATTGGTTCAGTGTTAGGAATTTGAGATTCCTTCTGGGAGATGATGTTCTATATTCATTTGAGTGCCTGGAATTCAGAAAATTGGGTTGGAGATAATAGATGAGACATAAACAGTATGTTAATGGGATTTGAGAAGAGAATCACGGACAGTACCCTGAAAAAGGTCATATTTAAAGGGTACTATTCGGCCGCGGCTGCCGCAGCCTCTGAGAGCCTGGAAAAAGGGAAGCGAGAGCGAGCGGACGACTCAGTCCCCGGGCGGCGGCAGGGGCAGGGGCGGCGGCGACAGCCCGCACCAGCCATGCCGAATAAAACCAAGAAGGAGAAAGATCCACCAAAACCAGGGAAAAGTGGGAAAAGTTCAAAAGAAGGACAAGACTTGGAATCAGAGTGCTACTGTCTAGGAGCTGGAGCCACAGAGTTGAAATTACCACTGAAAAACACTGAAATATTGGGCCCTTCACTACTTCCTCATAAGGAGACCAGAGGCAGCATGGCACATTAAGCATGACACTGTGTCGTTATCTTGCAGGAATACAAACTGAGGCTCTTCAGTTCATGTGAACTTCGAGTTGACTCTCTCTCTGTTTTTTTCCTCCCTTCATCTCAGCTCACTGCTTCACTTCTAGTTCCACCCACTTACCAAATATGATTGACTCACGCAGGTGAATTAAACCATTTCTGCACACATATTTTTCCTCTTAGATCTCTCAGTGGTACTCTGGATTTGAATATTTTAACCTGAACAATTTAAATAGGTTTGATATTCCCATGTTGCTTTTCAAGCCTTGCTGATATCACATCACCTTCACAAACAGCAGTTGTTTACATTACGTGCCTCCCCTCTGAGATGGACAGTTTCCACACTCCTGAAGGCACATGCAGGGTAGGTCCCCTTCCAGGGCAGAGCAGCCAGGTTTGGGAAATAGTCCCAGCAGAGAAAATATTCAACATCTTGACCTGTGACGGACTTAACACACTTCCTCTAGTGTGTGAAGGGTCCTGGTAAGGAAATCCTGGCTGGCTGGCTTCTAGCCTCACAGCAGACAAGGCAGCACCTGGCATATGTTACAGAACACTTTTTGGTTAGGACAAGAGAACGTTAGATGGTGTGGGTGTTTTCATAAGATAAAGAGCTGGAGCAAAAGGTAGAGTAGTACAGTCAGAGTATTTCAGCTTGGGGGCTAGAAAATAAAAAACAAAAACACCGTGATGCTGCTTCACTTGTGTGACTGGTAGTAGGTTGTGCTTTTCTTCAACAATTCCCACCAGCAAGATGTACCACAGTATATGTCCTTCAGGGTAACAAAATGTTAAAGGTCATAACTACTACTGTGCAACTTTGCTCATTCTAGAAACTTCTACTTGAATGACACTGGTACATTTCTCTTTCTTCTTTTTTTTTCCCCCTCTTTCAAATAGAATGTTTAAATTTGACCTGTTGCTTATCCGTGATTCCTGGAAATAAAAGTTTCTGTCTAAAAAATAAATAAATAAATAAAGGGTACTATTCATATTTTTTCTTTAAAAAAATTATAGGTCACAGAAAGTTACAAAGTTCAATTTACCCTTATATCTTATGTAATTATAGTAGAATATGATTTCCTCCCTCTTTAATCACTTCCAATATTTTCTTAAAAACTGATGAATTTATTTGAGATTTCATAGTGCGGAAGAGTTCACATTTTTAAAGCTGCATATCAAGGATTGGGACACTAGATTCAAGGTACTAAAAATCTCTTAGTCTTTGACACAAAGTTGCTTACTTTAATTTTGTTAGTGCTAAAATATTTTGCTTATTTTAATAGACAGTTGAGTAAATTCTAATTTCCCTAGCAACTTTCTGGTTTACTTTATAATCAAAATGAACTTGACTGTTTTTGTCCTAATATTATTTTTATTTATTTTCTATGAAAAAATTGAACTATGGGAATGAAATTTAACTTAGTTCTAAGGCCCAGTATACTACTTTATTAGGCAGTGGAGTTTTTATAGTTCTCTTCCTTTGAAAAATCTAATAAGATCTTCTAAATGATTTTTGGTTAGAGAGAAGGCTAAACTTACAGTTAACACATTTAGGAATAACCTTTATGCATTTCTACTGAAATGTGTATGTCCCACAGATGATAATGGACTGAAAGACAAATATTGCATGATCTTATATGCGATTCAAAAAAAGTTGAACTCAAAGAAGCAGGAATTAGAGTGGTGTTTTCCAGGGGACAAGAAGGGGAGAAATGTTTTGGACAAAGAGTACAAAATTTCAACTAGATGGAAGATTTAGATTAGATTTATTACATAGTGTGATGGCTATACTTAATAATGTACACTCTAAAGTGGGAAAAAAAAAAGAATTGAACTTATCATATATGACATCATGGGAGGAACATGTATGTATTTTATGGCATTGTAATTTTCTATAAACTGTATTGTTAATTGCATCATTCCCCAAGGGAACAAGTATTAATTGTTTGGTTTCCTTTCTGTTTTTATTAGAGTATGGAGTTATTATGTTTAGAGATTGATTTTTAATCCTTTTTGTTTTCAGAAGTATTTATAGTTATGCTACACCAAATCAGCCTCCTTAAGACATCAGTAAGCAAACTAGAATTTTAGATTAGATCCCTTTTTCTTCCTCCATCTTTGTTTTCTTGAATTATTAAAAATATTAACAAAAATCCTTCATTAAAATAATGTGTGCCTGACTAGGTGTAATCTCAGTGACTGGGAGGCTGAAGCAGAAGATGGTGAGTTCAAAGCCAGGCTAAGCAACTTAACAAGGCCCGAAGCCACTTAGTGAGGCCTTGTCTCTAAATAAAATATAAAAAATAGCTGGGGATGTGGCTCTGTGGTTGGGCAGGCCCCCCCCTTTATTTTCCCCTTTTTTAAGTACCAATGGGGAGAAGAAAAAGGTGTTACCTATTTTTTGAACAAAATATACAAACCTAAAGCAGATCTCTTTTTGCTCTCTTCCTAACATCTTGTCTCTCTTCCTTATCTAACTGGTGTTAATAGTTTTTTTTCTGTTTGCTTCCAGTAACATTTTTATGCATATACTACGTATACAAATATATAAGTAATTTTTAAAAATTCCTTGACATGTGGAATTGTAATATCCTTCTGCATCTTTTAAACCCAATTCATAATTACTTTTGAGATTTCTTTCTTATTCCATGCCAAGTCCTTTTTCCTGGCTCCTCAGAATCCTAAAATATGAATATTATCATAGTGTTATTATTTTATTTGTGAACATTTAGGCTGTATTCATTTTAGATTAGTTACTCAGGTGAGAGTGTGAGAGTGTTTATAGTATTTAAAATACCAGTGTTAATATCTTTTCTGAGGTCAGAGGAGTCATATGCTGACATGATGCCACAGTGGAAAATTCCTTATCTGATCTAATGTGGTGGGTCATCGTCAAAACACAGTCTATTTGTATAAAGTGTATATGAAACAAATGAATTTCATGTTTATATTTTTGGGTCCCATCCTCAAAATATTTCATTATGTATATGTAAATATTCCAAAATCCAAAAAAATCTGAAATCTGAATTAATTCTTGTCCCAAACATTTTAGATAAGGCATATGTGGCCTATATTTGGAATCTCTTGAAATAGCAGATGTTTCATAGTCTTGGCATGTATATTTTTTTACTGCCATTAGGCATTTGAATAGTATTTTTTGATTCTTTCTTTCTAGTTGTAAACAGCTTTGTTTTAGGAGTGTATATAATGAGAACCATCCTCAAAAATTGATTTATTTTTTTGCAAATTGATTTCAGAACTTTTTCTATGATAGGTAATTTTTTGGTGGGAGGGAGGGACCTTAGAGTGTCTTATCACAAGTTGTATTTATACTTCCCTTAGGGATTAGGAGCAGACAGCAAGAACCTGTACCCTTTCCTGCTCCCAGTTATCCAACTGAGTACAGATGTTTCCCAGCCTCCACATGTCTATCTTCTGGAAGATGGTTTAGAATTATGGTAAGAGGAAAAAACTTGATACCATGGATCTTATTTTTTTTCCTGGCCTTCCCTCAGCCAATAAAGTAAAGGTCATGTGTGAAAACACTGTAAATACTTAGCATTTAAAAAATAAGAACATGAAATTGACTTCCTCAAATGGATAACATAACAGCTCCTCTTTTTTGACAGATGCCATTCAGTATAGGCTTACATAGACAAAGACATTTCTCCTTTTGGAATTTGGCATGTAAAATGAGAATCTTGGTAACTTTTCCCAAATTAAAATTGTCTTAAAATTTCCAGTCTGTGAAATAAGATATTTTGAGGGATATTGAGTTATTTCTCAAGCTTTATCTTACCTTACTAGATAAGTGCTAAAATATTATACCTTAGCCCAAAATGCTAGTGCTACATATACTTTTGATTTATTACTGCATTGAGTAAGTAGTATGTAGTGTTAAAAGAAAAAGGCGGGCGGGGGGGGGGGACAAACCTGCTTCCATGGCAGTTTAGTACAGTAAACATTTATCAATTGTGTACTAAGTATGTAAGCAGCTATGCTAGAAAATCCTTTTGCTTTATTAAAACTTTGTGATGGAGAAATTTTCAGAGATAATCTTTTAATGATATGTGAAAGGTTTAGAAATTCCAGTGTGTAAACTAACTACTGGAGTTAAAAAAGTAAATCAAGGAAATTAACCATAGAAAAAAATGAACATTGGTTGTTAGCCCTACCTCCCTCCTTTCTTGTCAGTTTTGCTTAGTTGTCTAAGAATTAAGTTTTGATTCTTAGAAATTGTTATAGGTACAAATTATAAATCAATGATCTTATAGTGAATGAACAATTTTTAAACTTAACTAGATAGATGCTTACTACTTGTGATTTGGGTTCCTCATGTTCTTTCCCAGGTTATGTTATTTGAACTGAAATGACAGGTAGATGGTTTGGTTGTTAATTAGCATGTTGTTGAAATCTTTTATATTCATATTTTTTAGTATGTATAAGGGCAGATCACTGTAGACCAGAGGTTGGCAAACATTTTTGGCAAGAGGCCAGATACTAAATGTTTTAGGGTTTCCAGATCATATAGTCTTTGTTGCAGCTACCCAGCTCTGATGTTTTAGTGTCAAAGCCATCATAGACAATATATAAACAAATGGACATGACTGTGCTCCAACTAAATATCATTTCCAGAAATAGGAAATGGCTTGGATTTAGCCTATGACCTGTAGGTTGCCAACCCCTGTTCCAGATTATAAATGAAAATGCTAATCTCTGGCACAAAATTGCTTTATTATAACATGTCTATACTATATGATGTCATATGTTAAAAAACTTTAAAATATTACGGAGAGCTAGATTCAGACTTGTCAGTATTACAGACTTAATGTGTTTATTAAAAGTATATATGTTTTCAAAGAATTATGTAAACAAATAATAAAAATGCATTGCTCTGCTAATGGTAATTTCTTTTTTTCCTAGCCTTTTATTATGCACAATGAATAAGTACAAATTATTAGGACACATATTTTTAAAAATTATCAAATTAATAATAGTTATATTTCTCTAGATTAAAGAATCGTGTACAAAAGCTTTATATATTTTTCTTGATGAGTTAGAGCTCATGTTTGGAACCAAACAGATATAGATGCCAATTCCAGTTATAGCACTGTATTCAGTTTGTGATGCTGTATTCAGTTTATCATTTGAATAAATTATCCTTATCTGTGAATTTAGGAAAATAGGTGCTTTACATGGTTGTTGTGAGAATGAGATAATATTTGCTAAAGTGGCTAACACTTTGTGTATGGCTCTTAAAGCCTTGTAAGATTGCATAGGAAGAGAAGGTCAGATGAGAATATTTTGCCTAGGGCAGGATACTGATGAAGATTTTGTGAACAGGGAAGAGTCATCTAGAAAGACAGAGAAAGAAGGAGCCATCAAGAACACAGAGAAAGCCTATCTAGTGATATAGTAGGAAAACAAAGCCAAGAGAGGAAAATATTTCTCAAATGAGGGAGTGGGCAGCTAAGCTAAATGTTTCTGATGGTCCAAGTAAAATAAGACAGAGAAGTGAATTTGTCCATATGGAGATGCCAGAAGGGTTTTGGGTGGAGGGGTTGGAACAGAAATTAGAATTAATAAGTTGAACAAGGAATTGGAAATAAGTACTGAACACTGACAACTTGTTTGATAATTTTTATTATAAAGAAGAGTATAGAATGTAAGCCTGGAAATACAAAGTCTAGAAAAATGTGTGGGGCTTGATTGAGAAAGTGGGATAATTGAAGGGGGAAGAAAGGTATAGAATTCAGAACCCAAATGGAGGAGCTGAATTTTGATAGCAGTAGGGATACTTCATGTTGACGGGAGACAGGAAGGTAGATTTCCAAATTTTATAGTTTAGTAATACAGGAATTTGTTCCATGTAGTAGACTTGGGTTTTTCAGTAAAATATGAAGCATGGTCATCAGCTGGGAGTTATGGGCTTGTATAGGTGTAAACACAGATGTGAGAGAGATGTGGGGGAGAGATGTTATAAAATAGTTAAAAGAATGAGAATTGGAATTTATTATGGATAACCAGTACCAGCTGATGTTTATTGTTATGAATGTTAAGTGAAACTCTCAGACCAATTGTGTGATTGCTTTTTCATTGCTTCTTATTTTCCTCTAGAACTATTGCTCTAGAGATTTGTCAGAGAACCAACTTTCTGCTTATTACATTTTGCTCTTGTTTGTTATCTCCTCTTTCTACCTCTTTTAGTTTTTTTCATTGTCATATGACTTACATCCTAAGAATTAACTAATGAATTTTTAGTGTTATTCTTCATTTTTCTAATAATATAAATTTATAGCAGTACTATAAATGATTTTAAGCACAATTTTTAAAAAGCTTGCATGAAAATGTGTATGTTTGTGTTTGTGTGTGTGTGTGTGTGTGTGTGTATATATGTATGGGATAGGATAATGAATGCTATATAACAATATGAACAGGGGTGTGTGTATGTGTGTGTATGGTAATGAATGCTATATAAGCAATATCAGCTATATACCATTAAATACAATATGATTTTCATCATTTAAAAACACAACAAAGCCATTTGTTTTTTGCCATGTATTCAAGAGATTATATTTTTCTCTTAAAAAATGAAAATTCTTACAAAAACCTTGACTTCCTGAGATAAACTTTACTTGCTGGGGTGAATAAGTTCTGCTTTTAAAAAAAAAAAAAAGTTTTTTGTTAGTATATGGTGTAATTTTCTTTTTTCCTCTATTCATAAATAAGTTGGTTCTATGATCTATACATTATGGTATTGTTTAGTTTTATATCGGGAATATCTTACCAGTTTAATGATTTTGAAAATCATTTTCTTTATACTGGAATGTTTTTTGTAATATGCTATTTATTCTTTGAACATTTTAAGAATTCACTAATAAACTGAAAATGGACACGTGGTGGAGACCAGGGGTTCATTTACAGCTTCGATATCATCCTCTGTTATTAGTTTAAACATTTTATTTATTTTATTTAACTTTCCTTTTTCCTTTTTTAGTTTTAGTTTTTTTTTTTAACTGAGTTTTGACTTTTGATGTATCTTAGTTGGACACTTAATCCTTTAAAATACTAATCGAAAGATTTTTGTATGTTTGCTTAATGTTTGCCATTCATAGTTTTATCTATTTTAAAAATATATTTATTGAAATTGATGAAATAATTTTATGTGTATGTACAAACATGTCACAGTGACTCCCACTATTATGTACAATTATAATGCTCCAATAAACTTTTTAAGATGTTATATATTTATTAAAGTACATTTATCAAACCTCCTTATGAAGGAACTCTTAGATTTATAAATTGTTTCTCTCCTTTGATATATTTTTGCTTCATATTTTTAATTTCCTATGTTTAACTGTGGCTTTAGAGGATTTCTTAATGTAGAAGACAGAACATTCTTTTTTTATTTATTTTTCTTATTAAGTACTGAAACATTTAAAGCTGTGGAATTAATATTGTTGTATAACTACTTATTTCCCATAAATTTTGATAGTCTTTTAAAAAAAATTGTTGGTATCATTTCAGATTTTTTAGTGACTTCTTTGATCAAACATTATTTTATTTTTGCTGTTCTTTAAGTATATGATTCAGCTATAAATTTGTTACATTACTTCTGTAACACATGACTTATATGGTGTTTTTGTTTTGAGGTACCGTATGTCAAATCCAGAGCATTTTGCATGGTAGGCAAGTGTTCTACCACTGAGCTATATTTTCCATTCTACATTATGTGTGTAGTTTTTTTTTTTTTAAACTTAAATGAATTTTAAGGACTAAACATTCATTTTGTAATATGTCACAGGTGCAGTTTTACATGCATTTATTCTTTTTAACTTGTCAGTTATATAGCTCACTTCATTATTTTACTTTTTCTTCTTAATATCGGTTTATTAAAAATAACTCCAGTTTTCTTTGTGTTGGTGGCTCATTTTGTGTCTAACTCTTTTCATTGGTATGTCTTTTAAAAATGTTTACTACACAAAATTTTGTTATTTTTAGTAATTTATTAAGACTTTAAATTTAGAATTAGAACTGATTTCATGAAAAATATATGTATATACAGTGATATTAATCAAAATAGTCACGTTCTCTTTTTTAATGGTATAGAGTAGTCCTTTGATTTTTTTTTTTTATGTCTCCTTTCTCATCTTTATTAGTTGAGTCTGAAGTCACACACCTTGTCACTTTATTTTTATGTAGTTTAAATTCAGATTTTTTTTTCCTTCCTTTGATTAGCATGATTTCTTCTGTGGATGCTAGCATAGAAAATAGAGTAACAACTTGAAAGACTAAGTTGTAGGCAAAGTATAAGCCTCAGATAGTTTGGACCCATTGACAAGGAGAATCTGTTTATTGTGCTTTCTGTTTTCTTTACTAAACTAATTTCTATTGATTTAATACTAAGTTATACTAACAAGTTAAGCAAGTATCTGCCTCAAAACTCCCAGACCCATTTATAACTTTTTCTTTTCTTAAAATTTTTTGTCTATTTTTGGACATCTTTCTTTTTCATCTTGCCTAATTTCCAGAAAAAACCCTGTAGGAATTTAATTGAAATAGTGTTGGATCTGTTTAATAGTTTAACAGTGAATATTGATTGACATCTTTATGATGTTGGATTTTTGTGTCTATGAATCATAACATCATCTAATTACTTCTTAAGTATTGATTTTTGGCATATATAAAGTCCATTAATGTTCATTTATTGATATTCTCTCTTATTCTCATATCTTTTACTAACTTGCTTGAGAGGCCCTTCATACACAAACTGAATAAATGTGGAGGTAGACAGATATTGCAGTGTTTAGAGACCTCTTTCTGCTTTTCAAGAGGACAGTTTCAACATGTCATCATCACTAAGTATATTTCCTATGAGTATTTGGTACTTTCTTATGGAAAAAGAAACTTTTACTTTTACTTTCTATAATCAGGTTAGAATTTTGATAGCAGTTATTATATTTAATAGGGTTTTTTTTTTTTCTGCTATTATTATAACCATGGTTTTCTCCTTCAAGTTCTCTGGTAGTTAGGGAAGATAGATCAACTAGCTATACACTTCTGTGATAAACCAAAATTTATACAATTTTTCATACATTGAATAGTTTAGATTGCTAAGGATGTTAGATTGGCTTATAATTGCACTTTGTTATATTAAGTTCATGTTTAGAAACCATTTATCCTGTTATTTTACTAATTTATTGGCCCAGTTTCTTGTTGAAGGGGCACATAAATTACATGTCGTCTAAGAGTATTTCGAGAAAATCAGAACAACAAAATAATTTTTCCCCTTTTGCACCATAGTAATCATGCATTTGCTTTAAAATTATAATTTCATTATTATACAAACTTCAGTAAATACTTTCCTTACTATTATTGTATTTATAAAGAATACTGTAGATAGGTATTTATTTTGAGGTATTTACTAATGTTTGTAGGTAATCTTTTAAATTTCGATTTTTATAACTTCATTTTATCTACATTTTTGTTCTTTAGAGGAACCTCTTTATATTATTGTATTGGTAGCATTAATGGGCATGAAAATGATTTAATCATCTGTATTTTTCTTCCTAGGTTAGTAACATTGGAGAACAGCCCATGTATTACACCAGAATTGCTTCGTGTATTTCAGAATATGTCACCACTTCTTGGTAAGTATTAAAGCATAATCTTACTAATATCTTTGAATGCAGCCTCAATTTGGGGATATTGTAGCTAACTATAAATTATACCTTCCATTATTATTAAAAAGTCCCTAATATTAACAAATAAGTTGAATTGTGTTTTTATAGTTTCTAGGTTATTCTATATAACTTTAAAGAAGAAGAATTTTTGGCCAGGCATGATAGCATGTACCTATAATCCCAGCTAGTTTGGAGACTGAGACAAGAGGATCACAAATTCAAAACCAGCCTGGGCAACACAGCAAGACCCTCTCTCAAAAACAACAATGACAACAACAATCAAAGGCTAGGGATGTAGATCAGTGCTTTCCTAGCAAGTGTTATACCCTGGATTTGATCTGTAGGACCAAAAAAACAGAAAAAATTTTTAAAAATTTTTAAAAGAATATATAGTAAAACGCCTTCTGTTATACTAAGGTTTTATCCAGCTTCTTTTTACAAAGAAATTTTGTGCAGTTTTTTAAAAATGAACTTTATATTTATTTACCTCTTTTAGCTAAGGAATCACTGATATTAAAATTAGGAAATTATATATGTATGCACTGAAGTATTACTTATGAAAGAGCTATATAGCAATGAAACCTAGTGGTTTTTAAGCAACATCTTTGAAACATGAAACAAGAGAAGGGTAATATGCTACAGGTGGGCTGTTAATCTCTTACCCTTTTTAGAGGAGATCCAGATTCTTTTCCTAACTTGAACATGTATTTTGATAACAATAAATCAATAATCTTATGTTACATATCAGCTACTATTCTATCAATAAGTGTAGGTGATATGAATTCTATTGGATTATTTCTTTTATTTTCCAGAACAAAAATACTGTATTTATATATCGTGGTTTGTGTATTTGTTATCAATGATCTGAAGAAATTCTGTTTACAAATGACACCTGTGCTAGTTCAGTATGTCTTTTTTTTCCCCACAGATAATAAAAAATTTTAATATTAAGAGTATATTTCCATATTCCAACTTGAAATTCAGTATGTCTTAACATCAGTATTAGCTTTATTTTTGGTTGAGTTCTACACCATTATTAATATTAATATTTAACTTTGTGCACATATTCTTTTAAATTTATTAATTTATTTTATTTTAAATTTATTGATTTATTTTATTTTGGTACTAAGAATTGACCCCAGGGGTATTCTACTACTGAGCTACATGCCTAGCCATTTCATTTCATTTTAGTTCATTTTATTTTATTTTTTGGTACTGGGAATTAAACCCAGGGGTGCTTCATCACTAAACTACATTCCCAGCCCTTTTTATTTTTTATTTTGAGGCAGGGTCTTGCTAAGTTGTTGAGACTGGCCTTAAATGTGAGATCATCCTGCCCCAGTCTTTCAAGTCCCATCTTCTCTCCTTCCTTTCATTCCCCTTTGTCTACTACTATGATCTTATTCTATCCCCCCCACACCCCATTTTGAATTAGCTTCCAAATATCAGAGAAAACATTAAACCTTTGACTTTTGGGGACTGGCTGATTTCACTTAGCATGATAATTTCTAGTTCTATCCACTTACCAACAGACTCCATAAAGTTATTCTTCTTTATGACTGATTAACACTCCACTGTGTATATATACCACATTTTCTTTAGCCATTCATCTGTTGAAGGCCACCTAGGTTGACTATAAAGCTTAGCTATTGTGAATTGTGCTGCTGTAAACAATAATGTGGCTATGTCGTTGTATTATGCTGATTTTAAATCCTTTGCATAGATACTGAGGAATCGGGTAGCTGGGTCATATGGCAGTTCCATTCCTAGTTTTCTGAGGAATCTCCATACAGTTTTCCAGAGTGTACCAATTTATAGTTCCACCAGCATGTATGAGTACATTTTTCTCCCAACGTCCTCACCCACATTTGTTGTTACTTGTGTTCTTGATAATTGCTATTCTGACTGGAGTAAGATGAAATCTCAGTATAGTTTTAATTTGCATTTCTCTAATTGCTAGAGATGTTGAAGATTTTTCTCATATATTTTTGACCATTTGTATTTGTTCTTCTGTCAAATGTCTGTTCAGTTTCTTTGCCCATTTATTGATTGGGTTATTTGGGATTTTGGTGTTAAGTTTTTTGAGTTCTTTGTATATCCTGTATATTAATGACCCAAGGAGCAGATGATGAAGAATTGTTCCCATTTTGTAGACTCTCTCTTTAGACTCTTGATTGTTCCCTTTACTGCGAAGAAGCTTTTTAATTTGATGCCATCCAATTTATTGATCTTCAATTTTACTTCTTGCACTTTTGGAGTCTTTTAAGGAAATTAGTTCCTGAGCCAACATGTTGGAGTGTTGGGCCTACATTTTCTTCTGGTTGGTACAAGGTTTCTGGTCTAATTCTTAGGTCCTTGGTCCACTTTGAGTTGAGTTTTGTGCAGGATGAGAGATTGCAGTTAAATCTATCTGTGGATTTCCATATTTCCCAGCACCATTTGTTGAAGAGGCTAACATTTCTTCAGTGTTTGTTTTTGCTGCCTTTGTCTAGTATGAAATAACTCTATATGGGATTGTCTCTGTGTCTTCTATTCCATTGGTCTTCATGCCTGTTTTGGTGCCAGTACTAAGCTGTTCTCGTTAATGTTCTGTAGTTTTCATTGTAGAGGTAGGTCCTTTAACTCTATTGTTAAATTCATTGCCAAGTATTTTATTTTATTGTTTGAAGCTATTATGAGTAGGATAGTTTTCCTGATTTCTTTTTCAGCAAATTCATCATCGAAGTATAGGAACGCAAATGATATATTGTTTTGATTTTGAATCCTGCTGCTTTGACAAATTCATTTATGAGTTCTAGAAGTCTTTTGGTGGAATTTTGGGGGTCTTCGTGAATATAGGATCATGTTGTTGGCAGACAGATAATTTGAACTTTTCTTTTCCTATTTGTATCCCTTTAATTTCTTTCTCTTACCTGATTGCTCTGGCTAGATTTTCAAAGACTATGTTGAATAGGAGTGTAAAAGTAAGCATCCTTGTCTTGTTCCTGTTTTTAAAGGAAATACCTTCAACTTTTCTTCATTCAGAGTAATGTTGACCTTGGGTTTGTTTGCCTTTACAATGTTGAGGTAAGTTTCTTCTATCCCTAGTTTTTCTAGTGTTTTAAATATGAATAGGTTTTGTACTATGTCAAATGCTTTTTCTGCATCTGTTGTGATAATTATGTGATTTTTATTTTTAAATCTTTATATGGTGAATTACATTTATTGATTTCCGTATGTTGAACCAACCTTGCATCTCTGGGATAAAACTCACTTGATCATGGTGTACTGTCTTTTTTAATTCTTTTGCATGTGGTTTACCAATATATCTTATTAAGAATTTTTGCATCTATGTTCATCCAAGGGTATTGGTCCAGAGTTTTCTTTCCTTGACGTGTCTTTTCTCTAGTTTTGGTATCAGGGTGACACTGGCAGAGTCACCTCCTTCATAAAATGAGTTTGGCGGATTTCACTCCTTTTCTGTTTTGTGAAATAATTTGAGGAAGATTGGTATTAGTTCTTAAAAGGTCTGGTAGAACTCGGCTGAGAATCCACCTGGTCTTGTCCTGGGCTTTTCTTTGTTGGAAGGCTTTTGATTGTAGGTTCAATTTCTTTACTTGAAATTGATCTGTTTTAAGTTTTCTGTATAACCCTGGTTCAATTTGGGTAGGTCATATGTCTCTAGGAATTTGTCCAGATCCTCAAGATTTTCTTGCTCATTGGAGTATAAATTTTCAAAGTAGTTTCCAATGATCCTCTGAATTTTAGTAGTATATGTGGTAATGTGTCCTTTTTCATCTCAGACTTTGAAAATTTTAGTTTTTATCTTTTTTCTTTTCGTTAGTTTTGCTAAGGGTTTATCGACATTGTTTACCCTTTCAAAAAACCAACTGTTTTGTTGATCTTTTGTAGTTTTTTTTTTTTTTTAATCTCAATTTCACCGATTTTTGGCTCTGATTTTAATTCTTTCCTTTCTTCTACTAATTTCGATGTTGATTTGTTCTTCTTTTTCTAGGACCTTGAGATATAATGTTATAATATTTATTTGGTGTTTTTCTCTTCTTTTAATGTATGAGCTCAGTGTTGTGAACTTTCCTCTTGGAACAGCCTTCATATTATCCCAGAGATTTTGATATATTGTATCACTATTCTCATTTACCTCTAAGTATTTTTATTTCTCCCTTGATTTTTTTCTGCCTATCCGTTCCTCATTCAAAAATGCATTACTTAATCTCCGAGTGTTAAGAGTGTTTTCTATCTTGTCATTGATTTTTAATTTCATTCCATTATGATCTGATACAATGCAAAAGTATTATCCCTGTTTTATGCATTTGCTAAATTTTTTTTTATGACCTAAAATATGGTCTGTTTTAGAAAATGTTCCATGTATTGCTGAGAGGAAAGTAAGTGAATTCATTCATTGATGGATTAAATATTTTATAGATGTCTATAAGGTTCAAATTCTTAATTGTAATTTTTAGTTCTGTAGTATATTTACTTAGTTTTTGTTTGGATGATATATCCAGTAATGAGAGAGGTGTTTTAACGACATCCAGTATCATTGTATTGTGGTCTGTTTGATTCTTAATATTGAGTGCGTTTGTTTAATATACAAAGATGCTCCAGTGTTTAGGGCATAAATATTTATGATCATTCTATCTTGTTAATGTACGATTCCCTTAGGCAATATGATATGACCTTCTTTGTCCTGATTTATTTTGGCTTGATGTCCACTTTATCTAATATGAAAATAGTAACACCTGCTTATTTTCAGGATTCATGTGATGTGAATGCTATGTTTTTTTTCCATCCTTTTACCTTCAGTTTGTGTATGTCTTTTTCTATGAGGTGAGTCTCTTGTAGACAGCATATCATTGGGTCTTGTTTTTCAGTCCAATCTGCCAACCTACATCTTTTGATTGAAGAGTTTAGACCATTTACATTCAATATTGTTGAGAGATGATTTTTATTTCCTGCCATTTGTCCCGGCCCGCGGGATATCAATGCAGGACGGCGAACCTAAGAGAGAAGGAATGAAAGGGACAAGAGACACAGGGAGTGACAGCAAGACAGGAATTCTGATCAAGCTGCAAATTTTTATTGTTCTCACGGGTATTTATGCTGAGGGAATGAGGGGTATGACGAGGTGCAGGCTGGTTGGCTGTGTTCTTCTATTGGGCTCCTGATAGGGTGCAAGTTTGCGCCGGCGGGAAGGTGAAGTTCGTGCTAGCGGGAAGGTGAAGTCCCGGAAGAGAAGCAGGGACGGCACCATAGGCGCCATATTGTAGGAACTATCAGCCAGGAGTGGGGAGGGGCGCTGCTGCTTATTGTAAAGGTCAGAATGTTCTCAGAATGAGAACTTCTTCTTGGTCCCTGACAGCCATTGTGATTTATTTCTAGTGTTTAAATTGGGTTTGATTCTCCTTTGATGGACTGTTTTTCTAGTGTAATTCCTCTATGCTTATTTCCATTTTTATTTTTCACTTCATAAAATATTTAGTATGTTTTGTAGTACAGGCTTTCTAGTTATGGATTCTTTTAGCTTTTGTTTATCATGAAAAAGTGTTTATTTCAACTTCAGTTCTAACACTTAATTTTGTTGGGTATAATATTCTTGGTTGACATTCATATATACATCAGGTTTTGAAAGAAAAAATGTATACATATATATATATATAACTGTTTTCTTTTTAGTGTCTGAGTTGAGAAATGTGTTGAAAAACGAATTGGTTTACCTCTAAATGTGACCATAATGTTTTTCTCTTGAGGCTTTTGAAATTCTATCCTTATTTGTATGTTAGACATTTTCATAATAATGTGTCTTGGAATGGATCTGTTGTGATTTTGTGTATTTGGTATCCTATATGTCTTCTGTATTTGATTTTCCATTTCATTCTTATTTCATCGAAAAGATTATGCATTCCTTTAGTTTGTATTTCAGAACTTTCATCTATGCCAATGAATCTTAAATTTGGCCTTTTAACGTTATCCCAGATTTCTTGAATATTCTTTGTCTCTTAACGTCTTTTCTCTTTGGTTTACTTTATTTTCAAGATTATATACTTTGTCTTTGGGGCCTGAAAATCTGTCTTCAAAGTAGTCTAATCTATTGGTGATGTTTTCCATTGAAATTTTAATTTTGTTCATTGATTTCTTTATTTTGAGAATTTCTGCCTGGTTCTTTTTTGAATCACTTCCCGTATTTTCTCTGCGATTTCACTCCTTACATTGTCTTTTAGCTCATGGAACAACTTAACTATGAGCTTTTTAAATTCCTTCTTTGACATTTCCTCCACAGTCAAGGAGTGGTTGTTGAAGCATTATGGGTTGTTTGGGATGTTTTCACCACTGCTATTTCATATTGTTGTTTGTCTGCCATCTATTGGTATGATTCTGACTTCTTTTAAGTGAAGGACTATTTTTTTGAGCTTTTTTTTTTTTTTAGAACCAGGATTCAGTAAATATCCTGACAATGATATATTAATTTAATGTTTGACCTCTACTGATCACTTTATCAGTACTACTTTAAGAGATGGCACTGAACCCTATTTACTATGATCACTTCTGAGCCAAACTTCATTCTGTTCAACCTTATACAGACAAAAATTTGTTGCATTTACTTTCTGTGGTTCCGTGAATTCAGGTATAAACCTAAAATGAAGTTCTGAAACAGGTCAAAAAATTAGTTGTTAAATTTGATAAATTTGCCTTATTAAGTAAGCAAGGGCTAAAGGGAGGGTGGAAGCAAGATTGGGTAAATGGGAGAGAGGGAATAAGGTGGTTGAGGAGAGAGAGAAAGAAGGGAAAGTTATAAAAGTGTAATTTTCACCAAGGTAAAAAGAGAGAAATAGATGAGTAGATGTTATTTGAGGTAGTAACAGTTATTGCAAGAGAATGTGTAGCGGGTAAGAGAAGCAGGTATAAACTAGAGCTGTGAAAACAAAGATAATGCTTGAAACTATTAGATGAAATACATTCAAATGGGTTGAAGGTATAGTGTTTGCTCTTGGTTTAACAATTAACTTTCCAGTTAAGGAGTTATTTATATGATCACAGTTGACATTGGAGTTGTTTGTAGTAGACCATATCAAGGTAAAGAAAATTCTTGTTGAATCTTTGTTTGAATTTCACTGGAGTTTGGACCTTTAACAGATGTCCATCTGTCTTTAGCTATGGATCTCTCCTGAGTTGCAGGGGCACAGGAGCCAATTCCCTTGCTGCTATGAACCTCCTACCAGCAGCTTCTGGTTTTCTAGCCCAGGGGCCTGCCCCTGACTGCCCTGGCTAGTACATTGTTGTGGGCTGACTGATTCTATTGCAGCAGTAGTTCAGGATGCAGGCTCTGAAGTGCCTCCCCTACACTGGAACTTTTTCTCCATAGTGAGTATCCTGGTGGCTGACTGTGAGTGCAGGAACTCTGGTGGTAGATTTTTCCGTGGGTGATCTGTGGTACAGAAGTATTCCCCAGCACATGCTGCTCTCTGAGATACTGTAGTGCAGGGTCTCCATTGATTCACCCGGACTCTAGTTTCCACTGCCCCAGGTTATAAATGGTGGGCGTTGATTCCTTTTGCTTACTAAGTCTGATGCAAGGTACCTTAAATATCCAAACAGTTCCCTGTCACTTGCCACTTGTGATCATGGTTTAGGCTGTATACCTGTTAAGGCTGGTATCAGTTCCTTTCTGTCCATAACTCTTGCTAATTTCCCACTGAGCCTCTATGTTGCTGGATTTTCATGCAGCTTCCCTCTAGTATGGCTCTGGAATCCTGGGGACTGTCCTTAGGCTTCCAATGTGTCCCCCCCCCCACACACACCCTCAGTGTCAGTGGTTGGTGGGAGGGGTGGCAGAAACTACTGAGTCTGCTTTCATTTGTTTAGGACCAAAGCTGCTTCATGGTTGTCCAAATCCTTACCTGGACTGCAGAACTGAGCAGGGTTAAGTAAACTTCCTGTGCACTGGTCCCCACCAGCCCGTTCATTCCGCTTGTTCATGGAGAGCCAAAGGGAGAAAGGGTTTCAGTGATTTACAGATAGTAGTGGTCCTTTTAGAAGTTACTAGCAGGATTCCATCTTTAAGAGGTCCCACTGCAGGGGACTTCCCTCTGGTTTAATTTGTATCTGGGTTTGAAAAGACAGTTAAGAGGGTGACTGGTCCCATGGAGGCAGGTGCCACAAGATGCCTGTGAACCCTGGGCTCAGCTTTCTTGTCACAATTTGGTTTTAAGCTGTTTGTGCTGTTTTCAGGAGCCTTCTGTTGCTGTCATGCTTTAAGCCTTGTCAGTCTTTCCCGTAGTTTTTAAGTGAGTGAACTTAAGAGAATGTCTGCTCCCCCCACCTTTCTCTTTGTTTCCTCTTACCCCGTCTCATCCCCAGGTTTTAAGTTGGGGGTTAGGGGACTCTGGGTTTGTTTTCTACCCTGGTTTTCAATCTTCCAGTCTCTCTATGTCTCAATATTAAGTCTTATAGCATTTATTTTGTTACCCACCTTTCAATTCTGCTTTTCCTCTCACTATATTTCAATTATATAAAACCAATAATATTGAACACTTTTAGATGTTTAAGTTAATTAATTTTAGGTCACATTAATAATGAATGAATCCAAGGCTAAAATTCATTTTATGTCATTTTCCCAAAATGTAAGTAGAACTTGAGAAATTCAGATGATACACCTAAAAGTAATTTTACTTAGTTCTAATGGCTTATTTTTTTCCTTTAAATTGCTTAATATTTCTTTTAACTTACTTAGTAGACTTATTATAAAAGGTGAACATCTGACTGGCTCATCTTGTTTATGTTCTGAATGACAAACTAATGTACCTAGAATGACTTCTTCTGTTGGCAACTTCCTACCTAACTTGGAAGAGACTAAGCTATCTTATACATTTTAGTTTTCAAATTTTATCAGAATTTGAAATACAAGAAAAAAAAAAGTTAAAGGTTGCATTTCCAAAAATAAAACATTAAAAGTTATATGGCTAAACATTAAGTAGATTCATATGAAATCTCTGTAACATGATTCAGTAATTACTTTCTTACCTCCTTATATATATTTAAAGGTATACATAAATTCTAAAATGAAAATACGAACTAAAAATAGAAGGAAAAAGAGTAAAGAAAAAAGAGGAGCAGATTATAAAATATAATCAGACAAATAAATATAAACTGTGTATTTACAGAGTATGATAGATATTTTTATGGGGCACATGTTTACATTTAAACTCGGGGATTTTCTCCTGACATTTTGGATTGGGTAAATCATTATTGTGAGGGATTTTCCCATGCTTTGTAGGATGTTTAATATTATTTCTAGTTTCTAACAATTATGATGCCACTGGTGACGGTCAAAAATGTTTTCACATGTTGCCATATGTGTTTGGGGGACACAAAAACCCCTGATGGAGAACCATTGAAGTAAATTACTCATGGTGTTTGAAAGTAACTTTCAAAAAGTAAGTACAAGTTCATTGCATGATTTAAATACAGTTCTTCTGGCACTTACACCAGGTAATGATTTTTCTTTACTCTTACTAGGGACTCATAGATGTAATGAATTATACTCAGTACCTTAAAATAGATAAATTTATTAATTTCAGGACTAATTTTGACATCATTATTTAATATTTACTGTTGATAATATACTGAAGAAAAACTCAGAGCTATCCCGAGCATAGTTGAAGGCTTGGAAAATAGAATGAAGGCATGAAGTGGCATAATCATTCTGGTATTTATGTAGATTCACCCCTGAGTTTAAAAGTTATCTATAAGAAGACTTGAATTCTGTGATTTTTAAAAATTAGTCTGCATTAAATATTATTAAATACTTTTAAGTATTAAATATTTTTATTTATTAAATATTTTTCATCATTGATTTTGATGAATTGTAGTTGGCAGTGATTTAAAAATTATATTCCCTGGCATTCCCCATGATGCCATTCTCAGTTGTCACTTATGTATAGATCTTTAATGTCCTGCTTATCATAGTACTTGCCACACAGTCTGCTCTTAATGATTGGTCCGTAAAAGAATGTGCATCAGTCAAGGTGACTGGACTTTGTTTTGGAGGAGAAAAGAGAAAAGATAATGAGAATTTCTCTTAATCTGTTCTCGTTTTTAAAACTAGTATGTCAGATCCTGATGTATAGTAACTAATAATTTAAAAAACATTTTGAACTAGGTATAGAATTTTTAATTTTTTGTGAAGATAAATGGAAAATTCATATCAGAATAGAATATCTTCTCACTTTCCTTAGACTGTGAGTTATTAAGAACCCAAGGGCCAGGTGAGGTAGCACATTGCCTTTATAATCCTAGCAACTGGGGATACTGAAGCAGGAGGATTGTGAGTTTGAGGCTAGCCTCAGCAACTTAGCAAGATCCTGTCTCAAAATTAAAAGAAAAAATATATATATCAAAAGGACTAGGGATATGGATCTGTGGTTAAGTGTCCTTGGGTTCAGTGCTGGGTACCAAAGAAAAGAAGAATCCAAGGGCCTATTGAAAATATATTTTGACAGAAAAAAAATTGTACATGAAGTGATATAGTTACCAAAAAGTATGATGTTTTAGATATAGATGATAATTTGGAGTCATGATTTGTATAATCATATATAGTCTATATTCTATTATATCATTATTGTATGTAGGAAGATATAAAATCACATTGCATCATCTTTTGGTCCCATTCAGTTTTAATAAAATTATTACTTTGCACTTGAAAAGAAATAGCTAAAATTTAAAAAAAAATTTTTTTAATCTTTTCTTTATCATTCTGCAAATTGCATGTTTTAAGAACATTTTTTATATGTCGGTTTTTATGGGGAGCAGATTTGAAGAACAAAGCCCAAGAATTGAGAATACCCAAACAAAATGTAATACTTTTGGATTATAGTAGGGAACTTTTTTTCATTACTTATAGGATATTCGGTGACAGTGCAGTATACCCAGGTAGACTGAAATGAAAGGCTGAGTCAAATGATTTTCTAGTTGTTTTTATCACTTTATTTACACTGATTTGAACAATGAATTAATTTGTTCTTTATTTTTGAAATTATTGTTTTGGCAGAACTAAGTTCAGAAAATCTTAGAACCTGTTTTAAGATCATCAATGGCTATATCTTTTTATCATCAACAGAATTTTTACAGGTACGTTGAAGTAGTGTTTATAAGAAATTAAGTAGTTATTATTATTATTATTGTTTGAAAGTAGAAGGTGCCCTTTCAAAATCTAAGATTATTTTGTTATTTTAATATGGAAAAATTCACTGTGAGCATTCCCCTCTGCAGGGAAGATGTGATGCATGCAGTTCCATTGTTAATGCAGAAAATGTGCTATTTAAATAAAACATCCTCATTTCTATAAAAATCAGTATATCAATAAACTATTTTTGTGAGACATAATCTTTTTTCTTAACTCTAAGACTTCCAGTTGAGACTTCATATTCTTAGACTTTTAGCATATACTTCCCAAATAGATTATAATGAGTCTAACATTGAATTTTTGCCTTTTTGATATGACAGATGTATTCTTATATTGTCTTTTGGTTGAATTTCAGACATATGCAGTGGGTCTTTGTCAATCCTTTTGTGAGCTCTTAAAAGAAATTACTACAGAAGGTCAAGTGCAAGTGCTCAAGGTATTGTCATCTTTTTATCATCAACAGATGATTTAAAAAAATCATTTAAAAAATCATCTGTTAAGTTGAATGTCTCTGAATGGTTTGCAAAGTTGGACCTTCATTTGGTTGTGGTTGTTGACAAGAAGAGTTGATGTAATTCTGAATATGGTATTTTATTTTAGCAAAATTCAATTGGTTTAATCTCCAATTTCTATGGAATGATCACTGGAAATCTTGTTAAAATGTAATTCTGGATTTCCAACAATGTCAACCGATTAGAATGTTGCCTGTTATGAGAACTCATTTGTGTAGCAAGGTTTTAAAAACCAACGTTGTCTAAAGACTATCTTCAGTTTGTTAGCCTACTTTTGGGTCAGATTTTTCACTGTATACTTTGATAGTTTTAATTTGGCTTAGATGTTGAAGTTAGAGTACGAAGTTTGTTAGGATTGTGTATAATTAAAAACCAAAAGCTTCAGAGTTGTATATTATCTTTATATAGTATACATATACAGAGTATATATATATAATATATATATATTATATATATATTATATATATATAATATATATATAAAGATATAGTGTTAAATATAATTTATTTACATGTAAGCATAAATATATGCATGAATTACTATTAAAACTTATCTTTACACATTTGTATTACACATACATACTTTAGGTGTGGACTTTGAGAGAAGGTGTAGCTGTTGAATTTCTAATTTCTTAATTTGTCCTAAGTCAGATATGAGTTGAATTCTGGCCCTGAGAATGGCTCATGCCTGTAATATTAGCAACTCAGGAGGCTGAGGCAGGAGGATCACAAGTTTGAGGCTAGCCTCAACAATTTAGTGAGGCCCTAAGCAATGTAGCCAAGAACCTGTCTCAAAATAAATAAAAATAATGAGGGCTGTGAATTTAACTCAGTGGTAAAGTAAAGCACTCCTGGATTCAATCCACAATAACAACAACAACAAAAATACTGAATTCTGGTTAGACCAAGTGTTAACTATTATAACATAGTAGCATTTATGGTGTCAGAACCATGGCATTATCTTAAATCTGCAAAACTGACTTCCTACTGTGAAATGAAAAGGTGGTTTCTCAGAGGGTTTCTTGGTAGGAAATGTATTTAAATGATCATAATAATTACAACAGAAATCCAAAGTATGCTTTCTGGAATAAATGGGTAAAAGTTTGTTTAGTTGGTAAAGTCTTATTTCATATTAACCAGTATGATGATAGATGTTACACATTTAATAAGAATATAGTCATGAGTCATCAGTCTGAACTTAGTCTACTACTGTGTTATAATATTTAATGAGTTGTTTTTCAAAGACACGCACACATGTACACATTTAAAACTAGATACATAATTGCGGGTGATTGATTTGACTTTTAGATTGGTTATATTCAGTATCTTTTGCTAATTATTCAGTCATTTATCCTATAAATAAGGATCAGCAAATGTTTTCTATTAAGGACCAGGTAGTAAGTATTTGAGTCTATGTGAGCCTTATATCTTTGTCTCAGTTATTCAAACTTGCTCTGGTAGTATGAATTTAGTCATAGATGATATTTAAATGAATGATCATGGCTATGTCTCAGTAATACCTTGTTTATAAAATCATGCAGTGAAGTTTGGTCCATGAGCAAAGTTTGCCAACTTCTCGTATTTGGTTGTTAGTACTCTTTTCTACTAGGCCTAGGTGATAAGAAAATGTTAATCTCTGCACTTAAATACTTCAGTCTTTTGCGAAGAGGAGACAAGGAAATAACCACTCAGTATTCATTGTTATATAAATAGTGAATTTGAATCAGAAGCATCTCAACAATCATCTGATGAACTTCTTGAAAATTTAGGTAGAACACAGGACATTAATATGTAATTTTTTAAAAAGTTTCTCGGGATTTTTTTCTTGCTAGGAACCATTGGTAACCATTTATGTTGCTCTGAGAATATAGACGTGGTCATCTAACTCAACATTTTGCAAAGAACTGTTTTTAGGAAGAGGGATTTAAGATGTGAACTGAAAAGTAGCAGGATATAAAATCAATATGTATAAATCTAATGCATTTCTATTCATAAGTGATTAATCCTCTGAAAGAGAAATCAGGAAAACCACTCCATTCACAATAGCTTAAAAAAAAAAAAACTTGGGAATCAATCTAACAAAAGAGGTGAAAGACCTCAACAATGAAAACTACAGAACACTGAAGAAAGAAATTGAAGAAAACCTTAGAAGATGGAAAGATCTCCCATGTTCTTGGATAGGCAGAATTAACATTGTCAAAATAAAATAGCCATACTATCAAAAGTGCTATACAGATTCAGTGCAATTTCAATTAAAATCCCAATGACATTCTTTATAGAAATAGAGAAAGCAATCATGAACTTCATCTGGAAGAATAAGAGACCTCAAATAGCCAAAGCAGTCCTGAGCAGAATGAAGCAGGAGATATCACAATACCAGACCTTAAGCTATACTACAGAGCAATAACAACAAAAGCAACATTGTATTGGCACCAAAATAGACAGGCAGACCAATGGTACAGAATAGAAGACACAGAGACAAACCCACAAAAATATAGTCACCTCATACTGGGCAAAGGAGCCAAAAACATACAATGGAGAAAAGATAGCCTGTTCAACAAATGGTGCTGGGAAAACTGGAAATCCATATGCAGTAAAATGATATTAAACCTCTATCTCTCACCCATATATACAGGCTATTAATAACTATATGAAAAAGTATTCAACAATCTCTAGTAATTAGAGAAATATATATTAACACAACTCTAATATTTCATCTAACTCCAATTAGAATGGCTATCATCAAGAACACAAACAATAATAGATGTTGGCATGGATGTGGGGGAAAAGGCACACTCATACATTGCTGGTGGAGTTGCAAATTGGTGCAGCCGTTCTTGAAAGCAGTATGGAGATTCCTCAGAAAACTTGGAATGGACCCACCTTTTGACCCAATTATCGTACTCTTCAGTTTATGCCCAAAGGACTTAAAATTAGTATATTACAGTAATGCTGCCACATCAGTGTTCAGTTCATAGTAGCTGGATTGTGGAACCAACCTAGATGCTCTTCAGCAGATGAATATGTAAAGATGCTGTGGTATATATACACAGTGGAATATTATTCAGCCATAAAGATGAAGAAAATTATGGTATTTGCAGATAAATGGATGGAATTGGAGAATATTGTGGTAATTGAAGTAAGCCAATTCTAAAAAACCAAAGACTGAATGTTTTCCCTGATAAGTGGATGATGATACATAATGGGGGTGGGGGGTGGGGGATGAGAGAAGAATGGAGGAACTTAAGATTACGTAGAGGCAAATGAGGGGGTGGGAGGTATGAAAGATGGTGGAATGAAACAGACATCATTACCCTATGTACGTGTATGATTACATGAATGGTATGAATACATCGTGCACAACCATAGGAACAAAAAGTTGTACCCCATTTGTGTACAATGAATCAAAATGCAGTCTGTAAAAATTTTTAAAAGTAAAAAAAGATATGAGCTGAGTTTTAAAAACTGTGTAGGGGTTATTACTGCCAGGAAAAAAAAAAAAACAGTATTTGCTAATTCAGGCAACCCTAGGAAGTGTGACTAAGACCAATAAAATGTGTAATACTACAGAGAAGTGAATAAGACTAAGACCAGAGAAAGTACTGTTAGGATTGTCTGTTGAGGGTAAAGGTAATGGTGTTATTTAAAACATTTTTAGTGCCTGTTAACTGGAGTTATCATACCTGTTTAAATGAAGTATTAATTTACAAATTGTCGAGAAAAGGAAGGTTCTTGAGATCATTAGGGACTGTATTGATTTCCTAGAGATATATAACAAAGTACCACAACTTTGGTTGTTTAAAACATCAGAAATTTATCTGTAATTTTTATTAATTTTATGATTCAAAATCAAGCTGTTGATAGGGCCATGCTTTCTGTAAAGGCCCCAGGGAAAATCAATTTCAAGTCTCTCTTAGTTCCTGCTGATCATTGGCAATTATTTTGGTGTTCTTTGACTTTGTAGATGAATCACTTAACTTCAGCCTCTGCCTCACATGACATCTCTCCACCCTTCTGTCTGTATGTTTTCTTACAAGGATACCAGTTAGAATGAATTGAGTGCCAACCCTAATATCTTCATTTACTGGGATTATATGTGCAAAAACTCTTTTTCCAAATATCACAGTCACAGGTACCAGAGGTTAGGGCTTCAGCCTACCCTTTTGGGGGGAAACAATTCAATTCATAACAGAAACTTCCTACTAAAAAAGTAAAATGGCTTTTGTGTGTGGGAAGTCATTGAGGGAAACTTGATCTGAGTGGGTTTTGTAGATGAAGGGACCCAATGGAAGGGAAGATGGTTTGCCAACCACAGTGGTGCATGTCTGTCATCCCAACAACTCTGGAGACTAAGGCAGGAGGATTACAAGTTCGAGGACAGCCTAGGCAATTTAGGGAGAACCTGTCTCAAAATTAAAAATTGATAAGGGGCGGGGATGTAGCTCAGTAGTAAAGCACCCTTATTTTTAATCCCCAGTTTAAAAAAGAGAAAAGAATGGAGTATGATTCTAGATTATTATATAAAGGAGAACAGTTTCTGGTTAGTGTTGATTTTCCACAAAAGTCCACTTATCAAATATATTCTTCAGAACTTTTATTTTTACTGTTTTACATTCAAATTCAAATAGAAATTTAAAACCAAAATAAAGACAATAAATAGAGTAAGTATATGGCAGATATCTTTGGATTAATTTCATTTGACTTAATTTTGACTTAATTTTTTTGTTTCTTTTTTAGAGCAAGGGGTTTACTAAAGAATGAGAATATATGCAGGTGGACTGGGAAGGAGTTAATAATAGGAATCTGTGCATGTGGTTTATTGAGACCCTGATACCTCAACCCTGGTCTGCTGCACTTAGCTGTCAGTCCTTGCCCATATTAATTTTACAGTCTTTTTATAGCTCCAAAATTTATAAGTAACATTAGATATATTGTTTACTAAAATGGTTTATCACTTTTAACCCATAACATAAAGAGAGGGTAGCATGGCATACAAGACTATGGGCTGAAGAGAGACTGGCAAGTTAGAACATTGGTTTGGCTACTTCATAGCTGTGCGATGTGGACAGGTTACTCTCTCACTTTTCACCTGTAAAATAGGGATAATAACTTCACCTATTTCTTAGGGTTGGTGTGAGGATTACTCAACCTTATGTATATAAAGCATTTATAACAATGCCTAGTGTGTAATGATCTAATATAAGTGTTGGCTATTTTTATGTAATTATGTAGCCTGCCTCTGAGGAAAATAGGCTATATACGAGTAGACAAATTTATTTGGTTGCTAGATCTTTGGCTGTTAAAAAAACAAGGCAAACCAAGTTGTTCTACCTCTTTTTTTTTTTTTTTTTTACCATTTCTTCTAAATAAATGCTTAAATAAAGACTATTAAGTTTACTATTAAAACTAAGCTTATGATTTATACAATGACAGTAGCTAATTATCCCAGTGACTCAGGAGGCTGAGGCAGGAGGATTGCAAGTTCAAAGTCAATCTCAGCAACTTAGCGAGGCCCTAAGCAAATTAGCAAGTGCCCCTGGGTTCAATCTCTGGGACCATAAAAACAAAACAACAACAAAAAATTACACATCTCAGTTGATGCAATTAAAATTAATCGTATTTCTTCCCTTTCAGAGTAACCCAATATTTCAATTCGTTTAGGAGGCAGGGGACAGGTACTGTGGATTGAACCCAGGAGTGCTTAACCACAGAGCCACATCCCCAGCCATTTTTATTTTTTATTTTGAGTCAGGGTCTCACTGATTTGCTGAGGCTGGCTTTGTATTTGTAATCCTCCTGCCTCAGCCTCCCAGTTCTCTGGGATTACAGGTATATGCCTCTGCAGCCTGGCTGAAAATATTTTTTATTATGGAAAATTCCAAACTTATATACTGTGCACTACCATTGTAATTTTAATTCATATCTTTTCCCTTTTCCTTTTTTTTGGGGGTGGTGGTGGGGGGTAATCTGGCATTGAACTCAGAGGCACTCAACCTCTAAGCCACATCCCATCCTATTTTGTATTTTCTTTAGAAACAGGGTCTCACTGAGTTGTTTGTTCCTTACTGTTGCTGAGGCTGGCTTTGAAACTCAGGATCCTCCTGCCTCAGCCTCCCAAGCCACTGGATTACAGGTGTGCGCCACAGTACCCTTTCCTTTGAAGTGGAGATAGTGATATTACTCTATATTGTTCAAGCATATCTAACATTTTTTGCTTGCATGATTCATAACAATGAGTTACCATCCAAATACATATTAAGGTATTTGTAACATTTAACATAGGTTTCATATTAAGCTGGTTTCTCTTTAAGTATGGCAACAGTTAGGTCATTAATAGGGTACAAATACTTGAATTAAAAATTGAGATCTGATAATGTGTTTGACAGTATTTTTATATTTTTATTGCTATACGTAAAATCATATGTTTGACTTGAAATCTCAAAATGGATTTTGTTTTTTTAATAAATGGATACTAGGAATATACTAGTTATCACAAATTTTGTGTTTTTCTTATGTAAAGGAATATTTTAAAACAATGTCACATTTATTTTATGCCAATGTCTGAAGGTTGAAAGAATGCTCAAATTTTTTGACTTTTCCCTGTTCTCAGAGTTCTAGTGTAGCTATAATAGTTTTTAGTATGTTCATTATTTTCATTTTTAGTATTTTTCAGATACTGTTTCTTAATATAGGATACTATATAACATTCTTAATATATTTTTTTTACTAAATGTCACTGTTAGACTAATTCCTGACACTACCTGCAGGAAACATCTTTGTTCTTTGAAGCAGAAAATTACAATATTAGGAAAATTGAATAGAGAGATCAGTATGCCTGCTTAGGAGCAAATGGTTTAAAGCAAAAATAGACCTTATTCTGTGACTTGAAATAAGTTATCTAGATGAGTACAATTATACTCTAAAAATACTTTAAATTGTTAGTAGTTTTTTAATTTGAAATATGTGGAGATATCACTTTGAGTTTTGAAATTCTAATTTCTTTCATATCATATCTAACATTATTAATGCATTATTGTTCATTCTCTGTGGCCTAAGATAACACAAATATTTTTACGATGTCATTTATTCTCTACTAATTATAATAGGTATTGTCATTATTTACTATATGCTGCATGTTTCTAAGAACATAATATATAGAGTTCATTTAATCCTCACATAAGCATATGATGGTAGTACTGTTTGAGCCCCATTTTTATTTATTTATTCATTTATTTTTATTTAATTTTTTTAATTAAAATTTTTTTATTTTTACAAACACATTTTGATTCATTGTACACAAATGGGGTACAACTTTTTATTTCTATGGTTGTACACAATGTAGATTCACACCATTCATGTAATCATACATATATATAGGGTAATACTGTCTGTTTCATTCTACTGTTTTTCCATCCCCACCCTTTCCCACCCCTTTTTCCTCTACGCCATCCAAAGTTCCATCACCCCCCCCATATGTATCATCATCCACTTATTGGAGAAAACATTCGGCCTTTGGTTTTTTGGGCTTGGCCTATTTCAATTAGCATGATTTTTTCCAAATTCATTCATTTACCAGCAAATGCCATAATTTTATTTTTCTCTATGAGTAATATTCCATAGTGTATATATACCACAGTTTCTTTATCCATTCATCAATTGAAGGACATCTAGGTTGGTTCCACAATCTACCTATTGTAAATTGAGCAGCTATAAACATTGATGTGACTGCTTCACTATAGTATGCTGATTTTAAGTCTTTGGGGTATAAGCCGAGGAGTGGGATAGCCGGGTCAAATGGTGGGTCCATTCCAAGTTTCCTGAGGAATCTCCATGCTGCTTTCCAGAGTGGCTACACCAATTTGCAACTCCACCAGCAATGTAAGAGTGTGCCTTTTCCCCCACCACATCCACGCCAACACTTATTATTGCTTGTGTTCTTGATAATAGCCATTCTCATTGGAGTTAGATGAAATCTTAGGGTGATTTTAATTTGCATTTCTCTAATTACTAGGGATGATGAGCACTTTTTCATATATTTGTTTATCACCTGTATATCTTCTGTGAAGTGTCTGCCCATTTCCTTTGCCCATTTATTAATTGGGTTCTTTGTATTTTGGGTATAAAGTTTTTTAAGTTCTTTATGAACTTTGGAGATGAGTGCTCTGTCTGAAGTGTGTGTGGAAAATATTTTCTCCCACTCTGTAGAGAGAATATTTTCACGTTAATTGTTTTCTGTGCTGAGAAAAAGCTTTTTAGTTTGAATCTGTCCCATTCATTGATTCTTGCTTTTATTTCTTGCACTATGGGGGTCTTGTTAAAGAAGTCTGGTCCTAAGCCAAAGTGATAGAGATTCAGGCCTACTTTTTCTTCTATTTGGTGAAGGGTTTCAGGTCTAATTCCTAGATCTTTGATCCATTTTGAGTTGAGTTTTGTACAGGGTGAGAGATAGGGGTTTAATTTCATTTTACTGCATATGGATTTCCAGTTTTCCCAGCACCATTTGTTGAACAAGCTATCTTTTCTCCATTGTAAGTTTTTGGCACCTTTGTCTAGTATGAGGTTACTGTACTTATGGATATGTCTCCGTGTCTTCTATCCTGTACCATTGATCTATCTATCTGTTTTGGTCCCAGTACCATGCCATTTTTGTTACTATTGCTCTATAGCAGAGTTTAAGGTCTGTATGGTAGAGTTTAAGGTCTGGTATAGTGATACCTCCTGCATCACTCTTCCTGCCCAGGATTGCTTTGGCTATTCTGGGTCTTTTGTTGTTCCAGATGAATTTCATGATTGCTTTGTCTGTTTCTATGAGAAATGTCATAGGGATTTTCATTGGAATTGCATTAAATCTGTATAGCACCTTTGGAAGTTTGGCCCTTTTGATAATACTAATTCTGTCTATCCGAGAACATGGGAGATCTTTCCATCTTCTGAGGTCTTCCTCAATTTCTTTCTTCAGTGTTTTGTAGTTTTCACTGTAGAGATCTTTCACCTCTTTGGTGAGATTGACTCCCAAGTATTTTATTATTTTTTTTCTGAGGCTATTGCGAATGGAGTTGTTTCCCTCATTTCCCTTTCAGATGTTTCATTGTTTATGTATATAAATGCTTTAGATTTATTTGTCTTGATTTTGTATCCTGCTATTTTGCTGAATTCATTTATTAGATCTAGAAGTTTTCTGGAGGACTTTTTGGATCCTCTAAATAGAGAATCATGTCATCAGCAAATAGTGACAGCTTGAATTTCTCTTTTCCTATCCATAACCCTTTAATTTCTTTAGTCTGTCTAATTGCTCTGGCTAGTATTTCAAGTACGATGTTGAATAGAAGTTGTGAAAGAGGGCATCCCTGTCTTGTTCCCATTTTTAAAGGGAATGCTTTCAGTTTTTCTCCATTAAGAATGATGTTGGCCATGGGCTTAGCATAAGTAGCCTTTACAATGTTCACCTATGTTCCTACTGTCCCTATTTTTTTCTGGTGTCTTGAGAATGAAGGAGTTTTGTATTTTGTTGAATGCTTTTTCTGCATCAATTGAAATAACCATATGATTCTTATCCTTAGGTCTATTGATATGATGGATTACATTTATTGATTTATGGATGGTGAACCAACCTTGCATTCCCCACATGAACCCCACTTGATCGTGGTGCACTATCTTCTTAATATACTTTTGGATACAGTTTGCAAGGATTTTGTTAAGGATCTTTGCATCTATATTCATCAAGGATATTGGTATAAAATTTTCTTTCCTTTATGTGTCTTTGCCTGGTTTGGGTATGAGGGTGATATTAGCTTCACAGAATGAGTTGGGTAGGGTTCCCTCCTTTTCTATTTCCTGGAATACTTTGAGAAGTATAGGAATGAGTTCTTCTTTGAAGGTCTTGTAGAACTTGATTGAGAATCCATCTGGTCCTGGGCTTTTCTTGGTTGGTAGGCTTTTGATGGCTTCTTCTATTTCATTGCTTGATACTGATCTGTTTAAATTGTGTATGACCCCCTGGTTCAGTTTGGGAGGATCATATGTCTCTAGAAATTTGTCGATGTCTTTGGTATTTTCTGTTTTGTTGGAATATAGATTTTCAAAGTAGCTTCTCATTATGTTATGTATTTCAATGGTATTGTCATATTTCCCCCTTTTCATCACAAATTTTAGTAATTTGAGTTTTCTCTCTCCTCTTTGTTAGTGTGGCTAAGGGTTTGTCTATTTTGTTTACTTTTTCAAAGAACCAACTTTTTGTTTTGTCAATTTTTGGAATAGTTTCTTTTGTTTCAATTTCATTGATTTCAGCTCCGATTTTAATTATTTCCTGTCTTGTACTACTTTTGGTGTTGTTCTGTTCTTCTTTTTCTAGGGTTTTGAACTGTAATGTTAGGTCATTAAGTTGCTGACTTTTTATTCTTTTCTTGAATGTGCTCCATGCAATGAATTTTCCTCTTAGGACTCAAGGCAGTATCTCTATTTTTTTGCATTTCCTGAGGGCTGCTTTGTGGCATAACATATGGTCTGTTTTCGAGAAGGTTCCATGTGCTGCTAAGAAGAAAGTGAATTCGCTCATTGATGGATGGACTATTCTGTATATGTCTGTTAAGTCTAGGTTATTGATTGTGTTATTGAGTTCTATTGTTTCTTTGTTTAGTTTTTGTTTGGAAGATCTATCCAGTGGTGATAGCAGTATGTTAAAGTCACCCAGAACTATTGTGTTGTGGTCTGTTTGATTCCTGGAATTGAGAAGGATTTGTTTGATGTACAGAATGCACCATTGTTTGGGGCATAAATATTTACGATCTTTATGTCTTCCTGATTTATGGTTCCCTTAAGCAGTATGAAATGTCCTTCTTTATCCCTTCTGGCTAACTTTAGCTTGAAGTCCACTTTATCTGAAATAAGGATGGAGACCCCCGCTTTTTTACTGAGTCCATGTGTGTGGTGGGTTTTTTCCCACCTTTTCACCTTTAGTCTGTGGATGTCTTTTTCTATGAGATGAATCTCTTGCAGGCAGCATATTTTTGGGTCTTTCTTTTTAATCCATTCTGCTAGTCTATGTCTTTTGATTGATGAATTTAGGCTATTGACATTCAGGGTTATTATTGAGATATGATTTGTATTCCCAGTTATTTGGGCTTATTTTTGATTTTTTAACTTGACTTGGTTTCTCCTTTGAATGGATTTTCCTTTAAGATAGTTCCTCTCTTTGCTGACCTACATTGTTGTTTTCATTTCCTCCTCATGTAATATTTTGTTGAGAATATTCTGTAGTGCAGGCTTTCTATTTGTAAATTCTTTTAGCTTTTGTTTATCATGGAAGGATTTTATTTCGTTTTCAAATCTGAAGTTTAGTTTTGCTGGTATAGGATTCTTGGCTGGCAACCATGTTCTTTCAGAACTTGAAATATGTTGTTCCAGACCCTTCTAGCTTTTAGAGTTTGGACTGAGAAATATGTTGATATCCATATTGGTTTCCCCCTATATGTAATCTGATGCTTTTCTCTCGAAACCTTCAAAATCCTATTTTTATTTTGAATGTTAGGCATTTTCATTATAATGTGCCTTGGTGTGGATCTGTTGTGATTTTGTGCATTGGTGTTCTGTAAGCCTCTTGTATTTGACTTTCCATTTCATTCTTCAGGTTTGGGAAATTTTCTGATATTCTTTCATTGAATAGGTTATTTATTCGTTTGGTTTGTGTCTCTGTGCCTTCCTCAGTCCCGGTAATTCTTAAATTTTGCCTTTTCATACTGTCCCATAGTTCTTGGAGATTGTTTTCATGATTTCCTACCGTCTTCTCTGTTTGGGTAACTTTATTTTCAAGATTAAATATTTTGTCTATATTGTCTGAGGTTCTGTCTTCCAAGTGGTCTAGTCTGTTGGTGATGCTTTCCATTGAGTTTTTTATTTGGTTTATTGTTTCCTTCATTTCAAGGATCTCTGGTTTTTTTTTTGAGAATCTCTATCTCTTTGTTGAAATGATCTTTTGCTTTCTGCAGTTGCTCTTTCAACTGCTTATTGGTATGATCATTCTTTGCCTGCGTTTGGTCTCTTATCTCATTCTTTGCTTCACGAATCATTTTAATCATGTATAATCTGAAGTCCTTTTCTGACATTTCTTCTATCATACTGTCACTGAATTCTATTAATACAGAATCTAGATTTGTTTGGATCATTTTCTTCCCTTGTTTTTTCATGTTGTTCATCTATTTTCCCCTCTAGCAGTGCACATCTGGGGTAGTGCATTTTCCCTCCTATAGGCTTCTCTCTCTCTCTCTCTTTATATATATATATATATATATATATATATATATATATATATATATATATATATATAAACCCTATAGGTTTCCAAAACCTTTTCTTTAAGTGGGAGTTCAATATTAGCAGCACCTAGTTCAGACAGTATGCAACCCGAAACCAAATAGCCCCTGTGAAGACATTAACAATACTGTTATAATAAACAGAATGAGTTCAATTATTATCTTCAGTATAACAAACAGATTTGCAATAAGGTCTACAGTTTCTAATGAAATACAAAGAGGATGCTGAGGGGTATAGGATGTAGCTGTTAATGGGAGAAGAAAAGAATATATATAAGTTCTAGATCATAGAAGGAGTGAGAGTGTAATCAAAAGAAGTCCATTGTTAGCATGCAAAAAGGGAGAAAGAGACTCTGAGGGAACAGGTAAACAAAAGGAAAAGAGAGCAAGAAAAGTAAAGAAATAAAAATTTAAAAATTTTCAATAAGAAGAAAAAAGAAAATCTACACTCTAACAGTCTTCAAACCTCACAGTCTTCAGTAGCCTGATGTATGAGAGGTATCAGACAATGAGCTTCCAGTCTCCAGTAGTCATCTCAAGATGGGATTTGCCCCACCTAAAGATGGGAGATGCAGCTTCCAGGATTATCCAAGATGGCTGCTCTGGCTTTCAAGTATGTTGGCAAATGGGGAGCTGCAGCTCAGGGTGTGAGTGTGGTCAGCTGGACGTCCTGGAGGCCCGGTGCAGTTGGTTGGGCAGGGGTCCTAGAGTTGGGGTGTTGTCGGTCTGGTTGCAGGATCCTGGAGGCGGGGTGCAATCAGTCAATCTTGGGGTCCTGGTGGCGGGGAGCAGTCAGTCAATGTGAGGGCCCCAGAGGCAGGGAGTGATTGGTTGGGCTGAGGGATCCTGGAGATGGGGTTCAGTCAGTCCAGCCAGGGGGCCTACAAGTCCTGGCTGTTGTCTCAAAATGGTGGCAGTCACATGTAACCAAACCTGCAGGTACTGTGACAGTGAACTTCCAGGCAACAGCAGGCAGCTGGTGCTCCACTGGCAGTCTGTGGTCAGTCTGCTGACTGCTGTCGGATGATAGTTCGGACGGTGAACCTCGGGCAGTAGGTGATGGGTAGATGAAAGGCAGGCGATGGATGGACAGGCAAGCGGCAGGCAAATGGCTGTTGATAAGCTCTAGATAGTAAGCAATCTGCACTCAAAAAATAGTCGATATGCTTGCCCCCATTTTTACAGATGAGAAATTAAATAATAGTTACTTGATTTTTCCAAGGTCACACAGCTAATAAGTATTGGAGCCATGACTTTAGGATCCATGCTCTTAACCACCTTGTATTCAGTGTAAGCCTAAATCAAGAAAATAGTCTTAGGCATAAACAAATAATCCTGCATTTTTCACAGGGGTTTAATAAAAAAAAACAATCTATTGCAGGTGTATTCAGAAAAGGTAAATACAAAAATTTCTTTTGGTAACAGCAAAATACTAATAAAAAGTAGTAATAGGTGATTAAATGATTAGAAGCATATTCAACCATAAAGTGGAGTGCTATACCACTTTCAAAAGGGATGAAGATTTTGTATTTCAGAGTGATCTTCAGAATACATATAAGACAGAATAATATATGACTGTTCCATATGAATTTCCCACAGACATCTTAAATTCAATACATCAGCAGCACCTTATTGTTATTATTGGCACCAACTGCTGTACCCAGTTGACCAAAACTGAAAACTGTAAGAAATGCAAAACTTCTTCATCTTTGGCCCACTGTTCAATTGTTTTTCTATATACAATAACTTCTACTTTGAATTCTCTCTTGATTCTTTTCCACGTTCCTTACCCCAGTCTGATAATGGCATTTTTCTGCATAGTTTTTCAGAACTATCTCATCTTCCCCACCTTGATTTATACTTATACTGCATATAAAGGGGCTAATAAGAGATGGATCCTCAAGTCAGAATGCCCATGTGTATATCATGACTCCAGTACTTACTAGCTATGTGAACCTTTGGACTACAGATATTCCATTTTAGCTCTGAAATACTTGTGGGTTGTTTACATAATAACTATACCTTTATATATTAATAAAATGCGTGATAGAGCATTTGTTTGTATTCAATTATATATGTAAATGGCTTAATATTTTAAAGTCATAAATATATATACATAACTATGTTCAAGTATTTTATTTGTTGCTTTTCATACTGTCTTATGCATATGTGGTTCTCTGACCCCTTACATCAGTTCTGAAACTCCCCATCTACAAGGATTCTTATGGATTGGGACAACAACCACAGCTATATATTATGCCATAAATTCTCTTCAGATCCTCCTTCTCTTCCCTTCTCTGTTCTGTATATAAATTTATCAAGAGTTTTCTATGATATGGTTTAGAACAACTAGATATTAAAAGTTTTTTTAAAAAGCTATAGTCAGACTCCTCTATCCAGACTCCTTGCTCAGGGATGACCACTTGTATTGCTTAGAGCTGATTTTTATGTTACTTTGTGTCTTTAAATAATACCTTTGCATTCATGACATTTATTGATTTTACACCTCCTCTTTATCTCCATCTTCCAAATAAAGTTGTATTCTTACATCTTTCTGTTTATTTTTTATTTGTTCTTTTTAGATATACATGACAATGGAGTGTACTTTGACATTATACATACATGAAGCATTACTTATTCTAATTAGGATCCCATTCTACAGATTGTACATGATGTGGAGTTACACTGGTCCTGTGTTTATATATGAAGATAGGAAAGTTATATTCCATTCATTCTACTGTCTCCTATTTCCATCCATTACATCCATTTTTAATGTTCACTTTAAAATTCCTGGGTTTCCTGTTCAAAGTTGAGATGTATAGTAGCTCTGATTATTTCTTTTTCTGGATAACTTTTTTGTAGTTTCTGACATTAGTAATTATCTTTTGTTTTGGTATAGATATTATATATACTAAACTCTCTGACAGATGTCTTAGCTCAATATGTTTAGACACGTCAAGTGTTCTATTATTCCAATTTTCAAGAAGTATCTTCCAAGACATGCTAATTTTCCACTCCCAGCTCCTTTTTCTCCAAGATCGTAGTTTTTCTTATTCGTAGTGCTCTGTAGTTTTACAATTGTGTTACTTAATGTGACTTATAAGTCTTTCTTTCTGGTATTGATGGCATTTTAGTTTAGAAGCAATCTGTTTTAGACCCTTTACAGAAAGCACACTATCTTTCTCTCCTGAAGTGGCAGTGGATTGCCCAGATATGAGAAGTTTGTGGTGCCGGAGATCAAACTCAGAGCCTTACATATGCTAGGCAAGTGACAGCTGAGCCATATCCCCAACCCACACTATTTCTTAAGTATATTTTCAATAGTTGTCTTCTTTCCTTGTCTTTATTTTCAGTCTTTATTTTTCTTCCTATTTTTAGCTTTCCATTTCTCGTTTAGAAAAGTTTGTGGTCCTAATAATTCCTGTGTTTTCACAGCTTCTCAGCTTTCTACATTGCCATCTTAGAACTCAGCTTTATCTGATGTGATGAGTCAGTTTCCTTTTTAATTCTTCTCTCCTTCTTTCATCCCCTTTGTGTTCTTAAACTTAAGTCTCCCTGCCTCAAACATCCTTTTATCGTAGTTTTGGTGAGGTTTCAGGAGGAAATGATGTTAAATGTGTGTTTAACAATCAGCAGGTAGCCTTACTTTTCACTCACAAGGAAATAGAGTGTCTAGTGACGTCTACCTCTAAGACTGTCTACTAGTCTACATATTTTCCTAATTTGTCTCTTTTCTTCCTTGATCTAATTTTTTAAAAAATAAACAATTGAGTTCAGATTTAATTCTATTTTGAATCTTATCTCCTCTCAGGATTGGTATCTTATCCCTGTATCACTTCTTGGATGGTATGGTGCTTGGGACACAGAAAGTTTTATATTTTAATATTCCAGAGGGGAATTCCCTTCACTTGTTACTCCAAATTAAAGAATGTTGTCAACCATTTGTGCTACTTGTTTACTTTAAGAATGTTTGGAAATGCTGGTCATGTTTCTGACTGTCACAGTGTTTGGAGCACAGTGTTGTCACTTAATGAGCAGGGACACTGGAGGTGCTAAAAACCCTTCATTGCATGGAATGGTTATGCAGGTTAAACAGTGATCTTTAGAAGCACTGGTGGAAGTCACAAGAGAAACCTGGCTCTGTCCTGAGGCTAGTACCTCTCAGCCATTGTCTTCTCATTCCCACCTCACAAGTTGTTGGGCTGAAAGCATAGGATAGAAATCCTTCTTGGTCCTCATTGCTGCTTCCTGACCTCTGTCTTCCTTACTCTGAAAAAAATAAAACCAACAAACAGAAAAATTCCACTCCCCTTTGAACTGGATGTCTACCCATCTTTGTTACAGAGGGAACATCTAGCTTATGAAAATAATTTGCATTTCAAAGGTAACACAACTAATAATATCTAAAAGTAAAAAAAATTGATTTCTAATTTAATAAATATGTAGTATATATACAACAGGCCCCTTTGGTTTATTGATAAACTTATTTTTGAACTGTGAGAATTGGTGTTATAGTTTGCCTTTTCACGATTAAAAACCAATACTTTTTAAATGCCTTGCTGCCTCTATTAGTGCAACATTTTCTAAAGATTATTTGTTTAAAATGGAAGGGTAACAATTACCTTAACAGCATGCTGCCTACGTTATCACAGTGTGATCAAATATAATCCTGTGCAAGATTTTTAAATCGTCTAAATATTATATACCTTTTAAATTGAATTGCAGTTTTTACTAGATCATTTGTGAAAGGGTATCTAGTACCAGAATATAGCATACCTCATGTATTTGTGTGTATTCTCAAATTATATGTATGATATTTAATGTATACTTTTTTTTTCTGTGTTTTAAATGAAGCAGTGACTTACAGTATTGAATTCACCAGTGTGCCTTTCTGGTTTTTAGGTTGTGGAAAATGCCCTTAAAGTGAACCCAGTATTAGGTCCACAAATGTTTCAACCGATTCTACCCAGTGTTTTCAGGGGTATTATAGAAGGAGAGGTAAGTTTTTTAAATCTTCTAAGGATAACGATTGGACTCCATGGTTCTAGTTTTCAGTTTTCTCCTTCATTGGAAAATCATTTCTTCCTCATTGGCAAATGTAAAAGGAAAGTTTTTCTTATCATTTAGATCATGTTAAATTAAATAATTTTCAGGATAGTTGTATACCTTTGATTTTTTCAAACTTTCCCACATAGAAAAATACAGATTTTGACATCTCATCTCTTTCACTCATATGCTTGTATATTCACATACAATGATTTGACGTAAAGCAATATTTAGTAACTTAATTCTAGTACCTTACTTTTGAGAATATGAAGGGGGAAAATAGTGCTAATATTGTTATAGACTGAGTATATGAAACTACTGGCTATTTTCCAAGTCCAGCTTTTAAATAGATCCCTGTAATGATATATTCTGTGTAAGTATACCATTGACAAATAGTCTTTCTTTTTATATATATTGATACATGCATAATATATGTATAATCCATATAAATATATGTAAGTATTTTCCAGGTATTAGGTATATTTAATAATTTAGTGAGAACTCAATGTTGCCAGTTCATTTTAAAGAGAAGCAATATGAAGGAGAATGTTTTTTATACTCCTGTTGATTGTTACCATATCAGTGATTGTTGATAATTGTACTTATAATTTAACACAATTTTGCATTTGCTGTATTTCAATTGTACAGAGGTACCCTGTAGTGATGTCCACGTATCTTGGAGTCATGGGTCGGGTCCTACTGCAAAACACTAGTTTTTTTTCTTCACTTCTTAATGAGATGGCACATAAATTTAATCAGGAGGTAAGAGTCCATATGCAAACATCTTTATCCAAATATAAACTGAAAATAGTGGATGAAATGAGTCTTTATAAAAGTTCTTTTGAAGCATTTAAATATTTGCATTTATGTATTTCTATATATTTTACCTGTTATTTGGGATAGAGAAGAAAGAAAAAGGATTCAGTAAATTGTAATTTAAACTTTTACATTTTAATCTTGCTCAAAATAGGTTATTTTGTTCTGCTTCACCATAGAACTTTCATTAGTTTATGGTTGCAGTTTTCCTTTACTGTTAAATAGTCTGAAACAATTATTTTGCATATATGCATATACTCTTTCATTCTTTCTACAAACTTTTTTACTACCTTGGATTGAGAAAGTTTCTGTTCTAAATATTATGAAAAATAACCTTTTTAGTAAAGTTTTATTAAAATACCTTAACTGAAACCAGCTACCAGGATAAAGATGTAGAGGGTAGAGTACATTTGATATCTATAGAATGGAGACAATTTATGAAATCTTTTGGTTCATCAGTGAAACAAAAATAACTAATTTTAGGAAATACATGCATTAAGGAAGTACAGATTTTACAATGCATATAGTTTTTCTAGAATTAAACTAATCAGATTAGGAATTCCACTCAGCCTTTGTTGTGATGAGTAGATAGTAAAGTTTTTTCATTAGTTTTTTAATTGGATAAGGATAATATTACATAGTTAAAAGGGTTTATATTGTTTATGACCAATGGAATATTTGACCATATTGGATAGGACTCATATTTGCAAACCTTATAATCTTGAATATCTGCACCTTAATTTTTTATTCTACTTTGATTTTGGGGTAGTATTGAAAGATGTGAAGTTACCATGAATAGGACTTTAGTGTTAAAATTCAAAACTGTCTTAAACCTACTAGTTCTTGAAGTGTCTGACAGATATTTCAATAATTTTACATATTTTTGAGTTCACTGTGGCATCTCAGGGTACACAGCACATAGTTTGGGGTGCTAAAGTATAAATAATGGTATATACTAATAAGTGCTTTCTTGATCATTATAAATATTTTGTTGAAGCGTTTCTTAGAAAAAATGTAGATTAGACTATAAGGTTCATTTTATGAGATCAAACCCATGAGTTAGAGTTTAGTATTAAATATACATTTTTAAAGGTGCTAAAAGTAGAAAAACAATTATAAGCAAACCCTGCTGGGATCCTCTTTAAATCTACAGGATAGTGTACTTGATTACATGTTACTTTGTAAGTCTAATTTTATCAGTGGGGGGGGCATTTTTTAAAATTGATTTTTATGATTTTAGGGACAAGTCTGATTTTGTGAGGCAAATTTCTTTTTTCTTTTTCTTTTTTTTTTTTTTTTGCATATAACTACATTTCCCAGTATAGTCTCTTCTACTAAGTTACCTCATTATAAACATTAATCAAATTTACAAAATACTTTTGTAGCAAAAGCTAGTTTAGCCTTGGACCAAACAATGAGCACCTTAGACTGGCTGAGTCAATACATAAAATTGATCACCACACTAATTCTATATATTTTTTTTTTAATCTCTTTAATTTAGGGAATAACTGTCCTAGGATATATTATTTGGTTTCCTTAGAAATTCTGTAATTTCAAGTTGCAACCTGCTTGTCCTTCCCTCTGAAAATAGGAGCAAATATATCTGGCAAATCATGTTAATGACAATCATCTAACTGAATTAGCTCTAAGTACCAATTGACAATTTCAAGAAATAAGTGTACTTTTTAGTGTGAAAAAGGATGTATGTATTGGTGATTTATTAAATGAAGTTACTAACGTCACTCATTGGCCACATATAGGTTTTTAGTAAATCTACTTAGTTCTTAGGATTAATTACAATTTCTGGTTTTGCTTAAATTATTTCTTTCCAGGTTAAGGCATACCCCAAAATCAGATATTACAGTTCTGTGGTTTGCTGTAATTGAACTTTAACCAAGATTTAGGAAGTTTTACCCTTTAACAGTACTTATCCCTGAGTAAATAGAATTTCAGATATTTTGAGATGCTGCCTTTTTTTTTCAGATGGACCAGCTTTTGGGAAACATGATTGAAATGTGGGTTGATCGAATGGACAATATTACCCAGCCTGAAAGAAGAAAGCTTTCAGCTTTGGCTTTGCTTTCTCTACTGCCATCTGATAATAGGTAAGGAAATGTTTTCTTAAAATTGGTTTCTTTAAAACATCAAAATGTAGACTCAAAGTTTTGGCCCTCGGTAGTGTCCTGTTTTGCTGGGCAGTGTTGTTTTTATGTATGTGTATGATAATTTTTTTTTTTTTTTTGGTACTGTGGATTGAACCCAGGGCCTTGTGCTTGCTTGCAAGGCAAGCGTTCTACCAACTGAACTATATCCCCAGCCCGATAATTTTATTAGTACGTAATGAGGTAGCAAGTACTGATCTAGAAAATCTAGAAAGGAGTAAATGGAACATTTTTTGTTCTTATTTTGGTTATGGGTTTTTTTTTTGTTTTGTTTTGTTTTTGTTTTTGATACCAGGAATTGAACCCAGTGGGGCAGGGAAGCCACTTAACTACTGAGTCACATCCTCAGCCCTTTTTATTTTTTTATTTTGAGACAGGGTCTCACTAGGTTGCTTGGGGCCTTGCTCAGTTGCTGAGGCTGACCTGAAACTTGAAATCCTCCTGCCTCAGCTTCCCTATTCACTGGGATTACAGGAGTGTGCCACCAAGCTCAGCTGGAACATGTGTTTTTGAACAATGTGGGCACTAGCTTAAGTTGGTTAAATTTATTTTCCAATTCATTTCATTCTTGTATGAATTTCCATTTTTTTTAATGTCCAAATTTAATTAGTCTGATTTTAGGTCCTTTTTTTACAGGGAAGTATTAAATATCTAGCACTTCAGAATCACATCATAAAAAGTTATAGAGTATGGTAATTCAAAAGTATTGTTAAATCATTTTGTTGTCTTTTAATTTGTAATGTCTAAAGAAGCTTGCAAGTTGTTTTTTTTCTCCTTATGAGATCATTATGCTGTGCTTTATAGACTTGGTTAAAATTCTCAATTGTATAAAGCAAATACAAAGTGTGTTGATTTGGATATATAAATAAGAGTATTGTCTTTGTGGTGTTTGTTTTGTGGTACTAGAGCTTAAACTCATGGGTGCTTTATTCCCAACCCACATCCGCAGCCCTTTTTTTTTTTTTTTTTTTTTTTTTTTTTTTTGATACATTGCCTTGCTAAATTGCTGAGGCTTGGTAATCTTCCTGCCTCAGTGTCCCAAGTAGCTTGGATTATGGGCAGGTGCTACTGTGTTCAGCTGATTATCCCCCTTTTACAGAGCAAACAAATGCTTTAAAATGTTATTTAACATTTCCAAGGTAAGAGATCTAGCAAGCATAGGCAAAATCTGAACCAGGACATCTTAATTCCCAGACTTGTGCTTTTAACTACCATTTGATAACTGCATTCCAGATGGACATGCGCAAGACAAAAGCTTGCCTCCCTGTTAAATCCAGTGGACTGATATCTTTGGAAACCAAATTTAAGTGATCTCTGTTTTAACTCACTACTATTTCTTTTAGAAGGAAAAATAGTGACTTGAGAAATATTCAGGCTTTTTATATTGAAATGTTACAGAACTGTCCTTGGCAGTAGTTAGCAATCTGTAAAGATTTGTTGAATAAATTAATGAATGGAAAAATTCTTAAGTTAATAAAGTACATTAGGATTTTTTCTAACAAAGTATTGAGATTGTTGAGAGGAAGCTAGAAATGGCACAGGTTAAGAAGTATATAGAAAGATATGATTTGATAAAAGGATATTTGTTTTACATTTCATGAGAATACTGCTTAAGATATATGGTTATGTTTATGTGAACTCTTTGTTACAACTTCTTTGTCACTTTCTGAGTATAGTACAGTCTTTTTTTTTTTTTTTCTTTTTTTAATTGTTTAGTGGAACTTCCAGTATCCTTTTTGTTGGAATACTTTCCAAAATTTTTCTCCATTGTTTTAGGTCTTTTATTTATACATAGAGGGATTAATCTTTTTTAAACTAATTTTCATATGAAAGTAATATCCAGATTTTAATTTTTATATACCTTTGTTTAATGTTTTCCAAAGAATATGCCTTAAAAGGCAAAAATTAAACAAAAGGTATTACTTGTTGAGAATAATTCTCAAACTTTTAAAAAAATTTTTGCTTTCTAAAATGGCAAATCATCCTTCAGACGTAAAAACACTTTTATATAATCCAGTCCTAAGAATTTCAAATGTAAGTGTTCTGAGACCAAGTGCTCTAAGAACTTTTCTAGACTCAAGGAGGTTATCAGTGGGGAATATTTAACATAAGCTAGTTGAATAATTCAAAAAGGGACTGGCAAAAACAGCTGGATGTTTACATTCAATGGCTTGCTTTCAGGAGGAATTGCCTTATAATCTTCTTGGTGGCAGATTTACCAAGACTGCCTAGATTGGATACTCATTTTCCTCCATAATTCTCATATATCTTAAAAATAATGTATATAATCAGCATTTGGAAATGCTGATTATTATTATTTAAGGATTTTCTAGTCATTTTTTTGTTTGTTTTTGCGGTGCTGAGGATTGAACCCAGGGCCTCATTCTTGCAAGGCAAGCACTCTGCCAACTGAGCTATATCCCCAGCCCTCTAAGTCATTTTATGTTTATAATTTTGAACACATTTGATTAGTAGAATCAAAGTAAAAATTGGTTTCCAGAGAATAGCATTTTGGTATAGTTTATATTTAAGTAAAAGATGATTTACAGTTAATTATGGATATGTTTTTATCTGAATTATGTATTATTATGACCATTCCTAAGTGAGTAACGTGGTAGAATTTTATTTTCGTCTTTTAAAACAGAATGAGCATGTTACAGTATTTTATCTGTAAATCCTTAGTCTTAAATTTTAATACTTTTTCTACAGTAAAAACTATTTCTTATATTTTTGTTTGTTTTTCTCATACACATAGACATACACACCCAGAAGTCTTAGTAACATTTTATTTGGTAACATGTATTGTGATGTAATTCATAGATCATACAGTTCACCCACTTAAAGTTAATTCAGTAATTTTTAGTACATCTACAGTTGTCCAGTCATTGCCACAATTACGTTTTGGATCATTTTCATCACTCCCAAAGAAACCATGTACCCTTTTAGCAGTTACTTTTCATTTTCTCATTCTCTCCAGCCCCTGGCAATCTCTAATATATTTTCTGTTTACGTAGATATGCCTTTTCTGGACATTTCATATAAATAGGATCATACAAGAGTGGTCTCTCGTGACTGGCTTCTTTGTCTTAGCATATTTTGAAGGTTCATCATATTGTAGCATGTGTCAATGTTTTCTTTTATTGCTGAGAAATAGTCTGTTGGATAGGTATACCACATTTTGTTTAACTATTCATCAAATGATGGACATTTGAGCTGTTTCTGTTTGGGGGGCATGTATTAATAATGCTGTATGAACATTTGTACACAAGATTTGTGTGTGTGTGTAGATATTTGGTTTTGATTTCTCTTGGGTATTGATGGTGACTATGTTTAATCTTTTGAAGAACTTCTAGATTGTTTTTCAAAGTGGCTGTGTTATTTTATAGTCCCACTAGCAATATGTTAGGATTTCATCTTCTCCATTCTCTGGACAATATTTATTTGTTTTTTATTGTAACCATGCTAGCAGGTATGAAGTAGAGTTTCATTGTCTTAGTCCATTTTCTGTCAGTATAACAAAATACCTGAGAATAGGGATTTCATGATGAATAGAGGTTTGTTTAGTGTACAGTTTTATAGGCAGAAATTCCAAGATCTGACACCCCCATATGTTTGACCTCTGGTGAGGACCTAGTGGCAGATATCACAGTTGTGGAAGCATGTGCTGAAGAGACCATGTGACGAGATAAGAAGCCAGAAAGGTTCAGGTGCCAGGTTTACTCTTTTTACAACAACTTGTTCTCATGAGAATTAACCAGGATTCCTTAAGAACTATATTAATCTTTTCCAAGGGCAGCAGCCCTAATGATTTCATTACATTCCACTAGATCACACCTCTTTAAAACTTTTACCACCTTTCAACATCACCCTATGAGGAGGACCAGGTGTCCCATACAGGAACCTTTGGGAGGCACACACCATATTCAAACCTTAGCACTCACGGTAGTAGAAACATCTTTTATGTGGTTCTGCTATATTATTACTCACTTTTGGAAAGTTTACTTGACACAGAGGCTTTTAATTATCAGTTGATTGATTATTATTTACTAATTGGTCATTTTGAGTGCCTTGAAATCATAAGTATATTCGTTAGTGTTAAAAATCCTACTGTCCATGTTCAACTCTTTCATCTCTTTTCAGCTGTAATCCTAAATGAGTTATTTAGCTTTATATCTGTTTTTATGACTATAAAATGAGGTTAATAATGTCTTTTATAGGATTGTTATTGGTGCTAATGAGAATTCATGCTAACAATTCATAGATGTTAGATTCTTTCATGTTTATTGCTTTTATGTAATTCATACTAAGAACTCAATGGACTTAGTTGATTTTATTAATGTTACAGTAGCTATTATAATTAGCATTACTATATCATTTTATACTATAAGAAGGAAAATGCATACATTTTCTATTTGTTTTAAATATTGATACATTCTTCCAAAGGAAGCTTGTTTTTAAAGTAGCACCCAGTGTTATTTCTGCGTTTCAGACTGACCCTGCTGGGTGGGAGTATCTTTTTCATATGGACAGTGAAATGCTCTGTACGGGTACTGGCAGATAGAATTCCTTTCCTGGGATGTAGCATTTATAAAGGTAGTGAGTGAGTCATGTGTTGTTCCACAGGAGTGGAATTTGTGGTATGTTACGGGTTTTTCTCTTATGACTGAATTTTTCAGTGCAGTCTCTTCAGTGTAGACAAAGACTGCATTGTTTTCTTCCTGCGGTCATTTTGTGTAAAGATTCCATTTTAGGATTATATTTGTAAAGAATGCTGCATATTGATACTTGGAAAAGCCAAAAGACTGTAATATACTTTAAAAAACTACCTTTGCAAATCTAAATTCTAGACATTTTAGGTCCAAGTATCTCAGTCTACCTCTGTCCCATTTTTTTGGGTTAAGAAGAGGAGAAAGCAGAGAATTTTAAAGGCAGAGACAACAAAGGAAATTTTACCTTATTATTCAGAAAGCATCCACAGATTTATGCCATTGGTGTTAAAGGGTGAGTGGCAACTTTCAGATCTCTGTGGACCTTCTCACTTCACCTTTAGGATCTTGAAACATTCTGTTGATTATTTTTATCTTCAGTCTACTGCCCTCAATACTTAGGAAAGTTTCTGAATGCTTATGAATTTGGAATACATTCTTAGTGCTTTCCTCACATCTAAAAGAAGTGCCCTGGAATTATCTTTCAGATCCTATCAAAATCAACTAATGTTGGAATTTTTCGTTATTTTCCATTATGTGTGGAAACTGTCCGTAGGGATTGGTTCAAAACAAAGAATTGGGAATTGCTTATTTAAAGACATGTGGTTCAGTTTTCAATGTTCAGTTTGTCACATTCCATTTGTTAAATTCTTAAACCAAAAAAAAAAAAATCACTTTGTATCATAAATTACAGTAAAATTTTGTATATGGAAACATGGTAAAGTTTAAACTGACATGTAAAACTTTACTCTTAGTTTCTTTCTGCCTCATATTTCTCATCTGTGAACCAGTATAATAATAGTACCCCACCTCATGGGCTGCTATGAAAATTACAGAGGTAAAACAGTAATCTCAGTATCCTGGAAGATTGGTACCAGTAGTTCCCCAGATACCAAAATCCACAGATGCTCAAGTCCTGAGCCTTTATAAAATAGGTAGTATTTGCATGTTGCCTATACATGTCCTCTGATATACTTTAAATCATCTCTAGGTTATTTATAATACTGAATATAATGTAAATGCTGTGTAAATAGTCGTTGTAGTGTATTATAATAATGAAATAATGACAATGAAAAAAAGTCTGAACACGTTTGGTACAGATGCAGACATGATACCCTGACTGTGTAGTACATAATTTGTTGTAGGCAAACAATGCGCAAACAGCAAGTGCTGGAGAGAAACTGAGGGCCTGTGAAATGCTGGGAGGCTACAGCAGAGTTTGCCTACACATCATTTCATTCACATGAATTCAGCATAGTGTTTAGTGTGGGGCATATTCAAATTTTGCCTAGCAGAACTTTCTGAAATTTTTTTTTCAGAATGTTTTCAATCTGCGATTGGTTGAATCTGTGAATATAGAACCCATAGACTCAAGAGTGCCAACTATACCTGAAAATCTTGAGAACTCTTTGGGCCACAGAAAGACTTCAATTGTTAAATTAAAATTTAACAGCAGTAGGAAAAAGAATCAATTTCATATTCTTCTTATCTGATTTCTCTGCTCCACCAACCCTTTCTGACTGTATATTCCTTTTTCAGGTTGGGAGTTGTAGAATTTTATACGTGGACTTTTTCTGAATCTGTAGATGACTATTTTATAAAACAGTAGAAATTTGTGATCTGTGACCAGGGATTAATTATTGGTCACTGGTTGTTGGAGTGAGAAAGGCTGTTTGGTGCTTTTTTTGCCTGCCAAAATAACAGATAAATGATTGCTTCTTTAGCAGATCCAAGTTGTATGAAGAAGTTAGCAGAATGAGTTCCAAGAATCTGTTACCATTTTTCAGTTACAAAAAGGCATGGTTGTAGAATTCTTTTCACCACAGTTGCAAATCTGATCACTCTCATAACTGACAGATGTTATTGTTTGGAGCCCTGGAAGACTTTGTAGTTGTTTGTATATACTTCTGGCAGTTTTCTATTGGGTGTTTTTTAGCATTAGTTATTTAACGTTGAATGTTGCCTTAGGTGTTACTTAAATTAACTTTTAATTGGTGATGAATTTTCCTTCCACAGTATCTCTGATGGATGTTCATACAGCTTCCATTTAGACACTTTGCTAACAGCAAGTTCCTGCTCTTTTGGACAGCTGCCCATTTTGTTGTAGGGTTTCTTTCTAGCAATAGCTATTTATTAGAGAATGGTTATCCTCAAAATACTGATAGATTCCTAGATATATGATCTTCTGTTGATCTCTGTGATCTTCTCTAGTCATGATCACCTATCTCCAAGAGCACATGAACTCCTAGATGAAGGAAGAGATAAACTGTTTTGCTGAATGTTGAAATTTTTAACAAATCAATCTGAAATTTACTGTATACTACTTAGATATAGTCATTGTGTTGCAATCACTTCAGTTTAGTTTCCCTCATTCTTTAGAATATGAGAAATGCAAGGTTTATTTTATTCCATCTTTTCCTTACTTTAATTTTCTAAAAATTATATGTAGAATATATTATGTATTATGTGTATATGTGTATGTCCCCACCCCCTGCCAGATCTGATTGTTTTCGTCTGCTTTGGAAACCGGAGTAGAGGGTGAAATTGTTATTCTGATCTGTGTTACCTTGTGGTTTTCCTCCTTTAGATTTTCTGACGTTTTTTCTCTTCAAGGTGTGTGATGCAATTGAAAACCCATGGGCCATGCTTTCTTTATTCCACTTTGTATGTTACTGAAAATACTAAAATGAACTTGAGAAACATATCCCCTACCTCTAATTCATGTCTTTTCTGTTACTTGTTTTGTTGTTTTCATTTTTCTTTGAGGGGTGGGTCGGGGGCGGGGGACAGTAGTACTGGGGATTAATCCTGGGGTACTCTCTCACTGACCTACATGCCCAGCCCTTTTTATTTTTTATTTTTATTTTGAAATAAGGTCTTTATAAATTGCAATCCTCCTGCTTCATCCTCTTGAATAGATGGGATTACAGGTGTCCACTGTATCCAGTGTTTTCTAGTTTCTTTATTGGTAAAACAGCAGTAACAATAGCCAGCCATGAAGGATAGTTGTGAGAATTGTAAATCATTTTGATTAAGATCAGTCATCCAGTATGCACCTCTGATGTTTTTGTAGTTACAGAAAGATAGTCCCCTGGGCATTGTATGAAGTATTTAATGTGACTTTAACTTATAATCTAAAGATTTAAATATCTAGATGTAAAATAAAGCAGTTTTAATATCAAGAGCATTATACTAATATTTAAGTATATTATGACAGTATTATTTTTGTTGTATTTACTGCTGTCGTGCATGCTAATCAAAGACTCTACTACTAAACTACACCCCTTAGCCTGAAGGGTATTAGTAATATTCATAAAAGTCAGAATTACAAAAGCTAAACAATCAACCTTTTTTTTTTTTTGCGGTGCTGGGGATTGAACCCAGGGCCTTGTGCTTACAAGGCAAGCACGCTACCAACTGAGCTATATCCCCAGCCCAACAATCAACCTTTTTCAAAATTAATAACAATTTCTATTCAGTTCTGTAAGTACACACACGCGCATGTGTGTATGTACTAGAGATTGACCTCAGAGGTTCTCTACCACTGAGCTACATATTTTCCCAGCCCTATTTTGATCTTTATTTTGAGACAGGGTCTTGCTAAATTGCCCAGTCTGGCCTTGAACTTGAGATGGTCCTGACTCAGCCTCCAGAGTAGCTGGGATTATAGGCATGTAGCACCACACCCTACTCAGAGCTATAAACCTTTATCTTAGAAGTTACGTTAGAGACAGATTTAGTTCATTCTAATAGATTCATACTAACTTAGATATATGCAGGGTATATAGATATATATTTAGGTATATACTCTTTCTCTCTGTCTTGTGAATATAAACTACATCAGTAATTTGGTATCCCTCTTGGAACTCATTGCATATACCTTAATATATTAAGGTACTAATTGGTAGTACTGTGTTTTTTGAGCCCAGAAATATTTAGAGAAATTTTAAAAAGAGAGAATAATGTAACAACACTTTTAATCACTGCTGTAAATTGTTGGTTTTACCTATTGATTTTAAAGTACTAAGGCATAAAGTTGAAGTCTCTAGTATGTGTTGAGTATAAAAAAAGTATAAAAATATTTTATACATTTAAAAAATTTCTAAGAATCATTACCTCATATACTTCCTATTTCAACTTGTTTTTTCCACTCAGTAATTATCTGTTGTTGATAGCTAGAGCCTGTTGAAATTTAGAATCTGAATATCTAAAGTTTGCAAATCACCCTTTAAAAAAAATTCTTATTTTGGGGGCTGCAGTTATGTATCAGTGGTGGAGCGCTTGCCTAGCATGAGTGAGGCCCTGGGTTTGATCCTCAGCAATACATAAAAATAAATAAAATGTCTTGTGTCCATCTACAACTAAATTTTTTTTTAAATTATGGGAGATATTTAGGTATACATGTTAGAAAAACTCTAAATGCATTCTGAAAAATAAGTTCCTGAGATTTCCTTTCAACAATACTTTTGAAACACAGATAAAGTTACTTCCTGTCTCTCAGTTTCCTGTATCCATGGCAACCTCTGTTTTACACACTGCAGAGGAACCAATGTGAAGAGTGCTGTTTCCTGAGCAAACTGTGACTTTAAAAAAAAAAAAAGTGGAGGGCTGTAGGTAAGCAATGGCACAGAAAGTTTAGAAATGTTGCTCTTCAGATTTAAAAAGAACCTTACTTGATTCAGCGAAGTATTAATAATGTGAGTTTCCTGTTCTTGGTAAGATTATTTATTTAAATATAAACTTTTAGCTAGATGAAAATAATTTAGTTTTGTGAAAAACTGCACTTAAAAGAGAAGTTTGTTCTGCAATGTATTTTCATTATAATTTGTTTGCTATTGGACTTTAAATTGATAAAGGGACATGTATTCAAGACTGTCTTACATCATTTATCACCTTTGTTAGGATCAATTGTAATATTTTAAATTAACTAAGCAAACATTTTAAGTTTATTAAATTTGAATTATCATTTTGTCAAAAGGTGGGTTAATGGCTTGGAGGTGTTAATTAGAACATACTCTAAACGCTTATGTAAAAAATTTTATACCATTACCCATTGTAAGTTATGATATATTGGTGGCTCATTTTAATTAAAATAGAATACAGAAGTTTTAGTATTATAAAACTTTTATTTTAAGAACTCTGATGATTCACAGTTTTACCTTCTCTTTTTATAGCCAATTCTGATATGAACAGAAAAATCAAGAACAGGGCTATGTGTGGATTACAGTTTTCTCTGCCTTGTCTACGACTATTTCTACTTGTTACCTTTTGTCTTGTATTGTTATTCCATAAAGAGATATTCGGATGTTCATCTGTTTGTCAGCTCTGCACTGGGATACAAATTAACTGCCGTAACTTAGGCCTTTCAAGTATTCCTAAGAATTTTCCTGAAAGTACAGTTTTTCTGTATCTGACTGGAAATAATATATCTCATATAAGTGAAAGTGAGTTAACAGGACTTCATTCTCTTGTAGCATTGTATTTGGATAATTCTAGCATTATGTATGTATATCCAAAAGCCTTTGCTCAATTGGGAAGTCTTTATTTTCTTTATCTAAATAATAATTTAATAAAACACTTAGATCCTGGAATATTTAAGGGACTTTCAAATCTTCGTAGTTTACATTTACAATCTAATCAAGTATCTTTTGTTCCTAGAGGAGTATTTAATGATCTTATTTCAGTTCAGTACTTAAATCTACAGAGGAATCACCTCACCGTCCTCGGGAGTGGTACCTTTGTTGGAATGGCTGCTCTGCGGATACTTCATTTATCAAACAATAAAATTGTGAGGATTTCAGATTCAGGCTTTCAACATCTTGGAAACCTTGATTGTTTATATCTAGAAAGTAATAATTTAACAAAAGTACCATCAAATGCTTTCGAAATACTTAAGAGTCTTAAAAGACTTTATTTGTCTCATAACCCCATTGAAACAATACAGCCCTTTGCATTTAAAGGACTTAACAACTTGGAGTATCTCCTTCTCAAAAATTCAAGCATTAAAAATGTTGCTAGGGATGGGTTTAGTGGAATTAATAACCTTAAGTATTTGATCTTAAGTCATAATGATTTACAAAATTTAAACTCTGGCACATTTAGCTTGTTAAAGAATTTAATTTATCTTAAGTTAGATAGAAACAGAATAATCAGCATTGATAATGATACATTTGAAAACATGGGAGCATCTTTGAAGATCCTTAATCTGTCATTTAATAATCTTACAGACATACATCCAAGGGTCTTTAAGCCATTGTCTTCACTGACTCATCTTCAGGCAAATTCTAATCCTTGGGAATGTAACTGCACACTTTTGGGCCTTCGAGACTGGCTAGTGTCTTCATCCATTACCCTAAACATCTATTGTCAGAATCCCCCATCCATGCGTGGCAGAGCGTTGCGTTATATTAAATGGACTGACATTACAAATTGCATTCCATCTTCGACAAATGTATCCAGACTTTGGACTGTACAATCTCTTCATGTACATCACAAGACCACTGCACTAATGATGGCCTGGCATAAAGTATCCACAAATGGGAAATATTTGGAAAATACTGAGACTGAGAGCGTTACTTTCTGGGAACGAATTCGTACTTCACCTGCCAATAGTTTTTTTCAAGAAAGTACCTTTGCTAATCCTTTAAAGACCACTGCAGTGTTGCCTGTGCAAATACAGCTTACTTCTTCTGTTAATTTGAACTTGGAACAAAACAGTGCTCTACCGATTGATGCTGCTTCAGTGTCAGGAAAACCATCTCTAATTTGTACCCAAGAAGTTGAGAAGTTGAATGAGGCTTTTGACATTCTGCTAACACTTTTCATCTTAGCTTGTATTTTAATCATTTTTTTGATCTACAAAGTTGTTCAGTTTAAACAAAAACTAAAGGCACCAGAAAACTCAGAGGAAAATAGACTTGAATATTATAGCTTTTATCAGTCAGCAAGGTATAATGTAACTTCCTCAATTTGTAATACCTCCCCAAATTCTCTAGAAAGCCCTGGTTTAGAGCAGATTCAACTTCATAAACAAATTGTTCCTGAAAGGGAGGCACAGGTCATCCTCTTTGAACATTCTGCTTTATAACTCAGCTAAATTTTGGCTATAAGAAAACTACAGTGTCACATGGACATTAATAAAACTGAATTATTCTTATAGAATTATATGCCTTATTTGGAAATATCATGAACTTAGCATTATTAAAATATGATTTTAATTATTATGAATAGTGTATTTATTCAGCAAATATTTTCTTTGATAGGTACTGTACTAAATATTAGTAGCTGGCATTTCTGTGCACCATGCACTATATTAACTACATCTCCTATCATGTTTACTCTATGAACAATCTTGTAGGGTTATACTGTCCACATTTTACAGGTAAGGAAACAACAGAGAAAGTTTAAGTAATTGTTCCAAACTTTGACCATTTGTAGATCTGACTGTAACCGATGTTTTTAATTTCATGCTAAATTGCTGCATAGGTGCTAGGATTATAATTATGAAAAAACTGACATGGTTCCTATTCCTGGTAGAGTTTGAAATCTAGAGGATGTACGTAGTTATCGTATAGTATGGTAAGTACTGTACTTAAAGAATGCTATTGGATTTAATATGTGTAGATTAGAGATGCCTTTATGAAAAAAGCAACATCAAAACTGGATCATGAAGGACAAATAGCAATTAGTCAAGTAAAGTGAATAACACTGGATCTGAATTAAAGAAAGAGGAAGAATGCTGCTTTTAAGGAACTAAAAATCAGTACAGTTTGAGTTGAGTGAGTGGTGGATAAGATCTGTGAATAGAGATATCAAGTAGTAAAGGCTATTTTAGTATGTTTTATTCTGAGGTCAACTGAGAGCCATTGAGCATTTTAAATAGTGAAGAAAGACCATCAGATTTACCCTTTAGAAAATTCATTTTTTATGGAAAGAACAGTAATTCTGGAAGTGGAATTAACTGGGTAGGAATCTTAGTCATTAATCCAGGGTGGAAGTGCTGGAGGTCTGGATCAATATAGAGGCAATGAGGATGAATGGATCAAGAGCTCTGGAAGTGAAATGAACTGCCTTGGCAATTGTTGAGGAGTGGCAGGTGAGGGAAACGTCAAAGACGTTAGGAATTTGACTTAGGCTGTTTTGTGCTGCTTTCACTAAGCTAAGGAAACAAGGGAAATGAAGATGCAGGTAGGACAAGATAACTCTTTCAGTTTTAGATAGATTGAGGTTCATATTAAATGGTGAAGTGAGAAATATATAGCAAGGAAAAGTTCAGGAGATAGGAATATCTGGTAAAAGCTAGTAACGCCATCATCCAGTGTACTGAAAAGAAATGATACACTCTTTACAGTAACCACCACCACTTAGACCACGATTTTGAGAGACATGTAAGTGAGGAAGAATAAGACTTTGTAGAAGATACAAAGATTTCCCAGGAATGTTAGTCCCAATTGAGAAACATTAATGTAGATGATAATTGAAGTCATTTACTTAATATTTTTCTGTTAGCATAATTTATACTTATGTACCACTCTGCAGTATGTTAAGCATATAGTAAGTGCTGGCATTTACTAATAATGATCTGAATGACAAATATGCACTTAAAATTTCCTCTTAAGCATACTTAAATGATTGTACCTGTTCTTCCTCTTTCCTCCAGTTTATATATTTTGTTATTAAAAGTTAATACTATTCATATGATATTAATCTGAATCCAGAAGTGCTTAAATTATGTAAGTGCTTATATATATAAGTGATGATTTGAATTTATATTGTAAAATGGAAATAAGTATAAGAAGGTGGGTGCTGTGTTGTCCATTGTACCTGTAGACAGTGGCTCTCAAATTCAGCATCACCCTTAAACCTTGTTAAAGCATGGTTTACTATCCTGCCCCATCCTGGCCCCTTCCAGAGTTCCTGATTTAGTAGGTCTAGAGTGGGCATGTGAGATTTCAATTTAACAAGTTTTCTTATGATGCTAGTCTGAGGACCACTTGTTGAGAGCCACTGCATTAAGATATTGAGAGAAAAACAGAAAGAAGCTGAGCAGTGGTTTTGAGGGGCATTAGCAATTAGAAACACAGACCATCCCTGACTCAAATATTTTCAAACAGTGTTGTGCTGTTTTCTGCCTAGCTTACAGCTTTTCCCTTGATTGTAATTTTAGCAGAAAATGTAAATTTATTTTAAATAAATCTTTTTTATTTGTTTCTTTATGGATGAAAGTAATTTTTTTTTTCAGTTTGTAACTGTTTTTTAATGATACATTTCTTTTCTTTGTTATGTTCTCCCAACTCCTACAATTCCAAATTTTCTCTCCATTACTAGTGGTAGAACCCAGGGGTTATCTACCACTAAACTACATCCCAAGCCCCGTTTATTTACTTTTTATTTTGAAACAGGATCTCACTGAGTTGCTGGGATTGCAGGCATGTACTATGGTACCTAACTTTATTTTTTCCTTTAATTACTGAAAGTTTATTGGGAACAAATTCAAATAATGCCAAAGTATACAAAGTGAAAGGTGAAAGCCCTCTCCATGCCACCCCTTCCTTACTCTTAAAGATATTCAGGAACAACAATAGCTGGCCATTTGAAGTTAGGGAAAATCCATATAACAAAGCATTTATCTTGACCTTAAAATTTCCAAATTTAAAGAGGGTAATTCACCAAATTTATCAGTTTTTGGTTTTTATATATAGCAATTTAGACTCAGCTGAAAAACTTTAGTTGTGTTAATTTATATGTGGTACTATAGTTATACACAGTGATATTAATTAAATGTTCATTTCAGATTTTGTCAGCAGGTACGCTCCTTCTAAAATAGTAGCTAGTTCACATTTTACTGTTGTTTGATATTTGCAGCTTAAAAACAAGATGTAATTGAAGTGATTTGTGTAATTTTTATGCTATGATTTCTGTATTTTACTGCTTCAAAATTTGAGCACCTATTCCAGGTGCGGTGGCACATGCCTGTAATCCAGCCGACTCGGGAGTCTAAGGCAGGAAGATTACAAGTTCAAAGTCAACCTCAGCAACTTAGTGAGGTCCTAAGCAACTTAGTGAGACCCTGTCTCAAAATAAAAAAGGACTGGGGATGTGGCTCAGTGGTTGAGCGCCACTGGGTTCAATCCCTTATTACCCGCCCCACCTCCCAAAACTTAGCTAAGTTAAAACCGAATAAGGATTCAAATGAATATAACTATAGAATCTTTCACTTCTTGGCCAGTGTGGTGGCCAAGTGTCCCCAGTGACTGGGGAGACTCGGGCAGGAGGATAACAAGTTCGAGTCTAGCCTTGGCAACTTAGCAAGACCTTGTCTCAAAGTAAAAAGGCCCTGGGGATGTAGCTCAGTGGTAGAGCTCCCCTGGGTTCGACCCCTGTTCTTGGGGATAGAGATGAAAAAGCTTACCATTCTTTATATTTCTGTATTTCTCTACTATTTATTATAATTTCTTATCTCTACCATCTATTAAAGTTTGTTTGTTTTAAGAGCACCCAGAAATAGACAGTCCCTAATTTTAAATGATTTTATGTATTTTTTCCAGGCTGGGCACAATTACACATACCTCTAATCCCAGCAGATCAGCTGAGGCAAGGGGATCTCGAGTTCTAGGCCAACCTCAGCAACTTAGCAAGACCCTGTCTCAAAATAAAAAAAGTAAAAATGGGCTGGGGATGTGGCTCAATAGTTAAGTGCCCCTGGGTTCAATCCCTGGTCCCCAGTAAATAAATAAATAAAATGATTATGTTTCAGAAGGATTTTTTAAAATACAGAATACATTTTTTCCATTGGTTATTATAAATGGTGGTTAAAATTCAAGGGCATTCCAAGCAGTCTTTTTCCCTTATAACAAATGACAAGGATAGAACTCAATGCCATTTCTTGACAGCACAAATTAAAATGTATGTAGTAACATTTATAATTTTGCTGTGGAATTTCAAAAACCTGTCTTTTACTTCTGGTGAAACTGGGAACTTGTAACACCTTCTGATCAATGGAGAGAACCATGTGTCAATAACTGTTAGTGAAGGCCTCAGTGATATGGAACAGTAACTTCATTCAACAGGAGTGACCAGGAAGTAGAAGATGGTCACAGGTGATGGAGGGAAAGAAGACCAGGGTATCTCATGGTCTTCTGGAAATAAAGAATTGCCAATGTTTTCAGAGTTGAAGACTAGGTGGTGGAGAGAGGTAGGGGGAGATGTTCTAGGGGAGAGAGGAAATTGTGTGGAAAGAGACTCTAAAGTACCTCTTTATTTTCCCTAACGTTCCACTCAGAGTTCTGAACTTTCTTATTTATATTTAAAGTTTCAAGTTACTTTGTTGATCCATACTGCTCCAGTCATCTGTGTCTTTTAAATCCATAAATGATTTTTATTCTCTTTTCTGTTGCCCTGTATTTTTGGTGTTGGGGAATCCTCTAAGTAGTAGTAGAATATAATCAGATCCAACTTCACCAGTGTTAATGCATGACAAATATTTACACTTAGAGTATAGATGACATTTTTAAAAAACTTTTATTAACTTATAAATCCCATTGAGAAATTAGACACATCTGTGTAGGCACCACTCAGGTCAAGAAATAAATATTCAGGCATAGCACAGAAGTGGACATTTCTTGAGCTCATGAGTTACATATATAAACTTCTAAGTATTTAAGCTTTGAAGTAAAGGTGGACCGACATGTTAATAGGAAGGACATTTTTTACTCAGTTTACTTACCTACACAGTAGCAAATAACAGGAAAATCTTTCACATGTATTTGTTATGCAAAAATGGGAGGAGAAAACCTAGGAAACTTTTTTTTTTTTTTGGTGGGACGGAGGCAGTAACCAGGGTTGAACCCAGGGACAGCTTAGCTTCTGAACCACATCCTACATCCCCATTTTGAGACAGGGTCTCACTAAGTTGCTTAGGACCACACCGAGTTGCTGAGGCTGTTTTGAATTTGCAGTCTTCCTGCCTAAACCTGCCAAGCCACTGGGATTACAGGCGCTGGACCCTGAGGGACCTTTAAGGTGCTGAAAAGCAACTTTGGGACTCACTGCCAAGTTGTTCCTTCATATACTTCCCCATGTCCTGTTTGTACCTTGTTATAGGGATCCAGCTCCTTTACTCTCTCACTGAATGCAGGACACAAATATGAACTTGTGGTATGCTCCTTCATTTAAGAGGAAGGAGAGTGACATGTGTACAACAAAACAGAAGACTGTTCTGCTTGTCCTTAGACTTTATACCCATCTCCTACTGAACAGTAACTTTTTTTTTCCCCTCCCAAGAAGACCCATTTCATTTCTTATAAAAATACCTATTTGTCTTTTTCAGTTACTGGACCTACTTATGAGCCCTTACTTAGGGTATTTGGGAGAAATATGAATCACTTTTCTCAAATTATTATCTGGTTTCTTAATGATTTCACAGTTATGAAAACAATAGCAACAAGGCGATGCGTCTATATTTTTCCTATATCAATATTATACTATTTCAAGCATAATATTTTCTTGCTTTTTGCTTTTTTAAAGTGCCTCTCCCTCTGGTCATCACTTAGCTTGAGCTGGTAGACTTGTGAGTTAATAGAGAAATAATCTTGGTGACAGCAGTGTGAATGAGAGGACTGTATAGGTGTACCTGCTGCTAACCCAGATGTGCCTTGCTTCGTTGCTTCTGACTGGTTGAAGGCATCATGCGATACAGTAGAGGATACAGTATTTTAGTAGGAAATATTTTTCTTACCTGAATAACGTGGAGATGTCAGATTGATGTCTTCTTTATTTTGTCCTTCTATCATTTCCATTTCCTTCACTGCCTGGTGAGTTTCCACTACATGTATGTCAGCCCTAGCCTGTTCTTAGTTTGGGTTAGGGTCTTTGGAAAATCCTGTTGCTTTTTGCCAAGTAGCTTCTATGATATTTTTTTTTCTAGCCTTAATATATAAATTTACATTTTCTTTGCATTTTTCTTGAGGCTCTAAGGAGAAAAGCTTTTTTATGTTCTACTGATATTTCCTTGTACTCTGGCTTTCAAAATCCCCTATTCTTAGTTAACATAATAATTCTCTTATTTCATGTTATAATGATAAAATTTTCATCTCTGGAAGCCTCCTGAGACATCATCCAGAGTTAGGACCATACCCACTTGCAGTTTTATTTTTTTCTTGTAAATACAGCTAAACAAAGTAAATTCAGGCAGGAGAATTCCCAGCAGATGGAAAGTCCCTTTGAAAGCCTGGAAGCAGAAAGAGTGTGTGGAAGTGAACTGGCAAAGCTGGGTAGCAGCGAGGTTAGCCAAGGTCAGAGAGAACTCAGCAGCAACCAGGTCACGTGGGACTGAGTAAACTACCCTTGGAGGTTTGGATTTTAAAATGTAAAGGAAAATTATTGAAGGCAAGAGAAAAATGTATTCCGATTTCACAACGGAGCATTTGGTCTGCTCTGTAGAGAATGTGTTAGAGGAAGTCCTGAGTGGAAGATTCCCTATTTGGAAGTTATGTAAGAGTTCATACTTGAGACTGAATTGACTTATATGATAGTCGTGGTAGTAGGAATATAGAGAAATAGAAACAAAAAAATTCATAGGTCAATTTGGCAGAATTTGATGATGAATTGAGTTTTGGAAGGGTGAATGAGAAGAAAGGTCAAAACTGAATTCCAGGTTTCTGACTTGATTGCCTAGGTCGATAGGGATATTCATTCCTCAGATAAGGAAAGTTGAAAGGAGAGCCTGGTTTTGATTTTCTGTTTTGTTTTTGTTGGGGAGGCACTCATAGTTTGGTGTTGGAGATTGTGAGTTTGAGATATTTGTGAGATTAGCAATAGTGGATGAGAGAGAGGTTACAGATGTACTTAGGGTTCCAGGGCCCAGAGAATGAGTATTGAATGTCCTTATAGTATATAGGAGGAATTTAGCAGGAAGCCTTCAAAAGGCAGGTCTGAATATAAGATGCTCACCCATTTTCCCTATAAGAAAATTAATAAGCTTTTTGGGCAAATTTCTATTTATATGAAATTGTTAGCTTAATTTCACAATTTTTAATAATGTAAAATGTTACTTCGGAGAGATAAAATTATCTTATTTTACATTATATATTCAAAAGCTTCTTACCAACTTTTTAAACTTTAAAACTGCTGTCTTCTGCTTAAACTTTTAGACTTTTTTTTTTTTTAAACTTCAAAGCTGCCATCTTCTGCTTTATTGATGGGTAGCTTCTTACCAATTGTTAATATCAGTGTCTTCATCATTATCTGAGTCCCACTTTAATCGTGTACTGTTTTCTAGAGCACATTGCCCTCATTTTGTTGAGTAATGTGACATATAGGACTTCCCAGTAATACATTCCCAAACTTAAAGTACCTTTTCATATACATTTAATAATAGCATAGTTGACTATTTTAGTTTGTCCTGAAGGTATATCTTTGTGATTATCCTGTAATTATTTATTGTATGACTTTGTATTCAATAGTTTCCAACCTTTATAAGATCATACCCTTGACCTGTAATTACCAAATCTGTTAAATTCTTTTATATTCCTTTTTTAAAAAGAAGAACCAATTCTGTCAAGTTACTGTTATAAGTATCCCAAACAATCGTGGATTAGGTAGTCCCTCCAACTGATGCTTTTTCTGCAGTTCCATACCAATCATTGATTATCTCATTCTACTTTAGCATGTCTTCACTGGGCATTGTTTCTTATAGTATGCATAATCTTTCCCTTGGAAATCACATTGGATGACAATTTCTACTCATCCTAATCCATATAGATCATTTTAGTAGTTTCTTACAGTCCTGAAGATAAATACTTTTTTTGGGTGCAGGGAGAGTGTGTGTGTATGTGTATGTGTGTGCGCACGCCCCCACTCTTGGAAAATATGTAAGAGGGGGACCTAATTTTAGTGTAAATGCTACCACTTTTATAAAGTCTCATGGAAATTCTGCAGTAAGACTGATAAATCTTTGACTCTTTCACTAAACTACTATTCTTCGCTTAATCCTAATGAATAATATGAGCAGAGAAATATAATTGAGAGTATTTTATTTGGTTGTGACTGTTAGTGCCACCAAACTTGCTCATTTTCTTAAATTACCCTAGTTTCACTTAGCCTTTTATGTTTAAGATGCAGTGATGCAAAAATGACTTCAAATATTAATTAGTTGTGATTTGTAATTAGTATAATTATGGTCTTGTTAGGTCAAAGAAAATTCTAATATGATTAGTGACTTTTTTGCGGGGGGGCTGCTACTATGAAAAACTGTTCAATTGTCAATTTTAGCTTGCAAAACTTCTGAAAAGTTCATTGAAATTTTTGTCTGTGTTTCTGCCAGCCTGTTCTCTCAGGACCATGGGGATAAAGACTTGACATATATATGTGAAACCATCACTTATAGAGGGATAATTTAAGACCCATGCTTTGTTATGATGGGACAGATATCTGAAAAATGGAAGTGTAAAATACTTACTAGAAAAATACTAATAAAAACTGAACAAATAGAAATTGGAAACCTGTTCACATTCAGTCTAATATTTATTGAAGCTAACCAAATGAATATTAGAATATTTCATTTATATGTGTTTTGGGAAGTGAAAATTTTGTTTTGGCTTTCCATAGACATTTAGTTTTTGACCTGTAGTTTGAGTTCGTAATGATACAAGAGAAATTATTTTAAGCCAGTGTAGTCATTAAAATCATCTTAGTAAACACACAAAAATGGATTTGTTTTTTTACACAATTTCAAAAGCAAGAGAAAATCGCTCTGTTGTTTCTGCATTTCACATACTCTATAGCTGTATATTTTATTATATAACCTGAAAATGCCTTAAAAGCCATATCTTTAGGAAATACTAAAATAAGATTTAAGAACTCGTTTATTCATGTGCACCTGACTGAAAAAAAATTAAAAGGATATGAAATTGGTTAAAATGATATGAGGGTCATTCTTAAGCTTTTGGAATCTTTAAATGATTAAATGGTCCTTATTTGCTGAGTACAACTTACCACATAATACTTTGGTATCCATGAAGAATTAGTTGCAGGACCCCTGTGAATATCAAAAACCATGGATATATAAGGCTCAAGTATCATATGTAAAATAATGTAGTATTTGCATATAACCTATCCACATCTTCCCATATACTTTAAATCATCTCTAGATTACTATTTTTAAAAATATTTTTTAGTTGCGATCAACCTTCATTTTATTTGTTTATTTGTGATGCTAAGAATCAAACCCAGTACCTCACATGTACTAGGCAAGGCATCTACTACTGAGATACAACCCTAGCCCCTCTAGATTACTTTTAATACCTAGAACAATGTAAATGCTATCTAAATGATCATTTTACTGTATTGTTCAGGAACACTAATAACACTAATAAATAACACTAATGAAATACTAATAAATCTGTAGGTATTCAGTACACAGTTTTTTTTTTTTCCCAGATAGTTTCGATTCATGGGTAACCAAGTCCATAGATGTAGAACCTGCAGATAAAGAGGACTGACTGCATTTGAGGAACAAAACAAGCAAATGTTTAAAACGGCCTATGTTGTGTTGGGGCCGAGGGTATTGTCCGGTGGTAAAATGCTTGCTTAGCATGTGCAAGGCCCTGGCTTTAATCCCCAGCACTGCTTGTTTTTAAAAAAAAAAAAAAAAAAACAAAAAAAACTAAAGCATCATCAATAGTAAAAAGGTGTCTGGGTTCTTTTTGCAGCATGTTTGTAATTCATGTTCATGAGAATAACAATATATGAAACCAGTAAGAAAAGCAAAAGTGTGACAAATAGAAAGGAAGAAAATGTTTACCTTTGGTTTTACTTCCCATTTTTCTGTCTTTTCTCCTTGGTGTTAAATTTCCCTTGCAGTTTTTAAAATTAATGTTGCAAAAATAGATTTCTAACACTGCTCTGGCTCATGTCTAGTGTAAAATTATCAATTGTAATATCTGTTATCTACAACTTGGCTATCTAGACTTGTAATTTAAAATTGAAGTAAAAATAAATTGTAAAACAAAACAAGAGAGGCCAGTTTTCAGGCTTTTGGGATCATTAATTTCCTTGGTTATTTATTGAGTGTTCATGTTATACATAATGTTGCCTTATGGAATATATATATATATAATATATATATATATATATATGTAATACAACACATAGTATTCACTTCAAGTTGCTCATAATCTTAGGTAGAGCAATTCTGAAAATTGGGACATTAGGAAAAAAATATGAAAGATGTCACGAATCGCATGTCAAGTGAGTAACACCAAAGTTTTGTATTACTGGAAATCCCAAGTCAGAGTGTGGTAGAGGGTTGTCAGGTTTTCATGAAGGACTTGTGGATGAAGGTGAATAGCAAAAGGAGGAAGAGCATCATGGAGGAGGGAGAAGGGAGTAAGTTGATATGCTGTAGTCAGGAACCCCGCCATTCAGGAGATGGAGACCTAACTGCCTGAAACCAGCAAAAGGCAGAGTAATGTGCTACATCTTTGGAAAGATGGGTTTACTAGAGCCTGATAAGTCTCTTACGTCCTTTAAAGTTCTTAAGTAGAGAGAAATAAGATTTAAGGGACTGGAATAGCAAGTACCCATTTGTTTCCTTAAACCTTCAGTTTAAAAAAAAATAAAGTAGGATCCTATTTAAGAACTTTATTTAAAAATTAGGATTCCTTTATTTAAGGCAGCATGAATCCTAATGCTCCATGAAAGATGAGTTAACTTGAAAGTTCCAAAGTCTTAGGTGACAGAATAAGTCAAATCTCTAGGGTCCAATGGTGCCAACTAGGAAATGATGATTTGCCCCTGCTTCTCTAGCAACATGTAGGGATGGAATACTCTGACTTTATTTATTTATTTTTATTATTATTTTTGTATACAAATGGGATACATGTTGTTTCTCTATTTGTACATGGAATCAAGGCATACCATTTGTGTAATCATACGTTTACATAGGGCAATGATGTTTGATTCATTATTTTTTTCCCTTCCCCCCCACCCCTCCCACCCCTCTTTTCCCTCTATACAGTCCTTCTTTCCTTCATTCTTACCACACTCCTTATCCCTAACCTTAAACCTAACCCTAAACCTAATGCTAACCCCTCCCACCCCCCATTATATGTCCTCATCTGCTTATCAGCGAGATCATTCGTCCTTTAGTTTTTTGAGATTGGCTTATCTCACTTAGCATGATATTCTCCAATTTCATCCATTTGCCTGCAAATTCCATAATTTTATCATTCTTCATTGCGGAGTAATATTCCATTGTATATATATGCCACAGTTTCTTTATCCATTCATCAACTGAAGGGCATCTAGGTTGGTTCCACAATCTGGCTATGGTGAATTGAGCAGCTATGAACATTGATGTGGCTGTATCTCTGTAGTATGCTGATTTTAAGTCCTTTGGGTATAGGCCAAGGAGTGGGATAGCTGGGTCAAATGGTGTTTCCATTCCAAACTTTCTGAGGAATCTCCACACTGCTTTCCAGAGTGGCTGCACTAATTTGCAACCCCACCAGCAATGTATGAGTGTTCCTTTTTCACCACATCCTCGCCAACACCTATTGTTGCTTGTATTCTTGATAATCGCCATTCTAATTGGGGTGAGATGAAATCTTAGGGTAGTTATCCTTATTACTAGGGATGTTGAACATTTTTTCATATATCTGTTGATTGCTTGTACATCTTCTTCTGTGAAGTGTCTGTTCATTTCCTTAGCCCATTTGTCGATTAGATTATTTGTATTCTTGGTGTAGAGTTTTTTGAGTTCTTTATAGATTCTGGAAATTAGTGCTCTATCTGAAGTATGAGTGGCAAAGATTTTCTACCACTCTGTAGGCTCTCTCTTTGCATTGCTGATAGTTTCCTTTGCTGAGAGAAAGCTTTTTAGTTTGAATCTATCCCAGTTGTTGATTCTTGCTTTTATTTCTTGTGCTATGGGAGTCCTGTTAAGGAAGTCTGATCCTAAGCCAACTAGTTGAAGATTTGGACCTACTTTTTCTTCTATAAGATGCAGGGTCTCTGGTCTGATTCTGAGTCCTTGATCCATTTTGAGTTGAGTTTTGTGCAGGGTGAGAGATAGGGGTTTAATTTCATTCTGTTGCATATGGTTTTCCAGTTTTCCCAGCACCATTTGTTGAAGAGGCTATCTTTTCTCCATTGCATATTTTTGGCCCCTTTGTCTAGTATGAGAAAATTGTATTTATTTGGGTTTGTGTCCATGTCCTCTATTCTGTACCATTGATCTACCTGTCTATTTTGGTACCAATACCATGCCGTTTTTGTTACTATTGCTTTGTAGTAGAGTTGAAGATCTGGTATTGCGATACCCCCTGCTTCGCTCTTGCTACTGAGGATTGCTTTAGCTATTCTAGGTTTTTTATTCTTCCAGATGAATTTCATAATTTCTTGCTCTATTTCTGCAAGGTACATCATTGGTATTTTAATTGGAATTGCATTGAATCTGTATAGCACTTTAGGTAGTATGGCCATTTTGACAATGTTAATTCTGCCTGTCCAGGAACATGGGAGATCTTTCCATCTTCTAAGGTTTTCTTGAATTTCTTTCTTTAGTGTTCTGTAGTTCTCATTGTAGAGGTCTTTCACCTCTTTTATTAGATTGATTCCCAAGTAGTTTATTTTTTTCAATGCTATTGTGAATGGGGTAGTTTTCCTAATTTCTCTTTCTGAAGATTCATCACTTATGTATAAAAATGCATTGGATTTATGAGCATTGATCTTGTAACCTGCTACTTTCCTGAATTCACTTATGAGTTCTAAAAGTTTTCTGGTGGAATTTCCAGGTTCCTCTAAATATATAATCATGTCATCAGCGAACAGGGATAGTTTGAGTTTTTCTTTTCCAATTCGTATTCCTTTAATTTCTTTGGTTTGTCTAATTGCTCTGGCTAGAGTCTCAAGGACGATGTTGAATAGAAGTGGTGAAAGAGGGCATCCCTGCCTTGTTCCAGTTTTTAGGGGGAACGCTTTCAGTTTTTCACCATTTATAATGATATTGGCCATGGGCTTAGCGTAGATGGCCTTTATAATGTTAAGGAATGTTCCCACTACCCCAATTTTTTCTAGTGTTTTGAGCATGAAGAGGTGCTGTATTTTATCAAATGCTTTTTCTGCATCTATTGAAATAATCATGTGATTCTTAACTTTAAGTCTGTTGATATGGTGAATGACATTTATTGATTTCCGGATGTTGAACCAACCTTGCATCCCTGGTATAAAACCCACTTGATCGTGGTGCACTATCTTTTTAATACATTTTTGTATGCGATTTGCTAAAATTTTGTTGAGAATTTTTGCGTCGATGTTCATTAAGAATATTGGTCTGAAATTTTCTTTCCTCGATGTGTCTCTGTCTGGTTTAGGTATCAGGGTGATATTGGCTTCATAGAACGAATTTGGGAGGGTTCCCTCCTCTTCTATTTCATGGAATACTTTGAGGAGTATTGGAATGAGCTCTTCTTTAAAGGTTTTGTAGAACTCGGCTGAGAACCCATCTGGTCCCGGACTTTTCTTTGTTGGTTTATTTAAGTTGTGTATGTCTTCCTCGTTCAGTTTAGGTAATTCATATGTCTCTAGAAATTTGTTGATGTCTTCGAGGTTTTCTGTTTTGTTGGAGTATAGATTTTCAAAATAGCTTCTAATTATGTTTTGTATTTCACTCGTGTCTGTTGTGATGTTTCCTTGTTCATTCCGAATTTTAGTAATTTGAGTTTTCTCCCTCTTTCTCTTTGTTAGTGTGGCTAAGGGTTTATCAATTTTGTTTATTTTTTCAAAGAACCAACTATTTATTTTGTTAATTTTTCCAATTGTTTCTTTTTGTTTCAATTTCGTTGATTTCGGCTCTGATTTTAACTATTTCCTGTCTTCTACTACTTTTGGTATTGGTCTGCTCTTCTTTTTCTAGGGCTTTGAGCTGTAGTGTTAAGACGTTTATTTGTTGATTTCTACTTCTTTTTTTGAATGTGCCCCATGAAATAAATCTTCCTCTAAGTACTGCTTTCATAGTGTCCCAGAGATTTTGATATGATGTCTTTGTTCTCGTTTACTTCTAAGAATTTTTTTATTTCCCTCCTGATGTCTTCTGTTATCCATTCATCATATAATAGTGTATTATTTAATCTCCAGGTATTGGAGAAGTTTCTGTTTTTTATTCTGTCATTTATTTCTAATTTCAATGCATTATGATCTGATAGAGTACAAGGTAGTATCTCTGTCTTCTTGTATTTGCTAACAGTAGCTTTGTGGTATAAAATATGGTCTATTTTAGAGAAGGATCCATGTGCTGCTGAGAAGAAAGTGTATTCGTTCTTTGTTGGATGGTATATTCTATATATGTCTGTTAAGTCTAAATTGTTGATTGTGTTATTGAGATCTATGGTTTCTTTATTCAATTTTTGTTTGGAAGATCTATCCAGTGGTGAGAGAGGTGTATTAAAATCGCCTAGTATTATTGTGTTGTGGTCTATTTGATTTCTGGAATTGAGAAGGATTTGTTTGACGTACGTGGATGAGCCAATGTTCGGGGCATAGATATTTATGATTGTTATGTCTTGCTGATTTATGCTTCCCTTAAGCAGCATGTAATGTCCTTCTTTATCCCTTCTGACTAGTTTTGACTTGAAGTCCACATTATCTGAAATGAGGACAGATACTCCAGGTTTTTTTGCTGTGTCCGTGTGCACGGTATGTTTTTCCCCATCCTTTCACCTTTAGTCTATGGCTATCTCTTTCTATGAGATGAGTCTCTTGCAGGCAGCATATTGTTGGATTTTTCTTTTTAATTCAGTCTGTCATTAACATTCAGGGTTATTATTGTGATATGATTTGTATTCCCAGTCATTTGACTCATTTTTGTTTTTTGACATAATTTGGTTTCTCCTTTATTTGGCTATTCCTTTAGGCTAGTTCCTCCCGTTGCTGATTTGCATCATTGTTTTTCATCTCTTCCTCATGGAATATTTTGCTGAGAATGTTCTGTAATGCTGGCTTTCTTTTTGTAAATTCTTTTAACTTTTGTTTATCATGGAAGGATCTTATTTCGTCATCAAATCTGAAAGTAAGTTTTGCTGGGTATAAGATTCTTGATTGGCATCCGTTTTCTTTCAGGGCTGGTAAATGTTGTTCCAGGCACTTCTAACTTTTAGGGTCTGGGTTGAAAAATCTGCTAATATTCTTATTGGTTTCCCCCTGAATGTAATTTGATTCTTTTCTCTCGCGGCCTTTAAAATTCTGCCTTTATTTTTTATGTTAGGTGGTTTCATAATAATGTGCCTTGGTGTGGGTCTATTGTAATTTTGTATATTTGGAGTCCTATAAGCCTCTTGTACCTGGTTTTCCATTTCATTCTTCAGATTTGGGAAATTTTCTGATGTTATTTCATTGAATAGATTGTTCATTCCTTTGGTTTGTTTCTCTAAGCCTTCCTCAATCCCAATAATTCTTAAATTTGGCCTTTTCATGATATCCCATAATTCTTGTAGATTCTGTTCATGATTTCTTACCATCTTCTCTGTTTGGCCAACTTTGTTTTCAAGATTAAATATTTTGTCTTCAAAATCTGAGGTTCTGTCTTCCAGGTGTTCTATCCTATTGGTTATGCTTTCTATGGAGTTTTTAACTTGGTTTATTGTTTCCTTCATTTCAAGTATTTCAGTTTGTTTTTTTTCAGTATCTCTAACTCTTTATTGAAATGATCTCTTGCTTCCCATATTTGGTCTTTTAACTGTTGATTGGTGCGATCATTTAATGCCTGCATTTGCTCTTTCATCTCCTCCTTCAATGCCTGCATTTGCTCTTTCATCTCCTCATTTGTTTCCCTGATTGTTTTAATTATGTACATTCTGAACTCCCTTTCTGACATTTCTTCTGCTGTGCTGTCATTGAGTTTTATTGATGTAGTATCTAGGTTTGTTTGGGACATTTTCTAACCTTGTTTTCTCATATTGGTCAGCTGTCAGTGGGACCCTGAGATATTGCAGATTTCCTCTATTGGCTTATAGTGTCCCTGTAGATTTCCAGTGTATCACCTCCCAGCCTTCAGTAGCCTGAAGTCTTGGAGGAACTTGATAATGCAGTGCTTCCGAAGAAAGCTGCCCCTAACCCCCTACTGGTTCCAGGGCTTCGATCTGGCTCTGTGTGGAAAGGCTCTCACTGGGGGCCTGCACCGTGCAGCTGGCCGTGTGGGAGGAGCCCACCGCCGGAGTGTCGAAGGCTACCTGGGGAAGACTAGCTGCCCTGCCCTGCTCTGATAAGCCACCCCTATCTGTGCCTGCCACCTAGGCCAAGTTTCGCCCAGTGGGGGAGACTCACCCCGTGACTCTATTTTTGTCCAAGTCTCTCAGTGCCTCCCCTTCTTGAGTCCTGGGTTCTGGAGTGACTGGAGATGCAGTCACCCTCTAGGCCGCCATCTTGGATCGCCCCGTGGAAAGAGCCTGCGGCCAGAGTGGGCAGAGCCACCTGGAGAAGTCTCTGGCTGCCCTGTCTGATCCCAGAGGCTGCTTGCGGATCGAAGCTCTCCGTTGGCTTGGGGACTTGTGGCTGGCTCTATGTAGAAAGGCTCTCACTGAGCGGTCTGTTCTGAGAAGCTAGCCTTGAAAGGTGCCTCCCACCGCAGGGGGCCGGGCTGCTTGGGAAAGTCTCTGGCTGCCCTGTGCTGGTCCCTGAAGCCGCTTGCGGGCCGGAGCTCGCCGCACTGGCTCCGGGACTTGGAGCTTGTTCTGATCAGAAAGGCTCTCACTAGGGGGCCTGCTCCGAGAACCTGGAGAAGCTGGCTGTGTGGGAGGGGCCCAGTGCTGGAGTGCCCGGAGTGCGCAGGGCTGCCTGTGGAAGACTCTAGCTGCCCTGCCCTGCTCCGATAAGCCACCTCTATCTGGGCCTGCCACCCGGGCCGAGCTTTACCCAGTGGGCAGACTCACCCGAGGCTCTATTTTAGTCCAAGTCTCTCAGTGTCTCCCCTTCTTAACTCCTGGGTTCTGGAGCAACTGGGGATGCAGTCCCCCTCTAGTCCGCCATCTTGGATCGCCAATACTCTGACTTTAATATTAGTTGAATGCCAGTTAACAAATCAGAAATACCCCCGCAGTTAAGAAAGGTGTTTACTTAGGATATTATGACTTGATGGAGAACAAAGTATGAACATCTAATTTTGCTCAATCTCTTCATCTTTCCTGCAGATTTGTAATCCCTAAGGGGCTCCTGACTTACAGCACAGCTTTACATAGCTTTTTCCCTTGAAGCGAAGAACAGATAGCATTTACAGGTGCAACACACTTGCACTACACTTTAAGTTACTTTTAGTTTGTGAGTTCCCTGATGTCATTTTTTTATGCCCAAGGTCTGTCTAAGTTTCTGACGTGTTTTCTGAGTCCACATAATGTTGACTAATGATTTAACTTAACCACAGTGACCTACTTACCAATAAGCATTAGCCTGGAGAATCCATAGTACCCTTTATGCTGATCACTTCCATTGTAAATCGGTATAAGTCTACCTCCTATTTATTATTGCTCCTGTTTGTTGTTACAGTGAGTCAATCTGACATCTGCTCATAGGACTATACCAAATGTTTTTCGTAGAATAATTAGTTCAGTTGATTTTCGATTCGTTTTGGTTTCTTCCCTAAAGCTCCTGAATGTTGGTTTTTCTACTGGGCTGTTGTATATGTTACTAGCATTGACCATAGCTAATCTTTTCTCTAAATTACTTTTTTTTTTTTTTTTTTTTTTGGTGGAAGGGTGGGGTTGTTTGCTAGGGACTGAACCCATGGCCTCCTGTGTGCTCAGCAAGCCCTCTACCACTGAACTACATCCCAACTCGTGTGTCTTTTTTTGATATGAACTGTTTCTTCACAGTAAGCAGTGGTTTGAGGGATTAAGAACTAACTGAAATCTAAGATTACACAGTTGCCTTTGGCTCCCCTCAGTTCTTCCACATTCTGCCCACCATCAGATTTGAACAGATGTGAGAGGACACACTGAGAAGAATTCTAATAAAGTCCTGCTCATGACTCCAGCATTTAACACACATAAAAGAAAAAAAACTGGGCAGTTTTCATCAAGAAATATAGAAAATAATGTTCCTGGCTTGAATTTAAGGATATATACATATGTATAAGATTAAGCACAAAGCCTCGTCTCTTTCCCTTTCTTCCTCTAAAGTTTTCTCATTTCATTCAGGGTTTATGACTCTTTTGGTTGTTGCCACTTTAAATGTCTAGTCACATTTAAAGTACTTAATTCAAGAAGATTGTGCGTTAAAAAAAAAAAGATTGATTCTTAATTTATAAAATACGAGGGTTAAGAGTGTTATGTGAATAAAACATGAAGCGAAGACTTAACGCTACAACTTCATATTACTGAAGGTTACAGTAAGACTGCTATATATCATATAAATCTTTTTAAGGTTTTATTATAAAATGCTACACTTATACATTTAATACTTACAATAGGAGAAAATGAATTTACAACTTCTTAATGCTTTTTTTAAATTTAAATATCTATTTTATATACCAGGAAAGTAGAAGTACCTTTTGGCTTTTTGTTTTCCCTGTAATTTGGGAATACTTTTTCCAAGCTTCTGCTTGATGAGAAGTAATTAAGGTGCATCTTTTTTGAAGAGCACTTTTTAAACTTGAGCACTTTGAAGATAATTATTCTGTAACTTCTCTTTTTATACTGATTGCAGATATTTTCCTCCCACTCTTTTTCTTTAGTTTTTCTTGCCTTCTAGAGTCAGCACCTCCCATTCAAAGCCAACTTGCAATTCTTTTCTACTCTGGGCCTTAGTCATTTTCCCTTTTTCTGAACTTGGAATCCTTGTCTCACTCTTTCTGGTACTTAATAAGTACTCCAGGCTGAGTATAGTTTTTCCTAATAGAGCTACTTCATAATTAATTTTCATACCACATAATAGAACACAGTCACACTTTGGTTACTAGATATCTGTTAGGAAAATTCATAATCAGCATTTTGAGATCAAAACACAGTACTCAGCAATTCCACTGATAACTCGTGAAATTTCTGGTTTTTATATAAGGTGTGGAGTTGATGCTTGTAGGTGAGAATGCAGTCCTGAGTGGATTGTCTCTACATAATAATGAAATAAAGAGCAGGTCAGGGGTCCTAGAAATGATAATCTGGAGAACTTTTTTCTTTTTAAATTGAGATCAGTGTTGATAACTGTCAGAATACTGATACGACAAGAAAATCTCACATCCTGCCTGCCTTAGTATGGTGATTTGTTTAATGATTGTTTTCAGCAATGGGAAGAAGAAATGGATCTCTTCTACCTCCATATATGCTATCTCTTAGTCCAGCCTTCATTTACAGAGTAGGAGACTGAGACCTGAAAAAATAAATTACACAGTAGCTGAACTAACTTGGCTTTTTTTTTTTTTTCTAGCATATTTCTCACTGAAGCAAATAAGATCGACTGTGTGTGTGATTCTATCTTTAGAGATTTTTTTAGTTCTTTCATAAAGGAAATACAATTACATAAAAATATATCCTCCTGAAATAAGGTGGTATAATGGGAATCCACTTTATGACTTCAGTACAAACCATGCTACTCAACTGCAGTGGCATTATTTTAAAACTTACTCCCCACCCTTTACCATCTTCTCCCTCACCCCACCTCCCTAATAGTAGGGGAAACAAGACTAACATTTTTCCCTGTTCCAGGATAAATTACCATGTTCTTCACTGCCCACAAGAATATCAAAGCCTACAAAAATAAAGAAACTTCAAAACTGGGAACTGGAATAACAGCTTTCTCAAGGATATCCACTGGGCGCTAATTAATTATATCTACTGATTATATTTGGACCCCAGCTCTTATATTCCTCTTTTAAAAGCCTGTTTTTCCTGGCAGGGAGAATCACGACCTCTGGGACAGGAGTCCCCTGCGTTTTCGTTTACAAAGGGGAAAATGACCCACCCAGACTATACTGACCTTGGGAAGAATTTCACTGAATGTGTAAAAAAATTAATGATACATGTTAATGTAGTGTGAAAAACACAGTTATGTTCCTTGCAGGAATGATGCTATAAATTCCCTGGAGGCAGGAGTTGTAATTTATTCAGTTAGTTCTAAATTTGAATAGTATAATTTAGTACATCCTTGGGTGGTTATGTGCTTTTGCTTTTTGACAAGTCAGGTATATTAAGTTATAGTTTACATATACCAAAACCCCTTTTAAGTGTATAGTTTTGATAAGTGTATAGTTGTGCAACCACTACTATGACGTGGAATATTTCTGGCATCCCACATGTTCTTTTGTGCTCCTTTGCCAGGAAATTACTGATCAAATAATTTTGCCTTTCCATAAGCAGGGGAGCGAGACTGGAGGAACTTTAGATTGTGTGGAGGGAAATAATGGGGGGAGGGGACAGGAGAAGGAAAGATAGTAGAATGAGACAGGCACCATTACCCTATGTACACGTATGATTACATGATTACATGAATGTTTTTTTTTTTTTTTTTTTTTTTTTTTTTTCGTTTTTGCGGTGCTGGGGATTGAACCCAGGGGCTTGTGCCTGAGAGGCAAGTGCTCTACCAACTGAGCTATATCCCCAGCCCTACATGAATGGTGTGAGTCAGCATTGTGTACAACCAGAGAAATGAAAAGTTGTACCCCATTTGTGTACAAGAAATCAAAATGCAGTCTGTAAAAATAAAATAATTTTGCCTTTCCAAAAAGTCACATACAGGGAGTCTTAACAATATGTAGCCTCGAGTCTGCCTTATTTCTCTTAGCATAATGTTTTTGAAATTTATCCATGTTGTTTCATGTATTTGTAGTTAGTTCTTTTTAATTGCTGAATATTATTCAATTAAAAAGTGTTCCACAATTTGTTGAGGCATTCTCTAATTAATAAACATTTGGGCCATTTGCAGTTTGGGACTGTTATGAATAACACTGGCATAAATATTCATATATAGATCTTAGAATACTTGTTACTGTCTTAGGTAAATACCTAGGAGTGAGATTTCTTAGTTGTATATATTTAACTTTATAAAACAAATGACATGTTTTCTGAAATGAATATTCCATGTAAATTATTAATAGCAATGAGTTACAATTTCTGTTGTTTCTCATCCTTGCCAGCATTTGCTGTTGTCAGTCTTCATAGTTTTACTATTATTTAAAGTCTTATGATTTTAATTTGCTTTTCTCTAATGCCTAATGATGTTGAACATCCTTTCAGGTTCTCACATGCCACCTGAATATCATCTTCAATGAAGAGTGTCTTCAGATTTCGACTATTTCAGAATGAACGTTTTTGTCATCTTACTTAGTTTTTAGAGTTCTTTCTTTATTCTAGATCCAAGTCCTTTAGCAGACATACGTTTTACAAATGTTTTCTTCCCAGACTATAACATTTTTTTTTCCTTGATTACACCTTCAAAAGAGTGGAGATGTTGGGTGTGGTACTGGGAAGCGAACTCAAGTTTTGTAGTAAGCCACAAAACTACATTCCCAAGTCCTTTTTATTTTTCATTTTAAAACATGGTCTCTTTAAGTTGCTGTGACTGGCCTTGAATTTATGATCCTTCTGCGTCAGCCTCCCAAGTCAATGGAATTACAGATGGGCATAGCCAAAAAGAACATTTGTATCTTTATCTTTGTAGTTATAAAATTAACACAAAATATTATGATAAATTATTAAAATATCTCTTTCCTATATAATGTACTCCTCTGCATTTAAACAGAGTAATAATCTTGTGAAAGAATTATGTAATGTTAATGTACAAAGCATTTTTTAAAATTGTTTTTTAGATGTTGATAGACCTTTATTTTTTCTCATTTATTTATATGTGGTTCTGAGAATTGAACCCAGTGCCTCACACATGCTAGGTAAGCACAAATACTCTACCACTGAGCCACAACTCCAGCCCTGTGCAATGCATTTTTAACATAAAATATTTGCTTTAAGAAATATATTTCGGGGCTGGGATTTTGTCTCAGTGGTAGAGTGCTTGCCTGGCATGTGTGAGGCACTGGGCTCGATCCTCAGCATCACATAATAATAAATAAATTAAATAAAGGTATTAAAAAATAGTTTGAAAGTTTTGTATTTTAGAATTAAAGTGTCTCAATGTTCAAGACAATATTTAGATTTAGAAACAAAATAGCCTGTTAAAATACTCCAGCTAACCTGTTTTTGGTTGATGTTGTTATTGTTCTTTTATTCTAGTGTTATCCAAGATAAATTCTGTGGGATTATCAATATCTCAGTGGAGGGTCTACATGATGTCATGACGGAAGATCCTGAAACAGGAACTTATAAAGAGTAGGTGGATTCTTCAAATAATGACATTTGGACTGGGGTAATCAAGTATATGCTGCATGCTTTTCTTTTCATTATCATCATATAAGTACAGTATAGAAATCTTGTAATTTTGTCTCTCTACAGAAAAAATTTTTATTCACCATTTTGTTTTTATATTTATTGTTTGATCTTGGAATCAGCTTTATTTATTTGATGCAATCATTGTTTTATGATTTAACCTTAACATTTTTAAAAATTCCAAATGCACATTAGCATATAAATTTCTGTTTTAAAGATATTTTGTGCATGCTTTTCTTTTTAATTTGTAAAATTTGCCCAACCTTCAGGCCAGTTTTGGGAGAAATGAGATATGTTGCTTTATATCTGTCTGGTTGAAAGATCTCTAGTGCCTTTCATAATGCTGGAGGTGAGGATCATTAGCTAGTTCCAACAAAACAATAGTTAAAATTATATTCTTTGGAAGAATAGTTAGTCATGTTATCAGTAATACTGATAATCATACAATTATTATTCTGAAATTTTCTTTCCTTAAAAATCATTGTATCTTTTTTCAGTTAATAGGATTATCATAACTTCCCTCTTATTAAGGGCATGTCTCATATAATGATAAGAAGGGTTTCAAGAGATTTTAGACTGCTTTACTTCTCATTAAAAACTTTGATAAGTCTGTTTTCTTCTTGCAAAGGCTTTATAGCAAATGGGATTGCCATTTGAATCATGTTTTATTGAAAAATATGGAAAGCAGATATGTTGTTGAATCTTATTAAACACAAATAAAAACGAGCCTTTTTTGTCACTTAGTTTTTAAGGAAACAGGAGTTCCTATGGAGTGGAAGCATCAAACTTTTGTGATCACAAACCAGAAATATTAAACCATTTATTCATTTAGGCAATTTTTTTTTTTAAAGTTAACATTAGTTTGTGGCACATTGCTGTACATAGTGTTGTGTTTTTTAAATACATTATGTGAAAAATCTTAACTGTTTGTGAAATCTTTAGATATGTTCAGATGTTCCTGTCCTTCTCTTTGGACCATATAGTGTATTGGGGGACGGGCATGGCTTATAGTACATGAAACACTAGCAGAGAGTAAAGGCAGTTATGTTCGTTTTGTGTAAAGCACACAGCACAGTAGAATTCTAGGTCACACTTTAGTAGAAAGTCAGAAAGAAAAGGTACTGTGATACAGTCTTCAAGGAAGGATGAGAGTTAGGAGAAAGGAAGTAGAATAAAATGTACTTTAACTGAAAAAGATGAGAATCTGGAAATTGCTAGAAGTTTAGAAACTACTGCAGTGTCATAATATTAACAATCAGGATATCACAGCTCAGAAAAGTGCAGTGCGCATCTATTGAGATGTGTAGAAGTGTCAAGAAGAATCTTACTCAGTAGGTTCAGTATGAAGGAAAAAGTTTTGGTTTGGAAGAGGAAATGTTGGAAGAAAAACAAACTAAGTAGGAAACCATTACAAACTGGAAAGGCTTAGATACAGGGTTAGTGTCCATGGGTAGTTAGAACATTGAACCTTCCACTGTTTTCTTTTCTTAGACTCCCAGACTTGTTTGGCAGTTGGTTTTATCCTATGGTGACCTTTAGCAGATGGAAGTGTAGTGGAGTAACAAATTACCTAGCTTTTCTGAGCCTCAGTTTCTAAAGGTAGCTAGATCTTTGACAAATCATCCTTCTCTAATTCTACGAATTAGAGTTCTATAAGTTCCTGTTCAGAAGACCATGGGGAATAATTCAGACTTTAGAAAAGTTCACATGAGAACCGTAAAATATTTATTTACGTAGCTAACTTTGTTTCCAGCTTCCTTTTCTGTTTATTCAAACAGTGCAGTCAAAGAAATTTAATTTTTCTGGTTCTGTTGAATTTTTATTGTAGTCTAGTTGAGAATGAATTAGAACAAAGGAAGAAAACCCTTTCTTTAAACTTTATACATTAGTAGTATATAATACAGAGATTTATTACAAGAAATTGGTTCACTTGATTATGGAAGCTGAGACAAGGTCTACAAAGGAGAGCTGACAGTTTGTTGTAGCACAGGCCTGAAGACCAGAAAAGTTCTACATCCAAGTTTGAAGCAGGCAAGAGTGAATTCTCCTTACTCAGCAGTTTTGTTCTCTTCAGACCTTCAGGGGATTAACTGAGGAAAGTGGCTGTACCCACCTCTGCTGATTCAGATGCTAATTTCACCTAGAAACAACCTCAGTGACACATCCAGAATAATGTTTAGCCAAGTATTTGGGCACTAGTAGCGCAGTCAAGCTGACACATAAAATTAATGTTAATTCCTTCCCTCTAAGGAAGCCTTATTGACAGATCTCTTTATTCACCATGTTTATGCCAGTCACTGTGCTATGAAAGGAAGCCACTAAGTCTCTGTCCTCAAAGTGCTTATAGCCTATAGAAGGGGAGACAGGCTGGTAAAATAGAGAACCTGCTGCTCTGGAGGTGAGGAAAAAACATTTACCTCTTATAGTAATCTTGAACTGGTGAACAATGATGAGGTGGATTTGAGATTGATTTTAAGAAAAGGATTGGTAGAGGTTGGTGATAAGTAGCTGTGGCTAGAGAGCATTGAAAGGTTTAAGTTTGGGTGACATGCATATATAATTTTAAAAAGTACTTGTGCTTTATTGAACAGCCTTTGCTTATTTATGCCATAAATATCCTCACAACACATTCATATAAGCATTTTAAAGTTTTAATGTTTTGTGTGGGGAAAAATATGCAGTGTTTTTATTTTTTTTTCTTCCAATAGTTCAATCTTTTATTTTACCAAAGAAAAAAGTTTATATTCCAAAAAATAGAGTCACTAGTTGACTGTTATTAATCTTGATATTAGAATTTCTTGAAAATAGTGTAGAAAATGAATTCTTGTGGAAAAAAGAAGAGTTTCATTTTATAAAAAGTTTATGAATATGGATTTGTTAATTTGTTATTTTATTTCAAGTTAGTATTTTGTTAGATTAAACAAGGAAAATGTATTAGTGAGGCTAGAGATTGTCTAGTTAACATGTTTTCCTTTTTTTATATGCTATTTTGTTGTCAGAAACAGTGGGAAATTAAATCGATAATACTTAACCAATATTTGGGAAGTAAAAAGGAAGAATTTTCAGCATTTTAGGAAGTCTAAAGACAATAATATCAGAAAGGGACTCATAAATTATGTTTTTTTATAGTTTTAGATTATAGAACATACCAGCTATAAAAGTAGTCTTATTGAAACAGAAATAAACTTTAGATTTTGATCATGATTTTTTTCTCCCTTGTTTGATGTTGACTCAATAGATGGTTCTTTAGGATGTTTGGGAATACTGGAAGGAACCTCATTTCTTGATTCTGAGCTTATCACCTGTGTGTTATTTTAACTCCTATAGGTCCTAGTGATTCCCTTGGGGTCTCTTTTCTGGTTTCTTCCTCTCATCCATGCTCTCCTACTTCCTAAAATAAAACGTCCACTTTCTTACAGAATGAAGTTTTTAATGGGACCCTATTCTATGCTGACCTTCCATCTACTACCCTAGCTTTCTTTCTTGCCTCCCTGGATGGTTCATCATTCCCAAAACAAGCCATATACTTGTTTTAAATATATTTTTTAATTTTTATTTTTTTAGTTGTTGATGGACATTTATTCATATGAGGTGCTGAGATTTGAACCCAGTGCCTCACACATGCTAGGCAAGAGCTCTACCACTGAGCCACAACCCCAGCCCTGCCATACACTTACATATTCATGCCTTGACTAGTCATATTTCTTCTATTTGGTTTGTCATGGCCTCTACCTTGTTCTACTTGGCAAATACCTACTTCTAGAATTCCTTTCTAGGCCCAGAGAATTCATTGCTTCTTTCTCTGATCTTCAAGGCACTTTTCTACACTGCTAATATGCCACATTTAGTTATCTCTTTATATTCTGACATAAGAGGAATTTGAGACAGTGTATAAGAAAAGCACATACTCATTGTAACAGAAAGCTATTAACACAGAATTGAAGGAATTTGAATAACAAACCTTGACTGGGGAAACCTGTGGCATCTGGATAGAAATCAGTTGTGAGCTATTCAACTGTAGCTAAAAAAAAAAAATTTTTTTTTTTTTTTGAAATTACATGGATGGTCCTTATTTTCAAGAAGAAGAAAATAGGTTTAACAGGAGAGGAAGATTGTTTCTTGGCTTGGGCTCAGAAATGAATTTTTCATAAGGTATTTATATAAGGGACTAACTATAAAAGGACTTTCAGTTTTAACAATAAAGAATTAGTTATCTGTGACAGCAAAACTACTGTGATTAAGTGGCGGAGCCACTAATTTTAGCCTTAACAACCATATCAAAGACCCACCTTCTTTCTACTTCATCCAATGAGCACATTACTCTCATCTGCAAGGAGCTTCCCACATTCCCACAAAGTAGGCCCGGGCACTGCAGTGCACAAGACCAGGAATAGACAAGTAATTTTTTTCTTTATGTCATTTTTAAGATCAAGGTAAACCTTTTCTAGAAATCATTCCATCAGAGTTTCCCTCTTGTGCAGTTGACTAGAATTCGTTAAATATGCCCCTACTGAAAGGAATCATTGACCATTGGGACAGGATTGCCGTCCTTGATTATTGAGCTTCTGGTCCAGAGAATGGGCTCAGCTTCTTTCAGATCATTTGGTGCCTTGGAAGGTGAGGATAATTGGACAGATTTAGGATTCTGTTACTCTGAAAGATGATTATGGAAGCAACTGAAGTGGACTACAGAGATCAACTGAATAATATTGTCAAGTTAGTTTTACGTGAAGTGAACCATAAGTGGTATTTTACATTAGCCTGCCTGGAAGCTAGTTACATAGCATTAAAAATAATCTTTGTTGAAATCAGTTTCACCAGGGCTAGAAAGATAGAAATATAAGTAGGAAGCAATTTAGGTGATTTCTTCTTCTAATAGGACTGTTGGTTAACAAAGTGTGTGTATGCCCTCACCTCAGCAACAATGTTAGTATCAGCATGGAAGAGATCATGAAAGAAAATCACAGAAGAACTGTGAGAAATACAGATTCTCAGACTTTGTATAGATTAAGTGAAAGCTGTTACTGTAAGAACCTTGTAAATTAATCATAAATAATTTAAAGGATTTCTTGTTTTATGCTATCACTTGGTTTGTTTGCTGGTTCGAGTTTCTTGTTGAGAAAGATTTTGATTTAGCATCTAGAGTGCCTGGAGGTTTCCAGTGATTTCTGCCCTGAATATAGAATGGAGGTGTGGCTGCCTATGTTAGTCCTATTTTAAACTTATTTACCGTTTTATCAGTATTGCGATTGTGACAATCACAGTCCACACATTTTTAACTTACTAGGAATTAATCCTCATATGCCTTTTAAGTAAAAAGTGATTGTTTATCTTTAGTCCCTGTTAGCAAAATAGCATTTGACTTTTAATGGGAGAGTATCCTGTATGGGAGTATCATCATTGTTCTTTTTAATGAAAGAAAAAAAAATTTTTTTGATGTTTTCATTTTCCACTTTCCTGAGACCCAAATGAATGTAATATGCAGAAATGCAAAACATAAATATTCTTCTCTTGGGGTAATGTTTGGTCATTAAAAGAAAGGGAGGAAAAATTTTATATATTAAAATACTGTATTATTGATGTGGTAAATCTTTGAACATAAGGAAACCACAACAGAGAATTTTTGCTATACAAATAAGTTAACAGATTATGCAGTGCACTGGAAGAATTCGATGCAAAATAAAGTGTGCTTTTGTGGAGACCCACATCTATTGCAGTTAGAATTCAAGTGCAGCTGGTATAAAATAGCTAGTGTGAAAGAATCCCATTGTATTATTCAGTTCTAAAATACAAACTTGGATCTAGTCTTCCAAGACATTTTACTTATTAAATAGCTTTTGGGTTGATATCATAATGAATTTTCTCTCTTTATACCAGAGCCTGCTAGTCAGCCACAATGCTAGCAATACTGTATTATAATTGCAGTGGACAGAAGCATTGCAGCTCTGAGAGATCATGACCATGCAGTGAGTTAGGCATTGAACTCTTTCCAGCTTTCAGGACTAAGGTTCTTACTGTTTGATCCCACCATTGTGACTGGGTCAGAAGCAGTTGTTCCAAAAATTTTTTTAATGGTGAGGGACAGGGATGAGGGACTCCCATGTTTAAGTTAAGGACAAGTTCAGCCAAGTCAGGAATTGTCTTTCACCTGTACTTGCTGCAAAACATAAGAGAAACCAAACTTTCTTTGCCATAGTTTATTGGTTAGGAACCTCTGACTCTGATAAATTACTGAATTCTCTTGTTCTAAATTAGGAAAGTTTGGGGTTTGTTCCAACATGATGATTCACTAGACAATATTCATTTCTTGTCTCCCTAGAACCAGTGTTGACTGAATAGGAAACTGTTTCTATTATCTCTGCTAATGGTGGGGAGCAGTGATGCAGATAATCAAAATAAAATGATTTATAACTGTCCTGAAGGTACCAGTACTATCAGGGACAAGTTCCTCAGAGCACAGAAATGTCATCTGAAGCACAAAATAGATTGTTACATAATTAATGGTGTTTTAATGATGTTTAAATTATTACATGTAATATCTGCAGACATTAAGATTGAGGAGAAGAAATATTTTGTGTCACTTTTTTAGAAAGATGTATAGTTTGTTTTGTCAAGTGGTATTTGGTTCAAAAGTTGCCTATAAGTAAATTTCTTATAATTTACTATGTCAAAAGCTCAAGTAAAATGCTCTAGATTTTTTTTTTTTTTTTTTTTTGAGATGCTGGGGATTGAACCCAGGGCCTTGTGCTTACGAGGCAAGCACTCTACCAACTGAGCTATACCCCCAGCCCCTCTAGAATTTTTTGATGTCATCCTTTTTAAAGTAAGATGTCTTTATAATTTAAAAAACTTACTACAATATAAATCTAATTTACTTAATTTATTTCTCACATTGTAGTACATAGAAGCATCCATGTTCTCAATGATTTTTTTTCAGGGCTTATTCTTAGTGTATTTGAAATACTTTTTATTTATTCAGAACATTTTTTTAAAAAATTTGTAGCTGTATGTTGATGTCTCATCTCGAGGAACCAAAAGTAACAGAAGATGAAGAACCACCCACAGAACAAGACAAGAGGAAAAAGATGGTAAGTTAAAAGAGTAGCTTCTGAAAAGTAAGGAAAACCATGTCTTCATTATTTTCTCTAGGTTTCAAAATATCTGTTGGTTCATTTGTCCATCTACCTATGTATCTCTCCATCCATCCCCTTATTGCAAAACTAATGTAAGGAATCTGAGTTGTGAAACTTGGAGTATAAACAGGTAAGTCATATTCCTAGTACAGGAAGTTGATCTGAAATAATTATTGTTTACCTTAGCAGAGCAGAGATTTTAATCTTTATTTATAAAATACTTGTGACTCAAACCTCATTTAAGTTAAAATGTTTGTTGTTCTGTTTTGGGGGAGAGAAACTGAAATTTCTTTCAGTCCCTATTGTCTTATGAATTCCTGTAATGAACTTTTTCTGATCTGTATTAGAGGCCAGTATGAAAATGCCCTTAAATTAACTGCCATCTTTCATTGAAAACTATTAATTCTCACAAGAGGAGTCTGATAAGAAAAAAAGAACAAAATAGTAGGAAACATCTAAAATATCTTACCTTTAAAAATCATAATCTCTTAATTTTAAATACTTATTTTGACAGCGAGACACATAATAGGCATTTTTTTTCTTTGCAGTAACACCATATACTTTTTTTTGGAATTATTTCCAATCTCCTGGCTTCACCACTTGCTACCTTTATATTGTCTTCTTTCCTCATTTGCAAAATGAAAATAGCAGTAGTATCTGCTTCACAGATGTGCACACAAATGAACACATAAAATGACTTTGGGAGAAACTGGGCATCTCATCATTACTGTTTGCTTTCATCATTATTTTTGTCTAATCAAGATATTAGGCCTTGAGTAATCCCTGTCGACTCTCAAGGGGTTCATCCCTAGCATATGGCTGATACTGCACTAACAACCATTTAATTCATTTTATTTTACTTTTATGTCAGATCTCATTTCCCTAGCAGCTAGTATAAAGAGAAGGACAACATCTAATGAGTCTTTTTTTTTTTTCTTCTTTTTATTGTAAACAAATGGGATACATGTTGTTTCTCTGTCTGTACATGGCGTAAAGGCATACCATTTGTGTAATCATAAATTTACATAGGGTAATGTTGTTTGATTCATTCTGCCATTTTTTCCCTTCCCCCCCTCCCCTCCCACCCTTCCCCTCCATCTATACAGTCCTTCCTTCCTCCATTCCTGCCCCCCTCCCTAAACCCAAGTCCAACCCCAACACTAACCCTTCCCATCCCCCATTATGTGTCATCATCCACTTATTAGAGATATCATTCTTCCTTTGGATTTTTGAGATTGGCTTATCTCACTTAGCATGATATTCTCCAGTTTCATCCATTTGCCTGCAAATGCCATAATTTTATCGTTCTTTATGGCTGAGTAATATTCCATTGTATATATATATACCACATTTTCTTTATCCATTCATCAATTGAAGGACATCTAGGTTGGTTCCACAATCTGGCTATTGTGAACTGAGCAGCTATGAACATTGATGTGGCTGTATCTCTATAATATGCTGATTTTAAGTCCTTTGGGTATAGGCCAAGGAGTGGGATAGCTGGGTCAAATGGTGTTTCCATTCCAAGTTTTCTAAGGAATCTCCACACTGCTTTCCAGAGTGGCTGCAGTAATTTGCAGCCCCACCAGCAATGTAAGAGTGTACCTTTCTCCCCACATCCTCGCCAACACCTGTTGTTGGTTGTATTCTTGATAATTGCCATTCTAATTGGGGTGAGATGGAATCTTAGGGTGGTTTTGATTTGCATTTCTCTTATTACTAGAGATGTTGAACATTTTTCCATATGTTTGTTGATTGCTTGTATATCTTCTTCTGTGAAGTGTCTATTCATTTCCTTAGCCCATTTGTCAATTGGATTATTTACATTCTTGGTGTAGAGTTTTTTGAGTTCTTTATAGATTCTGGAGATTAGCGCTCTATCTGAAGTATGATTGGCAAAGATTTTCTCCCACTCTGTAGGCTCTTTCTTTGCATTGCTGATAGTTTCCTTTGCTGAGAGAAAGCTTTTTAGTTTGAATCTATCCCAGTTATTAATTCTTGCTTTTATTTCTTGTGCTATGGGAGTCCTGTTGAGGAAGTCTGGTCCTAAGCCGACATGTTGAAGCTCTGGACCTACTTTTTCTTCTATAAGATGCAAGGTCTCTGGTCTGATTCCAAGATCCTTAATCCATTTTGAGTTTAGTTTCGTGCATGGTGCTGGGAGAATTGGAAATCCATATGCAACAGAATGAAACTAAACCCATATCTCTCACCATGCACGAAACTAATGAGTCTTAAGATCAGAATTCTAGTCATGTTTTTGCTGATATTTGTGACCTTGAACCAGCCATCTTGATTTTCTAGAACTATTTCGCCTCATCTGTAAAGTGAGGGGAAAAATGGATTAGTGGATTTCTAGAGCCTGTGAGCCACCAAAAAATATTGTTATCTTTTTTTTTTTTTTTTTAAAGTGCCTAATACTATTCCTTTCCTTTCCCAGTACATAGTGCTCATGAATATACCTCCAGGAGTTTTCTCCCTTGAAATGAACCTGTGTGTTCATTAAATATATGAATAGTGTATATTCTTCACTTAGAATGGTGATAGCTCTTAGTATACTCTAATAATTTGTCTTTTCCCCACTCTCCTCTCCACCATTTTTAAAAGCATTTATATCATTAGTACTATAGAAAAAATATTTTTTTTCCCAATATTCTGTACTTGTCAATGAATCATGGGCATTCAGTCATCAGCTTTTGTGCAAACTTTATTAATTTTAGTTGGTCTGGTATATCAACCCTTAGCAAATTAATCTACCTAAATTTGTTCTTCATTCTGTATGTAAATCTCATTTCTAACATCATATAAGAGTTTATTTTCCATTCTAACAGTATTTTCAAAGTGAGCAAAGTATTGTCTCAAACATTAGTGTAGAAATATAGTTTTAGAAGTAACACTTAAAGTTCCTTGATTCCATTTTGTGATCCTAAATTTTACTTGAAGGTTGATTATTTTATCAATATTATTCTAATTGTATGTGGCATTAATTTATAGAACAACCATTATCTTTTAAAGTGACTGAATTTATTGGAAGTTTATTCATTACAGTAGCTATTTGAAGTAGATTTATATTGTCATCTCTACTAAAATTTCCTTAGTTCCAAGGATATGTTAAAGATGCCACATCTGTTTATAAATTAAGATAGAATTATACATCTTAATCTTGAATACCTCTAATTATAATTCAATACTAATTTTCCAATAACTTTAAACTCATCTCTTCAAGGTTACAAGTGTAAATTGTTCATCTTCAAGTAAACATATCATTTCTTTACTCTGATATCTTTACCATTAGACATTTTTTTGAAGGGAAAGGAGAAACAATTGCTAATAGATAATTATTAACTATTGGTTTTAAAAATATATGTAACAGGTCACAAATATCAGCAAAAACATGACTAGAATTCTGGTCTTAAGACTCATTAGATGTTGTCCTTCTCTTTATACTAGCTGCTAGGGAAATGAGATCTGACATAAAAGTAGAATAAAATGAATTAAATGGTTGTTAGTGCAGTATGAGCCATATGCTAGGGATAAACCCCTTGAGAGTCGACAGGGATTACTCAAGGCCTAATATCTTGATTAGACAAAAATAATGATGAAAGCAAACAGTAATGATGAGATGCCCAGTTTCTCCCAAAGTCATTTTATGTGTTCATTTGTGTGCACATCTGTGAAGCAGATACTACTGCTATTTTCATTTTGCAAATGAGGAAAGAAGACAATATAAAGGTAGCAAGTGGTGAAGCCAGGAGATTGGAAATAATTCCAAAACAAAAGTGTATGGTGTTACTGCAAAGAAAACAAAAATGCCTATTATGTGTCTCACTGTCAAAATGTAATATATGTAATATATATAATTTCATTTTAAAATGAAATTATTTACTAAGAAGACAAGTATAACTGCTTAGTTCAAAGGTTACATAATTTAAAAATTTGACTTACTTAGTTGTCATCTTAAGATGGTTCCTAAAATGTATCAGTTCCAAAAAAGTAGTTGCTTTTGTAGGCAGCAGCAAACCAGCCCAGCATCAGCCCCAGGAATGGACTCTAGGAGAGCTAAGGGAAGAACATCTTAAAAGCAATTGGGTGGAAAAGGTGCATTATATAATAGTTGCTTCATATCTACACAGTATATATCCCAAGACCTCCAGTGAATGTCTAAAACCATGAATAGTACCACACCCTACGTATGCTATATTTTAAAACTATGTTTAGCTTATAAATTAACCATAGGGAGAAATAACTAGTAATAAAGTAGAACAATTATTACAGTAATAAAAGTTATGTGAATGTGCTCTCTCTCTCTCTTTCTCTCTCTGTAAATATCTCACTGTACTGCTCTCACCCTTCTTTTTTATGATGTGAGATGATTTAGGCCTTTGATAGTGATCCAAAGTGAAGTGAATAATATGGGCCTTGTAATGCCATGTTAATTTACTGTGTAAAAGGTTTCTGCAACACAATCCCCTACTCCACTGATAGCACCACAGTTGATCTGATAATGCAGATGGCTACTAAATAACTTAGTAGGGAAGTTGCATATATGGTGTAGAAATACTGCACAGAAATAATTCATATCACTGGCAGGAACAAGAGGGGCAACTTGAGATTTTTATCATGCTACTCAGAATGTCATGGAGTTTAAAACTCTTGAATTGTTTATTTCTGGAATTTTCCATTTAATATTTGAACTGTGATCCACTATAGGTAACTGAAACAAAAATAAAATTGCAGATAAGGGGAGCAGAGATGGGAGTGATAGCAAAACTTGTCAGAAACAGTGCAAACTGACAGTTACATAACAAGTAATGAAAAAAGAACTTTTGTTTATTATCACATTACTAAATTATTTTGAAAATAATTTTACTATCAAAGATAAAAATATTTAATCTCAATTTGTAAAATTTTCAAATTTTGTTTTTTCCTACTCTTATTATTGGTACATTATAATTGTATATACTGATGAGATTTGTTTTTTCATGTTAATGCACACAATATAACAATATAATTTGACTAATACACTCCCTAGCACTCCCCCTTTGCTCCCTACCTCCTACTCTTGATCCCTTTCCTCTACTGATCTCCCTTTGATTTTCATGAGATCCACCCCATCTTTTCCTTTTTCCTCGCTTGCTTCCGCATATGAGAGAAAACATACAACCCTTAACCTTAACCTTCTGATTTGACTTATTTCACATAACATAATGGTCTTTAGTTCTATCCGTTTTTCTGCAAATGCCATACATTAATTTTTCTTTATGACTAAATAAAACTCAATTGTGTATGTATACCACATTTTCTTTATCCATTCATCTGTTGATGGACACCTAGACTGGTTCCATAGTTTGGCTTCTGTGAATTGTGCTGCTATAAATATCAAATTTTATTTTGATGACAGTGGAAGACATCATCCTATCTCATAGATTTTTAGTCATTGATGTGAATTATTTGTAGAGTGCTCACATAATACATGACAGTGTCAAAGGTAATTTCTGAAAATCGCTATCTTTTAAACTAATTGTTAGGTTTAATTTAATTACATTATTGGTTTTGGTTTTATTTTTATTTTTATTTTTAATGCTACTGCTTAACTGAAACTCTTAAGCGTAGGCTTGAATTCCTAATTATTAACATAGAAGTACGCATGTTTTCTGCCTCATGACTCGCTGATTTTTTTCCCCTTTCAAAATTGCCAAAATATTTTCCTCTTTTCTTCAGACTTTGACACATAGCAACTTTATAAAAATTGTAGATGAGAGGAAAAAACTGCTATATTCAGAAAAAACTGGTTTGTTAATAAAATTGAATAGACCCCAAATTCTCATTTTGAGTGTTTTTGTTGATATAACATTATCAGCAAGTAAAATTTATCTTCTTTTCTGTACCTTCTAGAAATTGTAAAAACTTGATTCTTAAACTTTAAAATTAAACAGGTGCTTTTAAAAAATGAATACAAATTTTTGTGTCTCATTTTGCAAAGAAAGCAATTTTACTATTAACTTTTATCCATGTGTTTATCTTTTGGTTGTTACTTATTTGTTGTCACTTTTATGTTAGTTGTCACATGTTACAAATTTTTCTACCAAATCTGATTATCTTAAGGCCCAATTTATTAAAAATGTGTAGAAATCCTCACATTCAAATATTCCCTTAAAAGCAGTTCTCTGTTTACTTAGTCAAGTACCAAATGGTCCTGCCGACTGTGGTTGTATAACTACTTCTTTTGACCTCTCTGCAATCGTAGTCAAGTAACATCTTCAAAATGAATTATTTTTCTTTTGTATTCATTCCACATAGAAACGCTCGCCATGTGCAAAGCCTTGATCTTTACTTGGTCTTTATAAACAGTGTTTTCTTCTAAGGTATATTCCTGCCCACAGAACCTGTCTTTTGGTGTATTTTGATCAATAGTGTGTACATATTGTTTTTAAAATGTTTAATACTATTAGCTTATTACCAGGCCAGTTTCTTAAAATGGAAGGATTTACTTGTTTTTATCTATGCTTTGCACAGAATGTGCCTTTTTCTCTTGAATTTTACTACCTGTTAAACTGCTGTTAATAAATTCTTATCTTCATTTCCAGATGATACTGAAACATGCAAAGAGCCATCTTAGGACACATAAAGTTACCTAAGACTGACTGTATAAAAAATAGTAAATATTTCAAACTTGTAGTCTGAACATAGCTTAGAAGTAAAACCCTCAAAACCAGTGTTAAACTTACCCCAAATATTAGAAAAACACTGCTGCAGGAAGCAGTTGAGCTCTTAAAAACTGTAGTGTTGCAAGTGGCATTAAAGCAGTCCAAGAGGATAGGAAATAATGAATTTTAATGACCCAGCTGAGATGCAATAAAGACACAAATTGATAACCAGGCATTCTCCTGAAATAGCAGTTCTTCTTGTGTTAGAGCTAAAATGTTTAAAAAAAAAAAATGTAGTTTGGGATCACAGGGGTTAAGAGCCCCCCCAAATGCCTTTGGAACCATATAAAGTAATGACTTCTCAAAGGGGTGTGTGTGTGTGTGTGTGTGTGTGTGTGTGTGTGTGTGTGTGTTGAAACTTCAGATTAATTGCCTGATAACATCAGTATTGTTCTTGAGTGTTCCAAGGCAGGCAACCTCACTCTTTTCCCCCTCATTTACTTGAATTATTACTTCAAACCTTAATCAAGAAGATTTCAGTAAATTTGCACTATTTACTTAGAAACTTTGGCAATGTGGTGTTGGCTTAATGTAAATAAAATCTCAAGGTCTGCCAGTGAAGACATTGGTCTAATTTGGGGTAACTTATTTTCAGTAAGTAGGTAACATGCCCATGAACATTGGACTACCTCCATGGCACTTTTTCCTGTTTTCACTTCTGTTTTTCCCTTCTGCTGCTTTTTCTCAATAAATTTTTAGTAATGTTAGTTGCGTTTTTATAAGGAACCTATCTTGCAATGGAGGAAAATGAAGAATTCTTTTCAAAGGATTGTTCTACATATGGAAGTTGCCAGTTTGCAGAGATTTTTTAAATTACATCAGTAACCTATACTAATCTGAAAACTATAAAATAAACATATGAAATATCCTTTCCTCCAAGGAACCTTTACTAATGCTGATATATAATGCAATAATTTATTGCATGTATAAATACATGATCTGTATGTAGTTTATAAATTACAACTGCTGCACATCTGCTTGTTTTGTTTTGCAGTACTGGGGATTGAACTCAGGGTTTAATGCATGCCAATGCTTTCCCACTGAGCTACATCCCCACTTTATTTATTTATTTATTTTTTTAATTGAGACAGGATCTCACTAAACTGTCTAGGTTGACTTCAAATGTGATTCTCCTGCCTCAGCCTTCCCAATGACTGGGATTATAGATACTTATTTTTCTTAAATGTAGTAAATACATGAGCATATTTCCATGAACAACAACTTAGATTCACATCATTCCTCTTGATAGCTGCATATGATGGCATTCTGTTGAATGGATTTTCATCTCGTGCCTCTCTTAAGCAGTTCTTAAAGTGGTGTCCACAGATGACTAAGGGTCCTCACAAACCCTTCAAGGATATTAAGTCATATTTTTGAAATATGAAATAATGGTACGATATTATGTACCCCTTTTATTGTGTCAACTATGCTGTAAAAGCATTGTGCGATCCCATTGCTGCATATGACTGCTGACACTTTAGCATCATAAAGGCATATTATACTAAGGCACATATACATATTCTTCCCTGACAGTTTTTTTAAGAACATTTTTATTTATGAATGTCTTTGATGAAATGTTGCAAATTATAATTTTATTAAGTCTCTACTTTTGAATGTGTATTTTTAAAATATTGTCTGTCAAAATGGGAATATTCTCTGTGACAGGAGTTGTCTTAAAGTTAAGTGCTTTTGTGGCTTTGTCCTGAGCTGAATTAATTACCTTTTTCAAGCAATATCATTTGAATGTGAAAGAACTGACAGAAAAACATGACACTTCAATATTTGGAACACATTTTCTTGAAAGGCAAGCCTGTTACTTTAAGAAAAACAACAAACAGTATTTATTACCAATGCTATAATTTAAACCTTCAAGCAAAAATGAAATTTTTGGAAAAGTTGCATCTTGTATCCCCATGACTTTGATAGTTTTCCTAGTATTTTTCACATGCAATTGGCAGTGGTGTTAAGATTATAATGTTTTGGTGCATGCCTGTAATCCCAGCAGCTCAGGAAGCTGAGACAGGAGGATCATGAGTTCAAAACCAGCCTCAGCAAAATAAAATACAGTCTCTAAATAAAATACAAAATAGGGCTGGGGATGTGCTCAGTGTTCGAGTTCCCCAGCATTCAGTCCCTGGCACCCCCGCCCCCACCACCAAAAAAAAAAGATCTTAATGTTGTGATAATGAAATGTTTCAGTATTTGGAAGAACTCACTGAACCAATATTTTCCAAATGATCAGCATTGAATTCATGTTTTAAAAAATCATTCAAGGGTAAAAGAGTTATTAAAAGGGCAAAATGGATAGACCAATGGATTTTAATGTAACAGAGAAAGGAAAGTTCGTGATATGGTTTCAGATTTCTTATAAATGACCTTTAAGAAAATACTATTTGTGAGTTTTAGAGTAGTTTCACAGAAAAGTGTCTATAAAATCTGCAGATCCTCTTAAATACTCCTCCATTTTCCAACTATGTATCTGAGAAAGACTGGTTTTTTTTATCTACTTCATCTAAAACACAACAGATTAAGTGTGGAAATTAAATGAGAATCTAGCTGTCTTCTATTAAACCAAACATTCCAGAGATTCATAAAAATAAAAATGATCAATGTCACTTTCCTCCCTACATGGGCATTTTTGTTTTGAAGATGTTATTTTCCATTAGAGTGTATTATTTATGTTTAACATGTAATGGGTTTATTGTTATTTTAAATGAGTTAACAAATATTTTAAATTTTTTCTCATTTCTAATCCAGTAAATATTGGTAAATGTATAGTATTCACATAAACAAATTTTGTTGAGGTCATTAGTAACTTTTAAATGTAAAATTTTTAAAGACCCTGCAGTGAAAATGTTTGAGAATCTCTGCTCTTAGGAAAGATTGAGATTGTTTCCACTTTGGGGTTATGGTAAGCAATGAGTGCTTCATAAACATCATTTCATGCCTATATTTGTAGGCTTCAAAATTTGTCAAGAAAATCCTTAGAAGTGAATATGCTGGACAAAAGAATACATGTTTTAGCAGTAGTGATTGATACTACCAAATTGTCAATTAGTGTGTCCAGCAGTGGTTCATGTGTTATGCCACATTCTGGTCACTTGGATAAGTAGAAAGTAGTATCTTAGGGTTTAATGTACCTTCTTTTAATTATGAAGGAGGCTAAGCATTTTTAGATATGTATAGTTCATTTATATTCCTTTCATAAATATATCTCCCTCCCCTCCACTCCCATTTTCCCATTGGAAATTTGTGAGTTTTGTTTGTGTTTTTCTTTGAAGTATGAATTCTATGGCAGATTTTATTTTCTAAGAATGATCATTATAATATCACTCATTTTGCGTGCATGTCCGCCCCCCCCCCCCCCCCCCCCCGTACCAGGGATTGAACAATCCAGGGATACTTAATCACTGAGCCACTTCACTGGCCCTTTTTTACATTTTATTTAGAGATAGGGTCTCAATGAATTGCTTAGATCCTCACTAAGTTGCTGAGACTGACTTTGAACTTGAAATTCTCCTGCCTCAGCCTCCCAAGCCTCTGAGATTACAGGTGTGCACCTCTGCGCCCAGCAACATGTTCTTCTTAAAGTGTGATTTTTTTTTTTTTTAACTTTCTTCCAGTTGACAAGTTGGGTTCGTATTCTTCAGGTTTTCTTGAGCTTGCTGATACTTTATGACTTTGAGTATAAAACTTAAGATATGGTTTCCATCTACTTTTCTAGGAATATGTGTTCTTGGAACCCAGCTACCATATTGTAAGAAGGTCCTACTTTCCCCCATCGACTTCTTTGTTAACAACCAACATTAAAGTAAAGAAATCACAGTTTTAGATCAGGCATCTGTGTTACCTCCAGCATATTTTACTTTTTGGGGTATCTGCGTACTTAAAATTACCATCCCATTCTCAAGAACACTATTCTTTTGTCTTAAAAGACTTACTTGTGTAAATCTTTAATCCATTTGGAATATTTTATGAATTAATGAGGTAAAGTGCCACCTATTTTTTCCCTATTTTCTCTTTTATGGCTACCATCTTGTCACGTAACTAATTAATAGTCTGTTATATTTCAGAAGCTCCAAATTACAATTCAAGTTGACCTATTTGAATTACTGTAGCCTAACAATTCATGTTAATACCCAACAGTAGATGTTTCTGAGGATGTTTTACCAGAAAATTCAACTTTATATAAAATAAAGAATTGTTAAAAAGTCTTAGTAAAATGTAAAAGTCTAGGCATAGTAGTACACACCTATAATCCCAGCTACTCAGGAAACTGAGGCAGGAAAATTGAAAATTTGAGGCCAACTCCAACCCTGTTTCAGAATTCAAAAAAGTAGGTGAAATACTGAGGATGTAGCTCAATGGTAGAGTGTCTCTGGGAAGGCCAGAGGATGTTTCTTGAAAAACAAAGTTCAAATAGTATTTTTTGAAAGGCAGGCATAAGATCTTAAGCAATTTAAATACTAAGAATTTTAGGTATATCTTCATTTTAGAATATTTCTTAAATAATCAAATTGATCAAATAATACAGCAACCTTTTAAGTGGTACATTGAAAGTAATTGCTTTTTATTGGTATCCTAACTATATAGTATGAATAAAGACATCAGAAGCTAAGATGTGCTACCATTAATCACAATCAAATAAAATATGAAAAAGAATATGTCCATGGAGTTCAGTAGTAATGTGTTCGTAGATTATCACTTTTGTGGAAAGGATAGATTTCATTAAATCCTAACTACTTTAACTCATTTTTACATAAGCACTACCAAGGTAAATTTATCTATGATGGACTTTAAAACAGCTTTGCTTAGTTCTGTCCTTATTTTCTATTCCATATGTGCAGTGTATGCAAGGATAATATTAATAAGTAATCTGATTTTCTAGAAATATTCCTTAAAATCAAGTACTTTATAATAAAGCAGATGTAAAAGAGGAAGGCTTTTGTTACAGAAACTATTTAGGTGTTATTTATAACCTTTCTTGAACTTAAATCGGAGTTAATTTTTCCCACAAGAAAGAAACTGAAAATGGTTTATGTCATTATGTGAATGTAGTACCATATGTTATAAATAAACAGTAGAAAATGAAAGATCTTTAATGTGGTTCTTAGCAGAGTGTTATTTTATTCTCCTGGGGACTTACAGTATTGACTAAAGATTTTTTTTCCCCCTTCTTGCCATAGGGCAAGGTAGTGCTACTGGCATAAATGCATAGGAACCAAGGATGCTCCTAAATATCCTTTGCCCTTAGAACAGACCCTTCCCCCAACAATGAATTATTCACCCAAAATAGTGCCAACTTCGAGAAACCCTAAATTAAAGCAATCATATTTTGTTTGCAGTTAGATGTTGCAAGTATATTTTGTTTTGTTTCATTGAGCATTAGGTAGTTGCAAGAGTATCATTCAAGAAATATCTATGTGCTCATTGTTTGCCAAAATAGCCAGGTTATAGAGGACCTTGTATACCATATGATAAGTATAGTAGGTATATAATAGTAGGATAATCCCTCCTATCCCCCAAAGATGTCCATGTCCTGTGAATGTGTCATATTACATACAACAAACAAAACTTCAACAAATTGAGCTTTAAAGGTCTATTAGCTTAGGGAGCATTTGGTCTACAAAATAGGAGTGCCTTTGGAGTTGGCAGAACAGTTAGTTACTGTAAGGTGGCTCAGCAGGAACAAAGAAACAGCATTAATACACAGAGCAGATTGGTTAACATTGGGTTACTTTCCTTGTATGGGTTAAGGAGAGAAGATTTTATATCATGTTCCATGTCATCTCATGTTCACTGACCCCTTTTAACTGGTTGCTATGAATCTATTTCTTTCTCTCTCTCTCTCTCTCTCTCTCTCTCTCTCTCTCTCTCTCTCTCTCACTGACCTGTTTAGTTCATATGTGACTCCGTACCTGTTTGATATGGTTGTTGGGCCTAATTCAGGAGCTCAGTCCAAAATAGTGGTTTCCCGTAAATTTCATTTAATAAATCCATTTATTTAAGTGGATTTAAAGTTACTGATCATTTGATTGTAAAGGACAGTATCCTGGAGTGGGTAAATATGTATTCACAAGAGTCCTTAAAAGTGGAAGAAGGAGACAGAAAAGCAGGTCACAATGATGCAGTATCCTGCTGTTGCTGCCTTTGAAAGTGAAGGGAGGTGGCCATAAACCAAGCAATGCCAGTGGCCTCTTGATCCTGGAAAAGGCAGGGAAGCAGACTCTCTCTAGAACCTCCAGGAGAACAACCCTGCAGCACTTTGACTTGAGTCTTGTGAGTCCTGTTCTGGACTTTCAATTGACAAACTGTAAGGTAATAAATTTGTATTGTTTTAAGCCACTAAATTTGTGGTTAATGAGTTGCAGCAGCCATAGGAAACTAATATACTGGTGAATTTGGGTATTATTTGGTAGGAATAGGGAGCCATCAAAAAGTTAGTAAGGGTATGATATGGGTCGATTTATATTATAGAAAAAATTAAACCATATTTCATCATGAGTTTGCTTAATCATTTATAACTGCCTCAATAACAACAACTATGAATCTAGATACCATTTGAAACTAGAGTTGGTTTGAAATGAAATATCCACACATTTCATAGTTATATAAACATTTTGTGCCTACAAGATTTTATGCTTACTGTTTCTTTTTCCACTTTCTCCTAGTTATTTGTATAGAAGATCTCTGGCTCATAATTCCTTAACATACTTTACATATGAATTTTATAGAAGTCTTTTTTTTCTTCTTTTTTAAGAAAATAGCTACTAGATAACATGACTAACAATTACACTATAGGCACTTTTCTATTTCTTTTGTACATTTCCACAAACTAGATTTTTTGACTATGCAGCCTCTCCATTAGTCCTCAGTGTCTGTCATCCCCAAAGGTTTTCACCTGGGGGGCACTGCGCCAAAATTTCTTAGAGTTTTTAATTGAATAGCTGTAGATACATGTTACAAATGGTTTTGACTTTTTAGTGAACAAAATTACATTCTATTCAGAAAAATATAATGTGCATCTATCAGAATTTCTCTAAATGAAGAGGAATATTTTCACTTTGTCATTGCTCTTTATTCCTGTCTTAAAACTCAGGTTTTGTTGGGGGGATCACTTGTTATTTTGCAGAATAACTATATTCTAACAAAGTTTATCTGTAAAGCAGATTTTCCTAATGCAGATCCTATTCACTCATTGGTTTTTTTTTTAATTATCATAGATCAGAGATGTATACATTTAAAGGCAAGTTTGGTTTGATTAGTTTTTGAATTGTTGAGAAATTTTTGAAAAGAAGAGTAGAAAACTTGGCAAGAAAAGATTGTAGGTTATATTTAGCTACACTGCACCCTGTAGAGAAGAGGCCTCCTGTAGTCTCTTACATTTGCTAGAGAACTTCATGGTGTTTTCTTGCTCCAGGTTCTCAGCCATGACTATCACCCTTCTTCATCATTCAATTAACTGCAAATTAAGGGATAATGGTGCCATTAGATGTGTGTACATGTCTATCTAGCTTGCCTTGGACCCTCAGTAACTGAGAATTCTCTTCTTTTTGTTATCTCTTCTGCCCCGCCCGCCCCCAACCCCACCAACCCATGCACTCACACACACATACTGACTGCCCCAGTCCAGATAGACATTCTTCACTGTAGCTGCTTTTTACCTTTTTTTTTGGGGGGGGGGGGGGCGGGGTAGTGTACTGGGGATTGAACTCCAGGGCATTCAACCACTGAGCTGCATCCTCAGCCCTTTTTTGTATTTTATTTAGACACAGGGTCTCAATGAGTTGCTTAGTGTTATTGCTGAGGCTGGCTTTGAACTCACGATCCTTACCATTTAATGTAAATATTCTGATTGAATCTCTAATTTTTATGTTACCTTTCACCCCCTCATTTTAAAAACACTTTATATTCAGGGACCTTAAGGTTTTTGTTTGTTTGTTTGTGTGTGTTTGTTTTTTATCCATTACACTTAGAATTGTGAGATATCTACTAAGAACTGGAGATTGTTGGCCTTTGTCAGGAATGTGACTTTTGTAGTCAAGTGTACCAGTTGACTAATATTGCTTTGTAATTGGTTCTGAAACTACTTATTCTCATTTCACTATGTATTCCTTGAACAAAAGCAAGCCTGACTGTCAGAGATGGGTACAAATTAAATCCCAAATTCCAAGGGTACTACTATAGATAAGTCTGACTGGTATACTCCATTTTTATGTGAACTGAATGTTGATAGGTTTAGTTCTCTGAAATTTAGGTCAACTGCAATGGTAAAAGGTAAATATTTTGGCAGATATTTTGAAATGCTTAAATGGTGTTTTTTCTAAATAATTGTCATAGATAACAGTTTTTGTTTATCAAAGTGATGATTGTTTTGAGTCTTCAATTTGACTTGCACAGATTATTCAATAATGGAGACACCACTGTGGAACTGCTCCTTTGTTTTGTGCCAAGCCTGCCTACTAAAATAAATATATATTTTATTTTTTAAAGTGTACGGCATCATTACAAGCTCTCTAGCAAACTTAGGTTAAATAGCCATAGAACTACTACTTCCCTTCCCAGGAACAGTGAGTTAATACAGGCTTAAAATATCACAAATTCTTTAATAGGTTTGCTATATTAGCAGATAGTCAAGATGGAAAGCTTTCATTCCCCCATTGATCCCTGTCACATTGTACCTTCGTTATAAGTTGTTGATTTATAATTTGATGAAATGATAGTCCCAGGTTTTGAAAGAGATTGAAGACATTGACTGACTCATTACACTTTCTTGCTTGTGTGGATTCCCATTCAGCATTTCTTATTGATAGCTCTTGGAGTTTCCCTTCCTTTACCTGGTTGCCTGACCTTATGGAGCATTTTTTCAAGAGACTTGAGATTCTCATAAAATTTGCTCAGACACCTCACTTCTTGGAACCATAGAGCCCAGTTTTCCTATAGCTATTTCACACTAGTCATGTTCATATTTGTCAATCCCTTTAATAAACACATAGACAGAAATATATGATTTATTCAGAGAACTCAGTATACCCAAAGATGACATTTAGATTGCAAATCCAAATTGCAACTCCCATGTGATATTTTTTTTGTTTCCTTTTTCTCTTTCCATTCTCTGCATCACCTGATATTCATGTGTAGTAGGATCAGTATATTGTGACTTATGTTTGGTTTTATGGTATATTCTCACACAGAATGGACAAAAATGAATATTAATTATATTTCTGAGAAGGAGTAGTAGAATCAAAGACATATCTGGTTAATAATACTTATAGATGTCCAGCAGACTGTTATTTTCAAACTTAGTAACATTACAAAACACATGTCTAAATATCTTATTACATGTTGTTATATAGTCATTTTGCTTAAACAATAAGATGAATAGAAGGAGAATATTTATGTACTAATTTAGTTGTATAGTCAGGTTGATTTTTATTTTAATGTAAAGAGGTTACCCCATTGCTAGAAACTGAATGGAAATAATTCTTAATTTACTGCTAAAATTAGTTTATAATAAAATTACTTCCAAGAAACGTGTAATGGGTCATCACAGAAGGCAGCATATTTTTATAGGGTTCTAAAAATCCACCTATGATCCTAACAATTTTACTTGTGCAAAATTCATCACATATCCTTTTTATAATGTCACATAATCCTCACAACTATCCGAGCAAACTGATGTTAGTGACCCTATATGTTTAGCTGAATTTAAGGTGATTGAGCAGGTGTGGGTATGCACACCCATAATCCTAGTGGTTCGGGAGACCGAAGCAGGAGGATCACAAGTTCCAAAGCTAACCTCAGCAACTTAGTGAGGCCTAAGCAACTCATTGAGACCCTGTCTATAATAAAATACAAAAAAAAGGGGCTGGAGATGTGACTTGGTGGTTAAGTTGACCTGGGTTCAATCTCTGGTATCAAAAAAGGAAAAAAAAGATGATTGTGTGTGTGTGCGCGTGCACCACTTATTGTTCAAATATGAGGTGGCCCCCTCTGCAGTCTTCTGTGTTACTTCTAGAATGTTCAGAGGTGAAATGATTGGACTATAAAATGTAACGTATTCAGTCCATCCTAGTTTAAATGGATTAAGTGGGTGGTGACTGGAGGAGGTGGTTCACTGGGGTTGTGCCATGAAAGGGCACATTTTCCTTGTGGTCCCTTCCCCTTCCTCTCTGCCTTGATATGGTGCCTTACCTTGGACTCAGAGCAATAGAATCAGCTGTGAATGACTAAAACTCAGGAACCTTAGGTAAAAATAAGCTTTTCTTCCTCTAAGTTGTTCTGGTCAGGTATTTTGGCCACATTGATGCAAAGCTAATTAGCACATTATCTAAGATTTCTGTCTTGGAAGGCTGTTTCCTGGTCCTCTGATTTGAGAGAGCAAACTTTTGTTGGAGTTTTTTGTCTGTGCTCTTTGGCTTTCTAGGTTGCTTTTTGAAATTGAAGTTTGGGATATATGAGGCAAGGAGAAAGCCATGGAACTCACAACCATGTTGTTCTTAAGTGTGAAGTCTCTGCTGTTTGGCCCCCTTTACCCCATATTTTGGAGCTCTTATGTTTGTTGTATTAAAAAAATATCCAGGATTCTTAGTTGTCAACTATTATAAATATAAAAAGAATTTGAAAAAATTATTATTTGGAAGAGGAAGTCTCCATTATATCTTTGCAGTGTATTTGTTTCCACAGCCGTACAGTATCTCCTTTTTACATAGAAAACTATTTTCTCAAGAGCACACCACCTGGTAAACCTAGTAGGCATTCTGTAGTTTTTCACACTAAATCAAAGTTTATTGTAAGTCATGTGGTCATTGTTTATATAAAGGTAACTGTTAAGTTCTTTGAAAATGCTCTTAGTGACTTGGGTGCCTCTTAAGTCTGGTGACTGAAGGTGGTACTGTTACAACTACTGTTCTAGATGGAGGGACTGGTAAACATCAGTTTAAGCTCAGCCGATTTTTTCTCATATGATAGCAGATAGTTGTAGTTACAGATAATTCAAAAAGTGTACATCCTCTTTAATGAGGTTGTTTTTAGTATTTAAAATAATATTGATAATCACTTCATATTTCTCAATTTCTCTGCATTTTATGGAATGATTTCTTCAGGCTTGTGGACTTCTTGGTGTTCGTACTCCTACCTGGAGATGTGACTTGGTGGTTAAGTTGACCTGGGTTCAATCTCTGGTACCAAAAAAGGAAAAAAAAGATGATTGTGTGTGTGTGTGTGTGTGTGTGTGTGTGTGTGTGTGTGTGTGTGTGCATGCGCGCGTGCAGGGAAATGAGTATTGAAATTACTTCTTGCCTGGATTTCTCATGTACTCCAGCCTCAAACATATATGGGGTTTAATTTCAATTACATGGCACCTATGTCCCTGCCTCTCAGTTGCATTTTTAATTTGTGGTCATTCCTTTAAAATCTATTTACATTGCTCAAATAGCAGTTCCGACTATAATTCAAATTTATCAGCCACAGAATCTTACATACTTCACTTAAATCCTTGCAGATGTGCACTGTAATTGGATAATGAGATAAATGTGCAGCTTACCGCAATGGTGTGTTATTTTTTCCAGTTATTAAATTATAAAGGATTTAAATAATAATACCAGTGGTAACAACTGTCAGAAGCTAAAATAATCTTTATACCTTTTAAATTGGTACAGACAGTAGAGAGAACAACTTGATAATAAGTATCAGGAGTCATAGAATTGTTGATGTCCTATAGTAATTCTTCTGAAGTAGATATCCCAAGAAAATAAGCTGAAAAGTAGAGGAATAGCTATAAATATAATGGTATAGTGTTTGTGGTAGTTAAATGTGTAACTTTAATATGCCTATAGCAGAAAAAAAATAGATACATAGATTTAGAATTCTTGAAGTATGTTAGAATTTTCTGTGGTAATATAAATGCACAGAGCAATACTAATTGTGTGGTTCATCTGTATGTACATTTGTACACACCACAGCATGCATAAAAAAAGACTAAAAGAAACCAAAAATATTTCCCATTGTTATTGTTATCTTTAGGGAGTTGAATATTGTATTATTTTCTGTTTAATTGTACTTCTTTCCCCTGCCCCAAATATCCCACTGGGGGAGAAAGAATAAAAACGTTTAAATTTTTTCTTTTTTTTTTTTTTCCCAACTAAATGCATATATGCTAATTTAAATAGCATAGAGGTCCAGGGTAGGGGAAATAATGTCTCCTCTCTCATCTCAAGGTTATCACTGAGTTGCTGGAGGAGAATACTTCATCCTCCCTGAGAGATCCCTGGACCCTTGTGTTGAAATGCTCTTTAATACATTTTTTTTTTTTTTTAGGGAGACTTTCTACTAGATTTTAATGTCTTAAATGGATGTACCTTCAGCTCTTGAGAAACTGAGCTGATCAGAATAATCTATGTTCATAGGGCCCTAGAAAGTTGACGTTAGATAAATCGAATGAAACTTTCTACCATGAAACTGCTTTAGAATCCCTGTGAAAAGGGAATCAGAAGCAGTTTTGTAATTGGAGATTACAAAGAGCTATAGTAAGTTATATGCAAAGAATTTGTTTTGTTTTTCTGACACAATTTGGCTCCTCTTTGTCCCACAGCTGGCCCTGAAGGACCCTGTGCACACAGTGTCGCTGCAGCAGTTCATCTATGAGAAGCTCAAAGCACAGCAGGAAGTACTGGGAGAACAAGGCTTTCAGTCTCTCATGGAAACGGTGGACACAGAGATCGTCACCCAGCTGCAGGAGTTTTTGCAAGGATTCTAAGAGCACATGCCACATGGCTGCCACCCCTTTCTGAAGCAAGCTGAATAACCCGCCTGCCACTTGTATGTGAGAGCCTGCTGAGGTGACAAAGTCACTTGTGTATGAAGTTCAAGAAGCAAAGACCACCACACATTTTTTTACTACAAAATATAAAGAATAAATATAAAACCCACATAACTAAACTCGCAAACCTATTCCTCAAAAGAATTTAATTTTATATTTATAAAGGGGCCCTGTGTTTGCTAGAGGTACATTTACTGACAATAGCTGCTTAGTTTTCTGTTAAGAGAAGAAACTGATTGCCTTTTAATCATGTACTCTTAACACTTAAGAAGATGAAGGTTGATGTCTGAGATGTTTTTCTGCAACCAAAATCAGTTAAATTTGGCTGCCTTATTCCTTTTTTAAGCTAACGAAACAAGTTTGAAAAATGACAGAGCTGTTCAGATGATGCAATTAAATCTGTATACCAGGCAAAAGTATATAAATAGTGACAAATGTACGTTACTAAGATTACCTTGCGAGTTGTTGTTTTCATCTGACATAGAAAACGTGTTTTATCAGACACATGCTTTTATTTTCGTCTTAGTAATTTGATGCAGAAATTAGTAAAGGCATTCTTTTTCTCGTTTGATTTTCAGTACATACACTTAGTTTGTAAATGTACATTGTAAGGCCCACAGAAGTGAACCTGTGGTACTGCAGCAGCAGGTGGGAGACCTCTGGTCATGGTTTATTCCTAGTTTCTTTGTTACTCCTCAAGGCCAGCAGCCCTGTGAACACTGAGAAGAACCGGGCAGCTCCCAGTCCCCAAGTGTGGTTGCAGTCCCACATAGCCATGATGGGCTGTTCCACACTTACCCAGGCATCTCAGGTTCCTCAGTGCATGGGTGCATCGGGGCCTCGGTGATATGGGTGCCTCAGGACCCAACAGCAAGCCCCAGGGCATCAACACTGATATAACCAGTCTTCCTTCCTTGTTCCTCCATCATGCAGTACTTACAAAGGGGAAAAGGAGAAAATAAAGCCTTACTTTGTTTTACTTGTCATTTATTATTAAAAAAACAAAAACAAAAACAAAAAAAAACCTTTAAAGCATTTTTTTAGGAACTACTCAGAAGCAAGGTTGGAAAATGTCTTATCTTTCTATAGAAAGTTGGGTACAGTATGTAACTGCGGGAAACCCACTGCCCCTTTGTAAGCCGTGGAACCCAAAATGTCTGGGGATATTTGATGTTTTCAGCAAGAAAAAGAAAATATGGTCTGAATTAAATTTTCCAAAGATACCTCACCTTGACTGTTGTCTGGTTAGTTTTCTTGCCTCTCATACCAAAAATGAGTTCGTAAGAATTGCCCAGTGATTACAAAGGAATATTTTCTTTTATGCTCTGGTTCTGCACCAGTTAATGGCAGTACTGCAGGCAGCAAATCTTGGTTACCTGGTTAAGTTCTGTCTATTTTAAGTCTGAGCACACCTTTAAAAAAGGGTATTTCTTCCTGGGTACAGTGTCACATGGCTGTAATCCCAGCAGCTTGGGAGACTGAGGCAGGAGGATCGCTGGTTCAAAGCCAGCTTCAGCAATTTAGTGAGACCTTATGCAACTGAGCGATCCCTGTCTCTAAGTAAAATTTTAAAAAGTGCTGGGAATTTGGCTCAGTGGTTAAGCACCCCTGAGTTTGATCCCCAGTACCCAAAAAAGGGTATTTCTTTACCACTGTTAGCCCACAAGACTGACCTAAGTTTAATAATATCTTTCTATTGCCTTAATTAATTATTTGAAACACTGTTCTTATCAGCATTATCAGAAATTCTCAAACATGCTTTAGTTCTTCAGTAAATAGTAAAATATCCACCTTTTCAATTCCTGACATTTCATTATCATACTATAGCAGATATTACCAAAACAGCTACTTTGCGGGGAGAAAAAAAAACCCTGAGAAGCTTATCCCAGAGGATGAATTTGGTTCACTTTTTAAACTCAATGGATAAGAACAGGCTTTATAAAAAAAAAAAATCTTGGGGAAAAAAATTCATGGGGCTGGGATTATAGCTCCAGGGTTCAGCAGTTATGACAGCACACCAACAAAAATAAAAAATAAATCATGATTCTTGAATTTTTATGTGCTTTATTATGATATAAAATATTGACTTACAGAATTCTATTCGTTAACACAAATTTATAGAAACATTTTAAGTTTTGGTCAAATAGCTCAGCTAGGCCTCTACCTGAACTGTGTGGCTCCTGATACCAGGTAATGATTGTTCAATTCCATGACTTCACCCAGTCCTCTGACAAAGGCCCATGTGATCAATAACAACATTTTGACTTTTCATTATGAATTAGTCCCTTCTCCCTCTCCTACTAATCATATTAGAGAAGCCAAATCATTACATGTACTAACATATAATTTCTCTTGAAAAATCTGTTTCAGATCTTAATCTGTTCTTTATTTAACTGGTATTTGTTGAGTTGCTGTTTTTGCCATGTGCTTGCTGCCTTGTGGGATTGGGATGGGGAGTATCTACCTCCATGAAGTTGTGCAGTTCGGTACGAACACACACTTGCCAACATGATGTAAGAAAAGAGGGATTCTGGTGGAAGGGGCAGAGGAAGTCTCAAACTTTCTTCTTGTGACCTAGAGTCATTCTTCCTTCTCTCACCCACCTCCACCCTTTTGATTTTTTATTTTGGGGATTTTTTTTTTTTTAACATAGATCTTTGTGAATACAACATAACCACCAGAACTCACACACATCACTTAAAATGAAAGCAAATACTGCCTTTCTCATTACCAGATCACCCTTTTTGGATTTGGAAACTGTTGGCCAAGAGGCAGATAGAAAGCAATGCTTATCTTTTTAGTGAGACTCACGGTTGGGCCAAGCTCAGAAGGCAGGAACATGCCAGAACAGTGTATATTCATATAGGGCAATTAAGAATGAGAAGCAATTTGTTAGCTGGCAAAAAGAGAAGAAAAAAATAATCATTTTCTTAAATGCAAAACTTTGATCTTGATATCTCAGTAGGACTGTAACATTTTCCTGAAAATCAGTTTAAAGTTAATTTTTACCCCTTAAGAAGAAACTGCATTCTGTCCCAAACATACCCACATTATATCAAACCTTGTGTCCCATGAAGTGGTGACAAACAGTTCACCTGACTGCAGAGGTTAAGCTTTTCTATAACTCTGAGCTGCTTGTTTTTAAGTTGAGCTTCAGAGCCCTTGGGGTGAATACCCTAACACCCTGAAAAGTTCTCAATCTGAGTTTCTGTTTTTACTTCTCCTAGCCTAAGGGACTTAAGGTTGAAGCAGTTGGGTAACATTCAAAACTGAGAATCGCTGCTTACATTTTCTCATGAGTTCTTCCCTACCATAACAATTGGAGAGTCCCTGATTAGTCAACAATCTTTAACAAGCAATATTTTGCTCTTTGCTCCAGCTAATGCTGGCATTGAACTCATCTGAGCCTATTGGTTGGAATTTATTTAGCTAGATGTGCTTCGAAGAACCGTCTGATCCAGGAAGGAATGTATCGATGTCTGGTCAGCAGCCCTTTTCCTTCAAAGTAAAACATTGATTTTTATGCCACTTTAATTTCCCAGTAGGGCAAAAATAGGATGTAAGGAACTGCTAGAACAGGTGAGTCCTGGGAGGCTTAAAGCATTTTTATTTGTCTGCCATGAGGCAGGTGGTTATAAAGTGGAAAATAGGCCTTTTCGCTAGAATTGTGTTTGGGGAGTTTTATTGCCAGGGTTAGAGCAGGAACTGGAGACCAGACTGCTGAGCTGCTAGTGAGCTTTTTTTTCAACATTTTTCACCCGAAGCGAGATCAGTTTCTCATTTCAAAAAGTCCATGTCATTTCCACAGCGCTCTCAGCTAGCCCGGAAGTGCCTTGTTTTCCTGTTTTTAATGAATACTGCAACTTAAGCAATAATCTAGAAGAGCAAACTTTTTGATTGACAGGGAAGTTATAGCTCATAAGAATGTAAACAGAGCTCAGAAGTGTATTGACAACCAACCAGGGAAGGAATTCTATTGACAGATCTGGAGGTAATCACAAACTAATTATGAGCCCTGTTAGTCAAGGAATGCACCTTGATTTCTTTCTTTTTTGGATTGAAAGGCATATGTTCTATGCCATCTCTGGCAATGAGATCAGTACTGTAAAATGGCCTTTCTTTACTTACAGCACAATACATTGAGGAATGCTGAACCAGGTGAGCAAATCCAATATTACATGTGGTAGAGAAAGCTGCTCAAAATCACTCCCAGTTTGGATGTATGAAAACCTAAACTTACTAACATAATACACTAGGGAACTGATTATTTTAAGAGTCTTTTTATAAAAGCTCTTCCTTGTACATGTCATTTTAACTAAAGGAAGAACTTTTTAATTGATTTATTACTATTTTATAATAGAATTGCAGAATGGGAAGGAGATCAAAGAAAGATGATTTATTCTAACTTATCATTTCACAGAGGAAGAAACTGAGGCCCAGAAAGGTAAGGCCTATAGCCCTGGGAACCTAGAAGCTTACCTAATATGCTTTCTTTTTTAAAAATGTATTTTTAGTTGTTGATGGACCTTTATATTATTTATTTATATGTGGTGCAGAGAATCGAACCCAGTGCCTCACACATGCTAGGCAAGCCATGTAAAATGGCCTCTACCACCAAGCTAAAACCCCAGCCCTCTAATATGCTTTCAATTGTTTTTTAAAATGTTAATAGTTGCCTAAGTTTAGAATGTATGTTTTTAAACTGCTTTTAAATAACAGTATTCTAAAAGTAAATAGTAGCACTACTCTTTAGTGACTCAGGAGGCTGAGGCAAGAGAATCACAAGTTCAAGGTTAGCCTAGGCAAGTTAGTGAGATCCTGTCTCAAAAATTCAAAATGAAAAGGGCTGCAAATGTAATTGAGTGATAGAGCATGCCTGTGTTCAGTCCCCAATATCAGAAGGAAAAAAGGAGGTTGACATCACTAGCTTCACTTATCCAGTGTGAAAACATTATTATTAATCTAAACAATGCTCTTTCAGAATAAATCTTTCAAGTCTAAAAGGTTAAAAGATTTGATTTTACCTTCATTTATTCCTTCCCTAATGTTTATTCTTAATGTTGCTTACTATTATCATTTTCACTTATATTTCTGGCAGGGCAGATCTGCTGGCTGTTAAATTTCCTGTTTTTGATTGAGAAAGTCTTTATCCCTTGCTTGAAAGATACTTTACTGGATATAGAATTATTCTAGATTTTCCTTGTTTTAACTTTAAATATTTCACTTGATACTTTTCTTGCTTACATGGTTTCAAGTTCACTATAATTTTTATCCTTCTTCCTCTACCAGCAAGTATCGTCCCTCTCCAGCTTTTCTAAAACATTAGTCTTTATCTTTGGTTTTCTGCAACTTACATATGGTATACCTATTTTTTTAATTTCTGTTACAGTGTTTATTTTCTAGTATTTACATTATTTCCTAGAATTTCAGTCTCTGCTTACATTACCCATCTATTTTTTGCATGTTGCTAACTTTTTTTCCATTTGAGCCCTTTATATATCAATAGTAGATAAATTCCCGATCAGGTTCATCTAACTGTGTCGTATCTGAGTCTGGTTCTGATACTTACTTGCCTTCTGACTGCGATTGCTTGCCTCTTAGTAGGCCTTGTAGTATTTGTTGAAAGTGGGACATGCTGTATTAGATAAGCAGGCATCTAGTGTGAGCATTTATGTTAATCTGACTAAGAGATGGGCTTTATTTAATATTTGTTGTAGCTAGTTCCAGAGATTTCATATTCTTCCAGTGTCCTTGTTCTTGTTTCCCTTAAGCACTCCTCAGAATCTGTGTCTACAGCTCTTTCTGGAGCCCTATGGGAGGTGGAGAATGTTCTCCTATCTTATGGTTAAATCTCCATTCTAGCTAAGTGCAGTGGCACATGCCTGTAATCTCTGTGACTTGGGAGGCTGAGACAGGAGGATTGAAAGTTCAAAGCCAGCCTCAGCAATTCAGTGAGACCTTGTCTCTAAATAAAATAAAAAAGGGCTGGGGATGTGGTTGAGTGCCCCTGAGTTCAGTCCTCGGTACCACAAAAAATAAATAAATAAGTAAATAAATAAATAAATAAATAATTTTTAAAGATCTCAAATCTCTTAGTGGACCTGAGTCTCTTGCCTGTGTGTTTCCTCTTGGAAAGCTTCCCTGTCCCTCTTGGGTGAGACAGGAAGGGAGAAGGGCCTAGGTTGAGAGGAACATGTATTTCACAAGGACTATTCTTCCCCTCTCCCTGTCAGAGCCATGAAGGGAATCTTCTCTTACAGTGAGAAACATGAAGTTCCTATTAGTAAATGCTAACAAAAGCAAGGGGATTCCCCTGAGATGTGGTCTTCAGAAGTGAGCTACCAGGTTATGTCCAGCAATTCTGCTCCACATAAGTAGATCTTGTCTCTGACTCTGGATTTCCCTGTCTTTCTGAGTTTCAGGGAGATTGTCTTGCGGACAAGTCACTGGTTTCCAGTTTGTCCAGTTTTTTCTGGTAAGGATGAGAATGACAACTTCCAAGATCCTTGTATGATGGAGCTGAACCACGAAGTCTGGTGTCTCAGTATGGCCTTCTGTTGTATACAGAATACAACATGCATATTAGTAGAGGAAAACTACTCAAAATTATTTGTTTCTCAAATAATTTGGGACTAGCAGTTTAAAAACATAAGAAAACCCTTCTGAACTTATTTCAAGGTCAATTGCTTTTTAATAGCATTTTTTTCTCATTACAAAAGAACACATGGTCATGGTAAACAACTGAAAATACAGTGAGATAGTAGAAGGAAATATAAATTGCCTACAGTTTCACTGCTCAGAGATAACCAGTTAACATTTTGCTGTACTTTTATTTTCTCTATGTACAGGTAGAAACACATGCCACCAAAATTGGGATCATATGCCTGTCCTTTTATTAGTCCACCATTCTTTTAATACTGTTATATTTAACCATTTTCCTGTGTCATTTACATATTCTTTAAAAATATGTACTGACCACCTACATAAAAATTATCATAAGAATGTGTCATAGAACTAGGTGTGGTGGCACATACCTGTAATCCCAGCAACTCAGGGGGCTGAGGGAGGAGGATCTCCAGTTCAAAGCCAGCCTCAGCAACTCAGTGAGACCCTATCTCAAAGTGAAAACAAAAAGGGCTGACCATGTGACCTCTTAGAATTTCCTTAAAATTACTCAGAACAGGCTGGGCTTGTGGCTCAGTAGGTACAGTGAGGCTCACCTAACACGTGCAAGCAATTGGGTTAGATCCTCAGCACCACATAAAAGTAAATAACGGAAATAAAGGTATTTTGTCCATCTACAACTATAAAATATATTTTTAAAAGCTGCTAGAAACAAAATTATTAGGTACAAAGTTAGTAATATTAAGAAGATATTCATATGTTTTTGATATAGGCCAAGTGCTTTTTGGAGGGTAAGGAGTTGTTTATAGGGATGTCCTATGTATCATGTTAACAGCCAAGCATCCCAAAGGATTCACATTCCTCTTACCAACACTCAGCACCAAGGGGATACTACCCCTGTCTTTGCCTTTTGTTTGGCATAGAATATTTTGTGACAGTTGATATTTATATGTTGAAATTCTCATCTCCCAGAAGACGGTATTAGGACTTGGGCCTCCTGGGAGGTGATTAAATCATAGAAGCAGGTCCTCATGAATGAGATTAGTGTCCCTATAAAGGAGACCCCAAAGAGCTGACTTGTCCCTTCTACCATATGAGGACACAGCAAAAAGCTGCCACATTAGAGGAAGGGGCCCCTTATCAGACTTCTCAGCCCCCAGAATTGTGAAAAATAACTTTTTGTTATTTTTAAGTCACCCAGTTTATGATAGTTTATGAAAGGACTAAGACACTGGGTAAGGCTGGTTTTCTACAGTTTAAGCAATTTAACTTTCCTGAGTTGCTTCAATTTTTTCATTGGTAATATGGGAACAACAGCTTCCTTTCCAGGTGATTGTGAAAATCAACAATCATTCATCTAGCTTCCTTTGAACAAATGTTACTGAGTGCCTGTGCCGGGTGCTACGATGCAATGATCAGAGCAGACAGAACTGTTTTGCTCTGAGCTTTCTGTCTACTGCAAAAGACACCTGTCAGCTAAGCCTAACGTAAAACGGGGATGGTGACCTGAAGCTCTATGAGTGAGAGCTGTGCATATCCGACTTCAGGGTAGAAGCGGATAGGCTGCTGTGAGTGGTGGTGGAGGGAGAGGTGAAGGATGGGAGGTAATGCGGGGTAGACCGAAGGGCTAGTTAGGACAACATAGGAAAAGGCTTCAGGCAGGAGAGAGCATAGGCGCTGAGGGGGCTCATGCGACTGGAGTAGAAAGCACAAAGGAAGCTTGGTGCCAGACCTCCCCCTTCCCCTTGCTGACCAAGTTAAGTCTGTGTTGCTACCTTAAGAACCACGAGGAGCAGAGGGAGAGTGATTGCAGGCTGACCCATTTAGAAGTGGTCACAAACCCAGGCATCATAATCAGAATGCAGAGAAATGAGTAATTTGAGAAGTATTTAAGAGGTGTTTTCAGGGAGAGTTGATGAATGTGGAGTGGAATGGAACTCTGGTATATGACTGTGCAGCAGCTTGGGGCCACTGGGCTGCCGCAGACCCACAGAGGCTGGATGTGAGCAGATGATGCTACTGAAAGTCGGAGAGCACAGGGATTTGGGCAAGATAAAGGACTGTGGATTCTAAGCTAAAATGTAAAGATGGGGAAATGCAATGATGGGGCAAACAGAGGGGTCAGAGGTCCTGGTAAGAGAAGTGCAAGTGGACGTGGTTGATGGGCAGCTTGGAAGGATGGGCAGGTGGCACAGGAGAGGAGGGTGGACTGGTTTCCACTAAGGGCAGTAGTCAGCATGTGACTGTAGGGGAGGAGAGTTCTATTTGGTAATATTATTTGATCCTCTCCTCCCACCCTCTGCAGAAGGTCACTGCCCAAAGGAAAAGGACTTTTTGTTGTTGTTGGTGGTTGTGGTTTTGTTTTACAGAAAAGAGAAGGAACAGTCTGAAAAATAGATTTATGAAGCACCTAGCAATGCCTGACCCAGAGGAGGTGCCCTATGAGCAAGAAGTTCCTCACATTCCTAAGCTTTCTCCTGGGTCCTGTACCATGTAGTTATTCTACATCTTCTTTCTGAAGCCAGAATTTTTAGGGACTAGGAAGTGCCCACATGCTGAATCGACTTCATAATGGATAGTTTTGGCAAAGTGTCTATGATGTAGTTTAAGTTACATCTTGTAGTCAAAATCACTCATTCTGAGACTAGTCCAATGTATAAGCCACATTCTGATCATTGATCTATTTTCATCCACCTGTTCAGAAATACATCCGTTCTGTAAAGTGAGAAATGTTAAATTGTAACACTATCCTGAAAGATGGTCGGTCAATCAGTTTTCTAGGGCAGTCCTAATAGAGCACCACAAATTGGGCAGGTAACTGGGCAGCTTAACCAACAACAACGTGTTCTCCCACAGTCGGGAGGCTGGGCGTCAGCAGAGCTGGTTTCTTCTGAATCCTGAAGGGGAGGATCCTTCCTTGCCTCTTCCACCTGTGTTTGGCGTTCCTTGGCTTGTCAATACATCACTACAGTCTCTGCTCCATTGACCCAGGGTCATCTTCTGTGTCTCTCTTCTCTTTGTGAGGACACAGTCATCTTGGATTCAGGGCTTACCCCCCTCCTGTATCACCTTATAAATAATGACATCTGCAAGGACCCCACTTACAAATAAGATGTCATTCCAAAGTACTGGAGTTAGTACTTCAACTTTTTTGGGCGGAGCTAGTGAGCAGAGATGACACAATTCAATGCATAACAGGTTTAAAAGAACCCAACTAAACATTTCTCTGTTCACATTTTCCTGATGATACTATGCCTGGTAACTAGGAGCCCCAGTGCTGCGGATTGCGAATGGTGATCTAAAAAAATAAAACAGTTCCACATGCACTTGGAAAGTGTGGGGTTAGTTTTGCTTTAGGGGCTACACCTCTGCAAACAGGTGCACCTGGCTAGAGTGTAAGTGGGTTGTTGCACATAGCATCTCAGTGGTCATCAAGCTTCCAGCAAGAGAGTCCAATGTTCAGGCTCATTTACTAATCTTGCTCGAAAGTATAATTCATTGCCAGATGAAAAAGATGTTCCTTAATGTGCATCTTATTTTTTAGTTATGGAAATAATGACCAGAAACCACAATTGGACATTCATGCATCATCACAAACATTGCAGTTGCACACAGGGACTAGATTTTGCTGTCTAAGGAGAATGGAAAATGAATTGCAATAAGCAAAATCTACATCAGCATCATTTAGTTCAAGTTAAAACGATAATGGAATTCAGGCTGCCTACAGCTGCACTAAACTCTTACTCCATTCATGATTTGGCTTCCAGAAAACAACATTGAATTTAGCTGCTATTTTGAGTTGTGTACTGGAAGAAGCATAGACTCCAGAATCACACAGACTTGAATTTGATTCCAGACTCCAAATCCTGGTTTCTCCACTGTGGTAAGCAGAATAATGGCCCCCTACCCCACCACACACACACAAGATGGCTCTGCCCTAATTCCCAGAAACCTGTGACTGTGTTGATTTCCATGGCAAAGGGGACTTTGCAGATTGGAATAAGGTACAGATTCTGAGATGGGGAGAATATTCTGTGTTATCCACGTAGCTCTGTTTTATTATACAAGTCCTTAAAAGCAGAGGACCTTTCCCAGCAGTGGTTAAAAAGAGACATGATGAAGGAAAAATTGCCAGAGAGATGTGATGTTGCTGGCTTTGAAGATGGATGAAGGGACCATATTATGGCTTGGATGTGAGGTGTCCCCCAAAGGCTCACATGTAAGACAATGCAAGAAAGTTCAGAGGAGAAATGATTGGGTTGTGAGAGTCTTAATCCAATCAGTGAATTAATCCCCTGATAGGGATTGGGTGGTAACTGAAGTGGTAGGGTGTGGCTGGTAGGGTGTGGCTTTGGGGTATCTGGCACATGGGGACCCTCTCTTTGCTTCCTGATCACCATGTGAGCTGCTTCCCTCAGCCACACTCTTCTGCCATGATACCCTGCCTTACCTTGAGCCCTGGGGAATGGAGCCAGCCTCTCATAGACTGAGACCTCTGAAACGTGAGCCCCTCTGCAGTTGTTCTGGTCAGATCTTTTAGTCACAGCAGCGAAAAAGCTGACTAAAACAGATCGAGAGCCAAGGAATGCAGGTGGCTTTGAGAAGTTGAAAAGACAGAAAAACAAATCCCCTCCCAGAGCCCCAGAAGGATTGCAGCCCTGATGGTATCTTGGTTTTGGAACTTCACACCTGCAGAACTATTAGATGATGTTTTCTTGTTTTAAGTCACTAAGTTTATAGTCATTTGTTAAAGTGATCAGCATACCCACTTACTTGCTGTATGACTTTCTGATTGCTTTTCTCATCCATAAAAAGTAAATCGATTGCTGAGTGTACGTGTGGATTAACAGAAACGATGTATGTAAAAACCCTTGTTAACGACTTCATGAGTTAGTGTTAGAAGTCCAGGTCTCAGAAGTCTGATTGTCCCCACTCCCCTTTGGTGACCAGCCTCCAGTTTGGGTCCAGCTGCCATTAGGTAGGTGGCTACTGCTGGTCATTTTGTCCATAGCCTGCTTATTCAGTGCAGTGTGCATCAGTTCCACCTGGGAGCTAGTTAGAACTGCTGAATTTGGGTCTCACCTTAAACCAACTGACTCAGAATCCATTTTTTAACAAGGTCCCCAGGTGGTTCATATGCCCTTTAAAGTTGGAGAAACACTGGGCCAAACACTCTCCAACATCAGAGATCTAACAAAACTGATGCCTGGGCAAGGAGTTAGGGATATGGGCCTCCAACACCTGTGTTTTTTTATGCTTCCAGTTATTTCTAAAGCACAGAGGGTTGATAACCACTGGAATAAATGCTTAAAAATGCATGAGATTCAAGTCAGAATTATAAAAATTTCAACTAATACCATTTTCTCTAAAGAAAACAGCTATCATAAGTATTACTAATTACTGTATTGTTTGGAAGGTGCGTAAAGGAACAAACATCAAAGACAGGTTCTCACTGATTCTGAAGGCCAAATTCCCATTCTGGCTTTCTCGTGTGCACTTGATTAGCTTCTTCTTTCTTAGGACTCATCCCCACTTGTTTCGCTTGGAAGTGATCCTCGGACAACTCTATGACAGTGGAATCTTGCCAGTAGGGCTCTTGACTAATTTCTCTTTAATAAGAGAGATCTAACTGCTTATTACAATCATCAGAAAACAGACAAGTTTCTGGAACATTTAGTCTGTTCCAGGAGTGTCTGCATCCCTTCCTCCACAAACGAAGCATAAAGGGAAAGCTCAGCAGCTTCAATCAGGGCAGCCCAGTCCAACCATGCTTGCAGGTGGCCATGATGCAGAACAGTTACATTCCAAGAACCAAAAGAATACTCTCCAGGGAACCATGGGCAGGAGATTCAGAGGTGTGAGCTCCAGGCAGTCTTACCCAGATTCTTACCCAAGAGCTTCAGGTTCAAGCAGACAGTAAAGGGTTAAGGACAGGAGCCAAAATCGAGTCTGGGAAGTTGGGTACCCACAAGGGCAGAAGGGCTGCAGGTGGGGAAGGCAGGGAGACACACCTGGCATTTGCCACAGATGGCTTTGAGGTGTTCTTGGATCCTGGGATGGGATGCAGGTGCACTGGGCTACCTTCTAGGTGCTCTACCCTGCACATGGAGTGCAGAATGAGCCCAGACTTAGGCCCAATCAGGAGGAGGCCTACAGAAAACTCCCTGTTGTAGCCATCAGCAGCTTGGGAACCCTATACATTTACTTCAAGGACTGGTGTCGGGGAGGTCAGGTCCCCAGATGTCCCTGGCTCACACAGCTCTTCCCTCTCCTGCTTGCAGTGCTCAGACTGTAGGGAGGATGCAACATCCTGAGATAAGGAGCAAGTGTCTGGAACCACTGGGCTATGTCCTTGTGCCTCCCAGATCAGGATGTTCTGTAGTGCCTGTGAGTAGCAAGCCAAGTGGCACCAGTGAGGAGTGCTTTTGGAGTCTCTCACCTGTGGTAGCTTGCCCTGGGTAGCTTTCTGAGCCATGGGACATGGGTTCACTGTGATCCAAGGCTTCTGTTTGTTTATCCTTGCTGCCTATCTATAACAAATCCTGACCTGCGGGAGTTCTCTGTCTCAGCACTCATGTGCCTGCTAGAGAGCCTTTGCACTGATGAGGACCAGTCTTTTCAGGTGGTTGGAGTACTAGAAATAGCCTCCTGAGGTTCGGCAGGCCTGATTCATTGTTTCGGAACCTCAGGTTCTGTGTGCAGGGAAGCAACCTTAGGGTCTGGCAATGCAGGTCTGGGGTAGAAACGATTCTGGGAACTCTACTTCAATCTTTTTACTATCAAAAATTACAGCCTTTTAATTATCAGAAGTTGCAATTTCCTATTCTTAAGAAATAAAAGATATACTTTCTTCTATATTCCTTCCAGAGGCCTGAAATACATGCGATACCTGTTCTTTCATTAAGATTGCACTTTCCCGGAGAACCATTTCAGATGATACTTAGGTAACACCCATGTGGTATAAAATAGAGATATAATTGGCTTTGCCACAAGACTCCCAGGGAAGACAAGAAACTTCCTGAATTTTATTCTTGCTACTGGCTGTGTGTGGTCTAAAGCTAGTGCCACTCCTAGAGATGAGATTATGATATTTCTCCTGCTCCTCTCTTTCTTTTGCCACTCCTTCCTCTTCCCCTTCCCTGTCTGCTAATTCTTACATGCAGAGTCCAAAACCACTATTGTCTAACACCATTAAATCATATCAAATTTCATGACCCTATGTAATTTCCCACATGATTGCAATATGTCAAACCAGAACATTAGACTCTCCCAGAGGTGAGGAAAGTCAGTGCCACAAAGTCCAGCATAGAGTCTGGGGACAACTCAACTGGACTCTCATGGCCTGATGGTAATAAACATTAATCATTGAAGTAACTTCCCTCTAAGTCTACATGGGTTCACTGTGATCCAAGGCTTCTGTTTGTTTATCCTTGCTGCCTATCTGTAACAAATCCTGACCTGTGGGAGTTCTCTGTCTCAGCACTCATGTGCCTGCTAGAAAGCCTTTGCACTGATGAGGACCAGTCTTTTCAGGTGGTCACCCTGGAGTCCATCTCTAGAGAAAGTATGCATTGGTAGAGCATGAGGGACTGGTCTCCTCTGGGACACCTCACTCTAAACTAACATATTGCAATCTGTTCTTTTAAAACTAAAACTAAGACTCAAGTTTGGAAGCCACTCACCATGTGTTCCTATTCCTCAAAGAACGCTTAGGACCTTTTCTTCTCTTTTCTACACCCTCAACTCAACAAATTACAGTGGCAAAAATTATTTCGATGTCATCAAGTTTTTCTGTGCTATTTAAATAAGTAGTATTATTCCCTCTATTTCTACTTGTAAAAATAGGCTTCAAAGAGACAGGTAATCTGTCCTGGGTCATATGGCTGATCAACCAGTGGGTGTTGCTAGGGTTCCAGCCAGTCTGCCTGGCTTTGGGCGAGCTCCTCACCCTGCACCATACCTTCCTTGCTGTCCAGTCACCAGCTCCCTTGCCTGCCTCTTCATTTGCATGTGCTGGACTACCATCCCTTGCCTCCCCAACTGCCCATGCAACCTTCCCACGCTCTGTCCTGCTCCATCCTACATCCAGCCTTCCCAAGTATGCACGGCCTCATCTCAGGGTGTGCCTGATGCCCAATCACATGCAAAGACCCTCTCTAGAGATCTGTATGATCGTAGGTTGTATGAAAGCATATAATCCTGCCAGAGCCTCTGCTGTCTGCTTCATGGGTCTGTAAGCTAAAACTCTGAAGAGAATGATGCTTCTTCCTCCAGGTACAGAGGGTTGCTCTGGCAGAGCACATGCCTGCAATGTGCAGCGAACCTGTGTTCACATGATGGGCCACAGCCAGGCCTGGAAGGTTGCCCAGCTCAGTTATGTAGCTCTCTCTGCCTACTGAGAGTCTCTAGGATCTCATTACTGTCTAAGAAAAAGACTAAAAGGGTGTATGTATATCAGATCATGCTCCCTTCAAATAGATTAAAATAAAAATTCTGCTTGGGCAACCCTGAGGTCTCCTCCCAGTTGCCAGGTTTGTGTGACTTAATCAAATAAATGGATGCGTGTGGTTGTTGGCAGATGTTCACACATAAAGAAATTTCTGGTAAGCAGTGGCCATCTTTGTCAAGGCAGAGAAATGCTTTTAGAAGGGGTCTGAGGACAGACACTTTCATGGGGTCAGAAAATTCAGAACTTAAAAATTGCAAAGCCAAATTTCTGAAAAGTGACTTGGCCAACATCAGTGCCAAGTCAGCAGGTCTCTTCTAAAATCATCCAGCCTTCATCCTGCTAAGAAGACCCCTGTTGTCATCCCATTTAAGTTTGCAGGGACAGCCACAAAGGGGGCCAAGAGAAGGGGAGCTCATCAGCTGAGCCGTTTGCATTCACTGTGGACACAACAGTAGCCTGATGTCCCAAGACTAACTTCACTCAGCCCATAGCTAAGGGCCAGCACTCACGAGGTGCCAGGAACAGTGCCAAGGGCTTTGCGTGTTTTAACTTATTTACCTTTTAAAATATCGCCCCCCTCCAAAGAGAAGAAATTGAGGTACAAGAGGTTAACAGGTTTGCTCAGGGCCATTCACGCAGAGTTCCATGCAGCTGAGTAGAACTCTGAAGCCACCATGGCTTTTAGCTCCAGCCCCCATGGTCTCTGCCTCTGAACTACATACAGAAGGATAAATCAGGATTCTTCTGCTCCCTGCTGTGCCACCTCCCTGCAGAGAACAGACACCCCAGGATAAAATGTCATCAAAGCAAGACAGGAGAAAATCAAGAATGACTGGGACCCGGCAACGCCACTGCCTCCAGGGTGTGTGGAGCATTGCATTTCATGGAACCCTCATGTGTGGGGCTAGGAGGGAGAGAGAGCCTCTTTCTTGTGGCAGTATTTGAGACAGTTTGAAGCACTGTCCCCTTCCTGCAGGACCTTTTGCTCAGATGACCAAGAACAAAACCCCTCCAAATCACAAGGTGAGTCACTTGTCGCCTGGTCAGGAGTCAGCGCAAATTGGGAAATCTGTCCTAGCTTGTGGCCTGCCCAGCTGATGGCCCACTCCCCACGCAGCCTCTCTACTGCCATGGACAGGAAAGAGAAGCGAGGGCTTCACGTGAGATCACAGATCTGGGAGGGGACCTGACCTGTTCCCCACCCTCCCCCTACCTCTCCATGGTCAAGGCCTGAAGGGAGGTCTTGAGGCTCAGGTGATATAGGAAGCAAAGCTAGTACCTGCCTCTCCTCTGAGACTGAGTGAGGCCAAGAGCACAACACCTGGTCATATAAACAGCTCTCACCTTCCCCAGATGCCATTGCTGCTCAGTGGTAGGCAAGGGGTGGGTCTTCCTGGTGACAGACCAGAGGGGGTGAGATGGCATAGAATTTAACCAGAGGGAGCACTTGAACTGGACAGTCAGATCATACCAGAAGCACCTCATTTTGAAATTTGACCCAAGAGGGATTCCATTTTCAGATTAGAAACAACTTGTGATTTGAATTCACTGAATTGGGACAAACTTCATTTTCCACTGCTGAGTAGGAATAGGGACTCCTTTGACAAAGGAAATAACATGTAATTATAAAAATCAAGCAAGTTTCCTGTCTGATTTGAGAACATCCATGCATACGCACCACATGGGTATCAGCACATCCATCCTCGCAAAGCCAGCCAGGAAGCTCTGTGAGGCAGGAAAGAGAAGCTGGGGTGACCTTCTCCCCCAGTGCAGGTGGAGGGTTTCTGCTGGGGACTGCTCTTTGCAGCTCTCATTTTCACTAGGAGTGACACTCAGTTGAAAAGGTACACACACAGCACAGCTGAGGAGAAGAAACTAAGATGCACGTGGGGTTGAGAAGGATGAAGCTGTTGTAACAGTTTTAGTTGGTCACTGAAAGTCCTTTTAAGGAGAAGTAGAGACCTGAGTAGATGCACAGCTAAACCCTATTCAAGATGGGTACTGGAACTGGGATGGGTGTTTGGTTTGTGTCACAGACTGAAAGTTTATATCTCCCCCATGTGATAGTGTTTGGGGATGGGGACTTCGGGAAGTAATTATGTCTAGTGAGGTTATGAGGGTGGGGTCCCATGGTGGAATTCATATCCTTTTAAGGAAAACAAACAAACAAACAAAAAACCAGATCTCTCTTGCTCCCCCTTTTCCCACCGTGTGCAAGTGAGGGCATAGTAGAAGGCAGCCCTCTGTAGGCCAGGAATAGGGCCCTCGCCTGGAACAGAATCTGCTGGTTCTTAGATATGGGACTTCCAGACTCCAGAACTGTGAAAACTCAGTGTACTTCATTACAGCATCCCAAACTGACTCATAAGTTTTTTTTTTTTTTTTCTTGTTTTTTTATGTAGTGTGGCTGTGGAGCTAATGTGTGCATTTACTCTTTCCAGAACTTCTGGAGATAACCTCAAAGTGGTGTCACTGCAGGATGGAAATGCCATCTCCCTGTGTACCTTCAGGAAGCTACATAGTAGCAGTGACCTGAATCAGAGATGTGATCATGAGAAGAAAGAAAAGGATGTCCCTGTGATATTGTCCCTCCTGTGGTAGCATATAGGTGAGTCTAGGTTGGACATCTAATTTATGACCCAAATCAAGCTTATGAAATTTTCATATCTACCCCAGGGAAACATGCATTAAACCAGGACTGTCAGGGCAAATTGGCATGTTGATTGTCCTAGCTTAGCTCCTGGTTAGAGTGAGAAGTGATCCCAATCCAGTTCTGGTGCCGAATTTTCTCCTGAGTGTTTCCAGGGCTCAATTTTCAGTGCTTCAGCCTTGGGCAGCAGGCTGGTGATGAGACCTAGATTTGGGCTCAGGACAGTCCCTCTTAGGTCTCATACCAGATGACAAGTAACACAATAGTTATTTAAGAGGCAGATTGCCATTGTCATTTGTAAGGATACTTCTCTGAAGGAATTTACCACATGGAATGGAAATAGTTTGGGCAGGATTCTGATGTTCCTGTATCCCCTGTGTTATGGTTCAGATCCGGAACGTCCCCCAGAGGTTGGGGACTATATCTTATCCCTGACCCCTTTCTCTGTCCCTTTTTTTCTCTCTCATAGCTTCCTGGCTGCCATGAGGTGAGAAGTTCTGCTCTACCACACCTTCTTCACCATGATGCTCTGCTTCACCTCAGCCCAAAGAAATGGAGCCAGTCGACCATGGACTAAAACTTCTGAAACTGTGAGCCAAATTAAATCTTTCTTCCTCTAAGTTGTTCTTAGATGTTTCATCACAGTGGCAGAAAGCTGACATACCCTGACCTTATATCATCTTACTGCCGTTTAAGGCAGTGGGAGTATAGCAGTTAAAAATAATGGCTCTGGCATCCAACCGCTTGGGTTTGAAATATGATTATGTCATCTTGTTGCTGTATGACTTTAGGCAAATTGCTGAACCTCCCTCTGCTTCTATTGCCTGAAAGTACATAAGAGCATTGCCTTTCTCCGGGGAGTGCATGAAGTACTGAGGGGAGTGCCTGCCATGAGCTGGAGTGCTCCATACATGTTGATGAGTACGACTATCATCATTATATTTTAATAGCTAAATCCCTGATAGGTTGTTGTCCTATTTTTTGGGTAAGGAAACTGAACTCAAATGTGGGTTGTAGCCAGAGAAAATTGAAAAGCTTTGAGGTAGGCACAGAATATGGAGAAGAGGGAGTGGAGGAGTCCAGGTGGGGAGGAGTCAGTTTGTGGAATCAGAAGACACTCTGTGATCGGGGGAAGCAAGGAGGCCAGCGTCACTGGAGAGGATGTTGGAGTTGGGAGACTGGGCAAGAGGGGCTGACTCTGGTGAAGATCGCCTGACGCAAGGGTCTGACTTTTCCTCCATGCAACCTGAAGTGTCTCTACGTCCATGAGAAGATGAATATTTCCCCAGTAAGTCTGGGCTAAGCCGCCTGGGTCTTGGGGAGTCAATGCCCGCTCACCCTCCCAGGAGTCTGTCTTGATTGATTGGTGCTGTTGAGACAGGTAGTGCCTCCTGTTCCATGGGCCATCCTCCCTCTCTGGCAGAGGCAAGTTTATTTCAATCTCAGCTTCCATTTTTGTGTTAGTTGTGGGGAGGTAAATAATAAATAAACCTAGTTTATTCTGACTTCAGAAAAAACAGGAATTTTGGGGGTCGTTTAATTAACATATGGGGATATATTGACTTCAGGTACAGTCTGATCCAGAGGTTCAAACAGTATTGGAAGAGCAGTTTTTCTCATTTCTTGACTCTGTCTCTTGTGTTGGCTTCCTGGGCAGCTCCAGGTCCCTGTCATCTTAACTACAGAAGTTCCAGTAGAAATAAGCAAATGCCTTATTATTTGCTGCCATCACAAAGGCCTGATTGCATCTTGTTTGCTCTTCTTGGGTCACAGACCCAGCTCTGAATCAATCACTGGTGAAAAGACTGTGACATTCTGATGGAGCAGGCAGGTCCAAGCTACTTGCCTAACCTAGAACTAGCAATGGGACTCCTAAGCATGTGGAGTGAGCACAGGGGAGGAAACTGCCAGAAGGGCTAATGGTTGCTGCATGACTAAATTAATAATATATAAATAAAACAAAACAAATTTTTTGCACAGGTGTCACAGAATAGTAAAGGAAAATGAGATTTTCCTATAAGGAATGTAGGCCTAGGTGACTCGAAGTTGTGCCAGAGAATGTCTGCAGCAGTTCTTTTAGTAGATTCCTCAGTTTTTGCCAAGTGAGCCCTAAATACGTTGCCGTTTGCCTATTTTTAGGCCTAACTACTTAGAGCCATCGATCTTAAAATACCATATTCCAGCTTCATTTTCTAATTGAAATTATAGGATATTGGCTCTTTCTTGTTTCTTTGCTCTTAAATTTACCAGTGTCTCCCTCCTATTCTGCCACTGTCTCATCAGAGAGCTGCTCTCTCCCGTGACTCAGCACTGGCATCTCATTCCAACCTGGACTTAACTAGGGATGTCTCCTCTCTTCCCCGACCTGAACCTAAGGGAGTCGATTGGTAGATGCACTTCTGTCACCCCTGACTAAGCTCTGTGATGAAGGGCACGCCTGTCCTTTAATTCTTAAATCCTCTTAGATGGGCTTTTTGGCATTTCTGAGTAGGATTAAAGCTGCCAACATGTAGATTTAGTGAATCGCTTCTGAGATTAATGTTGCAGAAATACAAGTAGGGACCAGTCAGCAGACACACGCTGTGCCAGGCCGGGTGTCTGGACTGTGTCCTGCTGACGTTGGGGAAGCACTCAATGTTTTTGACTATGAGAGGGACACCTTCCCCTTCATGTCACCATTTGTGCAGCACATACCAAGTGTCAAGCCCTGAGCATGTGTCCTTTATAAGTGATCTTATTCTGTGGCCTCAATAATCCTGCAAGGGAAGAATCCCCTTTTGAAGCGGCACCTGAAATCATGTCTCTTTCTCAGCAGGAATCCTGAAAACACGGAGGAAATACAGGGAACAAACCAGCCAAACTAACTCCACACACTGCAGGGCCTTGGCAGCTGGATGTGGCCAGTCCAAGTTAGTCCCTGAGGGAGTTCATCTTTGCACTGTGGCAGAAGGGAGAGGAAGACGCGAGGTTAAACTAACAGTGGAAAGGAAATGATGCGATTCCCTCTTGAATCAGTCATTTCCTCTTCTTTGCTTCTTGCTTCCCCACAGCAGCCGTTATCTGTTCTCCTGCACTTCCCTCCTTCCCCTGGGCGGACCGTCCTGCCACCCTGTCATTGATTTTCTCTTTGTCTCGCATTCTTTACCTCTGGTCTCTGCAAGCTGGCCTCCTGTCCTCTCCTGGATGGCTCCTTGGCTTGTTCACGGTGCCCTGCTGCCCATCATGCCTGTCTGCATCATTCCACCTGGGTCTTCCCGTCTTCACTCGGTGGCCTCTGCATGACTTCTTTCCTTGTTTTTTCAAGTTCTTGCCCCCTTGTCTGTTTCGGCTGATTTGCTCTCCAGTGGAATCTCATTTCCCCTTCTGCTTATCTAGCCTTGTCCAATTCTCATTTCCACAGTTGTGTACCTGAGCTGCAGGCTTGCTATTCCTTACTCTTTACTTATTTATATTTTTAATACTGGGAATTGAATCTGGGGTACTTTACCACTGAGCTACAGCCCTACCCCTTCTTTAGTTTTTATTTTGAGACAGGATCTTGTTAAGTTGCTTAGGTTTTTGCTAAGTTGGTGAAACTGGCCTTGAATTTGCCATCCCCCTTTGGGATTCTTATGAAGATTCAATGATCTATTTCATACATGGGAAGTGTAGAGGACCTTGCCTGGCACATTGTAGTCACCCAAGAATGTCAGTTCTTGATGGTGGTATTACATTGCTCCGATATTTCAATTCACAAGAATTCCCTAAAAACAGCAAACACAGGGGCAGCTTTGGGTGGAGAGACAAAGGTGAGGGTAGTCAGGTGGGGTACAGAGCATGCACCCCATACTGGTTTAGCTTTCTTTATGCATCCTTTCCACAGACCCAGAAGAAAAGTTACCTGGCCTTCAGGGAGAAGGACAGTGTATTCTTGCTTACCAGATAAGCAATAAAATGAAGAATAAAGTAGTTTGGGTAAATATCGACTTGGTAGAAATTTCTTTTAAAACATAATGAGACAAAAACAAGCAATGCTCAGTAGGATTGGCATTCCATCTGCTTTGTTCCCTTCTGATGCTCCATCAAGATTCTTAAATGCAGTTTGGATTTGAAGAACATCTGGAATCAGCCAAGCACATGGTTTTAAGCATTGACATTATAATCTATATTTCTTGCAGCTCAGTTATGCCTGTCGGCTGTGCATCGACCTCCAGAGATGAGGCCGGCCATGCATTCCATTCAGACAGCGACCGAGCCTCAGAGGAACTTGGGGGTCTGTGGGTACTTTGTGTGGGGGTGGAGGGGTGGCACTTTCTTTGTTTCTGATCATAAAGGTAATAATCATTACCTGGAAAATAAAGAAAAGGGTAAAGAAGGAATAACAAGTATTTATAATCCACTCCCCCCAGAAATAGCCAGTTGTAATGTTGTGATGTGTGTGAAGAATTTCATAGGTATATGTGTATACATACACATACTATATGTAGTTTGCTTATGTTATGTTTATATATTTTTCTATGTCTTTGAGAAAACCCAATCAGGACTATGTTAAATATATATTTAGAATGCTGGTATTTCTTTGGTAGCATATATCCTTTTCTTCTATCCTTAAATGTTCTTATGAATATACAATTAGAAAACCACCTTGGTATTTGGTGAATGGATGTTCTGTCAATTCAGGTCCTCTAAGAAGCAGATACCAAGAGAGAAGAACTGTGCATGAAACTCTGGAAGAAAGTCCTGTGAAGGACGAAGGGAGAGGGAGCAGGGATGGGCAGGTGAGGTGAAGCAAGGTTGACCCTGTGAGAGGACAGCTAGAAGGAAGGACTGGGTCGGGAGAGCAGTGCTGAGAGCGGACACAGGTGGTTCATTGGACAACTCTGGTGTGGGGCAAGAATGGCCTGGCTCTGGTGCCCCTCTTGCTTGGTCAGTGATCAGAAAGCAGGGTCTTATGGTTTGGATGGGAGGTGTAAGTTCACATGTGAGACGATGCAAGAAAGTTTGGAGGAGAAGTGATTGGGTTATAGCCTTAACCTAATCAGTGAATTAATCCCTGATGGGATTAACTGGGTGGTAACTGGAGGCAGGTGGACTGCGGGTCATTGGGGGACGTGGTTGCAGGGTATATATTTGTATCTGGAAAGTTCAGTCTCTTTCTCTTTGCTTTCTGATCATCAAGTGAGCTGCTTCCCTCCACCACACTCTTCCTCCATGATGTTCAGCCTCATCTCAAGCCCAGAGAAATGGAGCCGGCCTTCTATGAAATAAGACCTCTGAAATCGTGAGCCCCCAAATAAACCTTTCCTCCTTTACAGTTGTTCTGGTCAGGTCCTTTAGTCACAGTGGCAAAAAAGCTGACCAAAACACAGGGACAGCATGGCCTTACCATGAACAGAGGAGATAGTAACCTGTAGAAGCCCACAAAGTTTTAGGATCTAGAGGTGCCATGTATCTTTTAAGGGTACAGTGACTGGCAGCAGGATTGATTGAAAGTCTGTGTGAGAGGACAGACCTCCTGATGGCCTCCATCACCCCAAGTGACAGTGTTCTCTGAGATGGGAGGTTTACCCTTAAAGGGGCTCAGACTGAAGAATATTAGGCTGGATAGAAGACGTGTGTGTATACTGCATAAAAGGAGATTGTGTAAAGTCTGCCCTGCTGACCACAAGGCCCTTGGCCACTTTCATTATTCCACGTTCTTGGCTTCAGTTTTTCTATCTGTAAAAATGTGGATAAAATAATGTATTTCTTAACCTTTCAGTATAGCTTTAAGGATAAATTATGCAAAGCATATGGAATAGCATCAGGTGCTGGGTATTTGCTATTGCTGTTTTTGCCAACTTTATATGTATTGAGTCTTTTCTTTTTTTACTTATCCATTTGCCCAATCTTATGCTGTTATCATATTGTTGTAGTTAATAAGGCTTCATAATTTGTCTACTCCCCTTTGCAATATTTTACTTGAAATTAAGCACTGGCCTTAATTAATTTGCAGAGCACTGGCCTCTTGACAAGATATGACCTCTTTTCAAAATGTGTATGTCTCTGTTTTTACTCATATATTCTGTGTCCTTTGTGTGCTTTCAGTTCTCTTCTAGCATCTGCATATTTTTCTTGATTTTGTTCCTAGGCCCTTGGTAGTTGTTGCTGATGTGAATAGGAATTTTGATTCCAGTTTATTTTCAAATTAGTAAATACCAATAATTATTTATAATGAACAATTTACATAATTATTTTTCAGCTGGCTACCTAAATATGTTATTAAATATTTTTAGTATTTCTAAGAGATTCTCAGTAGATTCTCCCCGAGGTTTAACTGTAAAGTGGAAACGGAGGCGAATGTCACTTGTTTCCCCCATGGAGCTTCTCATTCTAATGGGGACATGTAGTAACAGGTAATAAAAAGAGAAATGGTCATTGAGGGCCACCTGCAGTGCCATGGCAATAGCTCACCTGTCACATAAATTGTTCATGACTTGAAAATACAGAATAACTTAGACCACCAGCTAGACCCTGGAGTATTTTTAAATGTATTTCTTGAATAACCAAAAGAATTTTCTTCCACAACTACTGAGCTATTTAGATATTTAAATAGTTTCTGTTAATTTTTTTACAATTTATATTTTTAAATTTTTAAATTACATGTTGATAAATTATAATTATACGTATGTATGGAGTACAAAGTAGTGTTGATTTTTTAATACGAAGTTGAAAACCTCCTTTTCATTAAGACTATGTGGTTTATTAACCTAAGGATTGTTTTTGTATTCCTTTATAATTAAAATCTCTTCCAAAAATATTTTGTAAATCCTCAGCAGATATCTATGGGAGATCAGAGCCATGTGATTTGATGCTTTGTACTTTCATAGAGTGTTACTGGCCTGGGACAAATATTTATGAGAGAGAGCAGATCCATTTTTATGAATTCTTGGGAGATACATTTGCCCCAGTCAGATCCCAGGACAGGAATGGTCTAGATCAATGCTACCCAACAGAAGTAAAATGTGAATTGCAAATAAAAACCATCTATATAAATTTTTATGAGAGCCATCTATATAAATTTTCTAGTAGCTACATGGAAAAATTAAGAAGAAACTGTTGAAATCAATTTTAATAACATTTTATTTACTCTGATATATTAAAAGTTTTGACATGTGGTCAATACAAAAATCATTAACGAGGTAGCTTTTTTTTTTTTTTTTAATCGAAATGTCTTAAACACATACACACACTCCAAAATCCACTCTCTAGCAAAATCTAGACCCATCTGTGTGGTAGCTGATAGCCACATGCAGTCATTGCGTCCAGGAGATGTGGCCAGTACAGATTTAGAAGTGCTCCAAGTTTAAAATGCTGTATACACTGAATTAAAGATACTTAGTTAAAAAAAAAAAAGCAAACTACCTCCTTAATTACGGAACACAGGAAGAACAACCAAGTATGAGTTAATAAGGATGAGCAGACTCTACAATGGTGAGATTAGCTCTCCTAGAACTTCTACAATTAGAACAATTTGATAGACACAATTAAATAAATTTTAAAAAATGAATAAGGGCACAAAAGAAGAGATAAATATGAATTGGGAACTGGATAAATAAATCATGCAACATCATCATAATCATAACCTGCATGCCATCTGAGCTTCCCTGTCCATTGATATGTAAATGAAATTGGCTCAAGCTTGCTGACAGTCTATGGAAAATCCAACACCTTCTCGAGACTTCTATGAGTTTTCAGGGACTAAGTTCCTATGGGTGTTTTCACTGCTGTGTTCTGGTTCTTATCAACCGGAGGTTTCAGCTTCCAGGCTGCAAGACAACCCAGACACTGGCCTCTTCTCTTAGATGGTCCTCAAACTGTTCTGGTGAGGCCTCTGTATTCATAACAGCATTTCTTAAACGCTGGGGTGGGCTGTAACTGTTATGTTAAGAGGTATCCCAGATTCCTGAAAACTTTTCCTACTGCCTCTTTCCCCCCCTGTGACTTTCATTCTCCACTTGGTTTAGTCTGCTGCTTGCAGTTCCAAAGACTCACAAAAGATTTTTTTCTATTCTGGGCTCATGCTCTTTTGAAATGAAGAACTGGGAGAAGTTTAAGAGTGTTAGCTTTGACTTTGTATTTCTTCAGCCTGTCTCTGCAAAAGGAATGATATGTATAAAATTTTTTCCATTAATAGAATTGTTAACCTCCCATACTTAGAAAGCAGAAGCCCAGCCAATTTTGTTTATCCACATTGATTTGTAAATAGGTAAATTGATATGTAAAACTTATCTGTATCATCCCACCACTCAGAGATATATTCCATATGTGATTAAAGTTGCTCCTATATTGTGAAATGAAAAAAAAAAAAAAAAAAACAGGATACTAAACAATTTGATCCCATTCTTGTTTTTAAAAATACAGAGTAACACAGAAAAATGATCAGGAGATCCATTACTAAAAGATTAACAGTGAATGCTTGGATTATGGGCGCCATAACAAAATGCTACAGACTGGGTGGTGTAAGCAACTGAATTCTATTAATTTATTTTCTCATGGTTCTGGAGGCTAGAAGTCCAAGATCGAGGTGCCATTCAGCTTGACTTCTGGTGAGCCCTGTTTTCCTAGCTTGCAGATAACCACTTTCTTGTGACCTTTCTTCAGTGTACCAGTGGAAAGAGAGAGAGTCTGCTTTTCTTCCTCTTCGTACAAGGACCTGAGTCCTGGTAGATTAGGGCCCCACCTTTATGAACTCATTTAGCCTTAATTGCCTCCTTAAAGGCTCTCCTTTCAAATATAGTCACATTGGGAGTTAGGGTTTCAGCATATGGATTTGGGGGAACACAATTAAGTCCATAACAATATGTATTTATTTTTCTCTATATATTTTTCTGTATAATTTAAGATATTTATAAGGAACATGTACTAAGTGCTTTAATCAGAAAAAGAAAGGTTATTTTTAAAAAAGAGATGCTATTGCCTAGATTGAGCAAAACCAGTTACACAGAAGCCTTACCAAATTTCATCTGAATAACATCTATTGTTCCATGGTCCATATTTATTGCAAGTTTTTACTGAACCCTCCCTCTGTGTTGGAGGAGGAATTAGGACTAGGAATGGTAGGGGAATTTTGGAGGCTCTGGTGAGCCAGGGTTGGCTCTTGAATCCTGGGGAGGATTCCAGCACCATCCTGAGATGACCCCCTTGAGGGCACTTGATTATGTTGATATGCCCTTTCATCCTATTCCACATCCCCTGGGAACTTTTCTCAAGGTTAGCTTAACAGAAGCCTGTAGAAAATCTAATTAATCCACAAGGACCCACGAGGGCTGAGGATAGTGGTTGGAGTATTCTGAGCCATCCTTAAGGCAGGATACTTATGGCAATTTCATGTATTTTATATTCAAGATGTCCTCCCCTCCTATGAAAATAATCTCCTAATTGGAGAGTTGGCTGTCAGATTAACAGAAAAATGCATCCTGTTCAATCATGTCCATGAGTATGAGCATGATTTTTTGGAGCTGGACTGTTTGAAATTGGGTCCCAGCTCTGTTTATCACATGAGTGATCCTGGGCAGATTATTAACCTCATAGTTCCTCAGTCCCTTCATCTCTAAAATGAGGACACAATTTTTCTTACATCCTAGGGTGGTTGTGAGGATTAAATGAGTTAATACTCATTAGGAGTGCTTGATAGGGCATAAGCACATTGTAATTTAATTTGATAAAGGATGGTGATACCCTCTAATCCTGTAAGATCAGAAACCCCAAAGGCAGGCTCCCTGTCTGATTCTGTCAGAAAGGCTCTGCCCATTGCTAATGTGAATGTGGAACTGTGCTCACATACTGCACCCATTTCCTAGAGAAGGGATGAAATGGACCAGTTTCATGAATGGTGAGAGCTGAGGGTCCTCAGAGCTGCAGTTCAGCCCCTTCCTTTTGTACATGGAGAAACTGAGACATGGGGGCCTCAGTCACTTGCTCAGCTCCACACAGCTGGTATGGCAGGGCCATAACCAGTGCACTGATTCCAAGTACATTTCTATTACGTTAAATTGAAATAATTTTTTCTTCTGCATAAATATCTGATATAGTCAAGCATGCATGTCATTTGATAAGAGGATAGAATCATAAATAAGCCTCTTCGGAATAAATAGATTTACATTCATTAGTATGCTTTCATATTACAAATTATCTAATCATAAGTATTGAAAACAGTGCTAAATGTAAATTGTAGATCTGAGAATGTGAAGTGTATTGTTGGTGAATTTTGTCATAGGGTAGTTAAAATATTTCCTCTTTTGAGTCTTTTATTTGCCTTCTCACTTCTCTTCTCCCGTTCCTTGGAATATGGCCAAATAGCACATCTATTTTTAATAATATAAAGTTTTAAAAAATCCACTACATCTGGCTTTGTTAACTAGTTTCTCTGTGAGTGTTATGGTTTGGATGTGAGGTGTCCCCCAAAAGCTCATGTGTGAGACAATGCAAGAAGGTTTAGGGGTGAAATGATTGGGTTATGAGAGCCTTAACCCAATCAGTGAATTAATTCCCTAATAGGGATTAACTGAGTGGAAACTGTAGGCAGGTAGAGTGTGGCTGGAGGGGATGGGTCCCTAGAGGTGTGCCCTTGGTGAGTATGTCTTGTCCTTGAGGAACAGAGCTCTCTCTGCTTCCTTGTGCCTCATGCTTTCCTCCACCACACTCTTCCGCCATGATGTTCAGCCTCCCCTTCAGTCCTGAGGAATGGAGTCAACTGTCTATGGACTAGATCTCTGAAACTCTGAACCCCAAATAAACTTTTCCTCCTAAAATTGTTTTTGTCAGGTCTTTTAGCTACAGCAGCAAAAAAGCTGACTAAAACGCCTTATCTTTTTATTCCTGTCTATATACACATATATTTTCATGGTTATTATAGTACTCATATGACTTTGCAGTCTGTTTTCTCAACTAATATTACTTGTAAATATTTAATATAGCCACAAATATCCCATAAGTACCTGTTTTCATGGATGCATAATTCACTATAATAAAACTAATCATAAAATTATAAAACAATTTTCATGTCACTGACATTTGGTTGCTTCCATTTTAGGGTATTAAATATGGTTCTATAATATACCCTTTTAGTTTTCTTCTTTGGTTTATTGCCAAAAGACATGCACTTACTATTGAAATTATGTGGTCCAATACATGAATATTCTTGTAGATAAAAAGATAGGTTGCTGGACTTTTGTCCTATTGGCATGGCCACCAGTAGCATGTGAATATACCATTTCACCTTCCTGTTCTCAGTATTGAGCATCTCACAGATTTTACTCACAAACAATTGTGCTTGTACCAGGAAGTGTTCATTAAGGTGTTGACAGATCATCTCTGAGCGTTATGTGGAAAGATAGTTTCTCAGGTTGGAAAACTTCCCTGTTTAATTTTATACCTGATTAGCAAAACCTACAGGTACCTTGGTTTTTTATGTACATAGTAGTGCTTTGTATAACAGGTATTCAGTTTTACAAGGTTACTTTTTTTTTTTGCTGTACAGGAGATTGAACCCAGGGCCTTGTGCTTATGAGGCAAACACTCTACCTACTGAGCTATATCCGCAGCCCAAAGTTACTTTTTAAAATATATCCTATAAGATCCTAACCTATAGTAGGAGGCTGCCATGATAGTCTACTGTAAAAAGGAAAGTAGAAAAGAGGAAAGTGAAAGGGGAGGTGAGGAGGGAAAATATGGAAGAGATTCCGTATGTAACCTGAAGAGGAGAAGAGGAGCCTCACCCACAGGGACAGGGTCACCACCCTACCACTGGTACCCAGAGCATTACCTGATGTGCGGTCTGTTCCTAACCCCTGACCTTGAATCTCCCCACTCTCTCCCTCTCCCCAGCCAGCATCCCCTCTGACTCTGACTCTTCTCTTACTTCCTCTCACCCAGGTCAGATTTGTGCTCCCAGTACTGCCAACTCAGTGGGTCAGGCATGTGACAAAATCCCCAACTTCATAGGGGATCAAAGACTACATGTGTGTGGGCCCTGCCTTCCTGGAATTTGAAGTTTGACAGAAGAGGGCAGGTGGGTGTTCTAGATAAGATTTTCTGAGACTTTCTAGAAGGAGCATGGGGATTGGACAGTGAGAGCTAGGGAGAATTTGGACAGAGGTTCTGATACTGTCCCCAGCTTTCCAGGATCTTTGGTGCCTCCAGATCCAGGTTGCTCCAGTCACCAGCCCAGGGCTCTAGAGAGCTGAATATGCCAGGAGGTGCGTAAGAGGTTCAAAAACTTATCAGATACTATTTTCCTCTTGATTTGGAAGATAGTTTTCATATTTCTTAGCAATGTGAAATGAATTTTTAAAAAGTCAGTGTTCTCTTAAGCCCTATCTCTCATCCTACACAAAACTTAACTCAAAGTGGATCAAAGACCTGGGAATTAGACCAGAAACCTGCACCTGCTTGAAGAAAATGTAGGTCCAACACTAAAACATATAGGCTCAGGAACTGACTTTCTTAACAAGAATCCTAAAGCACAAGAAGTAAAATAAAAAATTAATAAAGCAGATGCATCAAATTAAAAATCTTTCTCATAGCCAAGGAAACAATCAAAAGTGTGCAGAGAGAGCCTACAGAATGGGAGAAAATCTTTGCCACTGACTCCTCAGATAGGGTATTAACTTCCAGGATATGAAAAGAACTAAAAAAATTTAACACCCCCAAAAATAAAAACAAAAACAAAAAAACTGAAACAACCCAATTAGTAAAGAGCAAAGGAACTAAACAGGCACTTCACAGAAGAAGAAATATGAATGGTCAAAAAATATATGAAAAAATGTTCAACATCTGTAGCAATTAGAGAATGCAAATTAAAACTACACTGAGATTCCATCTCATTCCAGTCAGAACAGCAATTGTCAAGAATACAACTAACAATAAATGTTGGCAAGAATGTGGGGAAAAGGGTACACTCAGGCATTGTTGATGTGACAGCATAGTAGTACAACCATTCTGGAAAACTGTATGGAGATTCCTGAAAAAACTAGGAATGGAACTACCATTTGATCCAGCTATCCCATTGCTCGGTTTATATACCCAAAGGACTTAAAATCAGCATACTACAGTGACACAGCCATATCAATGTTTATAGAAGCTCAATTCACAATAGCTAAGCTATGGAGCCAATCTAGGTGCCGTTCAACACATAAATGGATAAAGAAAAAGTTGAGAATGGAGTATTACTCAACTATGAAGAAGATTGACTTTAGGACTTTTGCTGGTAAATGAATGGAACTGGAAACTATTATGCTAAGTAAAATAAGCCAGTCCCAAAATGTCACAGGTTGATTATTTTCTCTAATATGTGGAAGCTAATTCAAAATGGGAGTTGGGGATAGAAGTAAGATCAGGGGAGTAGACAAAGGGAAATAAAAGGAAGCGGGGAGGGATTGGAAAGTCAGTGGAATGAATCTGACTGAACTTTCCTATGTACATATGTGAATATGCCACAGTGAATCTCACCATCATGTACGTCCACAAGACACTAATTAAAAAAAATAACCATAAGTAAATAGCAGAAAGATCAGTAGAGTAGTGGGAAGGGAACAGGGTAGGAGGAAGGGAGGGGAAGGGGAAATACTAGGGACTGAAGTAGAACAAATTATATTCCATGCTTTTATAGTTATATCATAGTATATTCTATTGTTATGTATAACTAAAAAGAGCCAATTAAAAAAAAAAAAAAAAAAGAACGGGCAAAAATAGTCACTGTGCTCCAACTGGGTAAGGCAGTACTGGGGCCACCAGTGTGGCACCTGGATGTGAGGAAGTAGGCAGGCGATTGGATTGGCCCAGCTGGTGGCTTATTGATCTTGGCCTGTGCTTTATGGACCACTCTCTGTGCTGGCCCAGCTGGTAGATTTCGATTAGTATCCCTGGGAGAAGGAGCACTGACCTTTCTTGTAATGTAAGGAGAATGCAGGCACAACTAATGATGTTAGGTGACCAAGGTCCAAAAGCCAATCACATTGCCTTGTCAAAAAAGAACGCACTTGGTTGACTTAATAGTATGAGACTTGGATCATTTACAGCCTGTTTTAGTCAACTTTTTTGTTGCTGAGACCAAAAGTCCTGACAAGAACAATATGGAGGAAAATTTTATTTGGGGCTCACAGTTTTCTGAGACCTCAGTCTATAGATGACCAGCACCATTGCTCTGGGCCCAAGATGAGATAGAACATCAAGGCAGAAGGGTATGGAAGAGGAAAGCAGCTTAGGACATGACCACCAGGTTGTAGAAAGAAAGAGAGAAAGAGGGAGAGAGAGTGAGCGCAAGCGAGCTGCTCATGCTCACTGGGAACACAGTATGAATCCCAAAGGCACACCCCCAAGCAACTCACCTCCTCCAGACACACCCTACCTGTTTACAGTTGCTCCCCAGTTAATCCACATGGGTTAGCTCTCATAACACAAATCGTTTCACCTCTAAACTTTCCAGTATTGTTTTACACATAAGCTTTTGGGGGACACCTTACATCTAAACCACAACATATCCTCTCTTCTCCACACTGACCCAGGCTCTTCTGCTATTTCCCTTTCATCAAGTGCACAGCTCTGTTAGCTCAAGTACATTGTAGTTGATTCTTTCACGATTTCCACCACGCTTACCAGGCAGGCTGGATATTACAGAATTAGACAAATGTCACCCAGTGAGACAGGGGCAGAGGGAGAATCTCAAACCTTTGGAAGACTTAGAAATGTTTCTGAATATATGTTTAATTTCAGTGTCTCAGAATACTCATCATGACTCTATCATTAGGACACAATGTGGACACACACGTTTACCTGCCACTTTTCCAATTCTACTTATCATGGTGATGAAGTCGACAGCCCTCCACAACAGGAAGAGAGAAAAGGACACCTGGGGAGAAACAGCAAATGAACCGTCTGTCTTAAGGAGGCCGGGCCAGCTGCGATGGAGCTCTCCTCAGAACGCTGGGCCTGGCGCTTTTGCTTTAGGGCTTGACCAAGGCCTTTCCTGTTACAACCAGGAGCTCTGGGTATGAGCAGCACTCCTTTCACGTCATGGGCTTGGGCTTAGGGCGAGCCAGTCTGGCCAGTGACGCACTTGCCTTTTCCCGACTCCCCGTCTACTGATCTAAATCAGCCTCCATCCCTCCATTTGAGGCAACAGTGGACTTTCTATAAATTGAGTCAGTGCCCAGTGATCCCAAGTAGTGAGATTTATTCAGAATAAAATCAAAATAGACGGAGATGCTCTGCTTGCACCTACCATAGGATCTGACTGTCCACAACTCTCTGGAGTTGGAGGGGACTTTGGAGACTCAGAGACTCATCTTGCAAGCTGTTATTTTCCTATGACTTGGAATACATAGATCTTGTCAAATAACTCTCTCTCTCTCTCTTTTTATCCCTTTTAAAAATGAGTTCCCTTTTGGGGATATAACTAATCTATCACTGTAGTCATTCTGTATTCCTTGGAATCTCTTTTAATAACTTTGTGAATTAAAGAATCATTCGGTTGTGACTCCTGAGTGTGACACACTTCACAGATCATCCCCATCTCCCTGGAGTTGTTATGTATTTGCAAGTGAGCAGGATCATTTGAAGAAGCCAGGGGAGAGTCGCCTGTGCAGGGTGTAAGATAAATCCTGAAATCTCAGTGGCTCAGCCCACGAGGCTTTATGACGCATTCGTGTGAAGTTTCATCTAGGTTGGGTGGCTCTCCTTAATCTTGTAGCTACATCAGCTGCCACACAGAGATTTCAAGGTCGTTAATGAATGGAAAGAAGGGCTTGAGGAGGCACACTGGCTGTTAGCTCTTTCAGCCTAGAAATCACACAGTCCATGAGCCTGAACTAGCTACATGGCCCCAACATAACTGCAAGGGAGGAAAGGAGATGAGCACTGTTTAGTGAGGACCAGCCCACTGCATCTGCTGTGTGGTTCTCACCCCAAAATGGTTACAACTTGGATGGTAAAAACAGTTCATTTTGTTCTAAAAGCGTCTCAAGGTTTGGGAATAGTAGGAGCTCTTAATGGCATCTACTTCCTGGTTTTCCTGGAATAACAGGATGGTACTTCCCTCTGGGGGTCATGCAGCTGCCCTGGCTCCTGCTGGTGCATCTCTTCTAGGAGGTTACCCAAGGTATCCTTCCCGTCCACTTCTCTGCCCACCCCTTGAGTTGCATGCGGACCAGACATGTAGGATGGATTATAAAATATGTTCGCAGCTAATCTCCTCCCTTCAATCTTGGCTGCTCGGGGCTTGCTTTGAACCATAGAATGTGACATTGGTGACACTGCTCCAGATCTGAACAACATTGAAGTTTCCGGAACATCCCAGTCAACCCTTTGCCTCAGTCAACGCTGGGCCAACTTCCAGAAGTCAGGGAGTTGCTGACTTTCAGCTCACCCCTGAAGGACCTCCATAGAGCCCAGATCCACTCCTGAATGCAGAACTGGGAGTTTACAAAAAGGTCAGTGTTTTAACCCACTGAGTCCACCACCCAGTGGTTTGTAATGACACAGTGGCCGACTGACATGCCGGGTGTCCTTGTGTTCCCAGTGTGTGCACCTGCCGCAGTGTTTTGTAATTATATAATTTAAGTAAATATTATTTAAAAGGATGACATATGAATGTGAAAATAAAAATTGTTACTATGAAAACTAAATTTAAGTCATTGCAAAGACTTGATAAGCACATGTTCCTTAAACAATACTGTCAAATAAGGAATGGGTAGGCACATGCGAAAAATGGAGGGAAAGTCATAAAAAATATAGATGGGGTCTACACTCAGATTATTTCCTAAATCTCTTTCAGTTTCAGTCCATATTAACAAATTGAAACTGGACACCATAATTGAATTGAATTATGAGAGTAAGACGGAGGCTGCTGAACAAAGAGCAATAATTCAATGACTGAAAGAAGATGGAATGTTATTTGTCTGTTTTTGCTATGTAGGAGTCCAAGCTGAGTAGTCAGTATTCTGGGTTGGAGGCAAGTCTTTTTTTTGTTGTTGTTGTTGGAGGACTGGAGATTGAACTCACAGGCACTCGACCACTGAGCCACATTTCCAGCCCTATTTTGTATTTTATTTAGAGACAGGTTCTCACTGAGTTGCTTAGCATCTCGCTTTTGCTGAGGCTGGCTTTGAACTCGTGATCCTCCTGCCTCAGCCTCCCGAGCTGCTGGGATTACAGGCGTGTGCCTCTGTGCCTGGTGGGATGTCTGTATTTTGTAATCCCTCACGGATCCAGAGTGATCTGCAGCCCCATGGGGGCCTTGTTGTTAAGTGAGTGTTTGAAAATGTTATCCTGGGTTCTAGAACCAGGAAAGGAAAGAAAGCATGGAGAAGCCATTTCTTTATCTTGAGACACTTGTTTGGAAGTGGTGCATGGCACTTCTGCAAACACTATTGACCAACCTCAGTCACATGACCTCACAGAACCAAGGGGGAGACTGGGAAATGTGTAGTATTGGGGTATAAATGCCGCGCTATAATCCTTTTGCTATAGAGAGGGTATTATGGTTTGGATGTGAGGCCTCTGAAAGCTCATGTGTGAAACAATGCAGGAATGTTCAGAGGTGAAGCCATCAGATTATGAGAGCTGTAACTTAATCGGTGGATTAATTTTATTTGATGGGTTCATAATTTGAATGGATTAGTGGGCAGTAACTGAAGGCAGGTAGGGCATGGCTGGAGGAAATAGGCCACTGGGAGTGTGTCCTTGAGGAATATACTATCCTTGGATCCTTGCAGTTAGGGTCTCTCTGCTTCCTGGCAGTTGTGAGCTGAGCAGCTTTCCTCCACTCTTCCACCATGATGTTCTGCCTTATCTTCGGCCCATGGCAGTGGAGTCACTGTGAATGGACTGAACCTCTGGAACTATGAGCCAAAATAAACTCTTCCTCCTCTAAGTTGTTCTCGTTAGGTCTTTTGGTCACAGCTAAGAAAAGCTGACTAAAGCAGAGGCAGAGAATGGATCTAGGTGAAGAGCCAATAGCCTCAATCAGAATGATGCATTATGAATCTGCAAGAAAAACAGTGGGGTAGTTGGAATTACCGGGGGAGAGGACAAGGAGCGGAAATGTACACTTCTGTGGTTCAAATTAAAATAGCATGTCTACGATAGGATGAATTTGTTTTTATGATGTGTAGTTTTGATTTCTTAAAATTAGTTATGGGGCTGGGGCTGTAGCTCAGTGGCGGAGCGCTTGCTTAACACATGCAAGGCACTGGGTTTAATTCTCAGCACTGCATATAAAGAAATAAAATAAAAGTCCATTGCCAACTTAAAAAAAAATGACCAGTTATAATGGTTCTACTTGTGACAGACACGAGGGCCTGTCTTCTTTCGTTCTCTTGCTTCTTCAGTATTTCTCTATAATGTTTTCCCTTTGTTTTTGGTTTTGGGGGGATCAGCCTCCAACCTACACATTTCTCTCAGTTCACATGAGTGTGTCTGACTCTAAGAATTCTGACATAAAAGAACATTGTTGAATTTGAGAGAAAGTCCTATTTTCTTCCTTTTGTTTGGGTGAATTTTCTGAAAACGTGGCCTAAAAGTGATAATGTTGAGAGGCTAAATAGATATATAGCAACAGGATATTACAGACACTTTACAATTTGGCAGTGTGTGAGAAATCTGGGTTTTGGTGTGTCGGCTTCCTGATATTGTCCCATATCTGCTGAGTACTGATTTGGAAGATACTATTTATTAAATGCAGAATTTCTTTCTTTTTAACTTATTAAATAAAGGAAAATATACTCTGCTGCAGGAAGTTAGAAATTCAAAGTTGCAGCCTTTGAAATATGGGTTTGGGTGACGGAAATCCTAACAGCTCCTCTTTTTGAACACCTACTATATGCCAGACACTGAACTAAAAGTTTTACATGTATTATTTCATTCAACCTCTGCAACAATCCTATGACCGTTGTGCCTACTTACAGACCAAGGAAATAAGTGCCCAGAGAAGTTAAATGACTTGCCCAACATTACCCAGCTATCAAATCTAGTGACCAATGTTGGAATCCATTTTTCCTTTCTTTTTTACAGAATAGAATGAAAGGTACAGTGTTGATTCCAGAAAATCAAAGAAGTACACACTTCAGCATTCCTGGAAGAAGGGGTCGTTGGTACTACTCATTGTGAAGGGTGCTTGATACACATGCAAAATAAAATAAATAATAAAATAAAGGCAAACACACTCCTGACACAGTGACTGAGGGGTACACTTGCCTCCCAGGGACAGGCAGCACACTGCCCCTCTCATAGCGCCAAGTCTCTTCCTCTCCAGCTCTGTTTGCACAAGGTCTGAATGGCAGCTGCGCTCTAGCCAGATATTTTTCCAAAGAAGGTTCCATGAGGGCACTTCCTCCATGTAGATTACGCCAGAGACCCACTTTGTCAGCTCATTCTCCAGCCTGAAACTCACTTAGGATGTGTCACTTCCGGATTTCCATGTAACCTTAGGGTTTAAAAATGTCAGTTGTTTTTTCCTGTTCTTTCTGGAAACTCCTGTTTTAAATCAGAGAGGAAAAGCTATTCATGTTCTCATAAGATTTATTAAAAGTACCATTTGTATTTGCAGATGATGAAGTCCTCCTTACAACACAGACCTCTTAGTCCCAAGTGTGCAAGGCTGAGGGGCAGGAGGTCAAGCAGGTCAGAGTAAGACATGTGCTTCCCAGATGTGGAGGGGCTCCTCCAATGTCTTCTTGTAGCAGTCTGTACTTCCTCCTCTGTGGAATTAGAATTGCAGTTTCTCTTGTCTGACTGTGACCCCTTGAGGGTAGGCCTGATACTTGCCAGGGGACTAACAAATATTTATTTGAATGAATGAACCAATGAATAAGAGCTTTGATCTTCAACTAAGCATATGTGTACATACATATATATGTGTATATATATATACATAAATCATATGTTTATATATTTTGTTTAAAACTCACTTTCATCCCCTCCTCTAGAAAAGATTGGATTTTAGGATAATGCCATTTGATTTGATGATTACATGTCCAGAGCTGTACTTTCAAGTTTTGCTTTAGTAAGGTTTTTACTCTTGACTGCACATTACAATCACTTGAGGATTTTTTTAATAGTGGAGTTGATATTCTACCCCTTCTCCCCTGGGATTCTATCTTAATCGGCCTTAGGTGGAGCTGCTGGATATCAGCATTTTATAAAAAGATTTCCTAGGTGTTTTACTAAGCAACCAGAGTTGAAATGCCTCACATTTACCCGGAGCAACTAGTTCCTTATGGCTGATGTAGCCTCTAAGATGGGTCACATCCTGCAGAAAATGAGCCTTGGGGGAAAAAGATATTGATCTTTAAACATTTGCCCAAAGACAGAAGGCAGGGTATCTTCCAGAAGACCCACTAAGGCTCAGTTACCTGTTTGACATCAGCCTGCATTAAACTGTTTTCCTAAGGGAGCCTCGACATCTCCCTCATCAGCCCTCTCCTTCTGGTGGTCCAGCCTAAGAGCAGTGACTCATCTGAAAAACTCCAGAAGGAGTTAAATGTATAGACATAACTTCCTGGAAGATATGGCTGTATTGAAGACACTATGGTTTAGGAAAAAATGTGCAAGTGACTCTTGCTTTGGGAAAAGAGTTCTGAATTGTGTTAAAAAAACTAGGAAGCTTGGAAAGTCCTGAGTATGTATGTAGTCAATGGAATAAGAGCCATGAGAGTCTTGCCTGTGTTTATTTAAAAAAAAAATTTTTTTTTAGTTGCCAGTGGACCTTTAATTAATTAATTAATTAATTAATATGCAGTGCCGAGAATTGAATCCAGTGCCTTACACATGCTAGGCAAGTGCTCTACCACTGAGCTACAACCCCAGACCTGCTTTTGCTATTATAATAAAGGCTTAAAGTTTTCTAGCTTCACTAATTTTTGAATCTGTGTGCACCTGGGATGGAATGTGGGCATAAGACCACTCAGGTCAATTTTCTTTTTGCTGAATGCTGGAGGAAAGCAGGAAGTGAAGAGACCAAGTATATTTTTCTTTTGCTGTTAAATCTCTGTTCTTAGTATATCTGTATCCAACTTGCCATTTTCCTTTTCTTTAAAGGTTTGAAAAATGGATTTGGCCTCATGCCTTGGTCCTATGTCCTTTAAAGGAAAAAGAAGGATATGTTTGGATGCCCTTATCCTAGTCTCTGGAAACAGGCACACAATGTGCTTTTCCAGGATAATTTGCAGACAAATGAACCTTTACAGACTCTAAGCTGTCTCCCCTACTTGAGTTTGGCTGATAGTTTTATACACAGGAGTTTTGATTAATTGATGTCAAGAACCTGGAAGATCTGAGATTCTACCCTCTTGTAAGTTAATAAGTAAGCCTGCCAAGGTTTCATGGATGCTGGCACAGGACTGGCGTCTCCTGTGTGAGAGACAGCGACTTCATTACTGACAGCATTGGCAGTGGCCAGAAACCTGGCAGTTTCTGGTGCCAGGGTGACACAACAGGGCCGGGTAACACCTGAGTGGGCAGTGGGTGGGGTTATAGGAGAGGACTGCCGAGCTTATGGAATCTTGAACTTTTACCCTGGGCCAAGCAAGCTGGCTCTGTGCTCTGTGAGGGCGGCACAATCTCTCTGTCTCAAGGCTGTTCACTGAACAAAAATCCTTGAAAAGATCATCTGGAACAAGGACAGTCAGTGCTTCTACTTTTGAGATGTGTAGAAACACCAGCCTCCCACAGAGAATTGTCTCCTTCAAAATAAGTCAGAAATGACACAGAGAGAGCTCCTGGAAGGGTCAAGCAACTTGTGAGATTCTTAGACCCCATCTCAAATATAACAAGTGAGTACACAGTTCCCTCATTTGTCACTGAGCGTTCGCTATCTTTTTTTAAAAAATAATTTTTTAAAAATTTTTTACAGACTGCATTTTGATTCACTGTACACAAATGGGGTACATCATTTCATTTTTATGGTTGTGCACGATGTAGATTCATACCATTCGTGTAATCATACATGTACATAGGGTAATGATGTCTGTCTCATTCCACCATTTTTCACACCCCCTCTCCCTCTCATTTCCTTCTACATAATCTAAAGTTCCTCCATTCTTCTCTCACTCCCCACCCAAGGCACACTTGTACATTGCTGGTGGAGTTGCAAATTGGTGCAGCCACTCTGGAAAAGCAGTGTGGAGAATTCTCAGAAAACTTGGAATGGACCCACCTTTTGACCCAGTAATCCCACTCCTTGGTTTATACTCAAAGGACTTAAAATTAGTGTTTGCTATCTTAACAAACAACCCCACAGCTTAGTACTTCTCATCCTCCACCCCTCACAGTTCTGTTGCTCTGCTGGGTGGCCCTTCTGGCTCTGCAGTCTCAGTTGCTATCCACTGGGTTCTTGCATACATCAGCTGCTGCTGGTCCTTGGTGGTTCTGGTCCGCCGACCATGACCACAGAGGCAAATAACCAAGTATCTGCTGTCACCCAGCAGACGGGCCCAGGCAGGGGAAGAAGCTAAGGCTATTTTTGAGTAATCTTCCACACCCAGATCACAATGGATTACTTGCCTCTCCTCCTCTAGGTCTCATCTCCTCTGAGAGGCTGTTCTTTTCTCTCTTATCCAGTACTGCCCAGACCTGATCTGCTTCGCTTCCAAGACAGAGATGTGTGTTCAGGGTGGTACAGCCGTGGACTGCCTGTTCTCTCTAGCCTCCAATCTTTGCTCCTGCCCCAGAACCCAATTTCATTTTCTTCATAGTCCTTACTAGATTCTGAAATTATTTACTTACTTGTTCATTTAAGTGTTTGCTGTTTTGTTCCTCTAACTACAAAGAAAGTTTAATAACTTACCTTCATCAGAGAAGTAACGAAAGTACACATTGATAAAAACCTATTAGCTGAAGGATTACCGGGAAAATGGATTTGGTCATATTTATGGAATTTGTGGACAACCACAAAAATATAAATTAAACTCTTGCACTGATAGCAAGAGAGATGGAGTTACTGTGGGAAAGCTATGCAGAAGAAGACAGAAAAAGGTGGCCATCAAACTTGTATTTTCCAGATGGCAAAGACTTCAAGATTGGGACCAACATCTTTTCCTTCAACTGAATGATTCAATTTATTAGACTCACCTTATGGGGCTCTTTAGGTTTTCTCTTTTCTTTTCTTTCAGTACTGGGATTAAACCAGGGGTACTCTATAACTGGGCTACATTTCCAGGACTTTCTGTTTCTTTTTATTTTGAGACTGGATCTCAGTAAGTTGCCAAGTTGCAAGGCTAGCCTCCAATTTAACAATCCTCCTGCCTGGGTCTCCAGGGTCACTGGGATTACAGGCTTGTGCCACCAAGCCCGGTAGTTCATTAGCATTTTAATGAGGGAAGAATTTTATTTCTGGGGTTAGGTACCCTATGATCTTAGGAGTTGAAGACTTAGAAAAAATAGTGAGCTCTTTATAACATCAGTTAGTCTTTATATAAATCACACCTGACCTTGCTTCAAAGTCCAGGGAAGGACAATGATATTATTATTTTCCTCTCCTTTACTCTCACATGATGACTTGTTTCATGTTTCATGCTTGTGGAGTTTAGCGAGTTCTGGCTATATTAAGTGGGGTTTAACCATGTCTGCATGGATTGGAAACTCAATCCTGGTACCAAAATCTGCATTAGCCAGAGTTCGCCCAGAGAAGAAGAACCAGTAGGAGATCCATATCTATATATTTTTGTACATGTATGTCAGCATATCTCTATATCTGTATTTATCAATATATGCCTGTATTTATCCATCCATCCATCCATCCATTTATTTGTTATAAAAAATTTACCTGTGTAATTGGTGCTGGCTAAGGACTTTTGAAATCCATAGGACAAGTCATCAGGATTAGGTCATGGGCAGGCTGGAACTCATAGGCATGGTTCAATGCATACAAAGCATTTTTAAAGTCTTAGCTCCTTTTTTGAACACCAGAAAGCTGATCAATCAGGTCCATCCACATTTTTCAGGAGAATCTCTTACTTAAAGTCAACTTCAGGTAAATCTGCAAAATATCTTCATAGCAACACTTAGATTAATGGTCGACTGAGTAACTGAGGACTATGGCCCAGCCAAGTTGACACATGAAAAAGTCATCATTGCAGGGTCTGGGTTAAGTGAAATGGTCGAAAGGGGCCCAACCTAGAACTTAAGAGATCTGAATGTATTCCTTGATACCTCTTTGGAGACTGCTGGAGAGTAAGATAATTCAATAACCTATTAGTGTTCTAATATAATAGTAATCATCAAATAAAATAGTAACTGACCCCAACTGTGACCCATGTAAAAAAGACTGAGGAGTATTTTTGAGATTCTGAGGAATATTGAACTTAAACTACAGGGGCCAGAAGGGGTGGGACCCAAGCAATGCTTTGGGAGCTGTGGATTGGTGACTTGTCTATGATTTCATAGGCATTTATTCTCGAGTCTTGAACATGCCACTTCATCTTCCTTACCTCTCTGTTCTTCACCTGCGAGTAACTATTTCTCCCAGCAATATGTTAGCTTAATTTATACCTTGGAAAATTCCACATCTCCATGTCCATATGTACGCACAAGTACATACGCATACGCCATACTCCACACACACACGTGTGCATTTACACATCAAGAATTCCTAAAGAGGAATTCACGCAAAGGGAAATTTGAAGTACAGAAAAACTGAAGTCAGTAATCTTGGAAACTGGCATGACTGTACATTGTTCTTTTTGGATACCATTGGAAAATGGGCACCCATGCAACTTTGGGTCAGAGTTAGAATGTGTACACTGATAAATATTTCACATATATATGTTATATGTATATATATACTATCTATCTATCTATCTCTCTATATATGTTTTAGTTGTCAATGGATCTTTTATTTATTTTTTTGTTTATATGTGGTGCTGAATATTGAACCCAGGGCCCCACACAGGCCAGGCAAGCGCTCCATCACTGAGCCACAACTCCAGCCCCTGATAAACATTTCTTAGGCACAAAACACCTTATTGGTTCCTGGGAAACTGCTTTGGCTTTTTTTCTGAGCCCTCCCAATACTTCAACTCCTTCCAGTGCCTCATATCGCATTAAAATGGAAAAACCTTCCTTTTGTTTAATATTAGAGGTAGGCTTGAAATGTAAAGTGTACCTGGGAGAGTTATGAAGTTGAGCAGCGTGTTCATACCAAGAGGAAGTGACAGATTACTCCATGCCTTTTTCAGATGTTGTTGAGAGATGGGGATGCCTTTATGGAAGACTCAGTGGAAAGGAGCATCCACTAGTTCTTGGAGAGATGGGAGCTGAGAAAGATGGCAGAGGTTGAATAGGCAGCTGGGTTGAGCGACAGCCCAAGTGACCCGCAACGCAGAAGCTTTAGGAAGTTCTGCAGACACACACTGTTTTTAATCCTTATTCAAAAATCAACTGTATTCCTTCTCCAGCGTAGGAGATCTGAGGAGAGCTTTCACACTGGATTGGTACATCACTGGCATCCTTCAAGCGGGGAATTGCTGGAAGGCGGGAGCCATTTGCATCTATAAAGCGGCCATCTGCCATTGAGGACCCAGCAATGATGAAGGGACATCAAAGCATGCCTTGCAGTTGTAGGGTTGTCCTTCCCATTCTGGCTGTCTGCATTCTTTAGTGGGGAAAACTCATCTTCCCGTAATACCTAGAGAGTTCCATGCGCCTTTAATCTTTGATGAGAATGGAGCCCATGAGCTGGTGATAAATGGCATATGAACCATCTGCCAAGTTCTACCAAAATAGGAAATAGCTTTTATTTTCGATAGACCAACTGTGAACCTACAGGACCTCTCCTGGAAGACTGAAGTTTGAACACTCATAGGATTTCATTTTGCTTGTTGAACTGTTGAAACCACTATAAACTTTCCAAGATTCAGATGACTGAATTTCAGATAGTGTTTTTATTATTCTCAACTCACAGAAGGTCTTATTTATATTTTTCAATTATATGATTTTCTTCCAGCCAAGGAAAACATTGACCATCCAGAAAATGTCCTATACCTTACCTACAGTCAGGATGTTCAACGTCACTTTACTTGGAGCTGAAAGCATTTGTTTTCGAAGTTGTACATAGTAATAATATGTCATGTACATGTCAGAAGGTTTTTATGGTACTAAAAGTTTGTTTTATTTTATCAAGCATTAAACTTTTTTAAGAAAATAATTGGACAGTAAAATAAACTTAAAGAAAAACAATAGTAGTCATTTTTTTTTGCCAGTTGAATTCTTGCTATTATAATGAGTTTAGACCGGATTTATTTGAGTTTTAAAAGGGAAATTGACCAAGAACATAGCTCTTCCTTTTCAGGCTATAACTCCCAGAGGTAGATATAAACAAATGCTGGTGGCGGGTCTTTTTGGCAAAGCCATCCCAGGATTTCCTCAGGGGACAGGAAGAGGGTTGAAGTCCTTAAAATTTATCTTTAGGGCAAAATAAGCCCAAGCCAACTGGGCTTGGCCATCGACTCTCACAGAGGCAGATTCCGTGTTTGTAATATGATGATAAAGGTCCAGGGCTGGCTCCTTCTGCCTGTGGTATGAGTCAGCCCATCAGCATGTGTGCTGGGATCCACGTGGCCCCATATCTGTATCCATGTGGGATTGTGTGGTTGGGTAAAAGATCCTTGGGACATCATGGGGAAATATTTTTCAAAATCAGGAGCTTCTGAATGAATGAACACATTGAGGTGCTGGGAGGGTGTGCAGAGAGGACCTAGGGCTGTCCCCAGGCCTGGCCTTGTGTCATTCATCCATCTGGCTGTTCTGAGTTGTAGCCTTTATGATACACCCGTGAACATAGCAAATGAAAAATCAAATATAAAACTACTTAAAACAGATTTTTTCAATCTTTAAAGATTTTTAAAATTTTAAATGCTGAAACAATTAGAAAGGGCTTTGATTATCATTTGAAAACAAAGCTCAGGAGAGTTTTTCAGAAGGAGAAAGAATGGGGCTAGAAGAGCCTCTACTACAATTCTCTGAAGTCAGAGGTCAGTTAGTTGTCTCAGGATTTTTAGTGGAATTTTACATAATAGTCCTGCTTTTTTGGACACTTCTCATGCTGAAGTGCTAAGCAAAAGCTTAAATCATATTTTAATTGATTTAAACTGTTATTTTATCAGGAGCCTAATCTGGGTAATGCCAAATCCTGTGTTCTCCCAACCCAGCTTTGGGACTCCTGACGTGGTCAAAGGGCCAGCTGTGTGTTTGTATATGAATTTTATACATGCTTTTTATGTCAACATATTATTTATTTACAAATGGCATACATATGTATACAGTGTGTGTTTGTGTGTGTGTGTGTGTGTGTGTGTGTAGGTTTTGGCTGTAGGTATTTGCTTCCTGTCCAGGGTGCCGGCTACAGCATTCTTGTATCTGCTGATTTGATGCTAATACCAAGACATGGGTTTATATGTCTGGTGAACCTGTTGACACTACTCCTCGAGTATAGGACTGGAGAACAGTGGTGGTGACCATAGGGACAATGGTCCAGTGGCTCTGCCAGTCTCACACATGCAAGTAAGAGACTGTCTCCTTCCTGTCTATGTTCCAGAAGATCATACCCACCAGTCCTGTGTTCTCTTCATCAGCATGCCAGAGATCAACAAAGTGATGTTAACAGAGAATGTCAAGTTCTTCAGTTGTATAGTAAGTCTATAAACAATTCTTATTGGTCAACATGTCTCAGCCTCCTATCATAGCAATTTATTTATTACTCATAGGGACTGAAATCCAGTCAAAGAAATTGAATAGCCTGAGGGACTAGTTTCTCCAGATATACAGACAATATCTATGCTATTGCCTAGAATTTATGTAGTGCTTTTCTTCAAGGACCCCTATGTGCTTTTTTAAAAAATATATTTTTAGTTGTTGACTGACCTTTATTTTATTCATTTATTATATGTGGCACTGAGAATCAAACCCAGTGTCTCACACATGTTAGTTAGGCAAGTGCTCTACCACTGAGCCACAACCCCAGCACCCACCATGTGCTTTCAAAGTAACCTATTTATCCTCAAGTATCCTGGAGAGGGCGTTTAGTCAATACCGTGTTCTTCTGCAGGAGGAAGCAAAGCAGAGATAGTGTCTGAAATCACAGGAGACCAACAGCAGATCTGGGACGAGCATGTAGAACTCGGCACACCAGGCCACTATACACTTTAGCAGGTGATGTTAGCTTTAAGGTGGCTCCCTTTTGAATGGGATTGGCAAATATATGAATGACCCTGGGTGTTGCAGGTCCTTGCTAACTGGTCGTGGTGTTCTTTGCCATTGATCCAGTTTGTAGCCCTAGAATCCTTCCCAAAAGTACTCTGTAAGCAGTTGTTTAGTCAGCCTTGGAATGAAAATTGAATTCTTTCTGTCATTTATGATCAGAAGTTGGGCTGAAATGCTAGCCTGGCCTTGTCTTCTACCTAAAGTATCTGCATCAAAATTCCAAAGTGGCCAGTCGGGGTTTATTATTCTGAACTGACCTGAAAATGCTATAATGTTAGTTGTCGTTGATTTCACATTAAAAAAAAAAAAAAAAAAATGATGTGGAGAATAGGAGGATATGGGACCGTTCTGTAGAGGAGTGAGGGTCCCCTCTGGAGCAGGACTTTGTTGTTACTATAAAGGAGTATCAGGACTGAGGTGAAAGCCATTGCCTGGCCCAGTCAGCTCAGATATTTTATACTGTTAATTTTAAAGACACTTTGGGTTGTGTGTGGAAGTCAGGTTACTTCAGTGTTGGGCTGAAGCTGTACAAAATTAAATAAAGTAAAGGGTTCCCTTTTTTGATGGAGGATCAGTCTAGAAACTTGAAAGGTCAGGATCAAGTGGAAAATCCAGGACAAGTCACTATCTGCTCTACAGCCCAGGAAGGGAAGGAACGATTTTTCTTTTTTTTATTTGAGGAAAAGGAAAGCAACCAAGATTTGCTCAACTTAAGGATATAATTAACTGACATTTTTTTTTTTTTTTTTTGAGAGAGGCAAGTTTCTCTTTGACAGATTTTTGTATCCCTGAATTTGGAAAAATGACATAAGAAAATCAAGATCATTTGAAAAGGACTAATTATAACGACTTCACCTTTGAATTGACACTGAGTGGGTGGCAGAGGTGGAGACACCCTTATAACTTCAATATTTCCAGGTCTATAAAATGGAGAAGTGGAGACAGACATTTTTAGCATGTAGCATGGTGACAACCACTAATTTTAAAATAAGCACAGACTGCAAAGCCCACTGATCTCCAGATGTCTAAGACAAGAGCTTCTGGAGTTATCTAAAGCTTTCGGCTTTCCTCAGGGCTACCCCATGTAAAACTGTCAAGGAAATTCAGTTTCCCATTCTGATGCATGAATCCCTAAAACGTGAATATCATTGCATCCCAGGCTGTCCATTTTCTCACCCCGTCTGTCCCCTAGTTTGGGGAGAAGTGGCCTATGAGGAGCTAACCCTTACTTTGTAGCTCCATTCTGATCCCATTTCTTTCTTCCTTGTCTTCTCCCACCCGAGACCTGCTATGGGACACTCACTGGTGCCTATGTCCTGACCTTGCCTATGTTCTGACCTTACGAGTTCTCAGGGAATCATGACAGACTGCAGCCTTACACTTCCCAAGCAGCCTGGTGACAAGTTAACACAGGCTTATGCGGACACTCAGGAGGAGTTTCTGCACAAAAGAAGTTTTGCAGGGGTAGACAGGGCACTTCTTCAAAATGCTGACTTCACTCTGATTCTTTACCAGTCGTAGACCCTGCTTCTTGCAGTCCCAAATACCACTTGCACCTCCTGTACAAGGACCCATAGTAAAAACTGCCTGAATCCACTAATGTGATAGAGAAGGCTGGGAATAGCCTTTGGCTCTTCCACCCTGACATTGCATAGTACATGACTGGATGTGGTTCTGCTGGAGATAGGTGCTCATGGAGCACTTCCTGCAGTTAGACTCTGACTGCTGTTTGGTGCTCTTTTTATTTTTTTTTAATGTATTTTTTTGTTGTAGAGCTTTTCTTTTTTTAATCGATTCTTTTTAGTTATACATAACAGTGGACTCTATTGTGACATAACTATAAAAACATGGAATATATCTTGTTCAAATAACTATGGGTAAATGGTGTTCTTTTACTGTGACTCCAGTTCTTCCCCTCCCAGAAAAGAAATACCATGTTTTACTTGCAAAACAACACTGGAGTAGAAGTGAATGAGAACCCAGTGAGTAGAGTTCCTTTCTTTCATGTTTTCCTGGAAGCCTCCAAAAGGAGACTTTTTTTTTCAGGATATGATTACAGGATGTTTGAATAAAATTTGAAAATAGCTATAGCAAGTAAAGGATTTGAATGCCATTTGTCCTGGGTGTGGCAGAAGGCAAAACTTTTGACTAGGTTAGGAGGAAGCTGAGCTTCTTTGGGACCTGATCACCCAGGCAGCCTTTGGAGGGAGCATGGTGCTATCTTGCCTTGACTTCCATCCATTGGAACTGACTTTGGACTCCTGGACTCCAGAACTGTGGGAGAACAGATTTTGGTTGCTTCTAACCATCACACTTGAGATCATTTGTTACAGCAGATATAGGAAATTAACATATACCCCATTCAGTGACCTGATTACTCTCAACAGGAAACCAAGGCTCAGAGAGGTTGAGTTGCCAACCCCAGTCACTGCTTCGGAAGTCATCCGAGAAACTGGGAAGAAGCTTGCTAAGCGGTTACTCAGTTCTGCTCTGTTTTCCAGGCTTGCTGAGCCCCCAGGGAGGGGAGGAGGTTCTGATGCAGTTGTAGTTCTTGCTCCTGTAGTTCTTGCACCAACCACCAGCGAAACAATCATGATGATGGAGTTGTTGGTTCCCCCTGGTGCAGTCAGAACATATTTTTAAAATTCCATTGGTGGACCTAGTTCTTCCCCTTTCCAGGTTCCATTATGTTTCGTGATGTTTAAGGCTGTTTTTAAGTAATAAAAACCCTGCCATCTGTGATCACCATGTGGCCCAGTGTAAGGACTGGCACTTTCAGCCCATTTCAAGTTGTTCTTCCCTTGCCAAGATCCCCTGGAGCCTGGTGGTTTGCCTCAGGCTACTCCTCCCCCTTTCCCAGCCTCAGTCTGACCTCCAGGGCAGCAGCAGCAGCAGGCAAGAGGAGAGAAAGGGCCTGGGAAGTTTGTACTTGACTAATACTGTCAGGAACTGGCCTTTTGTTCTTGGGTCTGGCAAGTGTTTCAAGCAGGCTCTTTTCTCATTTGCCCTTCTGTAGGTCTTCACATGGCTCTTCTCCACACCTACCTGCTTCAAATTTAATCGATTGATTCAGCAAGCACTTATTAAGCATATCCTACGCCCAGGGTACTATGACTGACAGGTCTGGTCCGGCTCTCACCCCTGTGGCACAGTAGAATTTGACTCTGTTGGATTTGGGTAGTACCTGGGCATTGGTATTTTCTAAATTTGCCCAAGTGAGTCTCATGTGCATGTAAGGTTTAGGACTGCTCGTTTATATTATTGATTCAATTTGTGGAAACCAGTCTACTCAAGTGCATTGTAGTTAGCTTGTGGTTCTGAGCTTGGCTGTGAAAGTGCATTCTGTCAATCTTATTCAGGGGGACTGACTAGAGGCATGGCATCTTGTAACGTACAACAGGCAAGGGTGCAGTCATGGAAACCGACACAGAGATATGGGAATGTAGGCAAGGAGATGAGCTCCTAAGACAACACGGGAATTGGGAGAAATTTTATTAAGGCTTAAAAGAGGGCAGTTCTTCTTAAACTGTAATGCACATATGAATTGCTTGATCTTATTAAAATATGGCTTCTGATTCAGTAGAGCAGTATCTGAGAGTCTGTGGTTTTAAAAAGCTCCCTGGTGATGAGGATGCTGCTGGTGTATGGAGCATACATGGCTCTAGAAGCTGTAGCTATTGTACTACTTAGTTTTCATGTTGGTCTTCCAGGGATTTCTTCCCTAAAGATATTTTTTCTCTGATTTTATAGAGAAGGACAAATGGAAATTTGAATTTGGCTTATGGTCATTTGCTTTAAGATATGATTTTCCCAAATGAACCACAGCACACACACTTGGACAATGGAGAATTAGTTCAAGAGCTGGAGCCCTTACTTAGCCCAGTTCTACCCTTTGGAAATGACATGGTGAATAGCTAGAGTGTGGGCTTGGGGTCATAGGACTGGGTTCAAATTGCTACTGACTCTTCCTAAACAGCAAGTTGACTGAACCTTCTGAGTTTCAGTTTCCACATATAAAATGGGGATCATAATCCTTTCCATCTGTAAAATGGGTTGTTGAGGAAGTCGTGGTATCACACCTTTCTGAAGCTGCTGTCATGGTGCCCAGTATGGAGTGTGTCCTCATTTAATATCTGTTATCCTTAGACCATGCACTAGCAACTATGACAGACGCTGTCAGTAGATGTGAGTGAGGAAGGGAAGAAAACCATAGAGGACAGCACGCTGATGGCTCCATGGAGGAGCTGACCCTCAGCCCAGAGGTGCCTCAGTACCAGGAGACCGGGGAACACCCTGCTCTCTTTGTGTTCTCATTGTGCATAGGAATCACCTCTTGTTTTCCAGACAGATGATTAGTTTCCACAAGTTGAAAACCCAGCATGCAGTCCTCCTCCACAAAGGCTTGGTTTGGAATCACTTTTTTTTTTTTTCCCTATAGGAATTGAGCCGGAAGGCAAGATGGGTCTATTTTGGCTTCAGGGAAATGCCCTTTAAAATAGGCAAGGGTTCAAAATGCCTTTGGGGTAATTGATCTCTCTTTAGGAAGGAAAGAGAAATTGCCCATCGATTCAGTAATTCTAACTGGAAGAATGGAAGGGAGGGAGGGAATAAGGACACAATTTTGTAGCCCCAGAAGGGAGGGAGGAGCAGGATTCTAGCTCTACTAAAATTGATTTCAGGGTAACAGTTCTGGTCACTCTGTCTCATAGGCCAAAGTGCACTTGGTACTCAGAGCTTCAAAAATTGAACCTTGACTCTGTTGCTATAGTTTATAGGACCAGACACAAATGCTGTTAGTTATCTTTTTTATCATTGGAAGGAGTTAACAAATTCACACCTTTTCAGAAAATATGAAATATAGTTGCTACAGAAATTGTTGCTTTAAAACAATCAAGGGTGATGTTAAAACTTCAGGGTACTGAGAAACTAGAGGTCTCAATACAGCATATTTTCCAACAGAGCTATCGCATCTTGTTTGACTGATGCACAAGAATCTGCTGTGATGGAAAGAGGACAGTCACATCAGTTGTCCCACATGTGGGCGTTGAAATGCATATTTCACAGGAGGAGCTGACTTCCCCAGAGTGCTTCAGGGCTGCTTCTTGGTGACAGCATGACACCTGTAGGATGATTTGCATGCCTTCTGGAGGAAGGCAGGAGAGAGCTAAGCCTGCTGTTTCCTCACCACCTTCTTCCCTCTTGAATTCATCCTCCACACTTCTGCCAGATATTTTTGTAGTTACCATATCTTGATTTACAAGTTGTCTTCAAGCCCCCACAGTTTCCTCCCTATTGTCTATAGGATGCATTCCAAACTTCTGAAGGCCTCACCCCTGCTCCCGCCTCCAGCTGCTCAGAGCATCCTGTTCCTGGAAGAGCACAGTGCTCGCCTCTCCCAGAGCAAGCTGTTTCCCTGCTGTCTTGTCCACCCTCTGTTTCTCTCCTGCTGCCTGTGATGCCTTCCAGTGCTCAGCACAGATGTCACCCCTACCATGGGGCCTTCCCCAGCTCCCTCGAGATCCACGAGTCTCTCTCTTTGGGCTTCTTGTAGCCCTTGCACACACCTCTTTAACAGCACTTTCCATGTGGGTTTACAATTGCTTTGTAAATGTCCCCCACTCCAGGCCTGGAGCTGTGTTCCTGGCACCTAGTGGGTCTCAGTGAAGAGATATTCATTTGGAATGTAACTAATGGGAGCCGGTGTTGTTCTGCTTTCCCCAATTTACTTCTTAAAGGTTTGTGTAACTCATCTGGCTTCATCTTATTTGTCTTTTGGAGAGGTTTTGTTGACAAATACAAGTCTATTTGGTGGGCTATTGATTGATAGCCTCTGGTTTTGGTATTTTGTGTATAAACTGTCTATCAGGAAATTGGTGCTCTTTTATTTTAAGGCCTCAAAGGACCCAAGGAATTCATCAACATGTATTATCTATTTGGGATTTTTGTGCTTTGGAAAAATCAGATGGAACTAAAAGAAAAACCAGGTTAATTTGGTCTGGGAGATAATATGAGCTAAGTGCTGAACTGTGGGTGGTGGGGTTCAGGGCATGTTTCCTGAGAAACACTTTGGCTTATTGAACATTTTAAGTGGAAGGACTTTGAGAAACAGCAGACCCTCATGTTAGAGTTGCCCTCCCCATACTTGGAGGAAAGGAATGTTCTTATCCACAAAGGTGACTGGACATGCCTTGCTCAGTTTCCTGTTACAACTCTTTGTTCATACCCTTTTGTCCTCACATTTTCCAAAACTTTCCATTCTTCATCAAACCTAGTATAAAAATGTTCAGGCCAGGCATGGTAGCACAGGAGGATTGCAAGTTCTAAACTAGCTTCAGCAACTTAGCAAGACCCTTGGCAACTTAGAGAGACTGTCTCAAAATAAAAAATAAAACGGAGCTAGGCTTGGTGGTGCACACCTGTAATCCCAGCAACTTGGGAGGCTGAGGCAGGAGGATTGCAGTTTCAAAGCCGTCTTAGCAACTTAGGAAAGTCCTAAGCAACTCAGTGAGACCCTATCTCAAAATAAAATGAAAAAAGGACTGGGGATATGGTTCAGTGATAAAAGTATCCCTGGGTTTAATCCTCAGTACCAAAAAAAAAAGCTCGGGTTTAAAACTAATTTTTAATTTTTGTTTTTTGTCCCAGAAGTTGAATCCAGTGGGCACTTAAGCACTGAACCACATCCTCCGCCCTTTTTTTTATCTTATTTAGAGACAGGGTCTCACTGAGTTGTTTAGGGCCTTGCTAAGTTGCTGAGGCTGGTTTTGAATTTACAGTCCTTCTGCCTCAGCCTCCTGAGTTGCTGGGATTACAGACGTGCACCACTGCATCCGGTTTAAAAACCAATTCTTCATTTCTTTTGAAGGTTCTCACATCAGGTTAAACTTAAATTAAGTAAATTTTTCTGTTTTTTCCTGTGGATCTGTCTTTTCTTACTGAGGCTCAGCCAAGAACCTAAACTGGGTAGAGGAAAGATTTTCCCTCCCCTACACAGGTAAAGAGAAATGCCAAGTGAGCATAATAGACTCAGTGAAGACTGGCTTCCTGATCCCTCGGGGAATATTAGGAAGAAGTGGGTAAGAGATTATTTATTTCTGCTTCAGAAATGACTCTGCCTCTTTGGAGGGTCAGAGCCTTCTGTTTCATACAAAGAGAACACACGGTTCTATTGATTTTGCAGTGCGTAGAAAAACTTCAGAAAAATTTCAGAGAATTGCTCTAGTATCTCTGAGTCAGTGGTACTGGATCAGAACTTCTCACCTCTCTGATAGAGACTCATTTAAGTTTTATAGATTTACTTCTCCAAAGAGCTCAAAGTACTGAACTGGAACTGTCATGGGAGAAGAGATGTCTCCAGAGAAGGGTCTGAGCAGTTTCCAGAGAGAAGGGAGAACTGGACCCAGAACCAGTGGGGTTCTTGACATATGTGATGGAAAAGAATTTCAGCACATGCCAAAGACACAGGTAGACAGATGTTTACTTAGGAAAGTGGATCCACATTCAAGAGAGAATGCGGGCTCTCTTGAGATTGAGAAGTCCCGCCTGTGGCAGGGATCCAGCATTTATAGAAGGGCCGTATCAGGGACTGGACCGGAGGTGGAGCCAGAGCAGAGCTGCACAATTTGTGACAGTTTTCACATGCTTGCATGTTTTCCTCATTTTACAAGGGCACGTATCAAGGCATGCAAGGGCATGTGCCAAGGGTCTGTTGCTCAAGATTTACAGCTGTGCGCTGCATCTCAGTGGTTTGTGGATGTTTCCCTTGAGATTCAGTATTTCTCTCCCTTTATCCTAAACCCCTATCTCAGTACCAAGGACATAGTTTCATTAATATTTATCCATTTGTATTTCTTATGCAAACTGATAGAGGACCAATGTTTTGTGTGGGACCAGAAACAAGTTTCTCTAAATGACTTCACTAAGGTCTAAAGTCTCATTGGTACACAATGAGAGGCTTACAACGTAGGTCCTAGGATGAGTGCAAGAAGGTTTGGAATTGGAGAGGCTGAAGAAAGACTAAACTTTTAAATATCCAGACTGTTAGTCACAACAAAGTGGTCAAGTCCTGCAGCTTTAGAATCTTGGATACTGTTGAGAAAGGCAGGCATTTACTTTTGCATTCAACATTTATTAAGCTCTTTTCATGTGTTATATCCTAAGCTTAGGCAGTAGGGTTATAAAACAAAACAATAGAAAAGTTCTACCCAATGTCTATGGACAACCATAGGCTGACTTGAAAATCCTATGTGGGAAACTCTGGCTTCCAGGTTATTAGAAATCACAGATGACAGAAACAAAGTGCTTACCACCTACATGCAGGAAAGCTCCCCCAAACAGGGGCCTCAGATGTGTTCCTATGTACAATTGAAGGGATGTCTGGGGAAGCCACTCAGTGGTATTGTCCCTAAGGTCAGGCATGGGTTATTCATATTGGTGGCCCTGCATAAAGAGACCACAGCCTTGTGTCTGCCCCATCTCCATGACCTGGGTTCCACACCTGGGAGAGCATTTGGAAGTGAGGGGCAAGGGTCCAGGACACTTAATGGGTCTTGGTTTCACAGGTGGAACTTTTCTTTAGATGGGAGGGGCTGAACTTCTCTTGTTCCTGGACAGGACCTCAGTACCCCTTCTCTCTCAGGATGCTTGAGCACAGTTTCTCTTTCCTATTTTACATGGCTGGGGATCCTTAGGGGAGAGGAAGATAATGAGCGGATGACTTGGTCAGCTCCACCCTAGATTTATAGTGGAAATTCCATTCTCTCCCCTCTTCCTAGGAAAGCATTTCCTTGAGTTTAACATTGGACTGATATAATCTAGAAGGCTGAGATGGGGCTAGGGCAGGAGGTCCAGGTCTGGAAGTCCTACTTTGGTCTAAGGCTTTGCGGGTTTGTACCCTTGGCCTGTGATACTCCCACTATGCCTGGTTCAGTCTCACTTACCAGGAGGCTCTGCTAAGCTGTGGGACAAAAGCCACAGAGAGGATCAGGTAAGAAGTCAAGGACACTGAATTCCAACCCAAAGCTGAGCTTATATACTTGACAACTTTGAACAAAAAGATGAGGGAGAAGGTGGGAACATGATGCCCTCAACGACTGTAACTTGACAATGGGGGGATGGTTACCATAGTTGCTACTCTAGGAAAAAAATCTTATAATAAAAAAAATGATAAGGACTCATTTGGAATAAATAGCTCACAATAACTGAGTCTCTTGAGTCAGTTTATTATATCTGCAAACATGAAGTCTCAGGGCTGCCATACACCCAGATGTATGTATTCTCTGTCCAAAGGATAGGTCGACTGCACACAGCATACAAGTCACTATGCCCCATGCGAGCCTTGCACAGGCCACATCCTCCTTCTGGACATCCTCAGAGCTCCTTTTCCCCAAGTGCTGCCCACTTGACTTACACTGACTCGCTGTGGTTTAAATTCTACCTTCCTCCAACTTCCCTAACCAATTTACTGCTCTCTTTAGGCAGCAATGCAGCAGGACCCTCTTTAGCTCTGGTCGTATTTGTATGGTTCAGTGACTCTGAATGCTGACTTCACGTTAGAAACACCTGGTATCTTTTAAAAAGTCCTGATGACTGAGTCCCATTCCAGACACTGCATCAACCTCTCTGGGGGTGGCATTCAGAATTGGAGTGAGAACCTATTGGTCTCTACTCTGCCTCATGCCCTTGTTGATTGTAAGCTCTTGGACCAGATGATAGTGATGTGTTAGCATCTTCTACTTCCTTGATTTCCACTATCAACCTGCTCCACATTGTACAATGCTTGGCACTTACCACCGATACTGTGACTTCTGTGAAGGCTTCTGTGGCTGAGCGACCCCAACAAGGTACTCTCCTCTCAGTCTAACATCTGAGAGAGGCTGTGTGGTAGGGAAGGAGGTGTACTTCCTATTGGTATCAGATCTTCCATTTTGCTGCCACCAGTATTCTGCACCCCCCCACATCATTTTATATCCCAGATTGTTAGTCCACGAACTTCCTAGTCAGTCATTGGTCCATTGTTATTAGCCCGTGAAATTCTACTACTTAAGAATAGCTCCACTGCCATTCTCTCTCTCTCCCTCTCTCTCTCTCTCTCTCAGACACTCTGTCTGTCCACTTAATAAAATCTCTTGTGTGAGTTCCTGCGTCCAGAGTGGTTTCTGGGTGCTTTCATTGGTGCTGTGACTTGGATGGGCTCTTCTACTGCCACTTAGGTGAGTGGAATCCCATCTGTTGCCCCAGACCCTGAGGTAGTGGTCTCATCTTTCATTTGCCCGGGTGCTTTCCTCTACATCCAGACACTGACTTCAGATTGGTGAGTTTTCCCCTAGGTCGGCTTAAACACTCCTCTGCTGACCTGAGAGATGATTGTTAATCGTCCAGTGCCCTCAAGGCAGTTGAGGAGTGAGGGTTCCCCCAGTAACAACTTTTACAGTTATGGCTGACCTCCTTAGTTGACCTTATCTGATGGGTGGGTCCCTGATCTTTATGGTGGAGATTCTCTCTCAGGGTTGAGGCTCCTCTTTGCTCTCTCTTGAAAATCCTGATGTCAGGTCCTCAACTCTCTTGGCTTTTACCCGGCACACACTGATGGTCGAGTGCTGCCTTCTCGTCTCCAACCAACTAGTTTGTGACCTCAGGACACCTTGGATACTGACTTGGCTGTGTCAGTCTCCACCATGGGATCTGGGTCCTCCATTCTGTCAGATTCACCCCTGGGGTGTCTACTAGACAATCTTAAACCCCTTTACCTGACCCCCAGCCTAAAACCACCAAAACTTATCCTTTAGAATGGCATGTAACTTCTGTGAGCGAGCGGGCAGATGGAAAGAGATTCCTTATCTTCAAGCTTTCTCTTTCTTGTGCACTAAACCTGATCTTTGTTCTTCCTGCAAACCTGAACACCTCCTTTTGGCTTCTTCTCCCCATCTTAATCCCTCCTCCACTTCTGACTTTGACTTGGTTAACAAACCACCACCATAACCTAACCAGTTCAATAGCCAGTGGCATGTCGCAGTAAGGAGTATGATATATATAGCAGCCCCATTCCTCAAAAGTGGTGGGAGACAATGTTTCACAATTTTCTGCATGCAAACCTGACCTGATTACCAGGAAAAAGGGTTAAAAAGCTCTAGGCAATTTCCCATGCCTAGCCTTGCTGCAGCCTATATTGGAATGTAGACTGCACAGGCTCAGTGAGGGACCAACCTGAGACTGAAGGAAAAAAAAAGTGTCCATTTTAAACTTCTCCTGGGCTGTAAGACAGAACTCTCTCTCTCTCTCTCTCTCCCTCTCTCTCTCTCTCTCTCTCTCTCTCTCTCTCTCTCTCTCTCTCTCTCCCCCTCTCACCCCCTCACCCTGATTTTCTCTTTCTTACTCTCTCATGCTATAATTAATGGCCATTATCATTTTTTCTCTTAGGACTCTTGTTTTGTTTTGTTTTTCTTAAATGCTATATTTTTCAAACTCACAATTTTGATCCTACATACCTAGGTTAATGTTTTTCTGATCAGTTCTATTTTTTATTCAACTCTGAAGTTTTTTTTTTTTAAACATCTATAACATTGCAATGGAGATTCATCTACAAGGTCTTTGCTTTTTGTGTTGTGTGTATATCGCATTGTCATGTATGTGCATCCAAGTACTTAAAGTATAAGTCTCTCTATGTAGTCATAATCAAAAGTGACACAAATAATGAGTGCTCATAAAATTAAAATTTAAAAAAATGGATCCATATACCCTTAATGCATGTGATTTAAAAAGGTTCAATTTAAATTGGGTAAACAAATGAAGGTAAAATGTATAATGTACAAGTCTCTAGGTGGTCAAATTAATAAAATGTTGATATCTGTAAAATGTCTAATATCAATCATTTCTAGGACTTTTCTCCCACAGGAAAGAGATAGCAGATACTATTCAACACACTTGTCTGATATATTGGTTTTTACAGTAAAATCAGTAGATTTGACATGCATGGGATTGCTCAGATGTGTTTGCTAGAGACATCTGATTAATTTACAAAGTTAAAATGCTAACTTCTTGAATTCCATGGGGTAACATACTTAAACATTGTTGGTGTTTTCATAGATTGGTAAATAAAAAGGGTTTAAAATGGTTTTGTGTCATCACTAAAAACAAGGTTACTAAAAGTTAAGTCCTAACAGGTACAATTCTATATACAAAAGGATCCAAAAGATTCAACTGTGTTTCAAAATATTTAATCTTATTAAAATGGAGTAATTTATCTAAATTCAGTAATTTCATAAGGGCTGTTTCAAAATGTGAACAACTGATAGGAAAGAGAAAATAAAAGGTTCTAGGTATGGAAATATATTTAGTAGAAGGGAAAAAATGTTTCTGGGTAAGAAAGTGCTTATGTGATGAAATACATGAGTGTCTAAGTAAGTGCTAAGACTTTAAGAACAAACAACCTAAATTAATTTGAGATAATAAGCCATCACCTATAGGACAGATAATATTGACCCCAATTAAATAAAAGGGGATAAGTGATTATAAAGTCATAAACATTAGAGTTAAAGCCCAGTACTCTTACCTTATGACCGGTGAGACTGACTTGCTGGATGTTTAAGATCAAGTTTAAGATCAAGGGCCAGTGTAACACAAAAGGGTCAAGAAAACCAGTATTTGGCTCTTGCCATCTGAGTCAGCCTGAACCCAGAGCTCCTCTAAGGAGCTTTGCAACCCTGGGCCTCCCGATCAGGGAGATTAATGAGACCACTAGAAGGTGAAAAGCCAATCAGTGCACCTGCTGAAAGAGGAGGGTCATTAGAAAAGGTAGACATCCCTGATGCTTCCAAAGGAAGCCACCTCATCAAGGAGACCCTACCTAGCAAATGACACTAAAGGAGCTAAGAAGCTGCTCTCAAGTTCTCCATGAGTGGAGAACTCAGCTGACCCTTAACAGCAGATAGGACTAAACTTTGACCAACTTGGTCTTGAACACCTAGCAAAAACAGTTATAACCAAAATACAGCCATAACTGGGTTTAAAAGGAAAATTAATAAAGTTCCTTTATTGGTGCTTAAGACCTACACTTGTGTTAGCCCCAAGGATAAGTAAGATTGGAGGCCACAAAAGAGATTCTTAGGCAGGAGTGCTTGATAACCATCAAGAGAAATGGCCAGAGTCAGAAATTTTTGGTCATTTTAAGGTCTACAGATCTTCCTAAACAGGACCATGCCTGCTAAATTGAATACAGAAGATCCTACAAGATCAGATATACAAGTTCACCAACCAATCCGTCAATCAACCTCTTCTCTTTCAAGACTACCAGTCCCTGACACCAAAAGCTGAGACCTGCGATTCACTATTGACACCTCCAGCTCCAAAAACTGCTCCCATTTAAAGCCCTCCCTAAACCACCACCGTTTTTTTTTTTTTTTTTTAAATAAAAATGAGACTCTTTGCCCCTAAGCAGCAGGAAGAAGCTACAGAAGAAAGACCATTGTCCCACCCCCGGTATCTATAAAACAAGAAGGGAGGAATATTGGCATCAGATCTGCTATTTTGCTGCCACCAGTATTCTGCCCCAACCCCACACCATTTTACAACCCAGATTGTTGGCCTATGAACTTCCTAGTCAGTCAGTGGTCCGCTGTATTAGTCTGCGAAATTCCACTACTTAAGAATAGCTCCACTGCCATTCATTCTCTCTCTTTCTCTCTCTCTCTTATTTTCTCTCTCTCTCTCTCTCTCTCTCTCTCTCACCCTGTGGGCAGACACTCTACCTGTCAGTTTAATAAAATCACTTGTGTGAGTTCCTGTGTCCAGAGTGGTTTCTGGGTGCTTTCACTTCCTACCTCTTCCAGGACAAGAGGGCACTGCCAGGACCTTGCCTGGAGCTTCAGAAGCAGGAGTTATTGCAGACCAGTGGAGGAAGAATTCAGAAAAAAGGATCAATTATTGAAGAGACACTTAGATGTTGCCTGGACTGGCTGGAAGAGGTCTGAATCTGAGGATAAGAGATTTGAACTGAACCCAGAGGAGAAAGTATATATTGATCGCATCTGAGAACAAACATTGCAACATTTTCACTTGGCTAATGAACAAGCCCATTCAAGCTCAGTCAGCTTAGCCAGGTGACAGTCACTCGGGGAACTCAGCTACCCCCTGGAAACCTAGTCCAGAATGCTGGGTCAACCTGCTCCCATCTTAGAGCTGCCATTTAAATTTACTTTTATTATGAATAAAGTTTTTGCCTTCAACAGAAAACAAACAAACAAACAAACAGCATCTTAATCATGTGTCAGGGCAAGGAAAAGAAACTGAACTTGGAAGACTTGGCCCTGAGCTTGATCTTGGTGGAGTCTGAGTGATTTGCCTCTCAGAAGCTCAGTCTCCTCATCTGTAAACTGGGTTGTGATACATGCCTTAAGGGGTGACATGGGATGAAATAATGCCTTCCTGAGGAGGCAGCACACACAAGAGGTCACAGCCACTGCTTGTTTTACTGAAATTCATTTTACTGGAATCCCTTAGGGAAGACCTGCAAGAAGCCAGAATAGCCCCCCATGGAGAGTCCTCCATATTAGTGTTCCAGCCAGGGATCTAGTACCATAAACTATATAACGTAACTGAAAATGCTTCCTCTAAGGAAGGGGCTCTGATTCTTCAGTTCTATATTCCCTTTCTTCTACTCCCCCCACCAACCCCTTCCAACTCTCTGCTTGGATGTCTCTGTACATGAATCCGGAGAATCAAATTGGAAATTCTTCACAGTTTCTCCTGCAATCTAATCCTCACTCCAGGAGAGAACAGAATAAAAGATGCTTCCTTCTTGGCTTGGATGTTTTAGAATTTAAGCAATTTTTTGTTGTTGGACTGTGTGGAATTGGTAATGATAAGTACCACTGAAATAAATTATAGATAAAAGTAGGACTACAAATTAGAAGCACAAAATGTCCCAAGACAAGCATAACAGATAGAATAAGAGCCAGGCAACTAACCTCAGCCTGCTATCAATAGTGTGGAGGCTGTATTTTCTTGACACAAGATCAGAAGGTGGTTAATGCTTTGGGACTGAATTTAAAATTTCAAAATATGAATAAGTGAATAGAGCAAGGTTTCCTCTAATAATTTCTGGTTAGGGTTGATTGCCATCCCCAAGGAAAAGCACATATTAATATTGTAAATTAACCTCTGACAGGGGCAGAAACTTAAGAATGTCAATGTTTTCCCAGGGGTAATCCATGTGCTCTCCAACTAGAACCCAGTGATTCTTAGTCCTTTGCATGTTTGAATAATGTGTGAAGTCCATGCCTCACCCTAGACTAATGAAATCAACTGGCCTCATTCTAAACAAACTAAATCAGAAAAATGCCACTTCAGTATTTTTCCATAATTCTTCAGGTGACTCCAAGGTGTAGCCAAGTTAAGAACCGTTGGCTTAATTTGTGGATGGGACAGCTGATCTCAACTTTTGTCAATATCCTCCTCCTCACAAAGGAAAAAAGGGATAATTCTGGGCTCAAAATCTGATTATTAAGAATCCATGGGGAGCGACTTTTGCGGCATGTCGTGTATGTGATGTGGATGGTCTAGCAAAAGGTGGAGATAGGTAAGGAAGCGTTGTTACTCCTCTGAGCCTAATGAAGTATAAGAGAAGTTGACCAGTAGTCCTATGCTTCCAACAGCTTACTGGGAAATATGGTGTTATCAACTATATGGGTTCACCATGTATGGTGTTATAGTTAACTTGTGACCCTCCTGTCAGCTTGTGGCCTATCCCGTCTTCCCAGAGTCAGGAGTTTGCAACAGGGTAACTGGGCGGCTGTCTATGCCTTGGCTTCATTGGAGGCCCTTGTCTATGGACCCAAGGCATTGGCCAAAAACAAAACCAAGAGCGGGAGAATGGAATGAAGGGCTCTCTCCATTGACCACTGCAAACTCTGATCACCTTGGGATTTAAAGAAACAGCCCTGCCTCAAGTCATGCATTCCTTGTTTTTCTTAATGTTCATGAATTCAAATAACCACAAATCTTAGAAGAACTTGTAGGGACAAAAAAAAAAAAAAAAAATTTCACTCACCTTTGGCTCATTGGTTGGAGCCCTGCAATTTAGACTGACAAAATTTAGCTTAATAAGAGAAAAACAGAAGTTTGTTAGCATGTGCATTGTGAATACACGTGGGATTACTTAGAGATGAATATCTGAAAGAGGTGGTGAGAACTTGGATTTGTATATTCACAAGGGGATAGTAACTTTTAAAAGAAGTGGCACAACAAAGGAAAAGGACTTCAAAATTCTAGAGGTGGCAACCTGTGGGAACATAAATATATGGGGGAAACTAATGAATGTGAGGGCTGGAGCGGGAGGTTTGCCTATGTAGATGTCTCTGGTGCCACCTCTAGGCTGATATAGAGTTCTTCAGGTATCACTTCTGCCCTTCCTGATAGATAGAAGTGGGGGATACCTTTACAAATTTATGTCCTGCTTTTAGGCAAATGAAGGAGTGCAGAGAGATTTTCTTGCATCTGCTTTTTCTCAATTGCTTTCAACTCAAAATAACCCTTTAGCTCAGTGGTAGAGTGCTTGCCTAGCATGCATGAGGCACTGGGTTTTTATCCTCAGCACCACATAAAAATAAATAAATAAAATAAAGGTATTGTGTCCATCTGCAACTAAACGATAAAAAAAAATTAAAAAATTAACCCTTTTGTTGAAGTGGTGTATGTCATTTTGGAGTTGCATATTCTGCTTCCCATTAACCACAGCTGGGATAAACCTCTGTTAGATAAATGTCTCTCAAAGGCCTGAGTTCTGGGTAGAGCTGGACCTCAGGTGAGGGTACTCCACCTGCCCTGGTGCCATCAGCTAGGTGTGGGTGGAGGTGGGATAATTCCTGGTAAAGCCAGTCACAACTTGATTGTCATGAGAGTGGCCTAGTGCAGATTAGTATAAATGTGACCCTGCCTGAAATGTCTGATGTCTTTGAAAATATTCAGCTGTCCTAATCTTATAAGAAGTTACAGCCTGAGGATAAGAACAAGAGCCTGCTATAAACTCCACCTTCTTATTCGTAGACCCTTTGGTGATTTTCCATCCATGTACTAAATTACTAGTGTCTAGACTCAAAGTTATTATTCCAGACCTGAAGCAACTAGTGAGATAAAGCAGGAAGCCCTGAAATTCTGGGGTCTTCTTGTTTTTAGCTCCTATATATAATATCCTCTTGAAGCAAAATATTTTTGGAAAGTGCTCTCCAGACTTGATCTGTAGCTAACCATCTGGAAAATATGGGAATGTGTACTGCCAGAATAAATATATCTCTGCTACAACTTGAGCACTTGGCCACATATTACTAGGCAAGAGATAAGAGAGACAGCTTGTAATGACATTGCTGTACCACAGAGCAAAGTTTGTTTTTGGTGAAGCTGTACTGAGTTGTGAATTATAGAAGTAGTCATAAGGAATCCCATAGACATATTGGACATATTTTTAAGATGAAAATATCCTAGGCTGGGATATAATTTATTTGAAAATCAAGTACTCATGCTTTAAAATCAAAGAATTAGAGCAGAGTGTACAAGAAACAGGAGTAAAAAAGCAAAGATGACTGGTTTTCTCCATACTCTTTTCAAAATCAAAATGGCAACAGGAGCCAGAGTTCCAACAGAGAAGTGGAAAGAGCACCATACTGGGGGTCAGGAGACTGGCTCCAGCACAAACTATGTAACAAACTGTTATATGGGTGCTAGCAAGTGATTTTAATTTTCCTTACCTCAGACTGTTCTTTGGTTAATGGAAACTAATAATGGATTTGTTGGGAGAATAAATTGGTCTTGATCTATCAAATTGTATAAGTGTATTCTACTGTCAAGTACAACTAATTAGAACAAGTAAAATAAAAAAAATTAAAAATTGATCTAAAAAAGAAAGAAAGTAACAATGGCTGCCCAACCTCACAGTAGTGTTGTGAGAATCCAGGGAGAGGTATAAATTACTTGAAAAGGATAAAGTACTATACAAATGTAAGATTATCAAACTCAACTACCTCCTTCCTATTCTCTAAGCATATTTTACTTAGTTTCATTATGCTTTGGTCTAACAAAATATTGTCTCAGCTGGGAGAGGGATCTGCTTGTAATACCAGATTGAAAAAGTCTAATTGGGTTGGTCTGACTGATCAGATAAAAGCCATTGTTCCTCATGACATTTTTGATTGAAGAGAATGACTTTTCTAGAAAAAGGAAGTTTGTGCTTCATCCCAGGCCATGTATGTGCTCCTGCAACAACTGCTGGAGAACATAACCCTTTAAAAGACATGGTTTCTTGAGAAAAATCAATCTATAATATAGTTACATATGTGGGGTACTTAGCAGAGGTAGTTATGATTTGGATCTGGAATATCTCCCAAAGACTCAAGATTGGATCATGAGGACTCTGACTTCATCAGTGGATTAATGTACTGCTATAAAGCGGTGGAAACTATAGGCAGATAGGGTATGGCTGGAGGAAGGAAGTAGGTCACTGGGGGTATGCTCTTGGGCACTATATCTTTTTCCATGTCCTTTCCTTCTCCCCATCCCTCAATTTTTCTATCTTCTTCTTCGATGTCATGAAGTAAGAAACTTTCCTCTGCTATACCCTTCCACTACGATGTTCGCCTTACCTCAGGTTCAAAGCAATGGAGCCAACTGACCATGGACTAAAGCCTCTAAAACTATGAGTCAAAATAAATCTTTCCTCCTCAAAATTGTTTTTATCAGGTATTTTTGTTACAGCAATGAATCTGACTAACATAGAGGAAAAAGACTAGAAGTTATGAGTCTTATCCATAAGGATGCTTTACTTCACTGTAGAAAGGGAGATGGTATAGATATGTAGACATTGTGGCTTCTAATATAAGTGGGAATTATTCTTATTCTTCATGTAAGGACAGGACCTAGAGATAGGCAGATTCCAGGACAATCCAATGCCATCGCCTTCTAACCTGCATGTGTATTTCTTTACTTTTTTTTTTAAGCCATTTTTGGTAACTACTAGTCACTATTTCATTGCTATTAAAAATACCTGAGATAATCAACTTATAAAGACAAAATGTTTATTTTGGCTCACAAAGTTAGAGGTTCTGGTTCAAGAGCGGTTGGTCCTGTTACTTGGGCCTGTGGTAAGGCAGCACATTAGGGAAGAAATATATGGCAGTGTCAAACTGCTCACCTCACAGAAAGGAAGCAGAAAAGGAAGGAACTGGAGTCCTGTAATGTCCTTCAGGGTCATACCTCCAATGACCTAAAGATCTTCCACAAGGTACCACCTATTAAAGGTTCCACAATCTCCCAGTAGTACCACTCTAGTGACCAAGTTTTTAACACTTGGGCCTTTGTGGAGCCTTCAGGGTCAAACTATGGCATAACCTAAACCATCTACTTAGAGAACAGTTCTTGTGTCTTTTGTTCTTAGTTCCCTTTACACTATTAAAAAATGGTTGAGGCTACTAAAGAGCTTTACTTTATCTATCAACATTTATCATGTTAGATATTAAAATGAACATTTAAAATATTTAAGAATGCTGGGTTTGGTGGTGCACACCTGTAATCCCAGCAAATCAGGAGACTGAGGCAGGAGGATCAGAAGTTCAAGACCAGTCTGTGCTATTTAGCAAGACCCAGTCTTAAAGTAAAATTTAAAAATCTGGGGATATAGCTCAGCGATAAACTGCCCCTGGGGTTCAATTCCCAATACTGGAAAAGAAAAAGAATAGCAACAATAAACTCATTATATTTCAACATAAATAACAGATGTTGTAGGGAAAAATAGTCATCCAAAAGAGAAGTTTAGTGAGTAGAGTGCCATTGTTTTATATTTTTATACATTTCTACAACGTCTGGCTTAAAGGAAGATGATGGCTTTTCATAGCTGCCTCTGAATTCAATCTATTGTGATCTGTGGTGCTAGTTCATGAATGTGAAGAAAATCTGGACTTGACTAGATATTTGGTTGGAAGAGATAGAAGCATTTCTTTAGTCTTTTCAGATAGTTGTGAATATTCTCCTTTAATACTAAACCACAACTCAAGAAGTTTCTAAGTTACTTGTAATATTGAGTCTGAGAACTTATCAATGCATTTTTTTTTGTCCTCTGTGCATTAAAATCCATCGGTCTATCTTATACCTTGAGTGGGTCTTTTATCCATTACATGATTTTATATCATTGTGCATTGGTCATTTGGAAAAATGAGTTGCTGAGTTTCCAAATGTTGACATATTTTGTTATAGGATATAAAAATTCACAATTGTTAATATTACCACCCATCTTATCAGAAAAGTCTTTAAGTATTCAGAAGCTGTCAAGAGCATGGCAGTGGGTACAAGTTTTCTAAAATTCTCTTTTTTATTTGAGAGCTCAAATTTTTATCATTACCAACAAATACTTGTCAGTTTTTCTTGAAGTGATATTGCATCTCAAATGGTTATGCAAGTTCTTTTCCTTGAGATTACCTTGAGATAGCAGAAATGCTTTAGTGCACTTCCTATTTTGACACAGAGCTTATTAGAAAGAGGTGGAAGGGTTGAGATTTAATGCAATTTCTATTTTTAAAAACTGACTCATCAAGGAGGTTCTTAGGTGAAACTGGCATTTTCTTTTTAATTGGGAGTTCGTGGTGGTGAAGAATACGATGGCTGCTAGCTCAGTTTGGTGCCACTGTCTTGGTTTGTAACAGTGTCAGCAGCTTTACCTGTTATTGCTTTTGCAAGTGTCAAAAGCCAGGGAAAAGGTAAATAATGCCTAGTATTATTTGGAAGTCAATTTCAACCTCATGGTTCACTTGACAGGGTCTCAGGAACCCCTAAAGGGTCTTTGGGCCTGTGACTCAATGAATTCGATCTTCCACAGGAGATATGCAGTGGTCTTGCTCTCTCTGGCCTTTGGATGCTGAACACAGGTGAGAGACTCATGCATCAGAGCAGCTAGAAAAGTCAGAATTCTTCAGTGATTAGGAAAAATAAGGCACAGATGACCAGATGACAAACAGTCCCAAAGATAGGATAGAAAGGACCTCCCAGAATACATGTCTCTAGGTTAAAGTTACATTTTACTAGGGCCAGCTGACTTCCCCATCTCTTCTGGTAAACTTCTGTTTCTTCTTTCCCAAGGTATGTGCAGTTATAATTGTGTCTTATCATGGGATCGTTTTATCCCCTGTCTCCCTTGCCTTCATATAAGCTTGGTTCAGAATGAGGAATCCTTGAGAACCATGACATGAAGGAAATTTCCAGATGTCTCCTTGTCTCCTCTTAATCTTTAGGAAGAGTGCTGGCAGAGAGTAAGTAGCCCATAAATTGTAAACATTATATTACTATTATTGTTAGTATCAATTCATCAAATGCTCTCAAAACCCAAAGAGACAGAGATGGTTACCCCTGTTAAGGCTTAATTTTCAGAAAGATAAACTCATGAGAATGATGCAAATATAAAATGACCACACCTCAAAGATTTTTGTCTACCTGGTAATTAAACCATTAAAATGTAAACACTACTAGAAAGAGCATTTGGTGAGCTAGGTAGTTTGCAGGCAATGTAAGGATGAGCAAAACTAAGTAATGTTCAACAGGACCATAGACCATAATCTTTGGACAATATATTCTACTAAATATATTAGGTTGCATCCCTAGTGGACAAAAATTTATTACATAAACTCAGCCTCTACAGAGCTGAAAAATAGACAGATAGAAAGGCAAATTCTATTTGACTGAAAGAATCCCTTCTGCCATTTTCAAACTTTGGGATAAATTTTGTGATAATTTCAATCTATGGATGGGAAAATTAAGTCTTAAAGAGAGGCTAAATAAATTACCTGAGTTTATGACTAGAAAATCAAACCCAGAATTTAAACACCCATGTATCTGTGTTCACTTAAATTGATTACCACTCAAATAGAATTCAGTCTTCAAAGAGATGATTAGAGGAGAGATGTGGGTATTCTGGTGTCCTCAGTGGGAGTTAAGAGGGGGCAGGGAAGAGTTAAGACAAAACAAAACCTCAAAATTCCCAGGACACACCATGGCTGCTAATCTCTCTTCTCTTCCCTCCCTGGTCTGTTAAATTTGTCATGAGTTAAAATGAATTCAGGGTACTGTGAGGTCCAAGCATGTATGAAACCATTTATATGTTCCAGTGCTATTCCTGGATTGAAAGAAAATAAATGTTATTAATTTAATAACTTCACATACACTTCTTGTATTTCTTGACCAATGAACTACAATCACTTTCAAGTGGAAGTGAAAATTTGTTATTGTATTTAGAAGACATCCTTTTCAAATTTCTGTGTACCCCTTGCCTGAGTCATTTTTAACAAGAATAAAATTTAACTTCTTAAGATAATTTTGAAGTAGAGGCAAGTGGTTGCTTCATATTCCTTTTTAGCTTTGTCAGAATCTGTCAAAACATGATATATAGCAAAAATGCATGGAGTAGGGTAGATTTATTTATAAGCAGAAGCTTTAGCCAGTGCAGAAGTAAACTAAAAAAAAAAAAAAAAAAAAAAAAAAAAAGGAACAAATAACATGAATTGGTTTTTAAAATAAAACAAGCAAGATTTTAAAAAAACCCTAAATGAACTAGACACCATGGTGCATACCTATAATTCCAGCAACTTGGGAGGCTAAAGCAGAATGATCTCAAGTTTGAGACCAGCCTTAGCAACTTAGTGAGACCCTGTTTCAAAATAAAAAATTAAAAGGATTGGGGATGTAACTCAGTGATAAAACAACCTGAGTTCAATCCCTAGTACCATACATACTGTGCATAGAATAAAACAAATAAAAATTAAAACAGCCAAACTAACAAACCAGTTTAAACCAGATTCAAATAGTATTGGGATGGAAAACTTAATCATCTTAGTAATTGACACCAGAAATATTTTAGGGAGGTCAATGTCTTAATTTAGGGAAGCCTTTATAATCCCTTTAAGGGAGGAAGGTGAGGTCCTGACAATGCATCTGGAAAGGGCATGACCTTCATGTGACCTTGAAGGGGAGGATAATCCATTTTCTTACTATTCTTTTAAGACAAATTAACAAGAGAAAGACAGTCAAGTTCATTAACCTGTGTATTTCGTATGTTAGTGGGAGTTACCCAGGAAATGAGTAATTCATATAGAGGTGGCTTAGACCGTTGGTTTGTACAGTATCTTCAGTGAAGGATGGTACATTTTTAGAGGAGTGTCAAGACAGAGGAAAAGTCTCTAGGGATTTGTCTAGGGACAAACACATGGGAGCCAGTCAAACTTGACATGCAGATTTCTCTGGTGCTCTGCCCAGGCTGATAAGGGGCTAATGTTCATGATCGACCTTTGCCCTAGAGGAATTCAGGAAATTTCGCCCCCAAACAGGACATCCTGGTAAGCTGACTATTTTAAATTAAAAGCTCTTGAAAGTCAGCAAATGCCAGAAGAGGGTTTAGTCTGATATTCCTTTAGCTGCACCAAGACTGCACCAGCAAAGACAACACAATTGCCTTCCCTTCTCACCCTGAAATCTCACCATCTATCACATAAAAGAGGACTGAGGAATGTAACCACATCAGGGCTGGTTCTGATACTGCGGTTATTAGTGATGAGTTCTGCTTCCTCAAATGTTGATGTTTGAACATTAGAGAAGCAGACAGAGGCAAGCACACAGAGCAGGTTTTATTTAAAGGTAATAACACAAACTTCTCCCAGGAAGAAGGGGGCCATGGCTGGTATTCTGGTATCCCAAGTACTGAGAGTGCCCTGCCCCTTTTATAGACTAAAGTTTCCTTTGTTCTCCTGCTCTCTCTCCACTTATCTTTCTCCTTCCTGCCTAAGTGACTAGGCCCAGGATGTTGGTGGGATGGCCAGTGGGTGAGTAGGTGGGCTAGAAGGGCCAAGGTAGAGAGCTAGGCAGGAAGGGAGCAGCAGCCCAGGGGGCACTGATTAGTAGCTCTCCTTTGCGTAGGAGTTGCTTCATTAACGACTTTTTGGGAGGGGTGGTATCAAAGGGCTCTGGAGACATGAACATTCCAGTCTCCCAGGGGCGGATTCCATTTTCACTATTCGACCTGATTACCTATTCTACATAACTGCCTGCCTTTAATTCTGGTTTCAGTTTTGTCACAAGATAATGTCTGTGTCTCGGAGTCATCCAAATTCCAATCAAAAGCACTTACAAATTAATTTCTGTCTCCTAGGTCTATCATTTCCCCTAATAATCATTTACTATCCCTCAAGACTGCCCATATCCCTCCATCTTCTTTTCCCCTAAGACCAAGGGTATTTAAGCATCAGACTTTCTTTGGGTTAGTGGGTGATCACACTCCTGTGATTCTTCCCCTGCGCGTCAAATATGTTTGCGTATCTTTTCTCCTGTTTACTGTCCATTCATTACAGTGAACCTTGAAAGGGCAAGGGGAAGCCTTTCCTTTTGATCATATAGACTTTTCTGGTACAAAGAAGATATTTTTCTTTGTAAATTTAAGTTCTACTTTTAGACAAATGAGGAAGGGCAGAAACTTTTCTTTGATCTACTTCTTCTCAATTGCCTTCAGCTTGAAATAATCGTGTATGTGAACTTTAAGAAAAGGTAGAGACTAGGAGCTGAGATAGAACTCAGTGGTAGAGCACTTGCTTAGCATGTGCAAGGCCCTGGGTTTAAGCCTCAGTTTTGAAAAAAAAGGCAAAGCTGAATTTTTAAGGGTCCCACTTAGCTAATCTGGCCTCGAACTCAGAATGGAGCCTGATCGTCATTTGCTGATTGTGGAGTCACGCATGGACTCTGTTCTTGGAAGAGCCATGAATTGTGCTTTGGGGTCCTTGCCACAAGGAGGTGTGTTTCAACTGGCAGGCCATATTTCACCACGTGATATTCTTAAATTTTATGCCCCCATTTTTTTTTTTTCAGAGAAGTGGGGTGAGACCATTATGTGAAGCTTTTTAAAAAATAATTGTGTTGGTATTACTTAAACATTTATTACCAAAAGATCCTTGGTACAAGATTATGACTCATGGAATACTTGTGAACATATGTTAATATGGTGACCATGATTATGCAGTGAAATAGGGCATTTCAAATGACATATAAACCTGGAAAGTATTTTTGGTGTTGGGAATTGACCAATGTACTACAACCTACAGTCATATGTAAATGTCAACCAATCGGGATTGAGCATGCTTGCATCCCTGATTTGCATTAATGATCCCTATGGGAACCTGGATGAGTACTTTCTCTATATGAGTTGGCCCCTGTGTTCCAAGGAACACATTTTGCTTTTGTACAAAGGCTGCTCTGTCTCTCTAGTTTTCTTTCTTTCTCTGCTCCCCATCTTTTTCTCCTATCTCTTTCTGCCAAGAGGTCTTGCCAATGGAGTAATGGCCCTTTTAGAACAGGGATCGTTAATATTCATACTAAAATTGTTTGTTGTTTGTTTTGCCATTCTAAGTCTTCCAACTTTAGTCTGCTGATGACTTGGGTGAATAGTGTCTTTGTTTTGTTTTGATGTTGCTGTGGTGGCAGAGTTCCTGGGGAAATTCAAAGGGAAATGATTAATTTCTACAAGTCATGCCAAGAGAACAACTTGAGGGGGAGACCCAGGAGAGGCAGAATCTTAAGGAAAAGACCTGAAGATCTGGTAGTCACCTTGGCAATGCAGACCCCTGGGGACAGGATATGTGGGAGAGGGGACCTGAAATAGTCTTTCTAAATAACAAAGGTAGAATAATGTCTCCTGGCACATTGACTTATACAATGAACAAAACAAAACCAGGACACTAAAATGTTCTCTGGACTAAGCTGCCATTATCCTACTTTCCATCACCTGCCAGACCATCAAGAATTGGACACAGTAAGGTCTTATTAAGAAGCCTCAACCTTCATCTGAGTGAACTGTAATTGTAGCTCTCCAATTTAATTCTCTAAAAGATGGTGATTCTGGCCTAATGACGGTAAATCTGTTGTGTCTTAGTGCTTCACTTTTTGTTATTAAACGATAATGGAATAGCTATGCATATATGGGGGTTGTTCTTGATGCAAGAGAAGATGCCTCGGCTCCAAGAACCAGTAAGCTAAGAGAGGCCATGAGACTGATAGGCAGCTTAAAAACTCACCAGGTTCTGTCTTAATCACTGGAAGGAATATTGGGAGAAATCCCAGAACCAGAGAGGGAATTAAACTCACTGAAGATCTGTCTCCCTCCAGGAGCCTTAATCTAGTTGGGAGGTCAGCTTTCTTTTCATTCAGGTAACATTCTATTCTAATTCTCAGTATAGGAACTGCTCTTTCCCTGTTTCCTATAACTGTGGTTGCAAACACACAGTAATTCATAGGAACCTGTTTCACTTTTGGCAATTTTAACAGAAATTGGTCAGTGGAGGTAGGTAAAATGATGTAGGTGTGCTGTGTTGTGAAGTGTGTTTTGCAGGCAAGATATCAATGAAGCCCAGAAGGGAACGATTTCTGCAGCCTCCCCTGTTCCAGCTTTTCTGAGTGTTTTTATCCTTGAGAGATCCCAAGACACTCAGCAGTTGTCCCTCTGCTTAGAGAAATAGAAGGAGACACACAGACACCACCACCGTGGCCCTGACTCCTGTTTAGCAGAGCTTTGAAGCCTTGAGCTGCTTTGTGCCTACAGTTGCTTCAGCTGGAAGATCACCCTCATCATCCTGAAGCTGACCTTGGTACTCCCAAAATGTGTGCCGCGGGGTTCTAGTGGTCACTCCTAGTGACGCCCAACTTCCCTTTTCACTTCTGAATCTTTCAGGTCCTGGGACTGGTAGACTCCCAGGCAGCGGAGATGCAGAGGGGACTGTATTTTCCTCTCTTCCCCTCCTTTTGAAGCAGGCCCAGTGGAGCTTTAACATTTTTAGCCTGCTTCTTCCTTTAGTCCTAATCTTTATTTACCATGCATCAGGCCAGTGCTGTCTCCTGCCACTTTCCTTTAGGATCTATGGGCAGATATCTTTTCCTCTAATATTCTCCAGCCAGTGGAGTTCCAGGGTCTCCAATGTGGGAAATTTGTCAAAGATCAATTAGTGCCAGGAGCACTGAAGACATCATCTGCCACACACATCCTGATCACACTCTGATGTCAGCAAGATGGTGACTAGCTCTCTTCCCTGCACAGAAAATAGCCAAAGCAAAGAAAAAATAATTGCTCTGGCATTGAAGTATTTGAGGCAGAGAATCACTGTGCAGTGGGGATATTGCAGAGACTTTCATTATACTAATGAAAACCTAAGTCAGGTTAACTTTATAATTTCGAGTAACTCACAGTTCTGGAAATGCAAGGTCTGGGGGCTGCATATGGTGGTGGCCTACTGGCTGGCAAAGTCCCAAAGTGGCACAGGACATCACATGGCAAGAGACAGGGATCATGCATGCGTTTGTCTGTGTGCCTGTTTTCTATCCCTCTTCTCACGAAGACCCCAGGATTCAGTCATAGACGCTCCACTCTAAGGACATTATATAAAATAGAATCACTTTCCAAAGACCCTATCTCTAAACACCATAGTCAGATTGTGTCCATTCTCTGAATGACATTAACATATGACTTAAGAGACTTAAACTCCTTCAGAGACTTAAGCACACAGCATCTACCATCTTATCTCTCTAGTTGAGATCAAGCTTGAAGCAAGAGGAACTTGCATAGGGGGGAAAAGGTAAGCAGGAAACCCCCATCAATCCCTGTTTATGGCACAGACACCCTAAATATTTGCTGCTGGAGGAGACTGCAGTCCTCCCAAGCCCTGAGCTCTGTTTGGGGAGCTACCAGGAAATCCATGTTGCTACATTGCTCTGGAGAAAGAACCTTGCCTATGTTGAGTCGTCCTGCACCCAAACTTCTCCTGAACAGTCAGTCCATCTTGAGACCTCACCCAGCCAGCATTCGTATAAGTAGCTGGGTATTCACCCCCAGCAACTTGGGTCATTCTGGTTCTGTGAACCGGAAGCTGGTGGTCTCTACACCCTCACTCACAGCCCTGCAAAGCTGCCAGGTGACTGCACACCCTCCCACAGTCCTAGAAAGTATCTGACTTTGCCTACCCACGTCTAGACTGAGAAGCAACTAGGCAGCCTCTTCTGAACAACTCCATCTACTGAGACCTTAAGAAGTAACTTTGGGGATTCTTTCACCACCTGTCAGCCCCAGGAAGTAGCCAGGCAACCTGCCCTGAGTGTCAGGGCCTGCCAAAGCCTAGCCAAGGATCTGAATAGCTTCAAGCACTGATGAATATCCTGCCTCTATATCAGGCATGCTGTACCCATCAGGAGCACTGGAACAACCCTGCCCACATGTGGTCCTAAGAATGTGCCTCACAAGTGCCTCACCTCTTCTGCTACACTTATCCATGCCTTCCCTGCCTGGTCTCCTACAGTGATCCCATCCCTACTTGACCATGGAAACTGTGGTGATCAACACCTAAAACCATGAGTGTGGTGTCCAGAGCCACTGGTAAACATGCGACCAAAGAGAGCTGCATTCCCATTGGCAGAACAATCCCACAATCCCCTGGATCCTAGGCCACCGAGATACCCACAAATATCCCTGAGTTAATTACAGTTGAAGAAGCTTCATGGACACTGCACTTATCTGGAAACAAAGATATTGTGACCTAGGGACACTTCTAGGAGAAATTCTCTTACTATAAAAGTCACCCTATAAAGTTGGCAGAAACAGTAGATCTATGAAATGTATATATACTGACAAAGGAATACAAGAAGAATATAAAAGTAAGGTAATATGATATCTCCAAAGGAACACAAGAGGTCAAAATAATGATTTTTAAGGAATTTAATGAGCTTCAAGATAATTCAGACAGGCAGTTCAACAAAATTAGGAAACAATTCATGATCTGAATTAAAAATTCAGCCAACAGAGATCTTAAAAAAAGAAATCCAAAAATATTGGAGCCAAAGAATTTAATAAGTAAATAAAAAGTATTGTCAAGAGCCTCAATGACAGACCAGGTCAAGCAGATGAAAGAGAAAAAAAAAAAGAAAGAAAAGAAATGAAGAAAGTCTATGAGACTGATGGTTTGTTTACTAAATGGAGAAATATTTGCATTATGGATGTTCCAGAAGGAGAAAGGAAAAAGCATACGAATTAAATGAAAAAATAGCCAAAAACTTTCCAAATTTTGGGAAATATATGGACATGCAGGTTAAGGAATCTCATAATATCCTAAATAAATTCAACAACAAGAAATGTCATCTCAGAGGCATATTACAGTCAAACTGTCAAAAGTCTTAAGATAAAGAGAGAATTCTAAAAATAGCAAAAGAAAACCAATGAGTCACATATAAGGAAACACCCATTAGAAGAAACCTTGTGGGTCAAAAGAGAATAGAATGTCTTCAAAGTTGTGAAAGAAAAATAACTGCCAACCAAGAATACTATGCTCAGTGAAAGGATGCTAACTACCATCCTGAAAACATGACAATATAAAACTCACTAGAACAGAACATACACAAAAGAGAAAGAAAAAAGAATCAGACCTAATCAGTACAGAAAGCCCACCAAACCATAAAGGTGAATAAGAAAGAAAGAAAAGAACAGAGGATATTCAAAACAACCAGAAAAAATTAACAAAATACAGGAGTATGTGCTTGCTTATCAATAACTTTGAGTGTAAATGAATTAAATTATCCAGTTAGATAACTGCAGAATACATATTCTTATAAGCACATGGAACAGTCTTCAGAATAAATCATACATAGATCATACAAAACTAATCTCGGTAAATTAAAAAAAGACAAAAACATCTATTTTTTTTCTGACCATGATGGACTATAACTAGAAATCAACAAGAAGAACTTCAGAAATTGCACAAATATGTGGAAACTAAACAACAAACCCTTTAGTGATCAATGGATTAAAGAAAAAAATGGGAAATTAAAAAATTTTCTTGAAACAAATGAAGATGAAAACTCAACATACTAAAACCTAAGGGATACAGCAAAAATAGTACCAGGAAAGAAGTTTATAGTAGTAAGCACCTACACATGCATGTGCATGCACGCACACACACACACACATGTGCACACACATACATACAAACACACACATGATTTCAAATGAACAACCTAACAATGCAACTCAAGGAACTAGAAACCTAAGAACAAACTCTAGAATTAATAAAGGAAAAACATAACAAAGATCAAAGCAAAAATAAATGAAATAGAGCCTTAAACTACAACAAAATAAAGAGATGATCTTTCGAAAAGAAACATAATTGACAAACTTTTCATTTGACTAATTGAGAAAAGAAGAAAGAAGACACAAGTAAAATCAGAGATGAAAAAGGAGACATTACAACTGATACCACAAAAATACAAAGGATCATTAAGGACTATCACGAATAGCTACACCCCAAAAAATTGGAAAACCAAGAAGAATGGATAAATTTCTGGACACATGTGACCTACCCAAATTCAACCATGAAGACAGAAAACTCAGACCAATATCAAGTAACAAGATTGAATCTGGGGGAAAAAGTTTGAATCAGTACTAAAAGATCTTCCGTCAAAAGGCCAAATGACTTTATTGCTGAATTTTACCCAACTTTTAACAAGAATTAACATCAGTTCTTCTGAAGCTATTTCAAAAAATTGAAAGGCAAGAAAATTCTTCCATACTCAGAATTACCTTCATACCAAAACCAGACAAGAACAAGTACAACAAAAACCCTGAAAACTACTGACCAATATCCCTGATGAACAAAGGTGCAAAAGTTCTTAATAAAATATCTGCAAACTAAATCCAGCAATATATCAAAGAGATTATATATCATGATCAAGTGGGATTTTCCAAGGGTTACAAGGATAGTTCAACATATGCAAATCAATAAACAATACATCACATCAACAGAATTAAGAACAAAGTCCATATATCTTCTCAGTAGATACAGAATAAGCATTTGATAAAATTCAATATCCCTTCATGATAAAAACTCTCAGAAGTTAGCTGTCAAAGAAATGTACCTCAACACAATAAGGACTGTATATGCCAAACATTATGTTCAATGAGAATGAACTGAAATCGTTTCCTCGAAGATCTGGAGCATGAAGAAGATGTCCACTTTCATCACTTTGGAAGTCTTAACCAGAGCAATAAAGCAAGAAAAGACTATAGAGTGTATCCCAATAGGAAAGGGGGAAGCTAAGTTATCTCTCTTGGCAAACCACATGATTTTAAATATAGAAAAACCTGAAGACTCCACCCATAAAGCAAACAAGCAAGCAAACAAAATACTAGGTGGTAAATGAATTCAGTGAAGTTGCAAGATACAAATCAACACTCAAAAGTCATTAACATTTTTATAACTAATAATGAACCTACAGAGAAAGAAGTTAAAAAATAAATTTCATTCATAATAGCTATAAAAATAAAATAAAATATCTAGTAATACATTTAACCAAGGAAATGAATGATCTCTGCAATGAAATTTGTAAAACAGTAGAGGACACGCATGCATGCATGTGTACAAACACACACATACACACACAAAAATGGATTGGAAGAATTAATGTTAAAATGTCCATATTTCCCCAAACATTATACAAATTCAGTGCAATCTTCAATAATATATCAGTGTCATCCTTCACAGCAATAGAAAAATAAATTCTAAAATTCATATGGAACCACAGAAGACCCAAGTGGTCAAAGCAATCTTGAATGAAGAGAAAAAGCTGGAAGCATCACTATACCTGGCCTACATAATACCAAGCTATAGTAGCCAAAACATCATGGGAGTGGGGAAAAAGAGCAACACATAGAACAGTGGAACAGAAGAGAGAATAAAGAACTAAATCCTCTCATCCAGAGCCAACTAATCTTCAACAAAGGCACCAAAAACATGAATTGGAGCATGGGTAAGCCTCTTCAATAAATGGTGAAGGGAAAACTGGATATCTACATGAAGAAGCATGAACTGAGTCTCGTCTCTCACCATATACAAAAATAAACTCAATGGATTGAAGACCTAAATGTAAGCCCTGAAACTATGAAACCAGTAAATGAAAGCACAGGGGAAACATTTTGAGATATTTCTATAAGTGATATTTTTTTGGGCTAAGATCCTATATACATAGGAAATAAAATTAAAAATAGACAAATGGGATTATATCAAACTAAGAAACTTCTATACAAAATCAAAGTGGAGACAACACCTGCAGAATGACTGAAAATATTTGCACACTATTTGTTTGACAAGGGATTAATATTCAGAACATATAAGAAACTTCAAAAAAAACTCAAAAGCAAAAACAATCAAATGTTCCAACTTAAAAAATGTGTAAATGATCTAGGTAGACATTTCTTAAAAGAGAATATATAAATGGCCAACAAGTACATGAAATATATGTTAATCATGGAAATATCACTAGTCATCATGGAAATGCAAATAAAAACTATAAGAAGATGTCATTTTGTCCCAGGTAGGATGACTATAATCAAAAAGACAAAAAATAATAAATGCAGCCAGGATGTTGTAAAAGGGGAACTCAGATACTGTTGGTGAAAATGTAAATTAGTATAGCCATTATGAAATACAGTTTGGGGTTTCCTTAAAAAACTAAAAATAGAACCACAATATGATCCACCAATCCCACTACTGGGTATATAGACAAAGAAAATGAAATAAATACATTAAAAAGATACCTGCACTCCCATGTTTATTGGAGCAAGATAGGAAATTGAGGTGTTCAGAAACAGATGAATAGATAAAGAACATGTGGTATGCTCACACAATGGAATATTATTTCACTACAAGAAAGAATGAAATTCTGTCATTTGCTGCAACCTGAATGGAACTGGAAAGAATTATGATAAGTGAAATAAGCCAGACACAGAAAGACCAACAGTGTGCGATCTCTTATGTGAAAGCTAAAAATGTTGATTCCATAGAAGCAGAGAGTAGAATAGTGGTCACTAAAGGCTGGAAAAGGTAGGGAGAGGGATGCAGAGAGGCTGAATAACATGCACCAAAAATTAGGTAGACAGGAATAAGTTCTAATGTTCTATGGCACAGTAGAGTGACTATAGTTCAGAACAGCTTGTTTCATATTTTGTGAAGCACTAGGAGAGAAGAGTTCAAAGTTTCCCCACACAAAGAAATGATAAATTTTAAAAATTGTTCTAATTAGTTATGCATGACAGTAGAATGCATTTTGATGCAGTAGAATGCATACATAAATGAAGTATGATTTCTCATTCTTTGAGTTGTACATGATGTAGAATCACACCAGTCATGTAATCATATAGGCACATAGGGCAATAATGTCAGGTTCCTTCCTACTCCCATGACCCTCTCCTCCCTTCATGCCCCTCTACCTAATTCAAAGTAACTCTATTCTTCCCTAGCCCCTGACCCCTTATTGTCAATTAGCACCCACATATCAGAGAAAACATTCGGCCTTTGGTTTTTTGGGTTTGGCTTATTTCACTTAGCATGATATTCTCCGGCTCCATCCATTTATCTACAAATGCCATAATTTCATTCTTCTTTAAGACTTAGTAATACTCCATTGTGTATATATATACCACATTTTCTTTATCTATTCATCTGTTGAAGGACACCTAGGTTGGTTCCATAGTTTAGCTATTGCGAGTTGAGCTGCTATAAACATTGATGTGGTAAATGTTTAAGTAGAAGGAAATGCTCATTGCCCTGAGTGGATCATTACATATTGTATACATGTATCAAATTATCACACCATACCCCATATATCTATGTGCAATTATGTGTCAATTTAATAACAGAATGAAAAATCCTGTGGAGTTTTCTCTCTGAACAATGGCTTCCTTCCAGAGGCCCCATGTGCTAGAGAAACATCAAACCTAGGCCTATGCTGATCCACAGCTGTCCCTGCAGTTGTCCTTTGGAGTCTTGCCTCAGTGGCTGTGTGAGGTCCTAAGAACTATCTGAACACGCTCCCTTATGGCATAGGCCAACTCTATCACCGTGAAATCATCCTGTAGCACTTGAGGGTTTCCTCATTACTCAAGCATATTAGTGTGCCCCCCTAAATTCCATGTGTTGAGAGCTTGGTCCTCTGTGTGGTGTTATTAAGAGGTGGTGGAATCTTCAGGAGGTGGAGCTTAGTGTAAGGTAATTAGGTTACTGGGCACACTGTCCTTGAAAGTGATTAACGTAGTTTTTGTGGTACCACAGTTTGTTCCTACTCTTTGGCTTCCTGCCTCACCATGTGGTCTTTTCCCCTCGCGGGGAATCCCACTATGATGCCATCTGCCATGTGAAGTAGCCAAGAGGATTCTCACCAGAGCTGAGCAGATGTCAGCTCTTGAACCTTCCAAACTGTGAGCTGAATAAATCTCTTTTCTTTATACAATACCCAGCTTCAGATTTTTTGTTACAGCAATGGAAAACAGTTGAGTGTACTTTCCTCATGTGCTGTCATAAATGACCTTTGTGACTTAAAACAACAGAAATGAATTTTCTTATAATTCTGTAGTTCACAAGAACAAAATCAGTTTCACTGGGCTGAGGTCAAGGTATAGGCAACAGGTAGGTCTAATTCCTCTGAAGACTCTACAGGAAATCTATTTTCTTGCCTTTTCAGGGCTCTGGAGGCTGCCCTTGACAATCATTGGCTAACAACCCATCTATTGCTTCTGTTTGACAACTCTGATGTCAATGTCAACACTCTCTCTGCATCCCTCTTGTGTGTTTGGAGCGCACTAGATAATCTAGAATATTCTCCCCACCTCAACATTCCTAATCACCTGCACATTTACTTTTATCCTATAAGGTAATAGACACAAGTTCTGGGGATTAAGATGTGGACATCTTTGGGGCCATTGTTCAACTGACACACCATACTTAAAAATAAATATGGGATACTTCTCTTGAGTTCGAGCACTCCAGGCACTAAAGGACTCATTTTCCGCATAAGGAAATTCCTCCTTTCGGCTTTATCCTCACATCTTTTCAAATTTACTTTTGGTCTCCCACTGTTCTATTCTGACTACAAAATTCCTGTTTCTTGAATCTTATAGGCAAACCTGGGACCCTAGAAGGGTTCTGCTGAGCAAAAACTGTTTACTTTCTTCAATAACTGTTCCTGCAGGTTGAAGTCAAGCAAAAACCCATTATTTTTAGAAGTAGTGTTCAGTTCCCCCCAAATTTCTCATTAGAGATTTGTCAGTTTGTCCTGGCCTTTCTAGTCTTCAGCTCTGATTGAGAAAAAAGCTTTTAGGTCTGAGGAATCAGGGCAAAGGCTGAATGAAGACGAGTAAATTGCTCGTTCAGTCCTGCTGGCCCTGGAGATGGCACTTGGGGCAGCACTAGGCTCTAATTTTCTCCAGTAGGGTTCAGTTGGGTGTAGATCATCTCAAGGCAGAGAGTGGTACTGAGCTGGATTGTGGCTTTGCCTGGTGCATGGGACAGAAGGACAAAAGGAGAGGACAGCTGAGATTGTTGGGGAAGGGATTATTCTACTCAGCCTGGGTAAAAAAAAAAAAAAAAAAAAAAATTAGATAAATTTATGTAATTTATATGAAGACCACACAATAAGTGCTTTATATTTGAGTCTTACAGGATCTACCTTATAGGGCTACTATCCTCATTTTAGACAGGGAGGTAAGGTGCAGAAAATTAAATAACTTGTCCAAAGTCACATAGCTAATAAATGGCAGAACTTAGACGCAACCTCAGGGAGTTTGGTGGCAGGGATTTTGTTCTTCACCCTCACTGTGCTGTGTGGACAGAAGTGAACTTTGAGGAAAGAGAATCTTCAGGGTTAAGTGTCTGTAAAGTCCAGGATATTAGGAGAGCCTGGACGTGGGCTGAGGCTGATTTGAGATGTGCAGTGATTCAGGGTCATGACAAAATCTAGAAAAGTAGCTGTGGATGTGGGTAATTGGACTGGATAGGAAATGAAGGTCACTGAATTCAGGGGTGAGTACGCTTTGAGGCCATGTGTTGTCTGGGGCATCCGCATAGCACTGAGATCATTCAGAAGAAGGACCTGGGGTGGAGAGAACAGAGGGAGCCAGATGCCAGAGCCTGACAAATGGAGGGGAAGGCTGAGGAGGTCAGCAGGCAATGATGACTGGGTGAAGATGGTGGGAGCTTCAAAGAAGGAGGGCATTTTACAAGCAAAGCGGGAAGAAGCATTGATAAGTGAGGAGAACTATAACATGTCCTTTTGACTCTGAAGTTTGGTGGGGCATAGGAGAAGAAGCAGCCCCTGTGCTGATGGCTGCTGGAAGAACTGAATTCTTAATTTTTTTTTCTTTTTTGAGATAGGGTCTTGCTTCGTTTCCCAAGCTGGTCTTGAACTCCTGGGCTCAAGGGATCCTCCTAAGTGCCAAAACTATAGTTGTGTGCCACCATGCCATTTTAATTTTTATTTTGATTACTTATTTTATGAAAATTAAATATTTATTTTGGTTAAAAAAAATGGATGCTGATTGAGTGTTTTTGAAAACTTTTAAGTGTATTTGTAATAACTGGGGTATATGAATCTACTTTTCCATTGTAAATTTTATGAAACCTAGACACAGACCAAGCATTTTTAACAAAATCTAAGCATTCAATTGAAATGTGCTGTAAGTGTAAAATATATGCCGGATTTCAAAGGCAGTAGTAGAAAAATAATTGAAAACATCTCACTAACCATTTTCTTATTTTGATTACAAGTCCATGTTTGGATATATTGTGTCAAAGAGAATGCATTATTAAAGTTAATCACACTGATTTCTTTTTACCTTTTAAATGTGGTTATTAGAAAATGCAATTTATAAATGTAGCTTACTTTGTACTTCTATCGGGCAGTGCCATTGAACCAAAGGCAGTCCGGGATGGAAAGGCCCCGGTACTGGCTCTCCACAAGGCCTGAGATGGGACTCTGGTGTCGTCATGAGGAAGGGAAAGCAAACGCACGACCATGGCTGTGTTTCAGGCTCCGTGAAATCCAGATGTGATGACAGATGCACAAGAGGCAGTTGGAATGAAGACAAGGTAAGGCCTTTTGTTTGTGGGAGATGTTTATATGCACTGATTACTCCTCAGTAGAGAAGTATTTTACAAAACTATTAGAAGGAAAAAATAAAGAGGTGAATTTACTTGTGAGAATAAATTGGGGAGAAGGAGAATTAATGAGAAGGAGAATCCAGTGTATCTGACTCCCTTGTACCAATATGGGAAAAGGTGAGACTCTGAAAAGTCAGACATCACTAGCAAAGACTAGAGAAGGCCATGGCAGAGAGTTATGCAAATGGTAAGCACATAGGCTGTTAGAAAGGAGAACTAGACAGATGAGGTAGTGCATGACTTCGAGGGCGAGGCAGAAGGATCACAAGTTCATGGCCAGTCTCAGTAATTTAGTGAGGCTGTATGCAAGTTAGCAAGACCCTACTTCCAAAGCAAGCAAAGGAACAGAAAACCAAAGCAAACCAAAACAAAACCGACCAGGGAATTTAGCTCAGTGGTCGAGCACCCCTGGGTTTTCTGGAGAAGGGAGGAAAGGAAGAAAGGGAAGAACTGGAAGTACCCTTTTAGATCTAGAATAAGTTTTAGTCTTAAAAATGGGAAGAGATGTGCTTGGCTTCTGCTCAGTGAAGTGGTTCTTTTCATGGAGAGCTTACAGAGACGGCACAGATCTTGACTTTGATAAACAGAGTTTCCCTCTGGATAGATAGCAATATTAAAGAGAAGTCATTATAACATAACTAGCATAATGATGATACACCAGTTTTCTTCCCTTTACACAGTTACATGCTTAGGAGGAGATAGCGAATAAATGGTGGCTGTCACGGAGGCTTAAAACTGGCTTAATTTCAGGTTGTCATTCCCAGGAGATGAGAGCAGGAGTGCCCTGAGGTGCACTTTGCTTGCTTTGGGACTTTCTGGCCTTAATTCCCCGGTTCCGTCTCCCAGTCAACATTTATCCTTCTCTGGAGGAATGCTCTTAGGTATAGAGAGCAGATGACTTGGTTCATGTGACCACACTAATTGTCTACATCTGCTAATAGCTTTAAACACAATACAATCTACCACTTCATGTTTTCAAAAAGAAGTCTTATAGAACTCATTTCAATCAAGTGCTCAAAAGAGGGGGTTTCCGTCTCTGTGGTGTTGCAATCAGGCCAGGGCATCTGTAGCCATGAGAATCCCTCCTGAGCTGTTCCTGCAGGTTCAGATGCTCCTGGGACAACCTAGAACAGGAATAAGATAGAGGGGAGGAACGACATGAGGTCTGAGGCCCAGATTTCTTCTAGCTATAAGCATCTTTGTGGACTGCATTGGCTCTCTGGCTGCTCCCTTTTCTGGTGCTTCATTATGTGGAATTAGAAATACAGAGCCCCAGAGGATAATTGCTAACTCTGCTTTGAGCTAAGACCAGTTGGCAATGACTTTGGTTCAATCATAGTTTTGTTCTACATTATTAGGCTTTCTACTTAGTGCCTTTTTAGGCCACGAGTGAATTTCCCTTCAAAGTCAAACAAAACTGAGAAACAGGAACTCCTTCTAAAGCCTATTGATTGGCACACATTGTTATTTTATTTTTCAGTTCTTTAGTGCATATTAAAAGTGATTCATCAAACAAAATGAAAGTGCAAGTTGAGGGGAGGCCTAGAGGAACATTAAACTTTCTATGTCTAGGGAATCTGTCTGTAATAAATCTACACAGAGAAAGGGAACAAAACCAAATGCCGTGACCAAGCACTGTGTGTGCTGAATGGAAGACTCTAGATACAGCTTTTACTTAAAACTGACTCTGCCATGTAAATGCACGTTCCTACTGTATTTCTTGAGGAGGACTGGTTGTCCTTCTGGCTTATCTCCTGACTTTTAGGGAAATTTTCTAGAAGCTTCCCAAGGAGTTTATTCTTTTTCCAAAAATTCTCCTGAACAGATGACCTTATGGCTTTCTCAATTAATCCACACTCACCCTGCCAGGATACTCTGTACGTGCCACTTTGCCTGACTTCTCTATGTGCTGTTTTCTGGATGTTTCCTTCTGGGTTTTGCTTCAGTTATGTAAGTTTCCTAGGTTTAACTTTGGGTAAAGGAAAGTGAATTTTAAATGTCTTATGTTTTGGAAAGAGCTGAGTGTGAGATTATTATTGTTGTTTTTTGCTCTCATGTGAGATGAAACCTCACCCCACCCCCAATCACCTACACATTCTATACCCTTTACATTTAGATTGAGGTAAAGTCTATTTTAAGTCATGAATTCAAAATATATTGCTCTGATACATAAATGGATATGAATGTACATGTCTCTCTTCCATCTCCCATCGTTTACCTCCATTTCCCACCTCCGTGTCTTATCCCTAGAGTTTTTGCTTAATTTTACACAAAATTATAAGAATGAGTTATGCACATCAGTATCCTGGCATTGTTGGGTTAGAACCACCATAAAACTTGATAAATTTTTAACTCCAATGATACTTTGCCCATAGCCCTAATCATTCTTTATAAATAAAAATGAGCAACAGAATTATTTTTTTGAAAAACAAATATGTGAGAAAGATAAGTGATTGTCCCATTAAAATCTAAAACTTTAGCAGAACTGTATACAATTTCAAGACACTTAAAATCACTTTCTCTGTCCAAAGTTTACCCAACTCAAATGATATGTGTATGTTCTGAAGCCCTTTGGGCATGTCCTGATGTCATGGCCTTGTAAAGTCATGGATTTAATAGGAAATAGTTTCCCACAGTAGGAGTTGGGAATGAGAGAACAAAAGAGAAATAGAATTTAATGATTACTACTGTCAAGTACTTATTTAGTGGAAAGATTAAAAAAAATATGAAGTCACATGGGTACAGTTTCAAAATGGTTAAAAAACGGTTTCAGAATCTGGGTACAATTTTTAGTATTTTGATTGACAAATAATCTTTCTGCTTTATTACTCTTTTATGTGATAAGTTGTCCATATTCTTGATAATTTGTTTCCATCAAAACACATCCATCTTCTGTCTCATTCCATTTTGGCCCTACTTTCTGCCATGGAGCTTATGAACTTCATGGAACAAAGGAATTCACCAGTAAAGTCTTCCTATATCATCTCATTCATAACTTGTTTGCATCTTAACTTTTCCAAAGAAGGTACTACTGTTGAGAACCTAGGCACTATGCCTGCACAAGGGCTTTATCTTCGTGAGGAACTTCCTTAGCTTTCTTCAGAATGACCGAAAGGGTGCTTCCTCTTCCACCAAAACTCAATGCCAACCCTAATTATGAAAGAGCCATTGCAAATTCACCTGCCAGGGCTTTGCCTGACATGTGGGGGACCCAAATTCCAACGTCCTGGGTTCCTGATCTGCTTTGAATGTCCTGTATTAAATTCCAGTGCTTTTATTTTTGTTCACCCACCTTGCTGAGAAGCTGCCTACCTGCTTTTGTGGTTCCACAGAGCAGCCAGGAAAGTAACCTTCTCTATTTCACCATCTTAAAACCCCCCAAAATTTGGGATGGAAGAGAAGAAAGTGCTGATGATACTGGGCAGTATCTAGAATCATACTGTTCAATGTGGAATCCACTAGACACATTTATATCAGCGTGTAAAGTTTTACTGAACAGTACCCATCTAGCAGGCCAGGAGGGCTTTGCTGGAAGGAAGGTGGTTCTTCTTAAGAAGGTAGATCTGCCAGGTGTGTTAGGATCTCCCTCACTTGCTGGTAGACTTAAGGATTATGGGTCCCTAATGTGAGTGGCACACATACACTGTTGTGATAGAACCTTGTTCTAGGTAATTAGTTCTTATGAAGGGAGACTGTAACTACTGTAGACTTAATATCATTATTACACAGGTAAGAATTTAACATAGATTCTATTCTCTCTAATGCACATTGACTTGTACTCTATATTTTACAGTCCATGAAACTATGATTTATGGAATATACGGTGTCTTGCTTATTTATAAATGGGGTGAAGCCTGCCCTATGAGTTCTCAGAAACAATGAATCCCCAGTTGCACTTGTGTGCATTGGTTGTATCGTAGTCCATCGGAATCAAGACACCTAGATGAGCTGATGTGGTCTCTTTAATGAATGACTCTTTAAGACATTATTTCCCAGATGGTAGTCCAGGAATACAGTATTATACGAAAAAGGATTGCAAGGTAAAACAGGGTTGGCAAAAGTTAGGGTAAAGAAAATTAACGTTTATTTATTGCAGAACTTCTCACAGTCTTCAATATATTATTGTACATTGTGAATCTCCAAGAAGGATATAATAGACAGGGTTTCTAGAATTCGCTTGACCACAGAGCCCTTTGCAGCAGTTTCTTGTAGCGTAAGTGTTCTATGGATGCTGTCTAAGTGAGGTTCTATGCAAACAGTTACTCAGAGTGGAGAACTCTAATGGAAAAAGCATTTCTCTGTAATTAATAATTTAATAGTTGCTTGGTACACAGTGATATTCAATAAATATACTATAACAAAATTTTTATTGGTTCTTTTTAGTTATACATCAGTAGAAACCATTCTGACATAATTATAAAAGAATGGAATATATCTTATACTAATTCAGACCCCAGTACCTCTCCTTCCTCTTCTATTTCCCCTCCCCTTGCTTCCTTAACTCTATTGATCTTTCTGCCATTTACCCACAGTTTTTTTAAAAATTAATTTCTTGTGAATGGACATGATGGTGAAATTTACTGGGGGGTATCCATACATGTACATTGGAAAGTTATGTCAGATTCATTCCACTGTCTTTCCTTTTCCTATCCCCTAGTCCCTTCCCTTTAAGAATGAATATTTTTTAAAAATGAAATAATCTGGAATGAAGATGTCTCCTGTGCTTGACCTGAGAATCAAGACTGGTTTCTTAGCTTGTGAAACTGGCTAAGACATTTGTGGTGGTGCAGGTGGCATGTGTGTGTGTGTGTGTGTGTGTGTGTGTGTATGCATGCACACACATGCGTGTGCATTTTTATCTGTAAATGAAAATTCTTTCTCCAGTCCTGATGATAATCTTCATAAAAACTTCAAAATCATTGATTGTGTCATTGAAGTTAGTTACAGAGTAACATCAGAAGAGTTCATGGCCAGATACAGCATTGAGTTTGATGTTTCCAAGAGGAGCCAAGTCTGCAGCAGTATTGCTTCCACATTCGTTCAGAGAAAGTGGGTTGGAGTCACTGGGCACCTGTGTTCCTGTCAAAGATATGGGTAATGTGAAGCAGAATGTCCCATGGAAGAGTAGTGGGAGAGAACTTCTATTGTTATGTCTCCTGCAAGATTTTTGGTGTCATGTGACCTGACCCTGACACTCATCACAGAGACCTCTGTGTGATGTGCTGCCTTAGAACCAGCTTGCTGGGAGGGGCAGGCCCTCCACTAGTGCCCAGCAACTCTGAGAGAGGGCAGCTCCGCCAGACCTTTGTACTGCTCAAGGTGGCCTTCCCCTTCCCCACAGGCTCGTTAAAACAATAAGTTAGACAGTGAAATCACACAGCTCAAACAAAGCAAAATTGCATGGCCAGTGTTTATGACTACACAAGTGGCTGGTCTCACACTAGATCCTAGGCTTTCTGTTTAGCGGGGCAGATAGCCTGTGGGACCCACCCAAGTTTTCATGCTCCAGGATTCCTGCGGAAAAATCTGGTCTTTTCCATCAAAGTTAGAGTTATCACTCAGCTCACTCCTATTCATAACAGGTGCTGCTCTCTCCAAATCCCATATTAGTTGAATGAGCCCACTGGGTTGGCTGCGTCATTTTTTGTCCATCTGAGTGTGGTTATGATCGAGTTCTCTGTGGACATTGATGTTTCCTCATTCCACTCTGGAACCAATCAATAGGAATTGGAGAAGCTGCAGTATATCATTCAATTGATAGGAACTAAACAAACACCCCTGGTACGGAACTCCATGGATTCAGCTTTAGGATTCAGTAGTTAGGTATACAGCCAATGGAAATTTGTGCCTACATGCATCAAAAACACATACAAGCACATTCATAGTTGCATTACTTGTGATTGCCCTAAACTTGAAATACCTCAAATGTCCCTGAACCTTCTGATGGATGTGTTGTGGTATATTTTACACAATGAAATGTTATACAACAGAGACTGCACAAACTAAATCCACAAGCAATAAACTTCATCTTCTTAAAGGAATAATGTGGAGCAAATGAAATAGGACACAAAAGGAGAGTAGTACTCTATGATTCTGTTTATATAAATTTCAAGCATGGGCAAAGCTAATCTCTGGTGTTTCAAGTCACCTTTGGAAAGATGAATGAGAAAGGACACAAGAAATTCTTTTGGGATTTTGGCAATGCTTAACTACAATCTGATTGGATACTGGTTTCATGAGTGCGTTAACTTAATGCAAATTCATTGAAATGTGGATTTGTGTACTCTGTATGTGTTATACTCAAATACTTCATTTAAAAATTTTAAAAATATAATTTGGGTTCATAGTAGTTGGTTTCCAACTTTTAGAGGGTTTGTGCCAAAATGCAGGTAGAGGATGGGAGAATATGACAAGGTCAGTTGTGCCTACCAGACAATCCCATTAGTAGGGTTTGGGGTGAAGGTATGGGCCATGTGTGACATTCTAGGGAAATCCCTCCATACGAGCATTGAGGAATTGCATATTCCCCAGCATAGATTTCAATTCTGATTCCAAAGTCCTTATTTAATCCAAAGAAGTGGCTCAAATGTGGCATTTCAGACCAATAGAGTACATATTTTCCAGTCTTAATCTTCAGGGGAATTTTGAGTCATCCAAATAGGTCCCAGTGCTTGGAAATGGTCTTTACCTATCTGCTGCATCTCACTGGAAACCAATGAGGCCTTCACCTCATCACCAAGATTTCACGAGTATGTTGTTAATGGTTTGTGGCTGCACATCCATCAATAGATGAACTGTATGTCAATTTCTTGGGAAATAGGAAAACCTAAGTAATTTTTGATTAATGAGGACTTAAACTGGGTAGTTGGCTTCTACTCTGTGTATATTGATGAATACTCCTATTAACTGATTCTTCTTTGAATGAATACATTTAGTAGGTAATGAAAAACTTCTACAAATGAAATGAGTAACTTCTGTTTTTCTAGAAATACTTAGGAGTGAATATAAACACACTCCAAGGTTCTTTCATTACAGTGCCATCAAAAAGACAGGAATAGCTTAAAATAACCAGAACTCGTGTTTAAAATCACAAATTCAGCATTCAGTATTGTCAAAACCCTCAAATGCAGTCTTGACTGTCTAAGGCAACTCAGCAGTAGCTTTATCAAGAGTGGATTCCTAGGACATGACTAATTTGTGAGAAATCTTTGAGTTCAGAGAACTTGCTTAGTTGAAGTTTTATTATGTCTAAAGTTGTTCATGTCTGGTTCAAATAATGAAACTCTGCAATTTGCCAGCTGTGGATTGAGAAAAAAATGCCTGTCAGTTTTAAATGGGAAGACCAAGAGTTGGTCACTTTTCAAGGCCAAACCAGGGATTTTAAACTATGAATCATCAGATAAAAAGACTGCTGAAATATATTCATTGTGAAGGGATGACATTTAAGACTTCAATGATTATTACAATGATGATTATTACATGGCAAAATTGCAATGTAAGGGTCAATGTAAGTGGTACACACTTCTAATCCCAGCAGCTGGGGAGACCGAGGCAGAAGGATTGCAAGTTCAAAGCCACTCTCAGCAACTTAGAAAGGCCATAAGCAGTTTGGCAAGACCCCGTCTGTAAACAAAATATAAAAAAGGGAAGGGGATGTGGCTCCATGATTATGCATCTCTGGGTTCAATCCCCAGTACAAAAACAAAACAAAACAAACAAACAAAAAAACAATGTAAGTTTTGATTTTAGATTTCTTTCCCCTATGGTATCTTTCTTTCTTTCTTTTTTTTAACCTGCCTTCTGCCCTATCTCTCACACTCTAAACTTGCCCTCTTTGACTATGTATGTTCTCTGTTCATTTATTTGTTCTGCAGTTCATTCATTTATCCATCTATTATAAATAGATTTATTTAGTTTATAATATACTAATGGAATAGAATCAATCTTAAGAAATATCTAGGGCTTATTTGGAGCTTCTTAGAGATCATGCCCATCTTTCTGGGTTTTATCTGTTAGTGATTATGAAAGGAATTCCAAATTAGTGAATTGAAAAGAATATAAATGGCAGGTTGTTGAGTTAACTTTCTTTCTTTAAAATATATATATTTTTAGTTGTAGGTAGACAAAATACCTTGATTTTATATTTATATTTATGTGGTAATGAGAATTGAACCTAGTGCCTCACATGTGTAAGGCAAGCACTCTACCACTGAGCTATAATCCTAGCCCCTGTTGGGTTAACTTTCACTGAGACAACTTGACTTGCTTAACTTTCACTGAGAGAACTTGACTTGCTTGAGTCTTTGGACTTGATTACGAAAAGCGATTTTTTGTTTTCCTCTTCTTTTACCATCCGATGTGTTGTGCAAAGAAATGTGAGTTTCTACCATCAGTTATGACTTGCCTAAAAGGTCTTCCTCAACACAGCCCAGTCACTACTTAGAGCCAGCAGCTTTATCCAGGGAACTGCATGGTAGCCTGTTTGTAGTTGGATGTAGGTCTTCATCTCTCACCTGTAGTGAAGCAAGACCAGAAGATGGGTAAGAGAGTTACTTATGGTGCTAATAGAGTGATCTGGCTAACAGGAGGTTCCAGCAATCCACGGCTTCAGAGCAGTCTACTCTGAATGGACTTTGAGCCCTCTATTCAGATCTCAAAGCTGAGTTGAAGGTCCAGCTTCACTCTGATGACCACATCTCCAGTCATTTTAGTACTTTCTGTAGGTAAGAGTAGTTGACTCCCAGACTGCCTTTGATTAGTGTATTTTAAAAAAAGAGGTTGAGTGTGATGGTGCTTGCCTGTAATTCCAGCTATTCAGGAGGCTAAGGTAGGAGGATCACAAGTTTGAGGCAAGGCTAGGCAACTCAGTGAGGCCCCATCTTAAAATGAAAAGGGCTGAGGCTATACCACTATATAGTCTTTGCCTAGCACACATGGTGACCTGGGTTCAATCCCCAGTACCACACATATACACAAAAAAGAGTAAAATGATCCCCAGGGGACCATCATAGGTTTCTGAATCCCCATGCTATTGGACTAAAAATGGGACAACTCCTTTTTTGATTAGATCTAGAAAATGGAGTATCTTCACTTTTGAAATTATCTCCTTTTTATTTAAAAATAATTAATTGACAAAAACTATCTTCACATAATGTAATGATTTAATGTACATATATGTTGTATAATGACTACCACAATCAAGTTATTTAATAAATCCATTACCACCCATTCTGAACATTACATCTCTATAACTTGTTCATCTTATAAAACCCTTTTTTTTCTGTTTTAAATTCTCTGTTATCTTACCTATGATAGAATGCTGAAAGAGGGACCATGGGGGGTTGTACTTCTTGTGTCCTCAAATGATGTAATTAATCCAGGCAGGAAGCATAACCACCAGCTGCAAGTGGTTTATTGAATACTCCAACTCAGTGAGATTCAAATACAAACTGTTTTTCTCTGATCAATCCTTCTAACAGACTCTTTTGAATTGCCTTTTCTTTTTGCATCCTTTAACAACATTGTAGGCAGGTTCTATAGGTCTGCAGTCATTTTTGGATATTGAAAAGTCCAGTCTTATTTGCTTTATGTCAAAACTTCAATCTCACATCCAATTTTAGTGTTGACCTCCCCCGCTAACCCGTCAGCCAGCCAAGCTTCTGCTTGAGGGATTCATGTTGGTAGTGAGTAGCTACAGCCTGTTTGTTCTTTCTTCCTTCCTTTTCTGCTTTTTAGCTCCTGCTGGGTTGGAACAGATGAGAGGAATCTTGGAAGAAAGCCAAACATGTTCTGACTCCACTGCTGCTCTGTAGTCCTTGACTGCGGTGTGACCAGCATCCAAGTGCTAGTTCTTTTTAGGTTACCTGAGTGGGTCCTTTGAGAGGTAGAGGCAGAGGCATCTTCAAGGCAGAATTCCTTGACCTGAACCAGGAATGGAGACAGAAGCAGTTGCCCCTAGTTAGCTTTATTCTCCTCCAAAGATTCATAGCCTTCTCTTCTTTGGACCTGTGAGTCACCATGTTGGCTGCATATTAGAATCACCTGGGGAGCCTTTAAAAGAATTCTTGTCTATCCTCAACCACAGAAATTTTGATTGACTTGGTTGGGCTCGGGCATGGGTATTTTGAGAAACTCTCCAGCTTATTTGGATGTGAGGTCAGGTTTGAGAACCACTGATGTGGTCGGGTAGGAATGGAGGGGCGACGGCGGCAGCAACCAGTGAGCACCATGGACTTGTGACTGGTGGTCCTTTGGTGGCTCTCTTTGGAACACGGGATTTACATAGTGCACTTCGCTTTCCACTTTATTGCTTATCTGACATTCATAATCGACAGGAAGATTCCATATGGCATTCTATTTCCTGCCATTTTCCCAAGTCTCCCTGGCCTTCTTACTTGTGTCAGCGTCTCCTCCCAGACAGAGAAGGATCACAGAGAGAACTGCAGGTGACTTTTACCAACATAGCCCAAGAGGCTCAGACAATTAGGTAAATTCTATAAAATTGCACCTCAGTCTAGCAATTTCTGAAGCACTCTGGAGGGATCATGAGTTTATAAAACCTTTCTTCTCCAACGAAGGTTAATAATAGTTTTCCACAAGAAACCACAGACACATTTAAGTGACATTTTATTTCCTCTCATTCCTATCTTCCCTTTTTCTAACACATTTTACTAGCACCTTCGATATGGAAACTATCTTTTATTACTGACATTTTTGTCAGTTCCTGCTAACCAGGAAGTCATTATCCTTTGGTCTCTTGATGCACTGTAATTGTTTCCATAGCAACAGATTTTAATATCAGAAACTGAGATGTTGACTTCAGGTAAAGAATAAATAACAGAGAGCCAGCAAACTTGAGAGACTAAGTATACTGCTTCAAATGCAAAAAAAAAAAAAAAAAAAAGAAAAGCCACTCTGTAAAAGGATTCAATATTGAAGCAAAATTTTCCCTAAATAGAAGTTCCAATTTTCACCATGAATCATTAGTAACTCTTTAAGTGCAGTTCCTGTTGTCAATAAATTTATAGTTTTTGATATGAATGCTACTAGAAAGGAAACAGATTGCCTGACAAAATTGTATGTGACTCCGAATGGGAGCATTTTGACCATTTAAAGGTATTCGCTTACAAATGTGTAAAGCAGAGGTCTTGCTACTAATTAGTGCTATTGGGCATGTGAAGTTTTACCCTGATCATAGGAAAACACAGGGGTCAATGAGTGTTGATGGATGTGATTTGGTAACAATGTGAAAATTCTCTTCTTCTCTATCTTTTCTCTGTAGACAATCAGGATATGCCACCCCAAAGTACGCTGCTTTAGCATATTGATTATTTTGAGCTGTAGGCATTTGAGAAACAGCAAATGAAAGAAATGCTCCCTGCCCTTCTCCTTTTTGCCTAAAAGAAGGACATATATTTACCTCCTTTCCTACATCAGGACAAGGGAAAAACTTTTACCACTAGAGATAGAGAGTTGGCACTGAGATGAGTCTGCAGAAACAAATGTTACGAAAATAATGCTTTTCTTTCATTTGTTTCCCCCACATATATCCTGGTTACTTTGCCACAATTTATTGGGCCCTCAAGGCCTACAGCCCCTTTCCTTTGTCTACTATCTGTTTATGGTCTTTGTTAAAATGGTATATAACCTTCTGAGACTAACTGCTTGTTTGGGTTTTTCATTTATTTTCTATAAAACCCTTGTTCATGTAAAATTAATAACATTAGTAAACTTCGTATGCCTTTTCCCTGTTAATCTTTTTGTCAGTTTAATTTGTAGACCTCAATCAATATCCATAAGAAGGTAGAGGAAAAGACATTTTTTGCCTCCTCTATACTTCCCAAGGGGCAATTTGGAGGCTTAAAATTCTAGCTGGAAAGAGTGGGGTCCATGTCTTTTGCAAATAAATAAATAAATAAATAAAAATTGGTTAACTTGAATTTTAGTAGGAAAAGCACTAGACAAAGGCTCAGAGGAACTAAACTCTGTTTTTTTCTGCCATTAAGTAGTTTTGTGGTTTAGGAGAGTAGTTTAACCTTCTTGAACTAAAATGTCTGTTGCAAATTAAGGTGGTGAAATAGCAATCTCTGCCTGCCTTCCATAGCTTTATTGTTCTATGAACTCCAGACTCACCACTTTTCATCACTCTATATTACGTAGTGAGACTTATGATCTAGTTATTTTCTGTTCCTCTTCTTTACCCTTCTCTCAACTATTGGTTCTTTGAAGAGTTTCATTACCAAATAAGGACAGCATCTGAATAGATCAATCTTAATTTTGCATTACCTGTGATTTTGTAGCAGAAAATATTGATTTTTATTAATAAAAATACATACTTTCCCTACTACAGAATTTATCAGTATACTTGCACTTAAGTGAGGCTACACCACTAGATTATAAGAACACTTAATGGATGCCACTATAGAGTCAAGGTAGATAAGAAGCAGATTGCCCCAAACAAATACGAATTAATAGAAGAGTGAAAGGAAGACCAGTAGAGGGAGGAAAAGAAGAGAGGGAAGGATGGGAGAGTAAAGGGGGAAGGAAAAGGGGGGAATCATCAACTGAAATTGATTTCCATGCATGTACAGAAATCAATGATGAACTCAAGTACGATGTATAACCATTAAGCTGTAATACATTTTTTTCAACAAATATGCATATATGTGTGTATTTATATGTGTATACACACACGCGCACACACACACACACACACACACACACACACACACACAAAGCAGTTTGCCTGCCTCATGCTATCTTCCCCCTTCTGTTTGGTGGGTGTCAATACCCAGAACAAGCCTGGAAACACAAGTTGAAAATTGCTGAGTTTCTGTCAGTCTGGATCCTTGAATAACTGTGGGGAGCTGAGACATATGCTCACCAGGAGATTCCTTATATTTTTCTATTGTGTTGGGTCACTAGTATTGGGGACTTGTTTCTCATGATGACTATTGCTACCTGACCAATACAGTTTCAAATATTATTTTCATTGTGATTTTTCATCCTTTTCCCACAAATATGAAAGACTTTTTTAAATTTCAAAAGTGTAAAATCACCAAGATATTTTGGCTAGATTGTCCAGAGGGTTCATTGATTAGAAATTTAATGTTTGAAGAGTGAGGAGCGTGGCTCAGTTTTGGAGGCAGGCATTAGATTCCTGACATTGGTGCAGTAATGGAGTGCTAGTTCAGGAAGTTGATGAGATCTAATTCCACCAGTATACAGTGCCCTGGAAGAGGCAGAATCTGAATTGGAATGGCTACACGGACAACCATGGATACTGGAAACTGACAACATTATATTGGGGTCTTCCTACTTTTTGGACTATGGAAGTCCTCACATTTTGTTTTTGCATTTGATTTTTGATCCCTTATTAGGCATCTCTCATATCTGATTGATTGTGTTCTTCTTATCAACCTTGACCGGTTGGAAGTTGAATTGTATTTTATTTGATTTGGAAAAATAAAGAAATGTGACATTTCTTGCACTCTGGGTGTTGTGGAACAATTGGTACCAGTTATAAATGGACCGATGAATAATTCCTGTGGATGCTGTGTAGGCATATGAATAATGCAGAACTGTAGAAGGCTACACTTTGCAGTATTTTCCTAGGTAGTTTAAGTGTCTTACAGGCTAAGCAAATACTGTCACCTTTGCTTTGTGGATTAGCTCGGATATGTTAAATTCAAGATATATGTATAACAATTCTATCACTTTATCTCCAAATCCCCAATCCTGTTTAACATGTGCTGGGGGTAGCAAATTATTTTAACATCTGAAGAAAAGTAGAATTAGTAAAATAAACTGGCTGATATTGTATCGAGACAAAGATGTCCTATGCCCACTACAACAGACAAAAATAACATTCCAGATTATTTGTATTCCTATTACTATTTTAGCAAGCCTAATTAGGCATCAACTGTATTTAGAAAATATTGTGTGCAAGAAATGGTAGAAAAATGTGTGTCTTATGTGTTAAATAGGGGAACAAATGTCCTGAGATTCAAATATCATCTTCTTTTAAGCAGACAGCATTGATGAGAAAGAAATGCTGTTATACTGGAAGAGGGAAGGGAAGTTATCAGGAATAACTAGTAGAAATAGAAAGTGTGAAGTCAGTGGATTTTGTGTAGGTACTATGATCTTATATTATATATTAAAAAAAGAACAGAGAGAAAGCAGCTTGAATGGTTTGCATTTTTTAAACTAGAATAGTCAGGTGAATAAAGATGTATTTTGTTTACACAGAGCAGAGGACATAGCTGAACGTGCCTTAGTCTTCTTGACCAAGAATTGGTCCTCCCACTAGTAGATTTATGACTGAAGGGGTAAAACTACACTAAAGACAGTCAAAATAATTAGAAATGATGCTGCATATGGTCTAGCTAGACCAATCTTGGAATAAGATCTGGGGAGAAAGGCTGGGTAGGTTTGTAGCCTAGACATGAAGAAAAAGGATTTTTAGTTGTGTTATTAAGGGATTAACTTCTTTTATGTAGAGTTAAGTTTTATTTTTATTATTATTTTTAAATCTAAATTTATTTTTAACTGACACATGAAAATGTTAAAATTTTACATATTACTGGGCTACCATGTGGTATTTTGATTCTTGTATACATTGTGTAATATTTAAATCAGGTCAAACATATCTATGTTCTTAAACACTTATCATTTATTCATGGAGGAAACATTTGAACTTCTTTTTTTCTAGTTTTAGAAATATACAGTAAATTATTGTGAACCCTGAGCAGCCCACTGGGGTGGTACAGCCACTCACCTTGAAGGAAATAATTGCTTCTGGCTCCTATGTAACTATAACTTAGTGCCTGTTGACTGGACTCTCCCCATCCCTTCCTACCCCTACTACCCAGCTTCTGGTAACCATGCTTCTATCTTGAATTCTATGAGATCAACTTTTTAATAGTTTACATATGATGAGATGGGGCAGTCCTTGTCTTTTTGTTTAAAGGGTTAACATTTGCTCAACATGCCTTGGACATCTGCTGAATATAGTAACCTGTCGTATCTTCCGCTGATTCTTGTCACATCAGTGCAGGGAATAAATCACGTAGCTGCATGTTCACATTCATCCCTTGCTTCAGCCTGGAAGGAACAACACAGCGTGCAGGTCACAGGTCGGGGCAGAAGCTCCCTCCTTTGCTTGTCTGGAAGTTGGCCAATGTACGCGACAATCTCGACTGCCTGCTACTTCCTTGTTTTACTTATTTTTTCATCCCCCAGGAAGCAGGACATGTTAAAGCAGGTAATGAACAACTCGTGTTGACTTTCAGCATGTCAAGATGTCACCTACTCACTTGGGGCAAGAACTTGATCCTTATATTCCAATAGCACCTTGTACAGAACCAGGCATGTGATACGCATGCAATAACTTTAAGTACATGATATGACTGTATGAATAAATGAAGTATCCGAGAAAAATGGGATCTAATTTTATGTGCCTATATATCTCTTTATGTCTAATAAAAAGTCTTTTGACCTCTTGAGAACTCAAGACAGACCCAATTTACTATGAATGACCTCAGTCTAGCTCAGTAGATCTGATCCAGTGTTATAACCAAAGTTCTTGGTGATAGGGAAAGTGAGAATGGCTGGTTACACTGCAGCTTCCTTATCTCCTCCACAGCCCACTGGCAACCCTTCCAGCTGGTGTTTTGGAGTTGGAGATGAGATGAAGGTAAGGGGACAGGAAACGTCTTCCTTAATTAATAATGCTATGAGCTTTTTCTGGCACTTGCTGGGTTTATTGGGTGATCAAAGCTGACTGTCTTTCAGGGCAATGGTTCTGGGTTCTTTGGAAACTTCCCCTATCATTGCAGGGGATCTCTGCAGGTGAGTGGATGCACCGGCTCCAAGGGGTTGCTTAGGGTTTGCTTGAAGTTCCTTTCCCCGGGTACTTGAATGTTCATCTTCAGCATTTTTCTGATGATGGCTCCTCATCTTCCAGCACAACCTTTGAGTCAGGATCTAAGATAACCTTATGCTGGTATCTTCCTTCTCTCTCCCCTCACCCCTTCTCTTCCCATATATGATCCACATAAAATATGCTTTTTTTTTCACCCATCATTGGTGGAAATTTAATTCTTCTCCAAACCGAGCCCTTTGGTCATTGACTCCCAGGCAGGCACTGTCAAACACAGCCACTTCTTAGATGTGTCAGTCCACAGTTCTTCAAGCTCCAAGGCATCCATATCTCCCTCACTGAGTGGTTTCCACGCAGACCCTGTCTCTAGACCCGAGGGGAAGATAAAACCCCTTCCGATCCCTCATGGAGAATGGAAGGGAGGTGGAATCCTACAGTGTTTGCAGAGAACTCTCCTCCCTCAGTTCAGCCTTCCTATGCCAGCAGCGTGAGTGTGTCTACTGGGCACAGACTTTTCTTTGCCAGTCCTGCATGGTGGCCTATGGAACTCATCTTAGATGTGAGAGTGGTTGATTCTTATCATCTTGGGCCTCAAATGGGAGAGTCTGAAGTAGTTCCATATGTTCACTCTGATATTTAGATCTGAACAAAATCCTTATCACTTGATTTTTTAAAATTACAGAAAATGGGTCAAAAAGGAAATGCATAAGTAAATTTTAAATAATTCAGTCTCTAGACTGACAGACAGGTGATCATTTTTAAAAAGTATTTCTGCACACAGAATAAAAGATCAAAATTTATTTTACTCAAATCAGTTCTCCAGTCTCTTTGGCTTAGGGTAGCAGTACTCTTTTGCTTTATACAAGATTTTATCAGTTTATTTTACTTTTTCCTTCCTTACTCTACCTTTTCTCCTTTTTTTCTGGATGTATTCTGGTGATATTTGGATTATTTCTAAGTAATTTCTAGTATCTAACAAATTTTGGGATCAAACCTTTGACTCTTCCATTTATATATTAAATAACTATTGATTTTTTTCTGGCCCAATTTCAGTGACCAATTTTTCTTTTTAGAGTCTCTGAGAGAGGCTGATATGAATTAATAGCTCACTACCTCATAGAGTTCTGTAGTGTTAATGGAGAACCCTGAGTTTAAGTAGGAAGCTATTCTGTCTTGACCTACCTATTTTAGATGAGGGAAAAGCTTTTAATATTCATAAAGGAAAGAAACTTAAAAATATCCCATTGCAAACAAATAAATATGTGAGTTATGCATTTGGGTCAATTTGATTATACACTTGTATATGAAAGAAATGGATTTTTTGGTGGATATTTAATTGGATTAATTAATTTTAAAAGTATTTATTGAATACCTATTATCAGCCAGGCATTGTATGAAGGCTTTGGGCACAGCAATGACAAGGCCAAAGTCCTATTATTCTGGAATGTTTGTGTATCCTTGTATTTTTTTGTTGGAGACAAGAGGCTTTTCATTTCAAGTTAAAAATTCCAGAGGGCATGCATTTGAAAGGGATATAGAAATAATACACATATTTTACCTAAGTGAGAAAATTGAAACAGGAGGATAGAAACTGAGATTTAGAAATTTCTAGTACATTCACTGGTGGCTCGCAGGGTCACCTTGCCCAGGCTTTATTTTCTCAAAGCCCCTTTCCCTTGACAGCTCAGTCCTGTGGAGATCGCAATTGTTTGCATAATGTTTTGAAATCTTCAGAAGTAAGCTTCTGTAAAGTGTAAAATGATATTCAAAAGACAAAAGATTTGAACCTAGTGTTGAATTTTCTTTTCCTAAGGCAAATACCTGTGATTTTTCTCAGTGAGCATAACTAGACATTGGAACCTGTCAAATATTTATGATATGAATTTCTTGCTTTGTGATTTGGTTCTTGTGAGAGGAATTTTGATTATTCATAATTGCTCACTTTCAGGAGGTGACCTGATTTTTAAATTTTATTTCTATTTTTTTAATTGTTTGGTAAGTATTATTTAAAAAATAAACTTTAGAGTGAGAGAAATGCTTCTATTTTCAGTGAATTTTAAATTCTAGAATGGTGATAATTACTTTTCAGCATTTGTCTTGTGCTCTTTTTAATTAACATTTTGAACCATTTTCTATGTCCACAAACTGTTATTTTACATATCAGACACACAGTGCCTGCTTCCTGTCAGAAAGTCAGTGTAGTGTCAATCTGAGGAACATGACTCTGTCTTCCCTGGGGATTGATGTCATCCACCTCTTTTTAACAGAACTGCACATTCTCTTTCTACCTCCTCAATCTACCAGGTGGTCACAGTGTCTTGGAAGAAGTTCAGATCAACCCGACAGGATTTCTTCTTAAAGAAATCGTTTTGATTATTGCCCAATACCCTGTTTTCTTCAAATAAATGAAATTTTGATTTTGCCATGAGTGAAAACTGAATCTGAAAAACAGGAGCCTTTCCCACCATGCCCCGTCTCTTCCTGTGACTGTCCTCTTCCTGGTGCTGATGTCGCTTGTTCTAGCAGTGTCACTGTAGAGGGGATAGTGTTGGAACCATGAAGAAAATGTTCTTAAGAGTCTTCAGTTGTCTGATTTCTAGTCCCCATTCCCAACAAAATTACCACAGGATATCTGCAGTATTTTCAGGAGCATAGTCACTTTGAATGGGTTCAGCATTCTTCATGAAACGAACAACAATAAAACACAACTACCACCCCAAATCCCATAACACACATGTGCAGGCCAGGTAAGTGTGTGTGTGTGTGTGTGTGTGTGTGTGTGTGTGTGCGTGCGCACAATAAGCATTTTGGCAGTTTTGTTACTGAAATCACTCTCATGAGTTGACTTCTGAATGTGTAAATGAGTTTATAAAATGTTGTAGATGGAAGGTAAAATAACAAATAGTGTAAAATATAAAATCTTTTCTCACCTTTGGTAAAAATGTGGTTTCAGAGAAATATTTTTGACAATACAATAGTGAAAATGTGATATTACACATCAACAGGGTCCTAAATATTCTGGTTTTGCTAATGAAAGCTGCGCCAGGAACCTATTTTTGTGCCTCCTTCCTGTCAGGAGCAACCTGGGAACATGCCGTGAAAGTGAGGCTGGACTGAGTTTAAAGCCAGAGGTTTCTGGTTACGGGTTGGTGGCACTGGAGGTTCCCACAGCTGGAGGTCATTTCTGGTGTTCTGGAGGCACTTTCCTCCCAGAGCTCTCTGTCTTCCTTCTTTCTTTCATTCTGACCTTTCTTCTCTTGAATGCTGAACTCAGTGGCAGCGGACGGGGGGCGGGGAGTGCTGGCAATCTGGGTGTTGTGGGATCCCCTTTCCCTGCGTCTTCCGGCTGGACTGTCATGGTCCAGGCTTAAGGAGAGAAACCCAGTAGTTTCTTACATATATCACTCCATGCAGACAATCATGCCAACAATGACTCTCGTGTCAGAAAGATTTCAGCGGCACTCCTAAGGAACTGGGTGGTCACCCTGCTTCCCTGTGTTGGACAGTCCAGGAAGTACTGTTTTATTCAGTCCTTGTTCAGAAAAATGAGTCCTCATGGCTCTTTCTATAGAAAGTGGCTTTGTTTTGTGCTAAACAGCCTGGTCATTTGTCCCAGCTGACTTTTCCTGGGAGGCACATTCAAGCCCCTGGCATCCTTACCATGTACCTATCAATGCCTTCCAAATTTGTCTCAGTGTTGGACGTCTCCTAACGAGCTCCAACTCTATGGACCCAACTGTTTCTATTATCAACTGCCTCCTGGACATCTTCCCAGGTGTGTTCCATGGCATCTTAAGTTCAGCATGAACTGGGACTCATCATCTTCCTCCTCAAACCTGCTCTTCTTTCTTGATGTCTTTATAAATAATATAGCTACTCACACAGCAACCTGTGGCCAGATACCTGAGCAAATATTTGATCTCTTTTTGTTTCTCACTCAATGAATTGCAAAGTGTTTAGATGCCACCTGCTAAGGATCTTCCACAATTATCTACTCTTTCCTTCTATATGACTCCACTCTCTTCCAAATTCCCACCCACCCGCCATCTTCTGGATTTCCTCACTGACACTTCTGCTTCCCCTCTTATTCTCCTCTCATCTTCCTCACAGTGACCAGCCAGAGTGATCTTCCTTAAATGTAAATGTGCTCATGGGGCTCTTCTGTCCAAAACCCATTAATGGCTTCCCTTTGTTTATTGATTCTGACCTGTGGCTCATCGCACTTGCCACTCCCCACTTCAATGCTACAGTCCCACAGAGCTTACTTCATGCACCTTTTTGCCACGAAGGCCAGGTGTCATATTTTACCTGAACTTTTGTATATTCTGTTATTCCCATATTAGGATTGCCTTCCTCTACACACACACACACACACACACACACACACACACACACACACATTGGCCAATACCTTCACTGTGGATGTTACTTCCTCTAAGAAATATTTCTGACCTACCACATCTGGGTTAGGCATCTTTCTAATGTGATTAAGAGCACCGTGTCCTTCTCAGACTGTTGTTATATTTTTTATTCTCTACTTTTCACGTTGTCCCTGCCCCTCCCTGTGAGCTCTGTGGGTGCAGGGATCTCGTTTATCCTATTTAATATTCTGGTTATATCCTAAGTGCTTGAGCCAATAGGTAGCCCATCATAGGTATTCAATGTACATTTGTTGTAATTATTGATTAAAATAGCACATTGCATAGGTTTCACTTACAGAAAGCCAAGGTTCATATAGTGATTTGGAACATGCATGGGTGTTCTGAATTTGACCTGATTAAACCATTTTTTTTTAAATAAGAATTTAAGATGCAAAAGATAGAGCAGGTAGAAGTTCTGAACTCTTGTTTTTGATGGAATAATAATATAACCTGGTTCCCAGTGCTGCTACTGAACCTGGACAATGACAAACTTGGGTGTCGGTTCTTGGTGAGGCCTCTCCTTTCTCTTAATGTTTGTTATTTGGCCTCTGAATGACTCTTTTATAGTTGAAATGTTTTCTTGTGCTTCCTCACTCTTAACCTCTTCTTTACTATACCTCCAAAATATGACATCACTAGACTTTCTTTATTTTTACCATCCCCAAAGAGGCTAATTCACTCATATCTTTGTTTTCTTTTGTCTTCACTTGAAGCATGTCCATTTGTACACAGTCTAATACCTTGAATGATATTGACTCAGGCCTCACTACCTTTCTAGCTATCTCCAGGCACTTGCCATCAGGGCTCAATAATATGTTGGGCTTCTTGCATTAATCCAGACTTTTAGTCTTTTAAAAATATAATTTCACAGGACCTGACTTGTTTTAGTTAGCTTTTTCTCACAGTGACCAAAATACCCAAGAACAACAAATTAAAGGAGAAAAATTTTATTTTGGCTCACAGTTTAGCGATTTCAGTCCATAGATGTCTGACTCCATTGCTCAGGGCCTGAGGGGAGGCAGAACATCATGGTGGAAGGGAATGGTAGAAGAAAGCAGCTCAGGATGTGGCAACCAGGAAGCAGAGAGAGCTTGCTGACCAAGGACAAAATATAAACCCCAAAAACATGTCCCCAGTGACCTACTTCCTCCAGCCACATCCTACCTGCCTACAGATACCATTCAGTTAATCCATGTCAGTGAACTAATCCACTGACAGTTTATACCTCTCAAATCTAATCACTTCACCTCCGAAGATTCTTGCATTGTCTCACACATGAGCTTTTGGGGTATACCTCATATCTAAACTATAGCAAGACTTCTCTCTACCTTTTCTGTTCATTCAGTGCTTCCACAGGTATTTGTTCTTTGCTTGGCTCTGTTTGTTTTCAGTTTCACCGTGGATGAGATGAATTTATCTCACCATTGTTTTTACATGCTTTAGGTGAAGTTTCTGTCCCCCATTTATCCAGTGTGGTGATCAATGCTCCATGACTCAATAGTTCTTCTTCTTCACAGTGCCATTTTTTTTGAATTAGGAATATTCTTAAGAGCTGTGTGTGTGCATCAATGCATGATGATTCTGGAACTGATAGAATAATGCCAGCAGGTACTGTTAATGAACATGATGTTCTTTTATTGCAAAGTCTGTTAAATTCTCCTGCTTTGTGAAAACTACATAACATAGACACATGGGACGTTCTCTGACTGATACATGGCTCTTCCTTCTTCCATACTGTTCCATCTGCTGATGTCCCCACCTGCACACAGTGAGGATTTTGCCAGCTTACCTGTCATATTTGCAGGGATTTTTATGTTCTCTGGGACTCTCTTGGCTGTTCTAGAAATGCAGGCTGTGTGCTAGCATGCTTGCCAGTGCAGATAATCAGTCAAAGCAATCTCAGACTATTCCTGCATGTCTGATGCAAAGGTAAGTTTCCAAGTAACCTGTCCCCCGTAGGACCTGGGCCTCAGGTCTACCTGTGATCTATTTCTGCAGGCCAGTTTGATTTTTCTCTTTTATGTTATACCTACAAAGACAATAAAAAATTGAATATTTCGATCTAGAAGCTAGAGGAAATATTTCAGGTTGGCAGGAGCTAGACCCCGAGAAAGCTCAAGGCATTATTCTCTGGAAGTCTTTCATGCAGAACATCTTTTTCAACCAGACTTATAGTGTCCATTGCTGGTGACAGAGGTAACTCCTAGAAACTTCTAGAAACAAAGGGCAGAAAATATTGGCTAGGGAAAACCATGAGACAGAATGATGATACATTTTCACACCAGTAGGCAGCTCAATTAAAAGAAAAGGTGATGTATTTAAAATGCCTTCTATGGTGCCTGCCACAGAGCAAGTCTTTGAAATATAAATGTTTTTATCCTTATTATTATTCTATTTCACTCCTTATCATCCCAGTCATGAGCAATAACTCTCACGTGGAGGCACAAGGTGATGTGATTGTGTTTCTGTTCCTAAGGAGACTGGTTGAGTCTGTGTTTTCTGTGCTCATGCTGCAACTGTGGTAGGTGACATGCGGGTTGCTTCCAGTTACAAAACTCTTCCTTTACTTTGCTAGAATGAAAACCCAGTAGTGGTTCATGTGGAGCCATTCCAGACTGGGAGTGCTGCTGCTGAACGCTCAGGTTTATTTTCTAGGGGATGAAGTTGATGTGCTACCCTAAGAACTACGGGGTGCACTGAAACATGTGTATTTTCTCCTTGGCTGCCTAAAATCTTTCCTACTTCCTAATAGTATCATGTTAAACTAATTACCTCATCCCCACTGGGAATATCCTGGTGACCTTCATTAGCGAAGAGGTGGGATTTGACATGAGTGCGACCGAACGGATGCTCCCTGCCTGGAATGTGAATCTTAGGAAGGGAGTTAAAGAGGCTGCATATGTTGGAATCATGTGTCCTGTTGACACTCAGGTGTTGGTTAAAGATAATTCCTGACTCCTACTTAGCCTCTGGAGCACTGGGTTCTGCCTGTTTCTGATTCTCTAGTGTTCCCATTTCTTCCAGTATCACTTTCTAATAAATGCATTGCACTTTCACTGATGCCAGGCAGCCAGTTTCTGTTGCACACAATAAAAAAGTCTAGCTTAGAAAGACCTACTCAACTAAGAAACTGAGCAGACACTTCACAGAAGAAGAAATATGAATGGTCAATAAATATATGAAAAAATATTCAACATCTCTAGCAATTAGAGAAATGCAAATTAAAACTACATTGAGACTCCATCTCACTCCAATCAGAATGGCAATTATCAAGAATATAAGCAATAGATGTTGGTGAGGATGTGGGGAAAAAGGTACACTCATACATTGCTGGTGGAGTTGCAAATTGGTGCAGCCACTCTGGAAAACAAAATGGAGATTCCTCAGAAAACTTGGAATGGACCCACCATTTGACCCAGCTACCCACTCCTCGGTTTATACCCAAAGGACTTAAAATCAGCATACTACAGTGACACAGGCATATCAATGTTTACAGCAGCTCAATTCACAATAGCTAAATTGTGGAACCAACTTAGATATGCCCTTCAATAGATGAGTAGATAAAGAAACTGTGGTATATATATATATATATATATATATATATATATATACACACACACATACAATAGAATATTACTCAGCCATAAAGAAGAACAAAATTATGGCATTTGCAGGTAAATGGATGGAACTGGAGAATATCATGCTAAGTGAAATAAGCCAATCCCCAAAAAACCAAAGGCCGAATGTTTTCTCTGATAAGTGGATCCTGATACATAATAGGGGGTGGGATGGGTAAGGGAAGAATGGAGGAATGTTGGATTGTGTAGAGGAAAATGAGGGGAGTGGAGGCGAGGGGTAGGAAAGATGTTGGAATGAGACAGACATCATTACCCTATGTACATGTATGATTATACAAATGGTGTGACTCTACATCATGTACAACCAAAGAAATGAAAAGTTGTACTCCATTTGTGTACAATGAATCAAAATGCATTCTGGTATCATGTACAACTAAATAGAACAAACAATTAAAAAAAAACAAAGAATGACCTGCCTAAGAACTGCAGGCTTTGTGCAACAGGCTGCACACTCCAGTCTGCTTGAACTTAGTAAGAGTAGGAGGTCAACAAACAACTGTATGTTTTCTCAAAGACCGCAGACTCCAGAAATGGGAAGAGGCAAGTGGAGTTTCTCATTTCTTAAACAACGATAACATCACTTGCTGGGTTATAAACCCTGTTAATTATTCATTTGACTCTTCCATAGTCATCTGATGGTTTGCACACAGTAGGTGCTTCGTTATTGTTCATTGAATTGATTGAGTTGATGAGGAGCAGAGCCCTGAGTGCTAATCCTGGCTTTGGCACTATTAGTGATGGAAACTTGGATTAATCTTGGTCTCACTTTATTCCTGAGTAAAATGAGAATCATTTTATCTTCCGTGTCTACTTCTTAAAGAGAATGCGATGTGATGTGTGTGCAAGGACTGCACATGCTTAAGCAGTGAGAAAGTAACTGGAAAAGGATGATGTGGGGTATGGCTTGGGCTTTGCACAAGGTCCATTCTTTGGAGACAAGCTCCTTGTTCCTTAGTCCTCGATTCCTGATTTATAAAGAGAGGGGTTTGGACTTATGGTTTTGAGGTTTGCTTCCAGTTTTAACTTCTTGTAATTCTGTGAATGGACACTTGCACTTTATGTGGGGAGACTGAAGTCACTCAGTAAGTTTGACTGACTTTTCTTCAACTACTTGGTCTAAGTGTCCATCATCTTTTGGTGACAGTTCCTTGTTTCATAGGTTGCATGTTGCTGCCCTCTGAAATGTACTGAAGTCAAAGTTGTATTTTTTAAGAAAAGAGATGCTGGTGCTCAGGATCAGATTTACCCTTGTCTCAGACACACTTGCTCCTGTGTTCTGCTTTCTGTTCCTTGGCTGTGTGGTCCCCATTCCTGTCTCGGGGCTCCGTGCACAATTTCTCCATCTCTTCCAGTTCATTCCTACCCATCCTATGGGGCTTACCTTAAGTCACTTCCTCAGAGAAGTCTTCTGTGATTCCCTCCATCTAGTCAGACTCCTGTGACTACAGCACTCTGCTCTTATGTATTAGCTCTTGTTAACACCTGTGATCAAACAATTAGCTTTCTACTTAGTTGCCAAGGAAGACCTCAAGCAATGGACTGAATATTTGTGTTCCACCCGAATTCACAGATGAAAATCCTAACTCCCAAGGTGATCATATTAGGAGATGAGGCTTTTGTGTTTTTTTTTGAGTGGTAGGCTTACCTTTTAATTTTTATTATTTTTAATTATTTTTTTATTTTTACAGACTGCATTTTGATCCATCGTACACAAATGGGAATCCATCTTTTCATTTCTATAGTTATGCACGATGTAGACTCATACCATTTGTGCAATCATATGTGTACATAGGTAATGACGTCTGTCTCATTCCACCATTTTTCACACCCCCGCCCCTCCTCCCTCTCATTTCCTTCTATGTAATCTAAAGTTCCGAGATGAGCCTTTTGAAAGGTAATTTATGTCATGAGGATTGAGCTCTCATGAGTGGGCTTAGTGTCTTTATAGAAGGAGTTCAAGAGAGTGCTCTTAGCCTCCTTCCACCTTATGTGAATACAGTAAGATGGCAGTCTGTAACCTGGAAGAGGACTGGTTTCATTTTTTTCTAGCATGTTGGGTAAAAGATTTTCTGTTAATGATGATCTAGAGAAGTTTATTTTCAGCTTCACAATTAGGTAATATACATTTTTGTGTGTGTGTGTGTGTGGTACTGGGAATTGAACCCAAGGCCTTGTGCTTGCAAGGCAAGTACTCTACCAACTGAGCTATATCCCCCGCCCTCAATAATATACATTTTTTAAGATTATTGTCAAATATGAGAAATTCAAGTTTCATAAATGAGCTATTATACATGTACTTGCTGCATGTTTGTAATCTACAAACACAGGGAAACTAAATTTTATGAAGTGCATTTCCCAAGACAACAATAAAAAGAATGGGTCTATGATTTCATGGGGGTGCATGCTTGAATACATTGATAAAAGAAAAATTTGTTTTGATCAGATGTCAATGAGGACTCAATCTTTTGCTTATAGTGTTAAAGGTCTCATAATTGAATGAATTTTCCTCAGACTCACTTTCAGCTTCCACAATTCTTTGTTCAGGCAGGGGTGCTGTAGGACTTGCTTATATTGTGGTGCATCCTCTGGTCTTCAGACTTGACACTGCAGAAGTTGTGTAGCGGCAGTAGGCGTATTCTTCCTAGAAGGAATTCTAATGCTGGCCCAGCCAGCAGTAACTTAACTATATATGGAATTGGCTATGAACCACATAATTACATTCCATTAAGCTAAATGTATTTTAGATTCGACTTCCTCTCTTGGCTGGATCCCAAAATAACTATAGCCACTCCGACACCCTACTGCAATCTGTTGATTAAGACTGCTGTTACTTTCCACTCTAGCATCTGCGTGAAGGAGATTTTGGAGAGGAAAGGAACAGGGGTCCTAATCAACCAATTGCAGATAAAATATTTGAGTTGTGGTAATTTCACAAAAACACATGATCACGTGTCATTGCTAGAGCACCTCCCAACGCCTCGGAAGGGGCTGATGCAAATGCAGTGTCTGAAGATCTGCTTCTGTTTAATATTGCCTTCGTTTAAAGAAATACTTTCTTGAGTTTCTGTAGGGTTAGAATTTACAGATCAAATTAGTTCATCCACTTCTCCAGAGAGCTAGCACAAGTCAGGGGATCATAAGAGCATTGACTCAAGAGATACTTTCTCATTAGAATCTGTTCCTCTAATTGGCAAAAATTAGGTTACACCCTAACCTTCCAACTAGACAAATGCCACAGTTTTGAAGGTAAAGAAACTTAAAGGAAGAGTAAATAACACAGTGGTTTTAATAAGAACTCTCCCAGATCTTGCCTAGCACTTCATCTTTCTTCCCAAACATCATTTAAACTCCATTCTATATGATCATGTTTACTCAGCATCTCAACACACTTAGTCCATGATCCATTTTTTGGAGGGAGAGTGGGGATTGAATCCAAGGGTGCTCTACCACCGAGCTACATCCCCAAACCTAGTAATTTTTTATTTTGAAATAGGATCTTACAAAATTGCCCAAGTTGACCTCAAAATTGTGGTCCTCCCTCCTCAACCTCCAGAGTCTCTGGGATTACAGGCGTGTGCGCCACCATGACTAGTTATTTAGTCTGTCATTCTTGACTGTATAGTTCTGTTTTGGTTTCATGGGGCAGAGTTGCATAGTAGATTTTAACTCAAGTACCGACAGTCAAAGAGGACCCTGCCGTGTTTTTTGTTTTGTTTTGTTTTTGGTACTGGGGATTGAACTCAGGGACACTTAACCATTGAGCCACACCCCCAGTTCTTTTTTGTATTTTATTTAGAGACAGGGTCTCACTGAGGTTGCTGAGGGCCTCATTAAGTTGCTGAGACTGGCTTTGAACTCAATCCTCCTGCCTCAGCCTCCCGAGCCTCTGGGATTACAGGCGTGCATCACTGCACCTGGCTGCCATGTTTTTAATATGTGTGTTAATATACAGAGAAGTTCATTGCTGAGCAGAGAATATCCTCAAAATTTGCTATTTTACCTCATCAAAATATGATCATTTTGTTGAACCAAGTCAGAGTTCTCTTTGTATCTAGGTCCAGGATTCCATGACTCTGAATCAATGGCATATGATTTCCATCTTACATGTTCAATTTTTGAGACTTATGAAAAATATCACTCCTCATCGGGTTTCCTGGTTCAGGGTTTGGGTTGTACCTAGTATGGGGTCACAAGTAGGCTATCTTGTCTCCTTAAAGAGAGAAGGTTTTGTCTCCTGTGCTGGGTGTCTGTGACGACCTTGGGAAAGATAAGAAAGACGAACAACCTCTCCACGTGCTCCAGAAGGTAGCTGAATCGAGTTGCCATGAGAGAGGCTAGCCTTGGAAGTTTCTGGAAATGACAGTCCACTGATTGTTTCCTACCAGTGTGATTTCAGGTAAGTCACTTAACCTCCAGAGGCTTAGTTCTTCTGCTGTACATGATGGGGGTTATTGTGTAAATATCCACTACCTAATACGCAGCAACTGCCTAAAATCAGTTGAAAGGTTTCCTTGAGAATTGTGAGATTTGACATTCACCACTGAGTTCAGAATTAACACATTGTTTTTCATTTTATAGAAAAGCCCTTGTCAAATTTTGTTCCCATAAATTATTTGAATACAAACTGCCTAGAAGCTTTTTTGAAAAAATTTTTTTTAGAAAAATTTCCTTTAGGGAAAAAGTATTTTTGCCACAGAGTTGAAGGGTTTTATTTTAATGTTGTAATTGCTTGTTTTTAAACTTGAAATTTCAGTACACTTTCCTAATTACATTCGTCTAATTCCTGGCTATGAAAAGAAGATTTGTTTTTCTTTGATGGAAGGTTTTCGGAGGTAATAAAAACTATTCTCCAGTTAGAAAGATCACTAAAAAGAGTAACACATGTAATTTTCAGTATTATAATATTTGCAACAAAAACACATGAGTTTGCACATGCAGATTTAACAGTCCTTTGTATTTAGCTGGCCTGGGCGATTAGGATTTTGGTGGATAATAGCTTTCATTGTGGCTTTGAGACAGACAAGACATTTCCATTGTACCAGGCGGGGATCAAACTCTTCCATTAGAGCTTTTTAGGTCTTGTTTCTCAATGTGTCATTGCTTTTCATAATTAGTTTCAAATTTAATCTTGTAGTATTTGAGGGAAAAAGTAAAGAAGGACTTGCATAAAAATTTGGAACTCGATAAGCTTTAGGCTATTTATCACAGACCTTTAATTGCATAGTAAGGCAGAGGTGCCCAAGTAAATAGAGAGATTTATAACTGCTCCCTTCCCACTTGGAGATAGAGTAGAAGTCTGGAGGCTAGAAGGTTGTCCTTCAGAATGTGGAGAATGTCTATGCATGGGCATTGAACTAGATATTCTTAACAAAAATGAAATGTACCAGAATAAGATGTACTCCATGTTTGTTCAAATATATCAAAATAGACTCTACTGTCATGTATAACTATAAAGAATAAATTAAAAAAAAGCCAAAGGTGGGGGGAAAAACAAGAAAAACCAGAATGTTCCTTGTGAAGAGGCAGCCTATAACAGAAAGGATTTGTTGTCTTCCCTAAAGAATTCTTACCAACCAACAGGGCAGACACAAATGCTCCATTAAAAATGAAAATGTCAATATTAAATGTAAAAGAAGAAAGATATGTGGCTAATAAATACAAGAATGTTCAATTTTGTTCGTAGTTGATGAATGAAAATGAAAAGAATGGAAGATGTCTTTTTGCCTATTAGATTTGAAGAGATCAGATGGATTGATAATATACCACTAAGTGAAAGGGTGGCGAAACTAACACTCACACAGCGGGGGGTGAGCGATTCCTGCAAGCAGGGAGCTTAGGGCAAGGTAATAAACACATAAAACCTGATCTTTCAAAAAGAATGTAGGTAGTCCGATTTAGCAATCCTGCTTCTGGATTAATCTCAAAGAAATAATGGGACAAATTCAAGAATATTAGTGATGACTTAGAAATGACTTAAAGTCCTTTTCAAACAGTTACATTTATCATAGAACTTTATACAATTAAATACTGTGTAGTCCCTAAAAAGATCGAGTGTCCTGGTCAGAGCTGATTTTTCCTGTGTCTCTCACATTCCTGTATGTGAGCAATGTACAGACTACCTTAGTTTCAGACTGTCTTTACAAGGATGTTTGCAGTTGACAGCTTGGAAAAGAGAGAGTCTTCCTTCAGAGAAAACAGGCCCTGCCCAATATAAGACTCAGGTTCTTTCAGTTTATGGATCTTCCTCTTTAATACAACTCTGTGTGTGTGTATGTGTGTGTGTGTGTGTGTGTGTGTGTGTGTGTGTACTTGCATGCACTCCTGTGTTTGTGCAGGTATTGTCTGGCCCTCTGTTCAATGCCTGAGGCACTGGGACTTTGGGTATTGACATAAGAAAATACTGACACTGTGCCTTCTGCTTTTTCTGTGAGTACTATTCATTTGTCTCTGATCCAGGAGTCTTGTGTCTTTTGTCTGTGCAATGGTCTGAATGTTCACAGACCTCCCCACCATGCATATGTTGAAATTCTAACTCCCAAGGTGATATAATAGGAAGTGGGACATTTGGGAAGTGATTAGGTTATGAGAGGGAAGCCCTCATGAGTAGGATTGGTGCCTTTATAAACGCCCCTGAGGGCTTGTTACTCCTTATGCCATGTGAGGATACAGAGAAAGGTTGGGTCTTAACCAAAAACCAGAAAGTTGGACCTCACCCAAATCTGCTGGCACCTTGGTCTTGGACTCCCCAGCTTTCAGAATTGTGAGAAATACATTTCTGTTATACGTATAAACCACTGAATTTATGATATTTTGTTATGGCAGCCTGAACAGATTAAGAGTCAGAATTTGTGAAACTGGTACACTAACCTGCTAGTTTGCAGGTAGTGCGAAATATCAGATCCTTTGCTGTTCTTGGCTTCTACTTTTTCTAAAACAAAAATTTCCTGATTTTTTTTTTTTTTTTTGCCAGTGTGTTTAAAATTATAAGACAACATATAAGTGAGGGTATGGAGTGAAAAAAATAAATATTTTTCCCAAGACCACTGTCTAGAAATCCAATTTGCTTTGTTATGGGTCCACAAAGAAAATAATTCCTTATAGGTAAAAAATAACTCAGTTACTTAAAGCTGTTTATAACATAAACTTATCAAAAGATCAAACTCTTATCAAACACTGAGAAAGATATCTTTTTAGGGTAGCTATCGAATGGCTACCTAGGATTCCATGGGCAATGGTTAGTTTTATGTCAATGTTACTGGACTGAGGGATGCCCAGATATCATAACGATAAGCATTATTTGTGGACTAGAATGCCTTTCTTTTAATTGTTTATTTTTATGTGGTGCTAAAGATCGAACCCAGTGTCTCACCCACACTAGGCAAGGGCTCTGCCGCTGAGCTACAGCCCCAGCCCTGGTAAGCGTTATTTATGGGTGTGCCTGTGAGGGTGTTCCTGGAAGAGATTGACATTTCAATCAGTACAGAAGATCACCTTCACCAACGTGGAGGGGCAACATCATTTTGTTGAGGGTCTGATCAGAACAAAAAGATGGAGGAAAGTGGGGAGGATCCTCTTTAGGTTGGGATGACAATCTTCTACCCTTGTATAATAGTGTTGAGTGTTCTCAGGCTTCACATCTAGACTGAATCACACTGCTGGTTCTGGAGACTGCAGATTGTAGATCATGGGACTTCTTGGCTTTCAAATTCTGTGAGCTCATTCCCATAAGAAATCCCTGCCTGCCTGCCTGTCTGTCTGTCTGTCTGTCTGTCTCTCTCTCTCTCTCATCTTTCATCTATCATCTATCTCTTATTGGTTCTAGGTCTCTGGAAAACCAAAATACAATCTTGTATGGCAGCTTTTAATTTATTTAATTAAACTCCTATTGATAGCTCCAGTTTTTGACTAGTATAAATAATGCTACCTTAAATCTTGTATGGATACCATGGTAGATTAATAATTGAAAATGAAATGTCTAAAATAAACTAAATAAAAACATTCTGCATTGTGTGACCATAGGGATGTCACTTTATCTCCTGTGGTTAATCTGTAAAATGAGGGTGACAATAGGTCAGTGTGAGGATTATATGAGCTAATAGTAATAGTCCTGAGAATTTTGTCTGGCATACAGGAAGCATTTCATATATGTTAGATAAAATAATAATTATTATTTTTGAAACAATGAGTCACTGTAAGAGAATAAATGCACTTCATAGTATTTTCTAAGTAAAAAATCTCGTGTCTCTCAACTTTTAAGAAAGAATATGTGTATATATAATTAAAAGTGTATGTATGTATATGTAATATCCATGTGCATGTGTAGATATTCAAATAATAAAATCACCTAAAACACACAAAAAAAATTCTCCAAACTTTACTTAAGTATTTTAACCATAGTAGTTGGTTAGGAAGTAAAAGATCATTTCACAGTACTAGGTAAAAAATATTTTTGGAAAGAACAGAAGGATGTTAAATTGTATATACAGAGTGGTCTCATTTAGGATATATGAATAAGGAAAGGTGTGAGAAAAGTTGCTGAAATATTAGCAGTGGTTAATTCTGGGTTATGACTTTTATTCTTCTTTATAATCTTTTGTACTTTCTGATTTTCCTTTTTTAACTGTTTTTTTTCCATGTTTTATTTTTTTGGTACCTGGGATTAAACTCAAGGGCACTCAACCACTGAGCCACATCCCTAGTCCTATTTTGTATTTTATTTAGAGACAGGGTCTCAGAGTTGCTTAGTGCCTCGCTGTTGCTGAGGCTGTCTTTGAACTTGAGATGCTCTGGCCTCAGCCTCCCAAGCCACTGGGATTATAGGCTTGCACCACTGTGCTCAGCTTTTAAAATTTGTTCTTATTAGTTACATATGACAATAGAATGTATTTTCAAGTATTATACATATATGAAGTATAACCACTCATTCTTCTGGTTGTGCATGATGTAGAATTACATTGGTTGTGTATTCATATATGCACATAGAATAGTAATATCTACTGTCTTTCCTATTCCCATTCCTCCTCCCTTCCCTTCATTCCCCTTTGTCTAATCCAAAGTACTATTTTCCCCTCCCCTCTCCCCTATGAGTTAGCATCTGCATATCAGAGAGAATATTCAGCCTTTGATTTTTTGGGATTGGCCTATTTCACTTATCATGATAGTCTCCAGTTCCATCCATTTACGAGCAAAAACCATAATTTCATTTCTCTTTATGAACGAGTAGTATTCCATTCTGTATATGTACCACATTTTCTATCCATTCATCTGTTGAAGGGCGCCTAGACTGGCTTCACAGTTTAGTTATTGTGAATTGAGCTGCTATAAACATTGATGTGGCTGTGTCACTGTAGTATGCTGATTTTAAGTCCTTTGGGTATAAACTGAGGAGTGCGATAGTTGGGTCAAATGGTGGTTACATTCCAAGTATTACTGCTTTCCACAGTGGTTGCACCAACTGGCAGTCCCACCAGCAATGTATGAGTGCACCTTTTTCTCCACATCCTCACCAACATTTATTGTTGTACTCTTGATAATTGCCATTCTGACTAGAGTGAGATGAAATCTCAGTATAGTTTTAATTTGCATTTCTCTAACTGCTAAGATGTCAAACATTTAAAAAATATATTTGTTGACTATTTCTTCTAGGCATCAAAAGATATGAATGAAAATTTTTGTGAAAAAGAAGATTTTTCACAGATTTTTAACTAGAATTGTTTAATGAAGCATTAGTATTTCTTGAGTTCTGAGGAAAGAAATGCTTCCCAACAATGCAGATTGTTAAAGAAATTAAAGCAAAAGCTTAACAAAGAACAGACCTTCATTTGTCCTTTTGTTCTTTTACATTTTTATCTTTATTTCCTATATTTATTAATCAACTTTTTCCCTGAACAACTAGTCTACACCTAGCTTGCTTTAAGTGCTGTAGCAGACATAATATCAGGAACAGGGATAATGTGATTTATGGTGATTTTACTAGAAAATTTTCTGTATTTTTGTGGTCAATTGAGGGCTTTACTTCCTGCTTTATTGTAATTTTGATGATTTTATTACTCATTGGTCCATTTTCTAGAAAATGTAGATTTGTGAAAAGATGTAGATATAGAATTAAGAGTCATCAATTTATCCCTATATTGATCAAATGAGTATCTTACAGAGAAATTACAGTGAGTCCCTTGACACTTGGCTGCTCAGTTTTAGAAAGAATGCGTATGTGTGCATTAGATGATCTACTGATTGAGAGATAGCTGGCAGTTGAATTGGGAATTTCCCTTTAGCGAGCAGGTGACAGAAATGAAATAGCATCTGATGACAGCCTTGAACTTGCACATTTGCTGCTTAGCATTCATGGGATTTAGACCTTCACTCTTGGCCTTTGTTGGAGGGAACTATTTCCTATCAATGTTTACTCCCTACCAGTAAAAATGACTGTCCTGATTTCGAGAGATGTCATTTTGTGTCTGCTCATTTGGTCTGGAGTCTTTTGTCTGGGCAATGTTAATGATTCCCTCTGACTTCTGTCATAGCATTTCTGAGCTAGTATTCTGGAAAGAATACATGCTTTTAGTGCAGAGAAATTCCTGGTAGGTCAGAAAGCATTTTAATTTATTCAAGGGGAGACTTTCAGTTCATGCTGGGGGAAGTTAGTTAATTTGTTAAGTTTATGGTGAGATATTAAATGCTAGCATTAAAGTTGACAGAGTAGTTGATGACATTTGATCATGTTTTGGCTTCCTAAAACCCTTTGGCTGATTTAAAAATAAATCATTACAGACAGACTATTAAGTTTTATGAACTATGAATGTGCTCAATAGCCCAGTTTAATAAAATGCTCCAAGCTTCTCCACAGACCATTGCTTTTACCTGAGGCCACACACACATTTCAAATACCACCGACCATCTCAAAGGTGATTATTCCACTGACATAAGAGCATGGCTAGTACCTTTTAAAACATTTGACTGTATTTGACCTTATGGTAAGGTGAAATTAAAAACTTGGTAGGTATTACAGAGAGTATTTGTTAATTCTCAACTTTTTGTTATGGTAAATATGTGATTAAAATTACTTGTGACTGCATAAAGGCCATGATCCATGACACTGATGATTAAAGAAGTTGGTTTTTGTCAATAACATTTATTAAAATAACAACTTTAGTTTTACCTACAAGAAAACAATGACTTGCCTTCCAATGTTTTTATATTATTATGTTAAGATGACTGTATTAATTCCTTTTTCTATTGCTACAACATAGTACCTGAGGCTGGGTAATATATAAAGAAAAGAGGTTTTTTTAGCTTACAGTATGGAGCCAGAGAGTTCAAGATTGAGCAGCCCATGTGTTATCTTCCGGTGAGGGCCTAAAGGTGAATGGTGTCTTGCTGGGAGGATGGCTAGACAGGAATCCAGAGAATGATTCAGGGGTTAGCTTTGCTCTTTTCTAAAAACTCAGGCTCACAGAAACTAACTGAGGTTATCAATCCCTTCCAAGGGTAGCGCCTCCAATCACTTCCACTAGGCTCCACCTCTTAAAGGTTCCACCACCTCTCATATCACTGCAGTGGAGAAGAAGCTTTTAACACATAAGCCCCTGGGAAACACAAACAAAATTCAAACCATAGCAGAGACATTGATTCTTATTTCACAAAATCCCTGCAAGAAAAGGAAAGGAATTTTTCATGGTGGTTAATAATTGAGTTTATGTTCTGGTTTTACTTTTTAAAGTTGCTTGGTGCTGATTTAGGTAATGAGATCCTCTGAGACTTGGTCTCTAAAATGCGAATAACTCCAGCATTGTTGACTATCTCAAATAAGGAAGTCTCATAGGTAAGGAAGCTGCAAGACCTAAGTGTTCGATATTATAGGGAAAGCAGCTCATTTCCCTTATTTTTTCTTGAGTTTTGCCCCCACCCATGCTTTCCTTCTCCTTTGCTTAAAAAAACTGCACTGTCCGCACAAATCCTCTTTCTCAAGGCTCAGTTAGCAAGGTGACATTATGGCCTCTGTTAGAAATCTGCTAACTAATGTCATCAGAAACAACTACGAGAAAAGTCCAATTTAATAGTCTGCTTCAGTTGAGAAGCATGCACACCCCGTTACTTTTAGTTTCTATAGAGCAGGGAATTTCTAGGATTTGGGGACCAGAGTTAGTCACAGGATGGTCTTGGTGGGGATTGGTCAGAATTCATTAGGCAGACAAGTCTTATCGTGGCAAGTCTGAATTAGCTGCCGAAAGAGTTTGGGCTCAGAATGCCTATCTCGCATGCTACAGTTTGGTACAGTTGATCTGTTTTGTGAGTCCTGGTACCATCCTTCAAGCAGTTACTGTCTTCTGGTCATTCTTCAGTCCAAGTTGAAGGAAAGATTATTATCTTCTTCACCGTCTGTTCAGATCTACACTATTGTCTGGAGCCTGCGGATAGGAAGTTTCCTTAGGGGGTGTCATCTGCAGTTGAACTAGAGTTAGGTCCTCACACTTCTGCAACTGCAAGATGAGCTGGTGAACCATCTGGCATGACAGTGACTGCGTGGTGGCATTTAAGACTCTGGAGACCATGTACTTGGCACTTGCAGAACAGGCAGGGCTGAGATGTGGATGACTGTTAAAGTTGGAAGCAGGACTGTAGGTCCCACAATCCATTAGGGGGTCCCTTTAGAGACTTTGAGAGTGACTGAATTAGGCCACCTGCTGGTGCATTGGGGGTAGTTTCTTGAGATTACTGTGGCTTCTGCTTCTGGAGAGATTTGGTTTTAAAGGCATTACGTCGAAGCCTGTGACCCTTGTGGTCTTCAATTTAGGGACTGATAAATCCTGTCAATCCTCATTCGGGCACAATTAACTTCCCACAGTGCCTGTTGATTACTTCTTTCTACTATCATTAACCCATGGTAGCAGGTGCATTCCTTTACTGAGGTTCTTCTGATGCTTCTTCTAGAAGATTCCATTATTTTTTAAATAACCTTATTTATTTTTATGTAGTACACACACATGCTAGGCAAGTGCTCTACCACTGAGCAGCTCTAGAATATTCCATTCTAAATATTAAGCTTATGGCAGGGGATTTTAGGTGAATATAAGAAAAAAAGTAAACTTTTTTTGTGACATATATTTGAATGTCTCTAGTTATTTCATTGAAGTAACTAATAATATTAAAGTGGAGTAGAATTCTATGTTGATCAATAATACACAATTGCTTTTACAAAGACTTAGTCACTGATTTGATTAGAATGAGAACATAATATGGACTGTGAAGGTCTTGACAAATCTCCAGGCCTTTCATTTAACCCCCAAAGTATACTATGAACGTTGCCAGTCAAAAGTATGTTTTAATCTAGAGGCAAAAGTATTTTGATCACTGCTGTGGTTTTGGTATGTTCTGAGTGTCCCCAATGCTTCATGTGTTGAAATGTAATCCCCATTGTGAGGTATGGAGAGGGTGGCAACTTAATCTAACTCTGATGTTTAGAGGCTTTTGGAAAGTAATTAGGATTAGATATGTTCATTAGGGTGAAGCCCTAATGATTGAATCCGGGTAGCCTGATAAGAAGAGGGAGAGAGACCACACACACACACACAGACACACACAGACACACACACACACACACACACACACACACGCACACACGCACAGTCTGTTGTACCATCTCAAGTCTCTGCCAGTAAGAAGGCCATTACCAGAGCTGCTGTTACAGACGCCTGGTGTTTTCTCCCGGTGCCATGGCTGCCCATGCCTCTGTGGCAATCACGGTGCTGTCCCGGGACCGCTGCCATCGCCCAGGGGTTTTCTTTTGGGGCACAGTTGCCCCTGACGCTGCTGCAGCAGGTGCCCAGGGGTCTTTTCTCTGGGCGCTGCAGCTGCTGTTGTTGACGCTGTCGCAGTCGCCATCACCCAGAGGTCTGGTGACCTCGACGCTGCCTTGGGTGCCCAGCTGCCATCTACACTGCTGCGTCCGCCAAGACCACTGCCGCCAAAGCCGCTGCTGCCCCCTGGAGGTCACCTGGAGGTCTTCTCTCTGGGTGCGGCTGCAGCTGCAGCCACAGCTGCTGCCCACCTGCTGCCAGCGCCACCGATGTCTGCAGCTGCTGCTGACCCCCTGCCTGCTGCCCACCACTCCTGCTACTACCACTTCCACCAGTGCTCAGAGGTCTGCTGAGAGGGAGACTCCAGGTTTGGTTGCACATGGCTGCATCCATTTTGAGATGGCCAAAGCCAGGCTGGCCAGAGCCTGGGGTTTGTTGAGGGTGCTGGTGGGTTTGCTGCCACTGCCATCTTGGGATGCAGCCACCCCCGTCTGGGGACACTGACCAGGACTTGGAGATTCAGTGTTGGGGTGCCTACGGGTTTGGCTGCACCTGGGATCTTCCTCCTGAGAGTGTAGGTTGCGCCATCTAGTTACTGTCTCTCAGGATTACTCATCAAAAAATTTCACCAAAAAACTTCTAGAACTAATAAATGAATTCAGCAAAGTAGCAGGATATAAAATCGATACCCATAAATCAAACAAATTCCTATACATCAGTAATGAATCCACTGAAAGAGAAATAAAGAACACTACCCCATTCACAATCACCTCAAAAAATAAAATAAAATACTTGGGAATCAATCTAACAAAAGAGGTGAAAGACCTTTACGATTAAAACTAAAGAACACTAAACAAAGAACCTGAAGAAGACCTTAGAAGATGGAAAGACATTCCATGCTCCTGGATAAGCAGAATTAATATTGTCAAAATGGCCATACTACCAAAAGTGTCACACAGGTTCAATGCAATTCCTATTAAAATTCCAATGACATTTGTAATAGAATTAGAAAAAGCCATCATGAAATTCACTTGGAAAAACAAGAGACCCAAAATAGCCAAAAAAATCCATAGCAAGAAAAGTGAAGCAGGAGGCATCACAATACCAGACCTCAAACTATACTACAGAGCTACAGTAATAAAAACAGTGTGGTATTGGCACCAAAACAGACACATAGACTAATGGTACAGAATAGAAGATACAGAGACAAACCCACATAAATACAGGTACCTCATAGTAGACAAAGGTACCAAAAATATTCACTGGAGAAGAGAGAGCTTATTCAACGAATGGTGCTGGGAAAACTGGAAAGCCACATGTAACAAAGTGAAATTAAACCCTCATCTCTCACCCTGCATGAAACTCAACTCACTGTTGAACGAAGACTTAGGCACTAGAACAGAGACCCTGTGACTACTGGAAGAAAAAGTAGGCCCAAATCTTCACCATGTTGGCCTAAGGTCTTACTTCCTTAACAAGATCCTTAAAGTGCAAGAAGTTAAATCAAGAATCAATAAGTGGAATGGACTCAAACTAAAAAGCTTCTTTTCAGCAAAAGAAACAACCAATAATGTGAAGAGAGAGCCTACAGATTGGGAGAAAATCTCTACCACATGCACCTCAGATAAAGCATTAATCTCTTGGATATATAAAGAACTAAAAAAACTTAACACCAAAAAACCAAATAACCCAATCAATAAATGGGCTAAGGAACTGAAAAGACACTTCACAGAAGAAGATATACAATTGATAGACAAATATATGAAAAATGTTCAACATCTCTAGCAATTAGAGACATGCAAATCAAAACTAAGATTTCATCTCACTCCAATCAGAATGGCAATTATCAAGAATACAAGCAATAATAAATGTTGGTGAGGATGTGGGGGAAAAGGTAGACTCATACATTGCTGCTGGGAATGCAAAATGATACAACCATTATGGAAAGCAGTATGGAGACTCCTTAGAAAACTTGGAATGGAACCACCATTTGACCCAGTTATCCTACTCCTCAGTTTATACCCAGGGACTTAAAATTAACATACTACAGTGAAACAGCCACATCAATGTTTATAGCAGCTCAATTCATAATAGCTAAACTACAGAACCAACTTAGATGCCCTACAACAGATGAATGGATAAGGAAATGTGGTATATATATATATGATGGAATATTACTCAGCTTTAAAGAATGAAATTCTGGCATTTGCTGGTAAATGAATGGAGTTAGAGAATATCATGCTAAGTGAAATAAGCCAAACCCAAAACCAAAGACCAACTGTTTTCTCTGATATGCGGATGCTAATTCACAATAAGGGGGGCACGGATAGGGAAGAATAGAGTTACTTTATTTTAGGTAGAGGGGAATGAAGGAATGGAAAGGGGTATGGGAGAAGGAATGATAGTAGAGTGAAACAGACATTATTACCTCGTGCACATGTGTGACTGCATGACCTATGTGATCCTGCAATATGTATAATCAGAAAAATGAGAGATACACTCCATTTATGTATGATCTATCAAAATTTATAAATGCATTCTACTGTCATGTATAAATAATTAGAACAAATAAAATAAAAAATAAAAGGACTTGCTTTCTAATCTAAAAAAAAAAAAAAAAACACTACTACCAGATGCAACCCCTTTACCCTTCATCTCCAAAAGCATAAGCCAAATAAACCTTTTTAAAAATAAAGTAAACTGCCTCAGGCATTTTGTTCTAGTAATGAAAAATAGAATAATACATAGAGTTATTGTATCAGTCTTTTATATGAGCATAAGTATTTTTCTGTATGAAGGGCCCTTTATTATTGAAATATATTTAAATAAGCTCATGTTCCTTGTGTGGAATTAATTTGGGAAGATTGAATTCTTCTTTTAATTTTATCTTCACAAAGAAAATAAAATTTGTTTTATGAAAAAAAAAATTCTTAAGGCAACTGTGCTACCAGTTTGAGTACACTTGAAAGTTTTGCCTAGAGACTGATTGTATAGTCTTAGAGGAATCTAACTTTTTACTCAAATTATTTCTTTACATCTTTTAATTGGTTAAAAAAAATCCAGTTAGAAACCCTTGCAAGCTTTATAAGTTTCATTCCCACTCACAAATAACAAGCATTCAGTTTTGTTTATCTTCTTGCTATACTGGGGATTGAACCCAGGGGTACTCTACTGAAACATCTCCAGCAATTTAAAAATTTTTGTTTTGAGGCAGGGTCTTGTTAAGTTGCCTAGGTTGACCTTGAACTTGTGATCCTCCTGCCTCAGCCTCCTGAGTTGCTGGGATTACAGGCCGTTCCATTGTGCCCTGCTCAGGTTAGTTTTAACTTTAGACTATTCTAGATTAGTTTGTTAGTTGAAAAATATAACTAAAATTTTATGTGTTGCTGATGTTTTTGAGTGAAAGACCCATATCTTGATCTTAATAGTTTTAAAAGATGAATTTTAGCTCTGTTTTTTTTTCCTATTCAAGTCCCAAAGTTTGTTGTTTGCTAGCCAAGTGACAGTTTTAGCGAATGTGAGGTTTTGTTCCCATAATAGCATGGGGCCATTTCAGAAATAGGTTTGTTTCATCCTGGCATTTCTTTGACGATGGGAGGCCATTTTTGGACCGCAGGCTCACATCTGTCCAAGTTATCTTCTAATTAACCTGACATATGCTTTCAGAGTTTAATTTTCTCTACACTATCGGTCTCCCAACTTTTAAATTGTGCTTCCCATCAGCAAAATATTTTGAAACTCTCTCTCTCTAGAATGTATGGCTGTTCTTTTTTTTTTGCCTTCAAATTGTTATGTGTGTTGTATTATTGTTCTGTGTATCAATCTTAAGAAAGTCTAATCCATAACTTCAAAAATATCAACAAAAATTCTGTTACTTTGAAACATGTTTTCTGGGAGAATCAAACTCCATTTTAGAAATTATAGTCCCATATTTTAATATTTATATCTTAATATTTTCCTGCTCTAATATTTCTTTGGGATGCATATTATTTATGATTTTAACACATGGAACAGTGACTCTTATCTGAGGAAAATCTGAGGGCGGATGCTTGAGAACTGTGGTTTGAAAAAGGCTGTCAGTCATCCCGACCACCCCCAACCCCACCCTCTGCTCATACCCACCCCCCCGCTCCATCTTGAGAAGACGGTAGAAACAACTCAGCCTTAAAATTCCTTGCCCAGGTAACAAAATGGCATGGCTTGCAATTGTTTTTCATGCAGACTGTACTTGGATGGATGAGGCAGCAAAATAGAGGCAGGATAGTACAACACAAATATTTGATGTTATACTGAAAAGGAAAAGCTCATGAATTTTTCATGGTTGACATCTGTGTTTGTTCAAAGCAATGGTCAATGGACAGTTCATGTCTTATAAACTGGGAGTTTACTTGAAAAGTTGTAAGTAAGTAAACTTAGGATTTATTTTGTTAGTAGAATCATTTAAAAAATATGCTAAGAAGACCTATGACTTTTTGGTTATTATGTATATTTTCAAAGTAATTAACTTAAATCAACAGATATAATTGTTTGTATTTGTTGTGTACAACAGGTTGATGTTTGTGTGTGTGTGTGTGTGTGTGTGTGTGTGTGTGTATTATGAAATGGTTAAATCTAGCTAATTAAAGCATGCTTTCCCTCACTATACAATATGTGGTCATTGACTACAATCACCATGTTGTTCAACAGACCTCTTGACCACCTTCTAATTTTGGATTCTTTGACTAACAGCTCCCCAACTCCTCCCCCACAGTCCCCAACTGTCCAGCCTCTGGTGATCACTATTCTACTCTACTTCCTTGAGATCAACTTTTTGGGATTTCACATGAGTGAAATCATATGGTATTTGTCTTTCTGTACCTAACTTATTTCACTTAACACAATGTCTTACAGTTCCATTTATGTTGTTGCAAATGATAGGATTCCCTCCTTTTTATGGCTGAATACTATTCAGTATGGCTGAATACTATCTATATATAGATATAGATAATATTTCTTTCTCTTTTTTTTCAGTACAGACACAATGTCTTTTGTCACAGTTCTTTATCTATTCATCTGCTGATGGACACTTAGGCTAATTCCATATCCCAGCTATTGTGAAGAGTGTTGCAATGAACATGGGAGGGCTGATAGCTCTTTAATATGTTGATTTCGATTCCTTTAAATATATACCCAGTAGTAGGATTGGCGAATTTTATGCAGTTCCATTTTTAAGAATCTGAGTCACTTCCAGTTAGTACATGGCTGTGCCGATTTACATTCTTAGCAGTGTGCATGGGTTCCTTTTCTCCATATCTTGGCCAGCATTTATTATCTTTTGTCTTTTTGATAATAGTCATTGTAACTGGAGTGAAGTGTCTCTCATTATGGTTTTGATTTGCATTTCCCTCATGTTTTTTTAAATTTATTTTAATTTATTTTTATTTCCCTCATGTTTAATGGTGTTGAATTTTTTTTTTCCCGTGTCTGGTGGACAGTTGTTATGTCTTCTTTTGGGGAGAATCTGTAATTTAAGAAATTTTATGGGTAAAACCATTTGGGGATGCACACAGTCATTTTGGGGGTACAAACTCAAATTTTTTTATGCTGTTGGCCTAATGAGGTTCCTTAGCCTAGAAAATATCAGGCAATGGCAGAAGCGATTGCCAGAGACCCAAAGTTTTCATGGTGTAATTGTACATTAGAATTAAACCAACTCACCTTTTTTGTTTGAAATATACTGGACAGAGTTGTTAAAAAAATCCTAAATCTGTGTCTCTTTTCCTGACTATAATCTTCAGCAGTCGTGAGCAGTGTTGCTGAGAGAGCATTCTAACAATGGTCCTTAGAGGAACCCCTTTAAAGAGACCTGGGGTCGTATCAGTTTGGAAAGCACTTCCTACTCGTCCCTTCTTCTGCATTGAACTTCATTTAACCCAGTGTTTCCTAAATGTCATTAGCTAGGAATTCTTTACATAAAATTTGTTAACTTACAATAAAATTGATGTTCTTTGTAATACACTATGGGAAAGACTGGCATAGATTATGAAATTTCTCTGTAGCCATAGTACTAGTCAACAGTCACTAGGAGCCAGAGACTGCTGGGACACTTAGGCTAATTCCATATCCTAGCTATTGTGGAGTGTTGCAATGAACGTGGGAGGGCTGATAGCTCTTTGATACATTGATTTCGATTCCTTTACATATATACCCAGTAGTAGGATTGGCGAATTTTATGCAGTTCCATTTTATGCGGTCCACAGGCACATGCTGTGGCTGCTGCTGGGAGTTTGAAGGACTTGCTAAGGGGATGCTGGGTTTACTGGTAATCAGGTGTTCTCTCCTCAGAGAAAAACAGCTACCTGATGGGCTGATGTTTATTGTTGGGCCAGCCACTAGCTCAGTAGCTTTTCCAGAGCCTCCTTTTCTCCTGAAGTGCCCCCAGATTTTAACTGTCTTTCATAGGGGTTGAGAGGAATGGAGTTGAACACTTTTCCTAAGTGGAGAGGTCCCAGAGTACCCTCCCTGAAGATGGGGTAAAAACTGGAGAAAGATGGGGTAGAGAGCAAGCCTTGAGCGCCTCCTAGAGGCAAGTCTCTGCTCCTCACTACTGTGGCAGAAAGCTTGGAAATACAATTTTTTAGGTTTGTATATTAGGAAAATTACTTAATAATATTCTACTATTAAAATGATTAAGATCACTTTACTATTTTATATGAAATATGAAAAAAGTATACTTTAATATTAATGCTTATCTAAATTTAGATATTTCTTTATAAATTTTGCCTTCTACCGGTAAAATATTTTGAAGATGTCTCTGTGTAAAATGTATGTCTATTCTTTTTTTAAAAATGTATGTTTTTCGCCATGTACAAATAGAGAAATGACATGTATCCCATTTGTGTACAATAATAAAAAAATAAAGAAAAAAAATGTATGTTTTTGGTACTGTCATTTGGTGCATTAAATGTTAAGAAAGTTTCATTTCCCTACAGGTATTGCAGTATTTATCAAGAGCGACTCCTACATAGGGTTATGAACACATCAGAATCTGTAAGGAACAGCTGTCAGTATAGAGGACCCCATATGTGAATAATAGGTTCATCTCAACACAACTCTGGCTTATCTGACTGTTATGGAATCTTCAAATGCAAACTCTTCATCCTCTTTCCCAACCAGAGCTGCTGAAGTATTATACTTGTTTTCCTGTATTTGGTAGGCAGCAGGCACTGCTCTTAAATGCTAAGACATTAAGAGATGCTTTTTCCATAGGATGCCTGTGACCCAAGATTCTGTTAAGACCATTTGAGGACTTTGTGCACACATACACATTTTTTTTTCGTTTATGATTTTATGACCAGAGAGGAAAGTAGGCTGAGCTCAGAGAGCAGGTACTGCTTTGTTCAGTCTCCTCCTGCAGTGTGATTTGGAGAAAATCCTTTAGTTTCTCAGGACCTCAGAGTTTTATGCATTAATACTGAGATGCTGCAATATCCCAGGCTGGACCCACACTATCAATTGTGCTAATGGAAAGACAACTTCACATGGACAGCAAATTGAGGCTCATGTGTCCCCAAGTGTGTGGCGAAGGTGCCAAGGGGTAGGCAAAATCACAGTGCAATCATTGCACATCTCCTTGGAGATTCATATGTCTCAGAAATTTAGAAGGAGGCAATATTGTTTTTGCACTGAAACAAGGACAAAATTGCTTGGGAGCAAAGCAAAAAGATAGGATGTTTTAACTCAAATGAGAACAAGCTTTGAAGCTTCCAACAGACCCTACGGGGCACACATTGGTTCTAATAAGATGGCTGAAGAAACCCTGGCCCCAGAGCTCCAGGGTAATACGAGTGAGCCAGGGAAGCTGCCTCTGAACATTGTTGCACCATCACCTTCCTCAGGCTTGCTGTGGTCAGCGGCACATCTGCTCTTCTCCCTACACCCTAGGAGTGGGTACACTTGTTACACAATGACTGCGTGCAGGACACTGTACCAAGTCCTTTTCATACATCGCTTTATTTAATCTTTGCCAGAGTCCTGTAAGGTAAGAATGATTATTCCATTTTACAGATGAGAAAACCAAGACACAGGAATTTAAGTTATTTGTTCAGGCAATGAATGCCAGAGGCAGAAAGTACATGCTTGGCCGCTTGAGCTGTTTCACCTCCAACACTGTGAGAACACTCATAGGCTGCCCCCTGGAGGTGAACGAGCGGGAGTGCAGGAACAGGAGGGGATCTGGAGACACTCATCCCTCCCACTCAACCCCAGTTTTAAGGGCTGAGCAATATCAGCAATAGCATTGATAATGTTGAATTATTAGTCTGCTTTTATAGAATCTAGGAGATTCCACGGTGCACAGATGGACCTAATTCTTATCTTTTAAACAGACTGATCATTTTGCTCAGTTGTGATGGGCATATTACCTTAATACATTCCCAGCCAAAATAGAAGAGGATCCAGATAGCCTAAGAACTTTGAGGTTTTTCAGATCTTTTATGCCATTAAGATGGAAAATGGAGAATGAAGGCAATTTAGTTCAACTTAAGAATTATGTATTAGGGGCTCATTATGTACCAACACTGGGTCCCAAACTTGAAGAGACACACATGTACATGAATCAGTTTTTTGGTAAATGTAAGTACTATGATAGAGGTGGAATAATACCCTTTATCTTGATATTTCTTTGTTTGTATTCTCAAAGAAGAAATATCTCCTTTTCATTTTTGGGAGTGTGGACAGGTCATGCCCTAGGTTATTGGCCCTATCATTTGCTGGGGGGCAGCATTGTATGATAATGTGGCTTCTTGTGGGGTGGCCTACTATAGGTGACCATGGAGCAAGCACCAAGATTGAGACTATGAATGTATCATTTTTCAAAACAATTCCCTTTGTCTAGTGCTGTGATTGTTAGCCTGATGGGGGAAAATTGAGAGAAATTTTGCTTCTTTCAGAACTTTTGGTTCCTATTCTGACCATCCTCCTGCTTCTGCTAATGTTATTTGTGTCTCAGGGTTGGAAATTACTTAGTTTATTAAGGGAGCTCAAAATGAGGTACTCAGTCAATGTCATCTCATTTCCCAAATCCTGCTGCCTCTGATTTTGGAAGAAAGAGATTTAATGGGTTCTGGTCCCTTCGGGAAGCTTTATTTGAAATTCATTTGGGCACAGAAATTTTATGGGCATAATCAGATCCAAACACTGCTTTGTGAAGTTCTAGGCAGGATGTACAGCGAATGATCTCCTTGCCTTATCCCAAAGTTCAAGACTCTTAGATGTACCATTGCTTTCCAAAATTCAGAAGCTATGGCCCAAGCTCTAATTAATCCTAAAAATAACGAGATACAAAGGCATATTCCTTTTTTTTTTAGATTTTTCTTTCTCTTGCTAGTGAAGAATTTTAAACCGTGGCTACAGAATTTAATTGTGTGCATTTTGAATTTGCAAAGTGTGGAGAAATATGGGAAATCATCGACAGGTCAATGAATTGGGATATATTTGTAAGAACATTAAAACATCTGGAGTATGTAACCTTTTCATTTATCTTTGTGTCAAGTGTTGATTAGACTAATTCAGCATAGACTGTAACACAAATTATGTTTTATAATATATGACACTGGTATTATCTTTTTTTTTTTTTAATTTGAGGACACTGAAATTGAGAAAATATAAGTAATTTGCCCAATTTCACACAGCAGTGGTCCTAGGAAGGAGACCCACTTATTTCAACAGCCGACCCAGGGTCTTTTACATTAAATAATTTGGTTCTCTGCTATTGTATTTTGAAAAGTAGACATACCGGATGCTACTGACATTTGGTTGTCATGCTGGGTTTAATGTTATTTATGACCTCCCGGAGGCTCGGGGCACTCAAATATCTCCCAGTGTCAGGCAGCTAATGCCAATGAGTGGTGTGCTGGGTGTCAGAAGAGGGAGTGGTGGGGACGGTGGTTAATTGGAGAGTACACACGCCTCTTAGGAGTGAGAACCTTTAAGGATGACTGGCCTGGAGTTGCCACATCTTTTAAATTTTTCAAGAGGAACCAGATATCTGGATTTCATGCGAGATCTCTTCGTTTTAAATGTTGGCAAGCAAAAGAAAAAAAATTCTCTTTTAAATTCTGCAAGCTCAACAAAACACACCTAATCAGGTGGATTTAGCCCATGGCAGTTAGTTGTGGCATGGGCTTATTTTCTCTTGTTGGAGGCACATATGCAGGAGGGGCGAGCAGGTGGGGTAGGGTCAGCGTTGATTGGTTTGCTTGGGCTGCAAGTGCTTTTTTCCAGAAACCTGAGCAAAGCCAGCGGCTGTGCTGTGTACTTTCCCAGGTTGCTTTAGTGTATGCTATTTTGAGACTGTCTTCTTACAGAACTACCTAAATAAGGGGGGGGCTTCCTTATCATCAGGGGCTGTCCACTGAGTGCAACGACATTGCCCACTCTCCAATACTCAGGTGTGCATTATTTAGAGTTCTTATTGTTCTTCCTTTCATCTTTGTCACTTCCTGGGGGATTTCATTTTCAGTTGAAGATGAAACCATTTTAAGTAAATTTGCAAGCTTCCCAAACTGAAAACTTTATGAGAGGTCAAAATTGTTGTCTAAGACTAAATTTCTTCGTGTATGTGTGTATGCATGTATGTGTGTGTGCACGGGTGTGCATGTATCTCTGGATTTTATTTATTCAATTTTCTGACCCTGAAAGGACAGAAAATTGAAGACTGATTGAATTTTCCCAAATGCAATTGCCTATGTGTTTCAAGCTAAAATTTTATTATTTTAGCAAATCTTTGAATAAAGTCAATATTACATGCCCCCTGCAAAAACAAGCACCATTCTGAGATTTTTCTTTATTGTAAAATACAGACCTTTTGTGTGTGTCTAATAAAATTACCTCCAGGTTGACATGTGCTACGACCAAGAGATTCTTTTATTGTATCAGTGTAATGGTTTGAAGTTTCTTGGTCATTAGAGGTATGATGGAAATGTGAGAAAAGCATGCTATGAAGAAGGGTTGGAAACTCTAGAAGTAAAAACATTTGCTGAGTACTTAACTGTTTGCCAGGCCTTGTGTTAAGTACTTTGTAGTCACCATACATTTCTCATTTGATCCACTAAACCATATGGAAGGTGCATATCGGCCTCCTTTAAAAATGAGAAAACTGAGTCTCAGAATGCTTCAATATATTGCCCAAAGTCTATCAAGCATCAGTGGTAGAATTTGCATTCAAAATCATGTTTATTTGATTCCTTTCACATTTCTAAACACCATGTTATATTATATGCTCATCCAAGAAAGGGTTAGTTTTACTGCATCAGTAGCTATGCAACAGAATAAGTCGAGTAAACAGAACTAGTCGGAGTGAGATGTGAAGATTATTCTATGCACAGTAAAGATGACAGGAGTTGCTCAGCAGAATGCCATGTATTTTCTGGGCCTGGTGACCTTCGGCAAGACTGCCAATGGCAGTGAACTCATCTTTCTTAATGGGTAATATATGGACATAATTTGTGAGAACATTATACCTTTAGCAGTTTAGATGGTCCTTGACTGTCAATGGTTTAACTTAGGAGTTTTCAACTTTATGATGGCTGAAAAAGTGAGATGCATTCAGTAGAATGTATTTTGAAATTTGAATTTGAATCTTTTCCTGGGCTAGTGATAAGTGATAATACTCTCATGATTCAGGTCATTGGCAGTGACTTGTAGCTCCCAATGAACCATTCAATCCAGAGGGGGAAACTAAATACTGGGTACTGGGTTGCTGAATCATGATGTTCCATAAGTTAGGTTTATTAAATGCAATTTTGACTGTTGATACTTTTAACTTATGATGGGTTCGTTGGAACATTACTCCATCTTAAGTGGGGAACATCTGTATGTGACATTGATGTTGAATGCCAATTGCAGGAAATAATGTCAAACTTTGTGATAAGGTGGAGTATTGATTACTGGTATGTTTTGCATGAATTTATTGGCTGCTTTGTGTTTCAGTATGAACGTTCCTTGATTTATTTAAACAGTCTCTATTAACACATTCTGAGAACTCAGTATCTGCCTATTTTCGTCTTCAACAAGTTGTTGCCATAACTAATCACTATGAATTGGATTTCACCATCTATGCACCTACATTTAGATTTGAGAGCTTAGTGCCACTTGAGTTATGTTACTTTGCATTTGTAAAAAATTAAATCCAAATACTTCAGTGTTAACAACCAAGGTCTCCCATGATTTCCCTCTCAGGAACCACAAGCTTAAACATTATCTCATTAATTATACTAATATATCATAAGGAGGCAAAGACTGAGATGATAATCCAATAGCTTCAACACAGAAGAGCATTGCTGGGATTCTCAGGGCGCCCCATAGAAATTTCTTCCCCCGTGCAGCAATGTTCAGAGGGCTGCTTAACAAGATAGCAGCTAAGATCTGTAGTCGATTCTATCCTGGATACTGCTTGTGCTTCTACATGAACTGATGCCAGGACTGATGCTGAAATGTTTTGTTTCCAAGCATGTAGACAGTCAGCTGTAATTAACATAATTAATGAAGATATTTGTTGCTGCTGATTTTTTTCTTCCTAATAGCACTTACTAACATACAAAACTAGAGAGATAAAGGGAACAAAGAATTTAAAACTAATAACCTTGGAAGAAATTCGTACTGGGTACACTGGGGATTGCCAGCAATGCTCTTTAGTGACAAAGCTGTTAGATTATCATCTCAGCCTTTGCCTCCTTATGAGATATTATTATAATTATTGAGATAATATTTAAGTTTTGATAAATTCAAATGGTACAGAAGGGTGGAGTGAGAAATAAACATTACTTTGCGCCCTTTGAGCACTATTCTAAAGCAATTCTATGTATCGATTTTTCTTTTCAGAAATTAGCTATGACCACATACTCATAGTCATATTGGTATCTATGTATCATATACAAGCCTATTATATGCAACTGTCATAATGGTTTGGATACAAAATGTACCCTAAAGGCTCATGTTCTGAAGGTTTGGTTCCCAGTGCAGCAATGTTCAGAGTTGAGGCTTTTGGAAAGTCATTGGATCTTGAGGGTTTTGAGCTCATCAGTGGTCAAATCCATTGATGGATTCATAGCTGAGTGCATAGCTAAGTGAGATAGTGGACACTGTGGGAGACTGGACATGGTCGAAGGGAGCAGGTCCTTTAGGGAATGCACTTGGGGACTGTTTTAGTCAGCTTTTTCATTGCTGTAACTAAAAGACATGACCAGAACAATTGTAAAGGAGGAAAAGTTTATTTTGGGGCTCATGGTTTCAGAGTCCTGTCCATAGGCAGCTGGCTCCATTCCTTGGGGCTCAAGGTGAGGTAGAACATCATGGCAGTAGAGTATGGTGGGGGGAAGCAGCTCACATGATGATTGGGAAACAGAGAGAGAGACTCCGCTCACCAGAAACAAAATATATATCCCGAAGGCATGTCCCCAATGATCCACATCCTCCAGTCACACCCTGTCCACCTTCAGTTACTGCTCAGTTAATCTCATCAGGAGGATTAATTACCAGTTGGGTTAAGACTCTCCTAACCCAATTTCTCCTCTGAACCTTCTTGCATTGTTTCACAGGTGAGCTTTTGGGGGACACCTCATATCCAAACCATAATGGGGACTTCATCTTGTCCTCAGCCCCTTTCTCTCTTCCCTGGATGACATAAGGTGAGCAGCTTTCTTCCACCATGCCCTTCACCATGGTGTTTCCTCCTCACCACAGACCTGAAAGTCATGGAGCTGGCTGACCCTGGACTGAAATTTCTGAAACAGAGAGTCAAAATAAATCTTTCTTCCCTTAAGTTGCTTTTATCAGGTATTTTGTCACCATGACAGAACACTGACTTATACGACTTTAGACCTTTTCATCTTACAACCTACGGTTGTTTTGACACAGATGGAATTGTGATGTTCTCGGTTGTCCAGTTGACCCATAACTTGATTTTTTTTAACCTAACAGCACCTCCTTAATATATTTTTCTATTATCATTATTATGGGATGTATACTCAGAGTTTTATGTCTTTGCAAGTGACGACAAGGGGAAAGAAGGGTAAGGAGTGTATTTAGACCCCACAGATCCAGGTGCTCTGCTCTCACTTTCAGACCTTCACTGGGCACAGCAAAGTTTGAATTTGGTCCTTACCACATAATATCTGTGTGACCTTAGGGAAGTGACATAACCTCCTCTTCCTCCATTTATTTTAATTATAAATGGGTGTAAGAATAGTACTTATTTCTTATAAAGTAGTTGGCAGAATTTATGACAATGTTCAATAAATGTCATTGAGTAAATTATTTTTGATTGTAAGATGAGTTTTAGTTTTGTATTTAAGTTTTGAGAATTTAATATGGTATCGTCTTCTATGCATATTAATATGAATGTTTTAAGGCATCTGGCTTTGTGGGTCACTTTGTTTTTTGTGGTTTTTTTTTTTCTTTTTTTGGTATTGGGGATTGAATACAAGGTCTCATGCATGCCGGGCAAGTGCTTTACTGCTGCACTTCATCCCAAGACCTCACTACTTTGTTCTTTAAAAAAACTTCAAGTGTCAGATCGGGCTAGTCCTAACATGCCAATCAAATTTGAAAAGGTCCATTTTCAGGCAAATAAACTATCATTCTACTAATAACAGGTATGAACACAATATGAACACAGGTATTGTACACAATATTTTATTTTACATATTCTGAATTATGTGAAGAAATTAGGATCCTTAGAAGACTAAAATTAAGGATGCTGAGATTCATGAATCTAGTTAATGGAAATTAAATGCTACTTTCAGTAATATTAAATGTGTTAGAGAAAGAAGTAAACATGGGAAAACAGAATTAGATTATTCCACTGAAGAGAGATAAGGAAGAAAATTTGTAAAGGATATAACAGTGGAGGTAATAGCATTCAGGTAATGTTGAGGAGGCCTTGGACTCTTTCTGGCATATTTGAGTATATTTTCTCTCTCTCTCTCTCTCTCTCTCTCTCTCTCTCTTTCTGATACTGCTGAATACCTGTCGTTTCCACAAGTAGAATGTAAACTTTAAGAGGACAGATGTTGTACTAAAAAAAAACCAAAACAAAAGCAAAAACCCCTTCTCAGTGCATTGGAGCACATAGAACACATCCTGTGCATTCAAATATACTTATTGGTTGGGTGATTAATAGTACATGTTGTATTATTCAAATTATTAATGAATCAATTCCACAAATATTTATTAAACCCCTATGATTGCCAGGCATTATTTTAAGTTTCCTAAATACCTTGGTGAATAAAACAAAGATCCTTGGAATCTTTGGGAGGGCGAAAACAATATACCCTAAAAATGATAAAAAATAGGTTGTCTGTCAGAAGGTGGTAGTATTATGGAATAATTTTTTTAAAAGTGGAGCATGCTAATGAAGACTGGGAGGAGGGTGTTAGGAATTGCATGGGGAGCAGCTGTGGTAATAAATCGGATGCCTAGGGGACCTTAGTGAGAGGTGGCAGTTGAGTAATGACGGGAATCTGAGAGAGGTGGCCAAGCTAATCCCTGGGGAGGGGGATTCCCAAGCAGGGAATAGACAGTGTGAGGACTTCAGGCAGGCACTTGTTCAAGGAACAGCACGGAGCCTGGGTGGTCAGAGTAGAGTGAGTGAGGGGTAGTGTAAGAGGAGAGGTCATTGCTGAAGTAAGGGGTGGGACCACAGGCCCCTGCAAGACTGGGCTTTCCCTCAGAGTCCCTGGGGAACTGTTGCAGTCTGGAGCCACAGTGTGACACTGTTTGACTTCTGTTTTATAAGGAGCACTTGTTTCTTCATGGAAAGGAGTAGGAAAGCATCTCTGGTAAATGTTTCTGGGTGGCGATTGTGACTGGTTCCTGGAAATGGAACCAGAGTAACTCCTGGGGATGGGAGGAGGCTTGGAAAGAGTGAGTGAGGAGATGGGCCTGAGGCCAGCCCTTCTTGGTGTTCACTTCATTTACCAAACTGCTGCCTTTCCTGGTTCTGATCCGTTCTGCCTTTCAGGGAAAATTTGTGTTGACAAACCTTTGGGGGAAGAAAGGTATGCAGAGGAAAACAGCTATCTATTTTTTTTTTTTTTTTTTTTTTTAGTTTGGGGGATGTCTGCAAATAAATATAATACTTTTACTTATTACTTTGATTTTGAATGGATGAATGGCATCTTCTTAGCTAATTTAGAAGTCCCCAAATTTTAAGGGATCCAATAAACAATGATTTTTTAAAAAAACATACTTAGAAGATTCAAGTTTCAAAATTTGAATCTGCAAGCCAAAATTCGTACTTTTTGTTACTTGTTTAACCCCTTATAACCGGAAAATGGCAATATGGATAATATTTTGTTTGGTCTAAGACATTATAATGTGACAAAATTAAATTATATGTTAATTTGATTGAAAATTGAAGAAAGAGATAACGACAGTCCCTACATATAGTACTAAAAACTTAATGTTTGGTTTTGTGTCTAACCTAATGTTAAGGTCCACAGATGTCTTGTTTTCAAGGCTGAGTTGTGGCATTAAAATATAAATCTTAACAGAAATGATGATCTAGCCCAATGAGTTTTGCATCAAGAGGCAGTGTTCTCATGGAAAATATTCATCATGAAGAGAAACTACACTTAGAGAAAAGTTAATCTATTTTACAGCCATTCCTGAGGGCCTACACTGTGCTGGGCTCTGTTCCAGGCACAGAGGATACAGCAGTGAACAAAATAAGGTTTCTGCCTCATGGAATTGACTCGCAAGTGAAGGAGACAGTAAAACACATATAATGTCCTGTTGTTGATTATATGTGCTGTAAAAATAGAGTATGCAAATAAAAGGACAGTGTTCAATGGAAAGGTGGTCAAGGAGGTCTCTCTGAGATGGTATTTAAGCAGAGGTCTGCATGGAGGAGCACTGTGAGCCATGAAAACGAGCAGGGCCAGAGCATCCCAGGCAGGGTGAAGAGCTAAGGGCAAGGACCCGACTGAGGGCTTCACAGCTGTCAGAATTAAAAACCCAGGTACCTCTGCCACTGCATTCACTATAATAGTGCTACTTAAGCTCACTGCTTCTGCCAAGGAGGCGACCAGCTGTCCCCTGCAGAGGGCAAGTGGTCATGGACAGGTTGGTGTGGCTTGTGACTCTTCCTCTAATCAGGTGATCCAGTACTTAAAATAAGGGAATCCTCAGTAATTCATTTTTTTCGGTTGTCAGTTCCCGATTGTGCCTCTCTTAAATGTCTCTCCTATTTACCTATCTTTTCCAGGCTCATAATTGGACTCTTTCTAGGTCCTCAATAATTCATACCTAAATTGCTACCCAGGGATCATGAAGAAGGTCATTCTGGTTTCCTGGTGTGTCTTCTGGAGTCATAGGGAACCAACCTGTCCTTGCTTGCCCCTGCTCCCTCCCTCTCCCTCCTTCCTTCTTTTCTTCCTAGCAATCTTCAATTATTTGAAAATTGCTATCATATCATCTCTTTTATGTATTCCAGGCTGAATCTCTCAGTCCCATCAAGAGTTTGTATGAGATGGTTCCTGACCCCCTTACTTCTTCATTGTTCATTTTCTGCACACTTTGAGTTTGTCAAATTCCTTTAAAAATCTGATGCTTAGAAATGGATATTTGTTCCAGATATGCTCTGTTGAATCTCAAGGATGAGAGGACTAAAAACTCCCATGATTGAATATTGTACTTCCTTAATCTGAAAACTGTATTTTTGATCAATGAAGCCAAAAATTGCATCATTTTGGTTAGCATCTGTGTCCTATTGTTAATTCATATGTAGCTTATAAACAGATAAAGTATAATCTTGTTCAAGAGTGAGACAGATATAAGTTAAATTCAGATTGTACCATCTGTGACTTTAGGCAAATATATTTAATGTCTCAGAATTAAAGTTCTCTTAAGTATAAAATTAAATATACATAATATAATTTACTTTTTACTTGGTTGCTGTAATTAAAATTATTTATAACAAGTGTAAGGTTTAGGAAGCATATAGTGGTGTTAACTCCTTTCTATTTACACCATGATTCATTCTTCAGGGTTCAACTCCACAATCAATTGGTTAGTGTATCAAAAGAAGAAAACTAAAGAATTTCATTTTATCAAGTTATGCAAGTATTGCCCAGAGGTCTCTGGAGAAGATAGACCTGGCACATAGTAAACCCTCAATAAATGCACACTTGTTGAAAATCTTCATCAAATTTAAGGGATGGATAAAAAGAGGGAAGAGCTCATTAGTGGCTAGACCAGAGTGGGTAGGTGGTCTCTTAGTTTGCTATTTATAGTTGATTCTATTTGCTTATCTTTGTCACAATTATGAAGAGTTAGCAAGAAAATATAATGGATGTGATTATTAAATTATAAATAAAAGGGGTGCTATTTGAAGGGCTATTAAATTCAGTCTGCCTGCTAGCGAACCATTTTGTGCCTTGAAATGGATAATTTGTTAAATGACACATAAAGAAAGTTGGAAGAATTAATGTTTTTCTCCAAAGAGAAATTTCCTCCACTTTTTTTTTTTTTTTTTTTTTTCTATTCAGACTAAATATTTGTTTAGAGCTTTGGGTTCCTTATAGAAGAGATGCTGTAAAATAGCAATATAATCATCTCTTTATTTTCTTATTTACAGCAGTAAGACTTGAGGAAGAGACTTAATATTCAGAACAAATACTGGCAGACCTAGAGGAATTTGTATGGAGAATAGAAACTTAGCACTGCATCTAAGAAGTCACAGAGGACATGTGCAGTGTTGGAAGACTATCTGAATTGAGCTGAGTGTGGTGGCACACACACCTGTAGTTCCAGTGGCTTGGGAGGCTGAGGCAGGAGGATCCCAAGTTTGAGGTCAGCCTCAGCTAAACAGGTTGCACCATTTATAATCAAGAGCCATATGTGTGGCTGCCAATGTGAATTTTAGTCCTTCTTCCTTGGAAGACCTCCAGCGTGGTGGAATGTAGTTTGTAACATAAGATGCAATAGCCCTCCTGTCAAAATGAGGGATTTTGTGCTCATGTGTCTGTTGTCACCTACTTAAAAATATGATATCTTTACTGAATATTCAAGACTGCTTAGTTCACAAGTAGCCTGAAGTAGAAGCAGTTGTAGGTATTTACACTCTTCCTGGACCTGTCCAGACTGTTTACGTACAAGAGGAAGTATTAGTTCCAGTTAAAATGCTGAACACAGAAACATGCTCAACCCAAATCACTCAGCTTGGAAAAGTTCATTGTCTTTAAAGCTTTGGGTGATCTAAGGAGGGAAACTTTAAGTTAAAACAACATAAAGCCTACATAACTCCTAGGAATGCCAGACTTGGGAGATTGACAGCGAATGTGTGTGAAAGGAAGTGCTTGAAATCCAAAGGCAGAGTCAATGCGAATTACAACTGAAATGCTCTATTCACCAATGACTGTAGCTAAGAATCAAGACAGTGCTCACCCAGCCCAGCTATTTCAATATTTTGCCTGTCCGCATTGAACATCTCCATGAGTTTTTGAAGCTTCATCATCAAATGAGTTTTTCTCCAGGAAATCTAGTTGTTACTTGCCTTTTTTTTTTTTTTTTTTGGTATGGGGGATTGAACTCTGCAACACTCAAACACTGAGCCACATCCCCATCCCTATTTTGTATTTTATTTAGAGACAAGGTCTCACTGAGTTGCTTAGTGCCTTACCATAGCTGAGGCTGACTTTGAACTCACAGTCCTCTTACCGTGGCCTCCCGGGCTGCTGGGATTACAGGTGTGCACCACCACCTTCAGCTATTGTCGTCAATCTTTAATTTTGTTCTGGCCTCAGGGAGTAGGTGGGGTTCACAGGAACAGTGCTTCTGAACCCAGAAATCTTCTGGCAACATATAGTAACCATTTATCCTGATCTTCAAACTGGACACAGGGGCTAAGGACTGAAGGTTATATTATCTTTTTTTTCCTAGAATAAAAGTCATGACTGGAAATGATTGACAAGGAGAAGCCAAGAGCACTTTCAGTCTTCAACCTCTCAATGAGGATGTGCTGCTAATTACATCAAGACACACAGGTGGGACCCTGACCATTCTCTCCCCACCAGGAGCTTTGTCATCCTCAGTCCCTTCTCTTTCAGTTCCTGGGCCAGGCTGCAGCAGGGAGGAGAGAGCAGGATGAAACTAGCCTGCTCACCTTGACTTTACCCACAGACCGAGGCCTGACTTCCCAGCTACATTTTGGCATCCCCATGATGAATAATTAGCCGAAAATTACTCACAAGCCTCAGTTTGGGTGCCACAATTGCAGGAGAAAGAAAAACGATTAAAAGGGAAGTTGAGAAGCAGGGTTGTTAAAGGAAGGTAAGAGCAGGTTATCCAAATCAAGGGAGCCAGGCTGGTTTCCTGGTCATGGCTCTGGTGTAGAGACATCACTTCCTGGGGCAGGCCTCATCTGGTAGTCAGACACCATCTCCTTCAAATGGGGTGGCAGCACTTGACTCATTCTAAATTACAGGCATCCCTGATTTTTATGCCAAGAGAGACTTTCTCCAGCCTGCTGCGGGAAGGCCAGATGGGCTTGTCATTGCTAATCAGTGGATCACAGAGTTCTCAAGAGCATTCTGAGGACTCTGGCTTTAGCTAATTATCACAAGCGCTGACTCAGAGGCAAGAATTAAGCAATCAACTTCTTTCTCTAATTCTTATACATTTTGGAAGTGTGCCCATGATTAGCTTGATCTGAAAAGACTCAGTAGGAAAAAAAAAATAAGAAAGTATCATTTGGACTAAGCAAGGAATTATAGGAAAACTCCCATATGAACTTGGGAAGAGAATTTAAATGAGATGCCTAATTAGGGCAAGATAAATAAAACCAGATAGAATCAAATCCATAGTACTTTTTGGTAGAAAGATCATTTATTTCTATTGATGGAGACTTCATAAAGTTTTTTTGTTTTTTTTTCTTTGTGGTATTGGGGATCGAACTCAGGGCCTTGTGATTGCAAGGTAAGCACTCTACCAGCTGAGCTATCTCCCCAGCCCATAAAGTTTCAAGAGTTTGGTGGAATCTGATGACCTCTGATTAAGTTGCATTTTGATATTTTATATAGCATTTGAGGAAAATAAAAACCTCCATTAGCCAAGTAGATGCTATAAACTATGAAAAATATTTTTTTTGTTATTGTGAAATAGAGGGTGTCATATAGAAATTTCAGTTTTTTGTCTTTTTTGTGTTTATTATTTTTATATTCATTCATTCAATAGAATGACTAGTACATAATTAATACTTAAAAATATTTGCTGAGAAAAATAGATGAATAGCAGGTTTGGAATATGATTGTATTTGGGACTAATACTGTCATATGTTTATTGCATAGGAAGCTATGGAGATGTTTATTAATTTGTTTTCTAAACGAATAGTTGTTGGTCTCGTACTTCAGACCTAGGGACTAGGTTCTGGAGACATAGCAGTGAATAAAACAGAAATGCCTGTCTTCTGGTAGCGGACAGTCTACTATTTGGAGTTGGTACGACCCTTTGAATTTGATATCGACATGAAATCCTTCTAATATGAGACATTTCTTGTATCCTAGTAGCAATATGAGCTTAATCCCCCCTCCCTCAAATCCAAACAGCTTTTTTGACTTACAACCTGGGCAAATGCATTTCCTTTATTCTCTCGTCTCCTTGATTTATTCTCGTCACCCTACCTTGTGGATTGCTTCACTCCTAGAGCAGTTTGGAAGGGAGCTGCCTCAGCCTGCCAGGTTAGTGTCTCTTCAGGTGGTGAGGACATGGGTGGAGGAACAGGGAGATGACATGGGTCTGTAGCCACATGACTTCTCACCTCCCCTGGCCCAAGAAGAGCCTGTCGGTAAGGAAAAGCAGGTTTGCAGTATTCAGAGCTCTCTTAGGTGCATCTGCTCAAATGAACAATTTATTTTATGAAAATTCTTTCATTTAACACGTAGCCTTTGTCTAGGACACTCCTTTCTGACAGAATTCTCCTAAGGCTTTTTCTTAAAGTGGTGCAAACTCTAGGCTTGTGCTGTCCGATACGGCAGCTTGACTTTTTGTGTAGTTTATAGTAAGTCCTTCCTTATTTTTCTAGGCAAAAGGAGTCTACCTGCTATTTCTCCTTCCTCTTTTTCCTTTCCGTTCCATCTTCTCAATCTTCTCCCCGTTTTCCTACTTTACTGACTTGCACAGTTTCTCCTGATTTGAGTAATTCAGCTCATATTATTTCTACTGCCTAATGTTCACAACTTTTCCTTCTAATTATCATCAGTGGGACACCTAAGATCTGTCTGGTGGAACTGAGGAACTGAATTTTAAATTTTATTTATTGTGAATTAATTTGAATCTAAATTTAAAACTGGCAAGTCAGCATTGGAAATCATTTAAGAATGTTTGGAACAACTCAGTATCTGCGAATATGTTTTTTTCATTGTTAACTTTACGAACACTAAATACAGATCAAGCATTTCCAATGAAAAAGTAGTGTCCAAACTGAGATATCCTGTAAGTGTGAAATAAACAGCAGAAATTGAAATAGTACAAAAAGACTGATTTTTTTTTCTTTTCTCCCTCTCTCTTTTCACTTTTTACCTAAGTCTCTTACAACATTTAAAACTATGTGTGCGCCTTGCATTATATTTCTACAAGATACTGTTGTTCTAAACCAAGTGTAGTTCCTCCTATAATTACATTTTATCTCCTTTTCTTACTCATTATAAAGTAATTAGCATAAGATGCAAGTCTCTACCTTAGAGCATCCAGGAATGACCTGTGCAGTTTTAGCCTTGCTGAGACCTTAATTCCTTGCTGAATTTCCAGTAAGTCCTTCCTTATCTTTACAGCCACAAGAATTCTACCTGCTTGTTTTCTTCCTTTCCTTTCCTTCTCTCCATTCTTCTCCCTGTGCCCCTCCTACATCTGCTGACCTGCACAGTTTCTCCTGATTTAAGTAATTCAACTCATGTTATTTCTACTACCTGATTTTGACAACTTTTTCTCCTTCTGTGTATCATAGATTTTTCTCCTTTGACATTCCCCCTCTGATCAATACAGACCTTGCAATTCACCTTTTTTGATGAAATATTGACTACTGGTTAATGTTTCCAGGAGGAAGAGAATAATTAAAATGCCAACTAAAACACATTAATTTCTTGTTTACACTTTTATTCTAAATTACTATTTTCTGAAATTAATTTTTCTTCCTCGTTTAGAGGTATGACTGAGTATGAAGCAAACTGAATATGGGAAAAATATGGGTGTCAGAAAGAATGCTACTGCTGGCTATTGGTGTGAACAAGAGTTTGGTGGTATAATTAATAGGAATGAGCTAACGAGGCCAGGTTTTTGTTTTTGCAGAAATGGAAGATCTTAGATTGGCCATATTAGTTTTGGACTGCTGGCAGGCATGGGGTCAAGTGTTTTAGCAGGCAACTACAAAAAGAAGCTTAGAATTGTGCTGTCTTACATGATAGACATTGTATTTAAATTAAATTAATTATGTGCTCAGTGGTCACATGCAACTAGTGGTTGTTCTATTGAACAACACAGATGTGAACATTCTGTAACTGTAGTAAACTATCAGATAGCACTAGTCTTCAATTGGGGGCTATAGTTGGAAGATTTGGGGGTCATCGACATAGAGATTACAGCTGAAATTGGGAACTGAATGGAGTCACTGAGGTGGAAATGGTGTCATAAGAGAGTTAAGACTTAACCTAGAAAGAATATTATTTTAACAGAATGAGCAAAAGAGGAGGGGCCAATGAAAAAGATAATCTCACTTTTCCCCCCTATTCTTATTATTTTGCACAGAATGAAACAAAGAATTTATCATGTAGTGAAGCTCCTTATAAAATGGCCATTGGGTACAACAAGGGGCAACATATTAAACCATAGTTTTGTGGAAAGACACATTGTATTGCAAATTGTGATTTCTTTGTTGTCTACATTTCACCCATGTCCTAAGACTTTCTGTAAGACTGAATTACACTTTACAGAAGAAGACACACAGGCAATGAATAAATATATGAAAAAGTGTTCAACATCTCTAGTAATTAGAGAAATGCAAATTAAAACAACTCTAAGATTTCATCTTATTCCAATTAGAATGGCTTTTATCAAGAACACAAACAATAATAGATGTTGGTGTGGATGTGGGGAAAAAGGCACACTCGTACATTGCTGGTGGAGTTGCAAATTGGTGCAGTCACTCTGGAAAGCAGTATGGAGAATCCTAAGAAAACTTGGAATGGACCCACCTTTTGACCCAGTTATCCCATTCCTTGTTTTATACCCAAAGGACCTAAAATCAGCAAACTATAGTAACATAGCCACATCAGTGTTTATAGCAGCTCAATTCACAATAGCTAGATTGTGGAACCAACCTAGATGCCCTTCAGCAGATGAATGGATAAAGAAACTCTGGTATACATACACAATGGAATACTATTCAGCCATAAAGAAGAATAATATTATGGCATTTGCAAATAAATGGATGGAATTGGAGAATATCATGCTAAGTGAAATAAGCCAAGCCCAAAAAACCAAAGGCCAAATGTGTTCCCTGATAAGTGGAGGATGATATATAATGGGGGTGGGGGTGGGGAATGAGAGAATAATGGAGGAACTTTAGAATATAGAAGAAAATGAGAGGGAGGGGGATATGAAAAATGGTGACATGATTCAGACATCATTGCCCTATGTACATGTATGATTGCATGAATGGTATGAATCTACATTGTTTACAACCATAGAAATGAAATTATGTACCCCATATGTGTACAATGAATCAAAATGCAGTCTGTAAAAAATTAAAAGCTAAATAAAAATAATTAAAGAATTTTTAAAAAGTGACGTACTAATTAATCTGGTGGAGGAAACTCACACAACATTCAGAGAGTAGAATGGATACTGCTGGTAGCTTTTAACCAAGTTTATTGTGATAATCAGGAGCAGAAAGCAGAGCAGAAAGATTTGAAAAACTTACAGTTTGGCCAGAAATGGAGTAAAAATGGTGCTAATGAAGGTGTAGTTTTTGAAGAGATTATCATCACTAAAGAGATGCTAAGTACTTTGCATAGAGACAATAGAAAAGATGCCTGTGGGCATCTCAGGAATTGGTAAGACCACACTTGTCTTAGTCTCAGGTGTGTAAAGTAAAAATTGTTTTGAGAAGAGGTCATGGAGGCACCTGACTTAAACAGGTGTCCTAGGGAATTCTTTCACTGTGCCCAGTCACTCAGATACACACAGCTATTGCAGCTGTGGTTCTAGGAGGCTTGGCTACTATTTGAGGCAGTGGCAGAGCTTGGTGTCAGCCATATGCTACTGGTTTTGCAGGAATGCAGGATTCTGGGGATTATGGAGGCTTCCACTGAAATTTCAAAGGAAAGTCTGAGAGGCCAGGTAACATGTAGCAGGGTTAGAATCCCTGGAGGCAGCCTCTGAGAATGTGATGTGTGAGAAGTCAAAGTGGCAGTGCAAACCTCTGAGATTAAGGTAATGTGCAACATCTTCTGAGAGAAGCTGCAAAAATCAAGCAGAAATAAGCCAAGAGAGAGGTCATGAGGACCACAACCTTAAGGTCATAGGGGTGGAACTATGTAACTCTTTTGAGAGAATATGATGATTCCTTGTTCCCCAGGTGCTGGACTTAGAGATATAGGACTTGTTTGCCCAAGTAGATTTTGGGTTTGCATTGATCCCATCCCTTCTTTATATGCCCCTATTTCTCCTTTATGAAATGGAAATGTTTACTCTGTGACATTATATATTGAATAGATGTGACTTGCTTTTGATCTCTATAGGGGAAAATATTCAAGAGTTTGCCTTGAGTCTCAGATGGGATTTTGGGCTTGGACTTTTGGGTAATGCTGGAGCTGTCAAGACCACAGGGACTCTTGGAAATGAACTAAATGTATTTTGTATTGTGAGATGGGCATGAGATTTTGGGGGCTGGGGTGAAATGTTATGGTTTAGATATACGGTTCCTCCAAAAGTTCATGTGGGAGACAATGCAAGAATGTTTGGAAGTGAAATGATTAAATTATGAGAGTTAGTCTATGGATTAATCCACAAATATGGATTAACTAGGTGGTACCCATAGGCAAGTAAGTTGTGACTAGAGGAAGTTGGCCACCAGGGGCGTGACTTTAGGGTTTATATTTTGTCCTAGTGAGCAACTCTCTCTGCTTCCTGATTCATGTCCTCAGCAGCTTTCCTTTGCTACACCCTTTCACCACGATGTTCTGCCTCACCTGGGGCCCAGAGTTATGGAATTGATAGAACATGGACTGTGAAACTTGAAACTGTGAGCCAAAATGGAGTTTTCCTCCTCTAAAGTGTTCTAGTCAGTTATTTTTGTCACAGTGATGAAAAGCTAACTAAAATATAACTCACCTTAAACTTTTGGCAGGCGCAGGGTGACAGCCACTTTATTGCTGAATTATGAAACAAGTGCAGGTGTTTTGCTCTTGGGGTTAAATAAGTGCCTTATTCTGTAGGTGCCGCATGTGAGGGAGGCAGAGTCATTGACTTGTGTGGCAGTTTCAGAGCCTGATTTGAATTCCTGTCTAGACAGGGCTGCTCCACTTCTCTACAGAACGGTTTTGTCTTTGGGGGACTTAAGGATGGCAGATAATAATACCCTGTTTTCTTTAGCTGTGTTCATGCCTTTGAATTCATGATTTGGTTTGTTGAGTTGAATAAATGTCTGATTGAAGGTGGAATTATACTCACCTAGCAGGAAACACTAGTTTGATAGTAAAGATGATGAAAGTGCAATTATCTGTCAGCTATTGGTGGTTAATTTGATCACTCTGAAATGTCTCCTGGAAGTTCCTTTGCTTTGTAGAGGATATCTACTCTAAGAGAGGATTATATATCATAAAGAGCCAACAGGATCAATGTGATGTAAGGAACCCTTCATGGAACTATTTAGTGTGGATAATTAGTATTTTCAACTTAACTAGTAGCAAATGTCTATCTCATATTCATTTACTTTTTTATTTATGGTGCTGGAGATTGAACCCAGGGCCTCACACATCCAAGGTAAGCACTCTGCTTCTGAGCTCCATCTCCAGACCTCTCTTTTTGATTTAAATACCTGTTGTTGAGTTAGTCTTTCTGAGAATGCAATTAAGATTTTAGTTATCTTTCAGACTACTTTTACTTGGAAATAATTAAAATATATTAAAAATAATAAAGAGATTGCTTTTTCCCCTTGGAACTGTGACTTCTTATTGTCTCATGTTACCATTCCTATTGGTTTTCCAGTTCAGCAGCATCACATATTCATTTCCTCAAAGGAGTCTCTGAGCATCTTATGCCTACCTCTCTGTGTCACTTAACCCTTTTGCTAGACTTGAAGCTCATGGTGGGCATGATGTCTTCCCTTTTATCTCTGTGCTTTAGTTACCTGCCAGAGAGCTAGACTTACAGCAGGTTCTCAACAATTTATTTATTGATTCCTTGTCTTATTCCACACACTATTTGAAATAGGTAATAAATATTTATTGAATTATATTGATAAATTTCTACTTGTTTGATTAAAAAACAACAAACAAATGACTTCCCAGGAATTCTTTCTTTTTGTTGGATTGGCTTAGCTATTCTGTGTTTTTTGTGGTTTCATATAAATTATAGAACATTGTTTTTCCTAAATCTATGAAGAATGACATTGGCATTTCATAGGGATTTCATTGAATCTGTAAATTGCTTTGGAGGGTATGGACATTTTAACCAGTTCTTCCCATCTATGAACCCTAGGAATCTTTCCTCTGAGTAATGAGATGATTTAGAGAAGATGTACTTCTTGGGCGTATCCCATCAGCTTAAGAAGGGATTTGTTATGGGTGCTTTGATTTGAATGTCCCCCAAAGTTCATATGTTTGAAACTTAATCCTCAGTGCAACAGTGTTGAGAGGTGGGAACTTCAGTGGTGATCATGTCAGGAGGGCTCTGCCCTTATGAATGGATTAATGTCATTATCTAAGGAGTGAATTAGTTACTATTGGAGAGGGTACCTGATAAAAGAATGAGGTCGCTCCCCTTCCCTCTTTCTCTGTCTCTCTTGCCCTTCTACCTTCTACCATGGGATGGCACAGCAAGAATGTCCTCACTAGATGCTGGCCCCTTAACCTTGGACTTCCCAGCCTCCATAACTGTAGAAAAGAAATTAATTTTCTTTATAAATTATTCAGTCTCAGGTGTTCTGCTATAGCAGTACAAAATGGACTAAGGGACCACATGAAAATGTTTTTTGAAATTGGTTTCTTTCTATGAACTAAAGAGTCTGTGTTTCTTGGAGAACATCTCAATTATTCAGAATTTGTTTAGAATAAAAATGTTATCATCCAAGCAATTAACTTGTTGGTAATATATCTTCCATAATTTGGTCATTATTTATACTTCCTTACAAGTTATTTATGTATGTGTGTGTATTTTTGAATGTAGACAAAATTTATTACCCTACATCTATTCAAAAGGACAACCTGAATGAGTTTGCTGCTTATATGTCCATACAATAAAGGTATTTTTATTTCTTTGAAAAAGTTACCAATTTCAATTAAATATCTTTATCTCTGAGTTGGACATGTGGTTCATTTTGCTAACTCAAACCCAATCATTTTCTTTGTCAAGTGTTTCTACCAGAGGTCAATCATTTCTTCTATCAACAATTTCATCTTTGTTCCTATATATCCCCATTAAAAGACAGTATGCTCCTTCATACCTGATGAATGTAGGAGATCGAGTGATTTTTCTTCCTGTTTTCCCTTTAGAGTTAATTGGGTCAGAGATAGACAAAATAGAACCAATCACATTCTTTTTACTGGAGTTGGACTTAGAGATCTTAGAGTTGGGTATCTGAATGAGAAAATTTAGAAAGCTCAGTGGTAGGTCTGTGGAAGAGAGATTGGGAAAGAAAAGAAAGAGGAAGTAAGGAAAGACTATGTGGGGGTGGGGAGAGAGAGAGAGAGAAAGAAACTTAGTTTTCCACAGCAGTTTTCTAGAAGGATGATTTTACTTTCTTTCCTTGGGATTTACTTGATACTCCTTCAACCTTCCAATAATGTCTCAGATTTGTTTATGATCATTTATCCCCATATAGATTTCATGAAGGTGACATTATAACAATGAGTACTTTCACTGAGTTTATGTGTGTGTGTATGATTTGCACAACTCTTGGTACTTACTATTGAGTTCAGATGATTGACTCTTCATTGAGTAATCCCATTCAGGATGTTGGAGCAATGAGTAAAACAATTAATAGCAACTGAAGAAATAAACAAATGCATGGCTAATTATTAAGTATTGTCTACTATGTCCTGGTTGACATGACTATTTCAAAATCTTTGTGTCTTTCAGTCTTAAATCTTTTGAAGCAGGTATCATGATTGTTTCTACTTTCAAACTGAGAAAATGGAGACCTAGAGGTGGAAGGAAAGCCTTTTATTGTAACTGCCTCCTTTCTGTTTAGCACAATGATAGGAAGATTGATGTCTGGAGCTGTTACTGCTATTTTGTTTTCATCCAGGAGGCAACAGACATGAGAATAAGATACACTATTTGGAGGGTAATGAAATGGAAAGATTCTAGGACACTTTTACCACTGAGCTAGTAAACAAAGTTTAGAACCACCTACCTCTAAAGTTTAAGAAAATAACCTTATGAAAAGAATTTTTTGCTGGTCTTAGATTTTCCATTTTGAGTTAAATGTATTTTCATGCACAGCATGCCTAGATGGTAGTAACTGGTCACATTTGGCTAATGTGTGGAATATATTTTGTGGGGGGTACCAGGGATTGAACTCAGAGGCATTCAACCACTGAACCACATCCCCAGACCTATTTTGTATTTTATTTAGAGATAGGGTCTTGCTGAGTCACTTAGTGCTATGCTGTTGCTGAGGCAGGCTTTGAACTTGGGATCCTCCTACCTCACCCTCCCGAGCTGCTGGTATTACAGGTGTGCACCACCATGGCCAGCTAATATGTGGAACATTGAAAGGTCAGATGAAAATAATAAGTTATGGAAGATTTTTGAAGCTCTGTTTGGCAGATTTACTTGACTGTCTCATTGACAATGAGGAACCATTGAATATTACCAAGCAAGGAAATGATACAGTTGTATGTTAGAAGGCTCTAGCTTATAGACTACTAGTTTCAGTATAAAGAAACTGGAACAGATTCATAGACAAGGAAATAGGAACCAGAAAAAGACACAGACATTGGAAATGCAGGAGAGAAAGAGGTTCTTCATGGACTAGATTTTATAGTGGTTCAGTGGGGATGGTGTTATGAGGCCACTGGACAGATAGCTATTCAGAATAGGAAGGAGGGGATCAAGGTCAACCATATTAATAATTCAGATGGAGATAAATAAATGGTAATCTTACATAGCATGAAATCTGTCTTAACCTGTTTCCTGCTGGCATATCAGAATACCACAGATCGGGTAAACTGTAAGCAGTAGTAGAAAAATGGGAACTTCCAGCACAAACTTTTTAACCGTGTAAGTTAGTCTCTTTGGAATTAGACCTTCCATTTCCAGGTAAACTTTCAGACTACAGCAGCCTCAGTCAACCTCTAAGTGGAATGTCAGGAGGGACCCTGAGCCAGGAAGTGTCTAGTCAAGCTGATCTTGAAACCCTGAGTCACATGAATGATAAAGGACAATATATGTTTATTATTAATTTAAGCAACTAAGTTTGGCGGTAATTTGGTACTGACACATTTGCATCTGTAAACTTGATGAAAAATGTTAAATAAAAGCTGTCTTTGTGTATCCTTTCTCATTTCATTGCTAGTTCATTGTCTGGCATGTACTTATTCAAGTGAATTTATAAACATAGCTTTGGAAAATATAGCAGGGAATCTACAAGAGCTAAATAAAGAAGTGAGGGGCAAGTGATGGTTAAGCCACCCATTAACATGTTATTGTTCTGTAGATGGCTCTATATTATGTGAAAAATAGGTAAAACAAAGTACTGTTTCATATAAATCCATATAAATGAATATAAATAATCCCAAGGAAGCCATTGAATGAAACCAATTAAAAAAGATCTCTGGGCAAGCTAAGTGGTAGAATGCTTGCCTAGCATGAGTGGTCCTGGGTCCCATCCCTAGAAATGAACAAAAGAAAAAGAAAAATCCGTGAAAGTGAAAAAATTGAGGACTGTCTATAAAATCAGATGCTATTAAGTCAAAAGGAACCTGTTTTGCCTGAGATAAATGACTCTTTACTTGCTTTTGGAAAAACCTAAGTACAAGTAAACTTCTGATATCAAAAAAAAGGGAAAAGGGAGTTGGTTGACAGATTTTAATAATTAATAGACTCAAAGATAATTCTGACTTTGGTAAAGATGGTAAACTCTTCAGAATAAAATGAATTGAAAGCCTTATCTCTGGTTATCTTTTACAAAAAACTCTATAAGTTGATAAAGCTAGTAGGTAAACAATTAGCCTCAGGATAGACAAAAACTTTTTAAGCTTAAACAAATGAAGAACAGAAAATGAAAAAAAAAAAAAAACAAGTAGAATAATAAAAATTTAAACTATGTAAATCAAAAGCATGATAAGGCAAGTAAAAGACAAACTGGGGAAATATTTGTAATACATAAAATAGGGGGTTAATCTTTTTATATTAAGCGACTTTGTAAATCACTAAAAGAAAATCTGAAGAACACTTTAATATGATAAAAGCAAGGAAAGACAAATGGTACTTTTAAAAATAAAAGGTTATTTTTTCACAATAGTTATAAATATTATCTTAAAATAATTTTAGCAAATTGAACTTTACTGTTGTAAGCAAGCAGAATTTATTGAATGACAATAAATTCACAAGCTCCACACTTTTTACTGGTTATAATTCACAGAGTACTCATGGGTCACCTGAGAGTCATAAGCCAGAATTCATGTATATATATCATGTATACATCAGAAAACCTAAGAAAGGGTTAAGGTGGTCACACGGTGACAGAGCGCTGTGCCCAGAGCTAAGGCAGAGAACAGATGCAAATGTAAGCGTCACTTCAGATGGCCAGATAAGATTACAAACCAGTGCAGGACACAGAACTATCAGAATATGGAACTTATTCCAGGCCAAGGTGGGGACAACAGGCAGTTTCAAAGAGGGTCACATCAAGCAGGGGACTGAGAGTTGGACGTTTGTCATCTGTTGATGCTGTGATATGTTCTTCAGGTGGTCTGATGCCTGATGTGCTACTGCAAACTGTCTTGGGGTGCTCCTCTTTTTATGGGTCTTAGATGGGGGTTTGCTTCATTTGGTGGTCTAGAGTGTTTGATAAGCTCATGGGCCTGGTTTTCAGATGGGGTCAATATATGTATGCATTCATGTGCTACAGTTTTAATTCAGCAAGTTCCCAGGTGGTCATTATTTATTACCATGATTAATTAATTTATCAGTTTGAATCTTTTGGTTGTGCTTGGCAGATGGTGGTTGTTTACTTGTATCAACAAAGTGTAGAGTCATACTACCTCAGCAATCATATTCAAAGTCGAGCAACTCATGGCAAACTGCTGCTTTATAAAAGCAGAACCTAAAAACTGCTGATCTATTCATCATAGAGTAACTCAGAGCAGTAACTGTTCTGTGGAGTAACTATTCTCCACAGTAGTGATAAGATATTCAAGTATATTTGATTGCATTATGGTGAGACATTTGTATTTAAGTTGCTCCTGAGTATTTTATTTATATTCACTTTGTGAACAATTGGATATTTGTAAATAGCTTGATATTACCAAAAAATCATCTCATGGCATGGATTCTAATTTCCTCAGGCAAGCTGTTTATTATTACTCTTTCGCAAGCTGACACTGCTCTGCCACAGCTCCAAATACTCAAGACACTGCAATTACCTTTTGTTGTCATAATGAAGTGGAAGGTACAAGTGACAGCTGTGTTGGGATTTCAGGGTGGATGTCAGACAAACTTGTTTTGACCTTGTTTAAATCTCTCTGACTCTACAAGTTACCCAGAAAGGAAATATGTCTATCATGAATGTCGAGACCTTAGCGAGGCGTAGTTGGTAATTGGGGGGTTTCCATGACTCAGTAAAGAGGCTGCTATGCCATTTGAAAGTCTAAAATGATTCCTGGGTGATTAACTGACAAGTTCCTCACTGAGGCTGAGTCACCATAAGTGATGTCCCTCAGTAACCAAAATATGGGCAAGTGTTGCAAAAACCTGCTTGGTTGTGTCTCTCTGGCTCCAATTCCTTGTTTTGTATTGATGTGCTTTATATTAGAACACAGCTTTAAAAAACACTGCTTTCAGGATTTCTAAACTTTAGAAACACAAATGGATTTTCTTCATTGCTGCAGGTTCCCCAACGTAATAGTAGCTTAGTCTTGGAAGTTCTTACCTGAAGATGGAAGTCAGGCAGAGGGGAGAGATAGAATTGAACACTTTCAGAAAGATGAGCCCCAGGAGTCTGGATGAGGCTTGCTGAGCTTGGACTTCTGGTCCTCTGAGGACACACTTGGTCTTATTTCCCTCAGGGTTGATGAGTGTGTCATCTCCAGCTTTGTATAGAAACATCCAGCTGGGAAAGAGTATTTACAAAAGCATCTGTTTAATTGTTAACGTTGATAATCAATAGGAAAAGCAACTCTGAGAATCTGGAACAGGGAGTATTAATTTCTATACCATTCCCAAGGCCCCCAAAAGAGTGCTAGTTATCTACTGGGGCCTCAGGTCTTAGTGGGTGATGCTGATGCAGGAAAAGGAAGATAAAGGAAATGGTGATGGAGGAGGAGCAATCAGGTTTGGAGAGTTCTGTGCTTAATAATTGATCACACTGGTTCTGAATCTCAGGATGAAGAGACAATAGGCATTGGAGACTCTGACCACATTTGCATGGAATTGCTTAGCACTTCCCCTCCTCTGAGTGAGTGTCACTGTGTGGGGAATAGGCGCAGGTGAGGGCATGGAGGGAAAAATTCCCCTCTCCCACAGCCCAGCGGTATGATGCTCTCCTGGGGCTTCTGAGATGATAGAAACTTATCCATTTGACTGTCAGCTCTCTACCTACCTGTCCCTGTCTATTTACTTCCTTCCCTTTAATACAAAATTAATATCCTCTCCCTTACCTATAAAAACCTTTAAATCATTTGAAAAAAATAAACTTATGAATAGCAACATGGGCCTCCAATGTTTGGAGGTAAGTTATTGCTGACTTAATGAGGAGTGTTGTCTTCTCATCAGCAACGTGAGCACTATCTTGTGGCTCAGGGATACAAACGTAGCAGAGTTTAAACAACTCTTGCTTTATGACTCCAGTGGAACACATACCCAAAGAGCTCTAGAAAATGGCGAGTGGCAGAAGGGATAACAAAGGTGGTGTTCTGGGAGGACACGGAGCTGGGGTCCTGTAGGGGAGGAGGTGGGGAATGATTTGGGCTTGTGCACTGGAAACATGGTGCCATAATTTGGGTCTGGAATGTCCTCCAAAGGCCTGGGTGTTAAAGGCTTGTTCCTCAGCTTGATACTTTCAGGCGATAGTGGAACTTTTAAGAAATGGGGCCTAGTGAGAGGTCGTGAGGTCATTGGGGGTGCCCTTGAAGCAGGTAATGGGAACCCAGCCCCTTCCTCTTTTTCTCCTCCACTTCCCAGCCATGAGGTGAATGGCGTGCTTCACCCTGTGCCACCATGATGTACTACCTCACCACAGGCCCAAAAGCAACGGGGCCACTTGATTATGGACTGAAACCTCCACAACCAAGAGCTGAAACAAACCTTTTTCTTTGTAAGTTGATTAGCTCAGGTATTTGTGATAGTGACAGAAAGCTGACTAGCACATAGGGAATGACCTTCTCTGATAGGTCATTTGTTATGAGTTGGCCCCTCCATCTTATGGCATTGAGGAAGAATCTACACTAAAAGCCCTTTTATTCTAGATCTATACCAACAAAACAAACAAATCCCTCAGGTATTCCTTTCTCCCCACAGCATTTAACCATGCAAATCATGTTCACAATACATGACCTTAAGGTCTAATGAGATCCTGCAGGGCTCTTGGAAGCAAAGGAAGATTAAAAATGTGTTAAAACAATTTGCTAGTACAATGTAACCCTATTCTGATTCATTTGCTCTTAGTCATGGTTGAATATGAGGATGTGTATATGAATGGAAACTTTCTTGATAAATGTAATTCATTAAAATTGGACATAAATGAACTCCCAAATCAGGAACTTCCTACTTTAAATGGTTGTGCCTTTCTAGGCATGATTTTAGAGAGACTATGAGGAAGACTGCCCTCACCACCTGCTACTTTATTAAGCCATTCATTTAAGAAACACTGGTTCTGTGTGAGTGCTGGAAAGGACAAAGGCAAATAAGACAAAAATTCTTTTTTGAAAAAAAGCATATGGTCTAGTGAGAGAAGGCAGGAATGAAAGCAAATACTACAAGTTATATCCAATCTACAAGAATTCAGTGAGAATAAAGTGGAAGGAGAAAACATGAAAAATTTCAAGGATTAGGCTAATTGCCTTATTATTTTCCCAGTCTTAAACCCAAAGGAACCCTGATAATGTTTATAAAGGTGGTGGGTAAAATTTGGAAGCAAATTGAGAGTCTCTAAAGTAGGGATGTGTCTGTCCCTAGATCACTACAAATTCCCTAACTTTCCCCTCATCTACTGGGGGAGACAACTCCGCAGTCATTTTGTACATGACATTGATTAGAGTAGGAGTGGGTACCTAGCATAGCCAATCAGACCGTCTGCCTTTAAAAAAATGCCAGGCTTGGTGACTCAGGCCTGTAATCCCAGCATCTCAGGAGGCTGAGGCAGGAGGACCTCAAGTTCAAAACCAGCCTCAGCAACTTAGTGAAGCCCTGTCTCAAAATAAAATAAACAAAATAAAATAAAATAGACTTGGGATGTGGCTCAGTGGTTAAGATCCCCTGACTTTAAAACAAAAAGAAACTAAAAACAAAACTACTAGAAGAGGCTTCACCCTGCTGGACCAGCAGCATGGCATCTGAAAACTCTGGGGAGCATAGCAGAAGAATACAGCACAGAGAGAAAGCGTTAAAACAACAGAGGTGCTTTCTTATCTTATCTTGGCCATGTGAGCAATCCATGATCCCTTATAATCTTGATTCAGTACAAGTTAATTTTTGTTACTTGTCATGAAGCATTGTAACTAATAGTCTCATGGTGACCCCAGTTTTGCCTCTGCTATCCCTTTGTCCAGTTTCATGTGGGAGTGGGTGAGGGAGAGGGTTTCTGTTGGAGGAAGGTGCCTGCAGTAGATGATCACTAAGAAATTTATTTAATTAAATAAACACAGGAGCCAATTATCTTTTTAAATCGAAGGGGGTGTGATGGATTAAGCTATGCCAAGATATGGCTTCTAAGAACATGGAGAAGCCCACTTTCCCTTTATTTATCATTGTACAGGTAAAGCTCCTCCTGAGCTGCTTCTGTGAGGAACAGGATGGGGTGGAGTCAGGGAAGCCACTTGCTTTAGCGGGTCATCCCAGTAGAAGCAGGGTTTCCTCAGGTGGTGAGCCACTCTGCAGAGTCCCATGCCCCAGGCTCTCTGAAACAGTCTCTCATGACTGCCAGTTCCTGGGAGTCAGGCTTCGTGTCCCACGGCTCAGCCAAGCCTGGTTCTGCTAGTCACGGATGGCTTCCCACAGGTCCTACTTGGAAACAACAGAAACTGATATTGGTTAAGTTAATAAAAAAAGATTTTCTTTCTTTCTTCTTTTTTCACCCCCAAGAGATGAATGGAGAACAAGGTTCAGACAGAAGCCTCAGGGGACGCGTCAACTGACCACACAGTTTGCTGCTGCAGATTGTGTATTATTATTAGACTCTGGACTCTCACAAGATTCAAAGGCCATGTGGCATCCTCTGATTGGTTGTAGTTGGGTTCCCTGCCCAACATCCATCTTTTAGAGGCCAGGGAGAGGAAAACTCCAGTTTTCTAGGTATGCTCTGAGGTGTAGGGATTTCTCTATGGAGGGGTTTAGTATTGTCTTAGGTGGTATCTTATATAGGTTTACTTCTGAATCAGGATATTTTTATCTTAGCATTTAAAATATTGATGGAGTTGTAATTTACATTCAGGAAGTGCTCAGATCTCAAGTGTGTTGTTCAGTCAGTTTTGATGAATGTAAACACACATTAAACCACCCCTGCATCAAGTCTGCAGGCATTTCTGTCGTGCTAGTAAGTTCTCTTAGGCCCCTTCTCAGTCAGTCTGTTCTTCCAGAAGCAAAACAGACAAAATTTCTGCCACCACGCTCTAGAGTTTCACATGTGGTGAAGTTTTTTAGTAGGTACTTTTGTTGCTGTTTGGACCAGTTTTTAACTCAGGGCTTCTTCACATGAGGTCATGCAAATTCAGAAAACTCCATAGTCAAGGACACTTTGAGTGCCAGTCCTCTGAAGGCAGCTCTTGTTTGGCTACAAACCAGGGCAGGTGAAAAGCTCTCATTTTGTTTCCCTGGACCATGCCGTTTTAAAAATCCCCCTTTCCCTGGTGGGCAATCGTCATTGCCTTCAGCTTTACACATGGTGCCTCATCCTTGGCCTGGAGCCTTTTCTCCATTAACATGAACCTTAACTTTGGCTCGTTTGCAGAATGAATTATCTTCTCATCTCTGGCATACTTTAGAGTTTATAGTTTTTGTGCTTTCAAGACCAAATATATATTTTTAAATGATGTTCTTATGTGTTTGAAGCACTCAGACTGCCATCTTACCTGGAGATCCCAGTTTCCGGCCATTGGTACTAAGGCGCTCCTTGAAGGAAACTCTGCTCTGATGACTTGCCCATTTGTTCCAATAATCTATATGGAGATTTCCAGTAAATAACGCCAAATCATAAGAGAGTTGAGAGGTTCAAGTTTGGGGGAAGTATCACAGGGATTGGTGAGTATCACAGGGATTGGCAATACTGAGGAGAACATCATTCCTATCATTTTCCTTGGGTCTAAACCCAAGGAAATCAAAGACAGGCAGGGAGTGAGATCTGAAAAGGTTGCTTAGCAGAAATTACCGAAGGGTTGCATTAGGTTTACAAGGAAACACAACTTTGTTGGGGGGCATGTGTGACAGAATGCTCTACACAAGTGGGGAAGGAAACTGCTTTCTGCTTCAGTGAAGAGCACAGCAGGGTCCTGCTGCATCATGGGCTCTGGTGTGGTGGCTGATGTATCTTCCTGTCAGCTACCACAGTAGCCTCAGTAGGGGACAGCATGGCCACTGGCATCTCACAGAGACATTGGAGGACAGAGAGAAGACATGTGACTACTGGGTATTGTGATCTGAGACTTGTATGACTTGGGCTGCAGTCAAAGGATAGGTAGCAGGAGACTGAAAGATCATGAATGCTCCAGAAATCGTTAGACTCTTGTCTATACAAAGGAGCAAAACCGTTCAGCCTCCTAGTGCAGTCATCTCCAGTTAAGCTTTACAGGCTATCTCTATCTTCCCTCTCAAATTTACTTTCTATATAGTTAGAGTGATGTATTATCATCTTCCCTTTCCACTCAAGAATAAGGTTTACCTACTACCTCGATCTGGCGTGCTTTCCAGTAAATACTCTGCACATTAGCATATCACAGAAACACGTTGCTCATGAAATATTGGTGGGGACTGTGGTGTAGGCAAAAACATTCACAAAGTGAATAGAAGTTGCGTTAAAGCAAATTGAATGCTTATGAAAAGTGGAAAAGTACTTTTCAGTGGAAGAGATGAATGTTTAATACTTAGTATGTTTCTAATGAAATCATACCTTATGTATGAGCTTTTCCAATGGATATTTTAAACATGTGACAAAATGTATTGAAAAATCCATGTAATGAGTATTCTGCTTGTAAAATTTCAAGAGGAAAAATTTACTTAGAAGGTAGGATGAAAACACACCATGGAAGTGATGATCATAATCTAGCTGGGGTGACCATTCATCTCTGACAGTGGCCTTGACAGGCAAGCTGGAAAGATCACGACTGTCTGTGTCTCATGTCCACTTCAGTAGTCTGGGGGTTTGGTCTCTGTGATGGCTAATTTTAGGTGTCAACCTGAGTGGACATAGTGTGCCCAGATTAAACAGGGTCTGTGAGGGTTTTTACGGATGAGATCAGCATTTGAACTGGCACACTGAGAAGAGAGCTCGCACTCTCCAGTATGGGTTGGCTTCCTGCAATCTATCTGTCCAGGGCCTGAAAGAACAAAAATGTGGAGGAAGTAGAACTTCATCCCTGTGTCTCCCTGCTCACCTATTTGAGCTGGGACGTCTCTCCTGATTGTTCTAGGCCTTGGACTTGGATTTATACCCTGGCTCCTCTGGTTCTCCGGCCTTCAGACATGGACTACCCATTGACTTTCCTAGGTCTCCAGCTTGCAGATGGCTGATAGTGCTGTCTTCTCGCTCTCTGTGTCCCTTGAGCCAACTCCTCATCATCTCCCAGTCTGCCTGTCTCTTCTTAAATCTGTAGATTTGCTTTTTACCACATTTTGAATGTTTTCAGCTGTTATTTTTTTGAGTAATTATTTGGGTCCCCTACTCCTTCTTCCTAATTTCCATGACTCTAAGAACACAGTGTTAAATCTTTTCATGTTGTCTCACAGGTTAGTCTTTCTCCCCTCTTCTGTTAGTCAGATGGGATAATTTCTATGGTTCTTTCTTCTAGTCCATTGATTATTTCCTCTGTTCCTTCCATTCTGCTATTGAACTCATCATTGATTTTTACAACAATTTTGTTCTGTTGTTCAGTTCTAAAGTTTCCATTTGGTTCTTCTTTATGTTCTCTTTTTTGCTGAGACCTTCTATTTCTGTGCTGAAATTTCCTATTTTTTCCCGTGTTTTAATGTGCTCAGAATTGCTTACTGAAGCATTTTGATAGTAGATGTTTTCTAATCTTTGTAGAGAATTCTGACATCTCTCTCACACGAGCCTTGGCATCTATTGATTGTCTGTTTTCTTTCAATTTGAGATCCACCTGATTCTTTGCATAATGTGGTTTTTCTTTTGAAGCTTGGATAGTTTGAGTATTGTTAACTTTGAATTTTATTGAAAGCTTCTATTTTAGCTTGGTAGTTTGACACCACTCTGGCAGGAGAAGAAGGGAACATCGTTTCAATACTGCCTGAAGGAGTAGAAGCTGACATTCCCCTCTTGGACTTTATTGACATCCCCTATTGGAGGGGGTTAAGTTTGGAGTTGTGACTTTCTTTAGGTCTCCACTCATTCCTCCATGACTCAGGGAGAGGGTAGGAATGTCTTGTTACTGCTCCCCACATGAATGGCCTCCATGTGTGCTAAGGTGTGGGGTTGGCCTCATTGACACCAGGGAGTGATGAAGGTTTGGACTCTCCACTAGGCTTCTTCCGGCACCACCCCAGGGGCGAGGAGGAGAGCTGCCTCATCACCTCCGTGTTGGAGGAGGTCCAGGGTCCAGGTGTCCACTGACACAGTGGGGACAAGGAAACTCATTAGCACCTGGTGGGGATAAATTCTTGACTTCTTCTGACATCACCCTCAAGAGTAAGGGGCGTGAGGCACCTGGCTATAGCTTCTGAATGGCGGAAGTCTAGGTTTCCCACTTGGTGTTTTTGGCATAGGTGGACTTGGGGTCATAGATTTCTCTATAGTGTTTGGCTGGAGTGGAGTAGTTACGGTCTTAAAGTTTTCCATCTTGCTAGGCTGCCCCTTTCCTGATATTTTTACTACAGGGAACAATCTTTTCTTGGTTTACTTTATTTTGTTTTAATTAAAAATTTTTTTTTGGCTGTTCCCATTGTTATTACCAAGTTGCTGTTTTCTTTAGCTCCGGGTCTGGGATCTGTGAAGAAAAAGAAAACCCAGAGAACTCACTTCTTTGTCGTTTTTTGACTCTCATATTCCCTGGTCAGTCTGTCTTCTCATTCCCTTTCAGAATCTTCTTATTTGTTTTATGTATATTCCAGAACTTTCATTTGTTCTTTCTAGGTAAAGTAGGAGAAAGTATGTCTGCTTCATCTTTTTAGAAGTGGAAGTCTAGCAAAGATATGCCAGTTTTAAAGTTTAAAAATCTCTTATCAGGAATTTGTATTCTACACATTTTTTTAAAGAAATGATTTTTAAGATTTTTATTTTTGAAGTTAATTTAGATGTATTCCTTTTTAAAAAATATTGTTTTAGTTGTCAATGGACCTTTATTTTATTTATTTCTATGTGGTGCTGACAATCGAACCCAGTGCCTCACACATGCTAGCAAGCACTCTACCACTGAGCTATGACTCCAGCCCAATAAATCATTTTAAATACATTCATGGGTTCTTTAATTCTTCCTTGGGCCAAGATTGTATGTACATCTGCTTTTTAACTATATTTTTTAGTTATAATAAAGGCAATCTATTCTTGGCATGAGAAACATGCTAGTTTTAGAACTAAAAATGAATATTAACTGATGTTCTTTTACTACTCTTTTTGAGGGAGGTTATTAGGAATTGAACCCACTAAGATACATCCCCAGACTTTTTTTTCCCCCTATTTTTTGTTTTTTGATACTGAGGATTAAACCCAGGGGTGCTTAATCACTGGACTACATCCAGCTCTTTTTATTTTATTTTTTAGTTTTGAGGTAGGGTCTTGCTAAGTTTCTCAGAGCCTCACTAAGCTGCTAAGGCTGGCTTTGAACTTATAGTCCTCCTGCCTCAGCCTCCTGAGTCTCTGGGATTACAGGCATGTGCCACCATGTCTGATTGGACCTTTTTATTCCTATTTTTTATTTCGTGATAGGGCCTAAGTTGTTGAGGCTGGCCTCAAACTTGTGATCCTCCTGCTTCAGCCTCTCTAGTCACTGGGATTACAGGCATGCACCACTATACCTGACCTCTTTTACTATTCTTCTAAGATTGGGTGGAGGGATCCCTGTTACACAGATATGTTCAGTACTGGACTGGGAATTGTCTAATGGAAATAATAGGCTACCAGAAAGACAATGGAAAAATTCAAACTTTTAGCTGGTTTTATAATGGAGTGGACAGAGCTACTATCAGAAAGCAAATTCTGAGTGGAGTTACCAACAGAAGACAATAGAATAGATGGGCCAAATGAAAGGAGTGATTCTCCTGGGATTGGGGCTTTGGTTGTATTTGGGAGGATTTGCAGAAGTTGGAGAAATAAATAGGAGAATGTAACCTGTGAAAGGGCAGAATTGAGAGAGGAGATGACAAAAGGGAGTTTTAGGAAATGTTGCATGTAATAAAAGGAACGCTCTTTGGATGATTTAAAAAAAACTGCAATTAATTCTGATTAATTCTTAACATTAAAACTATCCTTTGAGTGCAAAACAATGGTGGGACTAGGTCATGAAGCTGCTGAACTTTCACATATACCTGAAAACTGGAATTTGATATAAATAATAGTTTCAGTGAGAAAAATGGGTCAGAAACTAGGGAGTATTAGACTAAAATTATATTTCTTGTTGGAATTTAAGAAAATGAAAGCACAGGTATAGACCGTGAGCATCACTGAGCATGGCTAGAGGTCACATCTAACTTTTGTTCAATACTACTGACATTTGTTTTTCTGCTTCAACTGACACGCTACTATCAGGCATTCTTTTAACAATCACCCTTCTCATCCATTACTTAAGGAAACGAAACATAAATACCACTATAGATTGCAAGCTGAGTTCCTTCTATTCTCCGTTGTAAGTTTTAAGTATAAGCAATAGCAATTTGTAAAATGTAGGCTAATTGACTGTATTATATTTAAATGACATCTAGGAAACTTTAGCTGCAGGAGAAACATCTGCATCATGAGGGGAAAATGTTCCGTGGTCAAATGCTGGCTGCGCTGTGCTTCCTGGCATAACACAAGCTCTGGAGCAGTCTTCCATGAAGAATAAATATAACCTGACTTTCCAAGATTTTGTGTCCATGAAACAGTTTTATCATAGAGCCCTTAGTTGTTCACCTTTTCTGGAACACGGGTGTTCTGCAAGGCAAAGGATGGGAAGGAGCTGGTGCATAAAACACGCTTGGAAAAGACTCAGGTGGAATAAAACCGAGAATCCCTCCTTTCTACAAAAGACCCACTTCAGTTGTTCAAAGAGATAGAGATTTCGGTTCTCCCCAACTTTCCCTGTCTTTATATCCTAATAAGTTCCTAAAATCCCGTTATCACCTATGTTGTCCCTGTCCTCTGCTTGAAGGTGGCATTCCTCCATTGTTTCATTGTTACTGGGCTGCAGAGCTGGAATACATCCTCCGCTGATTGCTCAGATCCCATTATCACTTCCTTTAGGTGGACATTGTGGGCTCAGGGTGACAAGTAGATGTCTAGATGAAGTTGATCTTTTTAGCTAGGCCCCTACAGTCAGTACCATCTTTGGCAGGAGCACAGGGACCTGGGCCTGCCCATCCCCAGAACAACCCTGTGAACTCCCCTGTTTTATCAAGTATGTATCAGTATTGAAGGATTAGTGGAGAGTGGCCTTCAGAGATGATCTGAATGAGAATCACCATATTATTTTTCAGTTGATTCTCTTTTGTCCCATTCTTGATTATAGAGAAGTGAAATTTGTTTTAATTTTATGTAAGAGTTATAATAATGGTCATTACTATATAGATTTTTTTTGTGAATCCAATTACATTTTTCCAAACATAACAATGAGTATTTCTTAGATTAATCACCTATCCTAGGTAAATTATTTCCTGCATAAATGTCCTTGGTTTTAGGAAAATGATTTTCCCCTACTAAGCTTCTTTTGAATACCAGTCTTTTGCTTACTATCTCTTCCTTTTTTCCTTACCAGTTTTGCCCAGCTTACTTCTCTGTTCTTTGGCTAAGTAAGTGCTGCCTACCCTTAAAGTTCTGCTCTGTTTTAGTTAGCTTTTTGTTGCTGTGACCAAAATACCCAACAAGAACAACTTAGAGAGGGAAAGTTTATTTAGGGCTCATGGTTTCAGAGGTCTCAGTTGATAGATGACTATCTATTTTTGCTCATGGTCCATGGTGAGGCAGCACATCATGGGCAAGGACCTAATGGAGGAAAGCTGCTCAGTTAATGACAGGGTCAGGAAGCAGAGAGGTGTGGTGGATGGGGCTGCTGGAAAGATGCCCTTCTAGGACATACCCCCAGTCCCCCTCCTCCAGCCAAACCCCATCTGCCTACCACCTAGTTACTACCCAGTCCATTCAACTGGGATGGATTAATCATTTCACCTTTGAATATTCCTGTGGTAATATAGGAGCTTTTGGGGGACACCACATATCCAAACCATACCATGATCCAAGCTTCACTTGTTTCAAGAATATTTTTATCTCTATTCTGGTTGAGAAGAATTTCACTGTCTTCTGAAACTCTGTTGCATTGAAAATGTCACAGAAGTTGGTATCTCTGTCATATACATTGGTTTGTATTTCACATTTGTCTTTTGTACTGTAGAATTTATGTCTTTCCTAGGTCATAGACTATGTTTTGCTCTTGATTTCTATGCCTTGCAGCAACTAGGACATGTCAGGCATAGGTACTTACAGTACATAGGTTATTGGCCCCTTAAAGATGTCCACATCCTAATTCCTGGATTAGAATGTGTCAGAATTTAATTCCATGATAGGAGAATTAATTTTGCTAATCAGATAACTTTAAAATGGGGCGATTACCTGGGTGGGTACTATAAACACAAAGATCTTCTATGTGAAAGAAGGAGGCAGAGAAGGAAGAACTAGGAGCCTTCCAGATGTTGCTGGTTTTGAAGGTGGAGGAAGCGGGCAATGATCCAATGAATGTGAATTACTTTCAGAATCTAGAATAAATAAGGAAGTAGACTTTCCTGTAGAGCTCCAGGAGGGAATATAGTCCTGCCAACAGCATGGTTCTAGCTCAGTGAGACCCATATTAGACTTCTGAACTAAACAACTACATGACAGTAAGTCTGTGTTGTTTAAAACCACTAAATTGGTGGTAATTTGTTACAGCATCAATAGGAAACTAATACTGATACTCAGTAAATATAGTACTCATAAATACTTCCTGTTTGAAGCCATAAGGTAAAGATGCCCTCAATTCCAATTCCAGTGTTACAAAATGTTCAAAATATATGTAGTATAACTGGGGAATGATATTGGCTAAGTTCTATTGTTACATTGTGAGCATGTATGAATATGTAATAATGGATCCCACAATTATATATATAATTATAATTCACCAATAAAAACATAGAACCTCCCCAAATATATGTAATATATGTCCCTTTCCCCATACTTACAGAGGAATTCTCTATTTCTTTGTATTCCCTGGAAGTCAACTGGTGATTTTTCTTTGGATATGTATATAGTGGAAAACAACTAGTGAATTCTCAACTGTTTATAAATTGGATGTTTTTTTGTGGTACATATACATAGCATCTCAATTGTTTTTTTTTGTTTAATGTTTAAAAAATATTTATTTATTTATGTGCTTATTTTTGCGGTGCTGGGACTCAAACCCAGTGCCTTGCACATGCTAGGCGAACACTCTACCACTGAGCTAAACCCTAGCCCTCAGCCATTTTAAAATGTACTTCACAGTGTTGTGCAACTGTCACTACTATTTCTAGACTGTTTTCAGCATTCCATACTGTGACTCCCCACCCATTAAATTATGACCCCCTGGTATTGTTTAGATATAGTTGAGAGTGTCCCCCAAAGCTTCAAGTACTGAAATCCCCACTGCAAGGAATTAAGAGGGTGAAAACTTAATCTAACTATGGTGTTTAGAAGTGGGACTCTGGGAGGAAGGGGGCTTCATAAGAAGAAAGACCAGGAGAGACACATGTACACACGTATGCATGCTCCCCGTCCCTTGCCATGTGATGTCCGTTGGAACTCTGCTGGAAAGAAGGTCACCAAGAGACCTGGCCCCTTAGCCATGGATCTTTAGAACCATGAGCCAAAATAACCAGCTTTCTTTAGAATGACCCAATCTGGAGTACTGTGCTATTCACAACACAAAACTAAGACATCTCCATTCTTTGTTTCCCCAGCCTCTGGAAACCTCTATCCTACTTTTTGTCTCTGTGAGTTTGATTACCCCAGGCACTTCATTATTTAAGTGGAGCGATCTGCTATTTTTCCTTTAGTATCTTATTTCACTTAGCAAGGTATCTTCAAGTTTCATCCACACTGTAGTGATGTGTTAGCATTTCATTCTTCTATGAGGCTGAATAATTAATATTCCATTGTATGTACATACCACATTTTGCTTATTCACCCATCAATAATTGGTGTGTTAATCAGCTCTCTTTTACTATAACAAAAACCTGAGGCAATTAACTTAAAAAGAGGAAAGGTTTATTTTGGCTTATTGTTCTGGAGGTTCCAGTGGCCCTTGCTTTGTGTTTTTGGTAAGGCACTCCACGGTAGGAGTGCATGATAGAGTAAAATTGTTCACCTCATTACCAGAAAGCAAAAGAGAGTACAGGAAGAAACCAGAGTTCCACAATTCCCTTTAAAGTCATGCCCTTGATGACCTAAGGACCTTACACTAGGCTCTACCTGCTAAGGGTTCTACCATCTCACAATAGCACCCTGGGGACTAAGCTTGAAGTATATGGGCCTTCATGGATCACTCAAGATCCAAAATACAGCGTTTGTGTTCTTTCTCTTTTGGTTACTGTGAATATTCCTGCAATGAATATTGGTATGCAAGTATCTGGTTTCAGTCCTGCTTTCAATTCTCTTGGGTAAGTACTTAGAAGAAGAATGGCTGGATTATATGGAGACTCTGTTTGATATCCATACTATTTCCTATCATAGCTGTAGCATTCTGCATTCCCATCACAAATGCACGTGTTCTCATTTTTCCACATTTTGGCCAACACTGTTCTTTTGTTTTATTTTTTTAAAAATTGCCATTCTAGTAGTTATGAAGTAGTGTTTCAGGATAGCTTTAATTTGCATTTTCCTCATAATTGGTGATGAGGATTATTTTTCATCTTTATTAGGTGTTCATATATTCTTGGAGAGTGTTCATTCAAGTCCTTCACCCATTTTTCAATTGGGTTGCTTGATTTTGTTGTTATTCAGTTCTGGGAATTCTTTATATGTTCTGAATTTTGACCCTTTATCAGATACATGATTTGCAAACATTTTCTCCCATTCTATGGGTTCCCTTTTCACGTTGATGGTGGTGTTCTTTGATGCACAAACTTTAAAAATTTTTATGAAGTCCAAATTGACTATTTTTTCCTTTGGTTGTCTGTGCTTTTAGGTGTCATGATCTTCATTTTTCTCTGCAGGTTAGAATTATGCTAATTCATGAATGATTCAGAGGTCCTGCAGTCAGGACTTTGATTTCTTATGTACCCATATTTTAAATCACCAATCAGGTATTTATAAATTTGTATCAGGCAGAAATATTGCTACTCTGTTTGGTTTGTAAGAGAACTCTGACGGAGGAGGCTTGTTGCATTATTTAAGAAGAAAACACTTATACTGTAGGTTAAAGGAATACATTTTTTTTTTAGGAGTGAGACTAATCAAATTAAATATTCCTCAGAATAGAAAGCATAGTTTCCCCTTATGAAGTAAAAATCATCTCATGACAAAAATTTTAATGTATGGATATTATGAATATTTATGGTGAGCTATGAAGTATAATATATTTGACTGGATTATGGCTTACATCTGTTATTTTCATTTATTCATGTGCTTAGGTAAAAATGTTTGCTATAAAAATGATGTTAAATTTTCAGAAAATAGCACTGTGAGTCTCCTATATTGCCATTTGTGTAATCTCAAGCAGGAAGATTCTAATTGGTTTAAAAAATTCTTCTGGCATCACACTCTGCTCACCTGTGGAGATGACATGTGGGTACTCCTGATAAGCACTCTGTGGTCAAGAGTTAATCACTCTGAAAACGAACTTACTGTGATCATGGAAAACATCCAATCTCTAAAGCTTAGTAGCAACTTCTAGCACATGAGTCTTGTCTAAAATAAGGTCCCAAATTAACAGAAGCACAGCAAGTTAGATTAATCACACACCCAGGATCTTTTGATAAAAGCCAACTTTACACATACAGAGGCTAATAGATCCTGTACTCAAATGAGTACAAGATGCGTAAACCTCTACTTCTGGCTGCTATAACAAAGAATCACAGTACGTGGCTTACAAAAAACAGAAGTGTGTTTCTCACAGTCCTGGAGGTTGGTGGCCTGAGATCAAGGGGAGAGCAGGTTGAGCTCTGATAAAGACCCTCACCTGGTTGCTGGCTGTCAACTTGTTTGTGTGTCTTTAAGTGGTAGAAAGAGTGTGTGAGAGTTCTCTGGCATCTCTTTTAGAAGGGTACGAATCCCTTTCATAAGGCTTCATCCTCATAACTAAAAGCCCCCACCTTATAAAACCATTACATTGAAGATCAAAGTTTCTTTTTTTCTTTTAAAATTTTTTTCTATTTTTTAATTAATTAATTAATTTAATCTTTTATTTTTACAGACTGCATTTTGATTCATTGTAGACAAATGGGGTACAACTTTTCATTTCTCTGGTTCTACATGATGTAGATTCACACCATTTGTATTATCATACATGTACATAGGGTAATGATGTCCATCTCAACATGTCAATTGTGGGGGTACACAAATATTTAGTTCATTCTACCTTCAAAAAATTTTTTTTGTTTTCATTATTCCCACCCAATTCACCCTCATTTCTTCCTTTTGGCTTGTTTTTCACTCCCCTAGTTTATTTATGATCCATTGTTAAGTTGAGTTATTAGTAACTCATGGAATTCAGATTTAAGGGTAGGAAGTTCTTAGAGACCATAGGGAGGCACAAGTCAGGCAAAACTGAGTTTAATTTAAAAGCATATGAAAGATGGATTCTATGGTCCTTGCACTGCTTAGGGTGAGGGTAAAAATATTAACTTTCAGACTCAAATGTTTTTAATCATTGAATCAGGGAACCATAATTTCTAAACAGTGAAGAGAAATAAAAAAGGTATAAAGAAAATATGATCAACTCAACAGAAGGCAGTAAAGAAGAAAAAAAGCTCTTCCTTAACCAATGAAGAATCTCAGAACATACAGTAAAATAATAAAAGTGAATAAAAATGTATTAGTAAATATCATCAAAAGCACATTATAGTATCATATTCAGTTTATACCTGTTATATAAAAAGTTATAAAAACATGGCATAAAAGTAGTACCTTTGAAAAGGTATAGAAGGTCAACACTAACTCAAAGAAAGCTGAAATAACCAAGTTAATATCAGTCAAAGTAGATGTTAGTGCAAAAAAGCATTAATAGTAACGAAGAAGATTACTATATAATGATAAAAGGAATAATTTACCATAAAGGTAAAATAATCTTGAACTTTTAAACTCTTAAATGTAGAGACATGTTTACAGCTGTTTGAGGAAATAGCTCTAAGATGGCAGCTGGCGTTGGGCCAAGAGGTGGCGCATAATTAGTGTTAACATGGTGCAATCTCTCATGACCTTTTGCCTGATTGGTTGATGTCTGTTCCGTGCTCATGGTCAACCCATGTTCCTCTTTCTTTCTTAATTGGTACCGTGGTGTGTGCTCCAATTGTGCTACTTAATCCTAAGCTGATTGTCTGCCTTAGTGTATATAAGACATTTTCTTCCTCTGAGAAGAAGCACCCCTGAGACGAAGCACCTCTGAGAAAAATAAAGAAGTTGTTCATTCCCAGTCTGCCTCCGATTCTTTCCTGTGGGCTCGTTGCTGCAGGTGGCAACAAGTGGTGGCCCGTATGGGGAAGCCTTTTTATTGGCACGTAGGGGAAACACTGAGGAACCTTGTAGGAGTCTCTAGTCAGAGTGGTTTAAGGGCGAGAAATGAGGCTGGAAATTTCAAAGACCCAAATGACTAAGGTCATAAAAGATGTATTAAAAAGTAATGACACGGCAGTGAAGGAAACCACTGCACAGTCATATGTTCAAACTGTAGCAAAAGTAAGCCCATGGTTTATAGAGGAAGGGCTGCTCAGTGTGCCACAATGGGATCTTCATAAACAGGATCTAATAGCGACAGAAAAACAGGGGGCTCCTCTTCCTAAAGGAACGTTTCCTATGTGGCAATTAATTAGGGAATGTTTAACTTCATCTAAACCTAGCAACCAGGAAAGTGTTGCTGAAAGTGCGGAAGCCTTAGGAGAAGTACAAGAGTGAGAATATGTAAACAAGGAGAACAAGGTGAGGAAGAATTGAGCGGTAGTGACTTAGAAAGCAATTACTCAGAAAATTTAAGAAAAACAAGGGAAAAAGGTAGGGGAGAGCTAAATCTTATTCAGCCTTCTGCACCACCATGGGAGGATCCTCTGACCAAGGCCATTCAGGACCTTTCTAAGCACTTAGATGGCCTTGAATACAAAGAACCGCAAAATTCGTGGAACCTGCCCGGATTTGAGGACCAAAATAGACAGAGATACCATCAACCATTAGATCTTAAAACCACTAAAAACTTTAAAGAGGCAGTTATGACATATGGACCTCAGGCACCATTTACCATAAGTATGCTTGAGTCTTTGAGTAATTTAAATTTGACTCCTACTGATTGGAAACAGGTATGCAGAGCAGTGTTATCTGGAGGACAATATCTGATTTGGAGAGCTCAGTGGCAAGAAATATCTGTTGAAACTGCTCGCAGAAACGCAGCAGCAGGGTTTCCTGGTAGAAATGTTGATATGCTAACAGGAGAAGGCCAATACGCTCCAATAGATACACAAAATCAATATGATCTTGGAGTGTATGTGCAGATATATACAGTGGCAACCAAGGCCTGGAAAACTTTACAGGGAACCAGTGATCTCCAAGGCAGTCTGTCCAAGGTTATACAGGGACCCAATGAGCCATACACAGAATTTGTGGATTGTCTCCTACAGATGGCAAGTAGAGTTTTTGGAGAGGTAGAGACAGCTATGCATTTGGTTGTCCAGCTAGCTTATGAAAATGCTAACAAATTTTGCCAAGAGGCTATCAGGCCCTGGAAAAATAAAAGGGACCTTTCTATCTATATAAAACTTTGTAAAGATATCAATGAGGCAGTGATTACAGGAAACATAATTGCGGCAGCCATGAGAGGTGTCTCTCCTCTAAATAACTCTGGAGGAGTTCACTCTAAAGGTTGTTTCCTATGTGGATAACCAGGCTACATGAAGAGACAATGCCCTAACAAGGGTCGGGGAGCAGCTATCGACAAACCTAAGGCCCCTGAACCCCCAAGTAGTTAAAAAACAACCTCTTCCTAAAGGCCCTGAATGTTTTTACCGATGGATCTTCTAATGGTACTGCTGCAGTAGTTACTCACCAAGATACTATCATTCAGATTACATCTCAAAAATTGGCTCAATTGGTGGAAATGGAAGCAGTTGTCATAGCCCTTGTAAAGTTTAAGGAGCAACAAATGAATCTCTTTACTGATAGTAATTACATTGCTCAGGCGATTGCCAAATTAGAATTGGCTGGACCTATAGCCCCTCATACTCTAGCATTCAAATTATTTTTACAAATACAAAAACTTTTAGGGGAATGTAAGGAACCCTTGTTCATTGGACATATTAGAGCTCACACCAACTTACCTGGTCCTTTACATGAGGGTAATCATAAAGCTGATTTAGCCACTCAGACGGTTTTCATCTTTTCCTCAGTAAAACAAGCTACTCGTTTTCATGATCAATTTCATGTTAATAGTGCTACCTTACAACATAGATTTAAAATAACTAAATATTTATATAAATATTTATATTTATATAAATATTTAAAATAACTAAATTGCCAGAACAATTGTTAAAGGATGCCAGTCCTGTGTAACTCACTCTCCAGTCCCTCATGTTGGTATCAACCCTAGAGGGCTTTTGCCTAATCATTTATGGCAAATGGATGTCACACATAACCCCAGTTTCGGTAAACTTAGATTTATTCATGTGTCTGTTTGTGTTAGCATTTTATTGCATGTGTAAGATGCGCCTATGCCAACAAAGGGATAAGATCATTGTAAAAAATGCACTTGCGTCTTAGAAGTTGGAACGTCTTCTCAGGCTTGGTTGTCTCAAATGGATGGCTGGTAGTCAAAGATGGGAAAGTCTCCTGTGGCTGACATCAACCTAAGACAGGAGCCAAGACGATAATATCAAGCTGCTTGGTTATCCGATGACGGGTAAGAATGTCAGTAAGACATGTGGACGCCTAAGATAGGCACAGTCGATCCAGATGTAGTGATAGCTATCACGCGTCCATTAAAGTTTTCTTCACCTTTTAAAACTAAAAGGGGGAGATGTAGAGACATGTTTACAGCTGTTTGAGTAAATAACTCTAAGATGGCAGCTGGCATTGGGCCAAGAGGTGGCGCATAATTAGTGTTAACATGGCGCAATCTCTCATGACCTTTTGCCTGATTGGTTGATGTCTGTTCCATGCTCATGGTCAACACATGTTCCTCTTTCTTTCTTAATTGGTACTGTGGTGTGTGCTCCAATCGTGCTACTTAATCCTAAGCTGATTGTCTGCCTTAGTGTATATAAGACATTCTCTTCCTCTGGGAAAAGGAAGCACCTCTGAGAAGAAGCACCTCTGAAAAGCAGCACCTCTGAGAAAAATAAAGAAGTTGTTCATTCCCAGTCCGCCTCCGATTCTTTCCTGTGGGCTCGTTGCTGCAGGCGGCAACACTTAAAACCATATTTTCAAGTTATATACATTAAGACATCAAAAGAAATACAAAAGGAAAATGATAACTCCACAATAAAAATAAGAGCTTTAAGTAAACTTCTAGATAGACCATCTACGGAAGAAAATTAATAAGAATAAAAATGTCTTAATGCCCATTAAAATTTATTGGTCAAATTCTGAACTCTACCATTAGAAAATGCACTTTTTAATAGTACACATGAAACAATTTTGTTCTAGGTTACAAGTTTCTACAAAAACTAAGGTTACCTTATAGGCTATGAACTTTGACCAACACGCAATAAAATTAAGCACTAAGAACGATAGACAAATATATCAATGAACAAAATGGAGGGTTAAGATGTAGACCTACACAAATACAGTCAAATGATCTTTAGCAAAGTAGCAAAGGCAAAACAGTGGAGAAGAGATAGCATTTTAACAAAAGGTGCTGAAACAACTGGATATCCACATGCAAAAATGAATTTTGACACATTACATCCTTCACAAAAATTAACTCAAAATTAATCATAGACCTAAGTGTAAAACACAAAACTATAAAACTCCTAGAAGTAAATGTAGGAGAAAATCTAGATTACCTTGGTCATAGCAGTGCCATTTTACATATAACACTAAATGCATATTCCTCAAAAGAAAGTGTGAGTAACATTGCTTTCGTTAAGATTGAAAATGTCTGTTCTGTGAAATACACTGTCAAGTGAATAAGAAGACAAGACATGTACCAAGAGAAAAATATTTTACAAAAGATATATTTGGTAAAGATCTATCATCCTTAAAATCCCAATGACATTCCTCGTAGAAATAGATAAAGCAATCATGAAATTCATCTGGAAGAACAAAAGACCCAGAATAGCCAAAGAAATCCTGGACAGGAAGAGTGATGCAGGAGGTATCACAATACCAGAATTTAAACTATACTACAGAGCAATAGTAACAAAAACGGCATGGTATTGGCAACAAAATAGACAGGTAGACCAATGGTACAGAATAGAAGACACAGAAACAAACCCACATAAGTACAGTTATCTCATACTAGACAAAGGTGCCAAAAACATAAAGTGGAGAAAAGGTAGCCTCTTCAACAAATGTTACTGGTAAAACTGGAAATCCACATGCAGTAAAATGAAATTAAACCCCTATCTCTCATCCTGTACAAAGCTCAACTCAAAATGGATCAAGGATCTAGGAATTAGATCTGAGACCCTTTACCAAATAGAAGGAAAAGTAGACCCAAATTTTCATCATGTTGGTTTAGGACCAGACTTCCTTAACAAGACTCCTAAAGTGTAAGAAATAAAAGCAAGAATCAATACATGGGATGAATTCAAACTAAAAAGCTTTTTCTCAGCAAAGGAAACAGTGAAAAGAGAGCCTACTGAGTGGGAGAAAATCTTTTCCAGGTACACTTCAGACAGAGCACTAATCTTCGAAATTTATAAAGAACTTAAAAAATTTTACACCAGAAATACAAAGAAACCAATCAATAAATGGGCTAAGGAACTGGGCAGACACTTTACAGAAGATATAGGTGATTAACAAATATATGAAAAAGTGCTTATCATTTCTAGTAATTAGAGAAATGCAAATCAAAACCACCTTAAGATTTCATGTAACTCCAATTAGAATGGTTATTATCAAGAACACAATCAGTAATAAGTGTTGGCGTGGGATGTGGGGAAAAAGTTGCACTCATACATTGTTGGTGGGATTGAAAATTAGTGCAGCCACTCTGGAAACCAGATTGGAGATTCCTCAGAAAACTTGGAATGGACCCAGTTATCCCACTCCTTGGTTTATACCCAAGGGACTTAAGATCAGCATACTACAGTAAAGCAGCCACATCACTGTTTAACTGCTCAATTCACAATAGCTAGATTATGGAACCAACCTAGATGCCCTTCAACAGATGAATGGATAAAGAAATTGTGGTATATATACACAATGGAGTATTACTCAGCTATAAAGAAGAATAAAATTATGGCATTTGCTGGTAAATGAATGGAATTGGAGAATATCATGCTAAGTGAAATAAGCCAATCCCAAAAAACCAGAAGTTGAATGTTTTCTCTGATAAGTAAATGATGATACATAACAAGGGGGGTGGGGGAGTAAGAGAAGAATGGAGGAACTTTGGATTATGTAGAGGAAAATGGGGTAGGAGGGAGTGGGGGAAGGAAAGATAGTGGACTGAGAGAAATTATTACCCTATGTACATGTATGATTACAGGAATGGTATGAATCTACATGTACAACCATAAAAATGAAAAGTTGTACCCCATTTGTGTATAATGAATCAAAATGCAGTCTGTAAAAATAAAAATAAAAAAAAGAAGGTAAGCAATGTGTTCCAGATCAAATAGGGACATTAAAATTATTATTAGAAGTTAGTGCCCTGAATTGTTATGCCCAATGCCAAATGTCATCAGAGAATTGCAAATTAAAACAATGAGATGCCATTACACACTTACTAGATGGATAAAATCTAAGACCCACATGAAATACTGTAGGCAACAAGAACACACATTGTTTTTTGGAAGTACAAAATGTCACTTCCGCTTTGGGAAACAGTTCCTTATAAAATGAAATAGGTGGGGTTCCAAGATGGTAGACTAGAAGGAAGCTGCATTCCTTGTCACTTGGTGACTTGGGATTCAAGCAGAGAAAATACTGTTTTTCTGTGAGGCAGTCATCACTGCCCACTGATTCCCGGTGGTTTACCTGCAACTCATCTGTGGCAATCACCTACCCTCTGCCAGCCTATAGCCTTCCTTTTGAGTGCAGATCGCTAGCTGACCACTGACGCCTTTCACCCATTGTTTGCCTGTTTTCTCTTGCCTGCATATTGACGGCCTTTCACTCACCCATTGCCCACCACCCGTTGTCCATGTGCCAATCATCTGCTGTTAGTCTGAAGACTGCATGCAGACTGCCATTGGATCTCCTGCTGCCTGCTAGTGCCTGGAAGTCTATTGTTACGGTGCCCACAGGTTTGTTACATGTGGCCACCGCCATCTTGGGACACCAGTCAGGGTCTGCAGGTTTGCAGCTGCCACTACTGCCATTTCAGGGCATGGCCATCTTAGTCTGGGGACACAGGCCAGGGCCTGGAGATATACTGGGGTACTTGCAGTTACACCTGTGGTCTTTTTGCTCCGTGTGGTAATGGTTGCCATCTGGTTACTTCTCTACAGGGTTGCTCCTTTGTGTGAGCACATCCCTGGTGGTCTCTCTGCAAGTTGAAAGGACATTGAGATCTTTGGACTGCAGCAAGGCAGGAAAAGCTGAAGTCCAGGACTATCAGATTGCAGCTGGGTTTGTGTGGGTCGGTCTGGGTCTGGCAAACCTGTGGAAAGCTGGAGACTAGGGCAGTTCTCAAGGGTCAGGGGTGGGGGGTTGAGAAATATGTGGAAAACTGGGTCCTCTCCAGCTCAGTTAGTCCTGAAGTGTTCAGGGACAGAAGGGGTCATCTACAGCGGGCAGGAAAACTGGGAAGGGCATCTTGCTATCCACTCACCCACCCAACTAGTTGGGCACCCACTAGACTAGAGCCAACATCAAACTTCAGACAACCCCACTTATTGGTGGAGAAGGGAAGCTGAGAAAATTTTTGAAAGTTATCAGAAGCAATCATTCAATTTTCCATTGAGGCTTTCCTTTTTTTTTTTTCCTAATTTTTTCACCCTTTCTCCCACACCTTGACCATCTTTGAATCTAAATATTTTTCATGCATCAATTTATTGAGGAATGGGATGTCTGAATAGTATATTACAGTTTTGTTGTGTATTCTTATATTTTTAAATTTTTTTTAAATTGGTGTGTGTATATACATATATATATGTATATATATATATTTTTTTTTTTCTCACCTGTCTGTCTCCCTGGATTCTCTTTCTTATTCTCCCATACTAACAACCAACCTATATTAATTCCTCCCTTGCTCTTACTGTTGATTTTTACCTCTATCTTCTCTCCCTCTCTTTCACATCTTATGTTACTCTGTTCCCTCATTGTCCATCATTTGAAATGGTAAACCCTCTTAGCAAACTCACTGTTTATATTGTAGACAATAACTGAACACTTCATTTCTGTTTATTGTGACAAAACTGTAAATGCCTTAGTAGGAGTTGTTTGGCTTAAGGTGGTATATCATTTGCATTGGGTGCTATTAATACTGGTCTCCCCCTTAAAGGTGAGATACTGGCCCTTCGGGGACACTATGACTACAGGGTAAAATGTGTATTGCCTCAGATCTATACCACAGATGAGAAGACACATAAACAATATGGAAAAACAAGTGAAAAAAGCACTTTGAACAAACCAAGATATTCCGACAATAGAATCCGTAACAGCACAGTAGAAGAAATGTCAGAGGAGTTTAGAAAATACATAGTTAGATTGATCTTTGAAATAAAAGGTGGTATTGGAGAGAAAATACAGGAAGTGAAAGATCACTTCAGTAAAGAGGTAGTGATCACACCAAGGAATCAAGCAGAAATCCTGGAAATGAAGGAAAAAAATGAACCAAATTAAAAATTCAATGGAAAGTATCACCAACAGATTAGACCACTTGGAAAACAGAACCTTAGACAATGAAGACAAAATATATACTCTTGAAAATAAAGTTGACTGCACAGAGGAGATGGTAAGAAACCATGAACAGAACTTCCAAGAAATATGGGACAGCATGAAAAGACCAAATTTAAGATTTATTGGAATAGATGAAGGCATGGAGATACAAAACAAAGGAATGCACAGTCTTTTCAATGACATACTATCAGAAAACTTCCAAAATCTAAACAATGAAATGGAAAATCAAGAAGAGGCTTACAGTACCCCAAATGTACAAAATTACAGCAGACCCACACCAAGGCACATTATAATGAAACTGACTAACCTACAGGATAAAGATAGAGTTTTAAAGGCTTTGAGGGAAAAAAATCAAATTACATATAGGAAACCAGTTGGGAAACCAATTCAGATTTTAGCTGATTTCTCTACCCAGATCCTCAATGCCAGGAGGTCCTGGAATAACATATACCAAGTTCTGAAAGAAAATGGATGCCACAAATTTTATATTCAGCAAAATTAAGCTTCAGATTTGAAGATGAAAAAAAACCTTCCATGATAAACAAAAGTTAAAAGAATTCACAACTAGACAGCCTATACTACAGAACATTCTCAGCAAAATAGTCCATGAGCAGGAAATGAAAAAATACAGCAATGAAAATCAGCAAAGGGAGGAATGACACTAAAGGAAGAGCCAATCAAGGGAGAAACAAAGTCAAGTTAAAAACCAAAAATAAACCAAAATGACTGGGAATACAAATCATATATCATTAATAACCCTGAATGTTAATGGACTAAACTCATTAATAAAAAGACATAGACTGGTATATTGGATTACAAAAAAAAAAAAAAAAAAAAAAAGCAACAATATGCTGTCTTCAAGAAACTCACCTCTAGGATACAGACTATATCCTGTGGATACAGACTAAAGGTGAAAGGTTGGGAAAAACACATCACTCACATGGACTGCATAAACAAGCAGGGGTTTCCATCCTCATATCAGACAAAGTGAACATCAAACCAAAGTTAGAAGGGACAAAGGAGAACATTTCACACTGCTTAAGGGAATCACACATCAACAAGATGTAACAATCATAAATATATATGCCCCAAACAATGGAGCATCTATGTACATCAAAGAAATCCTTCTCAATTTCAAGAATCAAATAGACCACAACACAATAACACTAGGTGACTTTCACACCCGTCTCACCACTGGATAGATCTTTCAAACAAAAACTAAGCAAAGAAATTATAGAATTAAATAATACAATCAATAATTTAGACTTAATGAACATATATACAGTATTTCATCCATCATTGAGCAAATACACTTTCTTCTCAGCAGCACATGGATCCTTCTCTAAAATAAACCATATGCTATGCCACAAAGCAACATTCAGCAAATACAAAAAAAAAAAAGAAAAAAAGAAATCCTATACTGCATTCTATCAGATCACAATGGAATGAAATGAGAGATCAACAATATAATAATCAACCAAGAAAAGCCCAGGACCAGATGCATTCTCAGCCGAATTCTACAAGAACTTTAAAGAAGAACTAATACCAATACTCCTCAAAATATTCCAGGAAATAGAAAATGAGGAAGCCCTTCTGAACACATTCTATGAAGCTAGTATCACTCTGATGCTAAAACCAGACAAAGACTCATCAAGGAAAGAAAATTTTAGACCAATATCCCTGATGAACATAGATGCCAAAATTCTTAACAAAATACTGGCAAATTACATACAAAAACATATTAAGAAGATAGTGCCCCATGATCAAGTGGGGTTTAGCCACTTATTAAAATAATATAAATTAAAACGATGAGATAATTTTTCAGCTATTACATTGCCAATAACTAAAATATTGATAATACCAACATGCCAAAAGTAGGGAGAAACAATTACTATTTTACGTGATATTTCTTAGTTGCAGTTTATATTGGTATAATAATTTAAAGTGGCATTTAGCAATATCTTTTAAAGTATGATATTTAAAAAACTTTGACCCAGAAATACTATATTTAGAAATCTATTTAATAGAAATATATAGGCAAAGATATATTATACAATTATATATACATACATATCACCATTTATTACAATATTGTTTGAAATAGCAAAAACCTTGAAACCTTCTAAATATTTACCAATAGAGGATTAAATTAATTAAACAAATTAAATTAAAAACAAATTGAATTAAATTAAAACAAATTGATTAAATTAAAAACAAATTAAAGATTTACTAGAGATGATTTTTAATTGTGGAGTTGGAGGATCATGGAAGAGGAATGCCAGTTTTTTCCTTTGTATATGATTTTATTCTAATGTTCTGTAATATGAAAGCAGTGCTTTTCTTCAATGAGAAAAAAATATTAAAAGTATTTTTACAAGTTATTTTTAGAAAAATCTCACCATTATTTAGAGACTAATTATACTAAATAACTACTCACTGTGGATACCAGCACTATAGTAAAAAGATTGAACTAAGATGATAAGGATAATTTCTGGAACCCAAAGATGGTTTAATATTAGAAAACATATTTATAACTTATCAAAAAGTCAAGGGAAAGGTAGAGCTATCTTAGTAGATGTGCAAGAGACTTGAGATAAATATTGATCTTGCTTTTCAAATATGTTAGAATAATTAATATTATCTGTCCGAAGCCAATAACTAATGTCATACTTAATAGAAAACTCGAGAAAAAAATATATTTTAAAATACATATTTTGTGTTACTGGGGATTGAATTCAGGGCCTACGCAAGCTTTCTACCACTGAACTACATTCCCAGCCCAATCAAATAATTTCTTTGATATTGAAAAACTAAAGATATCCCAAGGATACCAAAGGATACCGCTATTCTTATTTGATAGAATTTTGGATGTTTTGATAAGAAGAAATATAAATATAAACAGGGAAAAGAAAAAATTTTTCAAATGATATAATTGCCTACAGGTAAAATTCAAGAGAAGAAATTCAATAAAATTATAACTGCTGGGCTCGGTGGTGCACACCGGTAATATCAGCGATTCTGGAGTTTGAGGCAGGAGAATCGTGAGTTCAAAGCCAATCTTAGCAACTTAGCGAGGCTCTAAGCAACTCAGTGAGACCCTATCTCTAGATAAAATACAAAAAAGGGTTGCGGATGTGGCTCAGTGGGTAAGTACCCCTGAGTTCAAACCCTGGTACAAAAAAAATTATAACTAATAAGAGAGTCTACAAATATATTAAATCATATTATAAAAAATTATAACAATTAGTTACCAAAATTTTACCTGTTTATCATTGAGTCGTTAGAAAACACTGGATAATAAGAATAACTTTATTTTCTTCTTTTATCCTTTTTAATATTTTTTACTTTTATCATTCTTATTTTTTAAAGAAGATTTATTTTCCCTTGTGTCTTAAGGTCCATTGTTCTTAAATTAAATCTGGACATATTTATTTCCCTATCAAGTAATCTTGGTTTTAATAGTTTCATCTAAAATGCAAAGAAAGAAAGAAAAAAGAGAAGGAAGAAAGAATTAGAGGTTATGTATTTGAATGGGTCCCTTTAACTTTCTTATTTTTTAATTTTATAAGCTTTCTGTATGACATATAATAGACAAAACTTTAAATTATTATTTTAAATATGTATCATAATCTGGAATTGCCAAATTCCCTTAGAACATCATCTGTAAATTGATTACTGCAATAGTGAGCCATATTCCAATTTTTACTGTTAAGGAAATATCAAAATTTGCATAACATTTGCCCAACATATGTCAACTTACTGTCTCATTTAAAAATTTTTTTTCCTGGGAGATAAGCATGACTGGTAGTTCAGGATGAGATTCAGCATTTGTTCAATGTCTTTCAAGCATTGTAACCAATTGGAAATGTGTTGCTCATTTATTAAAGCATACAGCTACTTTTACGAGCATTTTTTAGAGGAGTAATTTTTCCGACTATTCAGCCACCCACAATAAAACAAAATGTTCTAAATTCAATTTAGTTAATCTGGTAAATGAACAAAAAAAGTTCATGAGGCTTGACACTGTGCTTGTTGAAGAAAGTACAACTGCTACAATGAAGATGGATTTTGGTTTACTGTCTGAAGAACAGTAAATAAAAGGAAAAATTAAACAAAAATAATGTTTTTAAGGCAGATACTAGCTTTGAGGATCATATAGAGCATAATTATATATTGTTATATATTATAGTTATATGTTATGTATTTGCCACAGTGCTAAAAAATAAATTTATTTTTATTAATAAAATAACAGGGTGGCATAAGAAGAAATTTATAGTACACGTCCTTTTCTTTTAAAGTAGCTGATTTCTAGAACATATACAGAAAGCACTGAGAGTTGCTTACTCTGCTATTGAGCCAAAACCTACATAGTTATTAAGATGGCATTCTGGAGAGATTTTACTCAGATGTGTTTTCTCTGAAGCTACTGAGGATATGAGAGAGAAAGACTGGGTACTGAAGAAGGAGAGAAAAGGAGAATTCTGTGGGAGACTTCTTATTGGAGAAAAGAGCTTTGTGGACAAGCTTCCTCTTGAAGAAACATATTTAGGCTAATAAAAATTCCTTCTTGATTCAGGCCAAATGGAAGTCAGCTAGAGGCAAGTCTAGTGGAACAAAAGCAGATGCAGGCTTTAAAAGTGGGGGTGGGTGGAGGGGGCTGGTGGAGGATGCTCTGCAGTGGAGAGTGTAGTCCTCTTTTGCAAAATTAGGCTTACCTGCATTCTCTTAGGTCTTGGGCCCCAAATCCTGCCCTGACCTCAACTCTGCCTCTAGAGAAGAGAGAATAAAGAACTTGCCTACTAGTGTCAGTGATGACTGAGAAATCCAATGATTTGGGCTCTGGACGGTCAACAAGGAGACCTGGACTATTTATTTTGTTTTTGAGGCTTCTTTAAGCCCATAGGCAGAGGTTCTGCAAGGTCATTGTGCAAAGAGTCACAGAAGGAGCTGGTTCAACATGCTAACTGCTGGCCACCCCTCCCCATTTCTGATTCAATAGTTCTGCCATAGAACAGCGGTCTGCATTTTAAACCATATCTCTGGGTGATTCTGATGTGATTTTTGATGTGTCCCAAATACACTCATTTGGTGTCCTTGAGAAGTAAGAGGAAACAACTTGTGAAATGGCATAGGAAATCGTGAACAGTTTGCTCCCTTCTCCATCTCTCTCTATGATTGAACTTTCAGGTTGGGAAGGGTGAGTGGGAACGAACTTGGATGGAACGTGACAGCAAATCCTTTCCATATGGGGAGCTTCTACTTGTGTTGGGTGTATGTGGAGGAAGTCAGCTGGGTGAAAAAGTGAGAGGTCGAGAGGAATGGACTCTGCCCTTTGACCTTTCACCAGTATCTCAGAATTTATAAAGCTTTAGGAAGAGAGTTGGTACAACTTTTGAGCAGATGGCTCAGTAAAAAGTACATCATATGATTACCAAGTCTTAGTATGACTGGGGTTTGAGTCAAGCAATCATCTCACAGAAAAAAAGAATTAAAAAAAAAAAAAAAGAGCTTCAATTCAACAGAGCTAATCTTGACCCAGTTGAGAATTCCTAAATGAACTGTAAAATTTGGAGTCACTGCAAGAGGGACTCTGAAAGGCTGTGTTTATATATATATATATATATATATATATATATATATATATATTTGGCAAAGCCTGAAAAGCACAGAGAGTTTCCAGCTTTAATCAGATCATTTAAAAATTGTGCTTACTGAAATTCTAGTATAATAGACCATTTGATCTTTATTTTAATAGAACTAAAGACTTTGCAGATTCTACACAGGACTTTATGAATAGGTCCACCATGTGCAATTAGCTGCTTTTTTAGTCATTAATTTTAAACCACTTATTGCAGAATTATTTGTTCTCAATTCTTTCTGCCAAGAGTACATGTGTGCTAAGGTGCCTATTGTACTAATTAATAAGCTATCTAGGGATGATGTAGTGATCTGATTGAAAAGCTCAAAGTCAATAGATAGGGCCAGTTGGTAAGTAGAGGAAGAGGAGTCTATAACTAAAGATCTGTGGTTTAATTGTTTTAATATCTGGCTCTTCCTCATTCAGACAAAGTTCATTTTTTTTTTGTGTGTGTGTGTCAAGTGCTTGGTTCTAAAGGTGAAAGTTTGGTATAATTGCCCAAGATTCTTCATTGAACGAGAATATCTGGAAGAAAATAGGTACATCATTTAAAGATCATCATTCTGAAATAACCCTAAATTCAAATACAATGAAATACATTTTGAACTCTGGATGTAGGAAATAACTTCATAGTTGTAACAAAATTTATTGAAAAAGCCAACATTTGCAGTCAACTCTTGAATAATAGAGATATTTTGTGGAGCTGTAGCTACTTGTAGGATTTAACAAGATTCATAGGTCCTCAGCCATAACAACATCATTAACTTGGGCCTTTGGAGTTAGCTAAAATTAGGCAGTGCCCAGCACATGGCACATAAACTTGATATTATACATCTGTCTTTGATAACTTGTTAGCTAATTATTTGAGTTGTGGGATTATAAAATTCATGAAGTAGTGCAGATTTATTTTTTATAAAATGATCCAATACAGGAATGAAAGACAAATCTGGTTCTGTGAAAAATAATCAAGGGACAAGTAGTAGAAATCAGCTGAGTCCTCCTCAGAAATATTCCACTTTTTGTACTTTCATTTCCTGTGAGCACTTCACATGTTCATTTCCCAAAGCTAATTTAAAAGAAAATTAGGTACATTGAAAATTAACTTAATAATTAACAAAGGCTGGTGTTCACAGCAACCCTGCAATACACTCATTAGAGGAGATTCTTAGCAGGCAGTTTGCGCGTAGGCATTTTCCTAGAGTTGAATATTCCTGTTTTCCTTTCTTTTTATTCTGTGAGGACCAAAAGACCAAACCCAAAGGACCAAAGTTCTTCGCATAACAGGAGAAAAGTCAGCATAACATAAAAAGGATGATAAATCTGGATAAACAGGAAGTCCATCAGTACTCTCAAAGTCTTTAGCAGATCACCATCAGAATCAGCTTTTCCAGTTTTCCATCTTCTTGTACTTGATACTTCTTCTGTGTATTACTTTGTTATTTTTGTGCCATATACTTTATAGGTGGTTAAATCTTGGCTGATGTTTAGGTTCTTTATCTCTGGAAACTTTGATTTCCTAATTCCCTTGGGAAGCATTTGGCAGTCCTTGGTGTTACTTGGGTCCTGAGTCAGGGCTTCCTCATGTCAAGTCTTAAACATGGAGTGAAGTTCCTACCCATCTCGTTGCCTTCTTCATCTCCTGATCCCAGTACCCATACTCTGTAAGATAACTGTTGGTTACTTTCCCTTGCTCAATTGGTGGCTTGGCTAGGAGTGAAAAAATAACAATTATACTGCTTTTAGCCAAAAACCGAAAGAAAAGAAAAAAAAAATCACCCTATTTTCTGGAAATGAGTTAGACTATTTTTGTTGTTGTTTTATAAATATGTCCTTAATCCTCCTTTAATGTTAGAAAAACTGTGTCCTAACATTTGACTGTCAGATGTTATCTTGTGGTAGTCTCCAGCGTTTTTCTCCAAGTCTTTCTGGGTCTCTTCCCTTCCAGGTCCACGAGAGAGTTGTACTCCTTTGACACTCTGTGTTCAGGTGGGTTCTGGCCAATGAGTTGTGAAAAGCCACGTGTGTCTTTTCTGGGCTGGAGCATTTTGCTGTTGATTGAAATCCTCTTTGTCCTCTGCATGGAGACCTGCAGTCTTAGAGGTGATGGCTGCTCAGCCTTGAAGACTCTAAGACGAGGAGCAGAGCTTCCCTGCTTATGCCACATGTCAGGTGAGTGAAAACTTGGCTTCCTTCCACAAAAGAAGGGTATTTGTAGGACTCTATATGATGCTTCCATCAAAGTATTTAGAAAAATACAGCTATTTTACTAAGAATGGAAGAGAAAATTTGTAGCCTTTGTTTAAAAATCTAAAAAATGTAGTAAGGTAAAACAGAAAGCACGTTGGTGTTAGAGACAGACGAGAGTGACCTCGGCTTTGCCTCCCGAGGTCAAGACAGCTAACTTCAAGTTCAGTTTCCTCATGAGGAAGACATACCTATGTCTGCACTGCTGTGATCTTTAAGGGGACTGTCCATGAAGTGCTTGGTACGGGTATCTTCCATTTATGTAGTACCTAATGCATGCTAGCCACTGGTCTCTAAACCCTTTACACACATTGCTATGGACTGAGCTGTGTCCTCCCCTCTTTGTCTGTTGAATCCCTAGTTCTGATGTAAATAGGTAATTAGGGTTAGGTGAGAGAATGAGGGTGGGGCCTACATGGTGGCATTATGGCTTTATGAAAAGAAGGAGGGAGAGAGGTGGTTGTCTACAAGGCAGGAGCTGGGCGTCACAGACATCAAACCTGCTGGCACTCTGGTCTTGGATTTTCAACCTACAGTGCTATGAGAAAGTACATTCCTGTGTTTGAGTCTCTTAGACTATGGTATTTTATTATGGCAACCAAGACAAGTAGACTAATACACATATTAGTTCACTTAACCATCACTATCACAGCAACCCTCTGAAGTTTCTTTTCTTTTTTTTTTCCTTTTGGTACTGGGGATTGTATCCAGGGGTGCTTAACTACTGAACCACATTCCCATATATACACATGTGTTTATATTTATATACATATTTATATGTAATTATATATGTCATATATGTACATAATTTAGGGTCTTGCTGAGTTGCTTAGGGCCTTGCTAAGTTGCTGAGGCTGACTTTGAACTCACAATCCTCCTGTTTCAGTCTCCTGAGCCATTGGGATTGCAGCACCCAGCCTGAAGTAATTTCTATTATTATGCCCTCTCTACAGATAAGGAAACTGAGGTATGGAGAGGAAAGTGACTTGCCTAGGGTCACACAGTGGTTCCAGTGCAGGCCAGCAGATTTAAGTCCATTCTCTCATCTGCAGTGCCGTAAATGGCGATGCATGTATAAATTCTCCAATGTAAGCTGTCTGGTAGTGCTGACGAGTTCACTGTCTGGGAGGAGCATGGTCAGCGCAATTATGCTCACATTTCATGTTGCATCTCTTCAGAGGCACCATGTAGTGCAGCTGCTGTGGTCACTCCATTTGCTCACTTATAATTACAGGGTGTGAAACAACAATGGCTGCGTTGTTTTTGAGCCGAGAGAATGGGCCTCCATTTGGGGGTGTGGGTTGGGGAGACAGATCTTAAAAAACACTCAATTTGGTTCCCTGAATGTGAGTTCCTTGTGTTCTAGTGTGGGTAGCTGCAGAGCTGCTCGTGACCTTGATGTCAAAGTTCCCAGGCACACACATTCCTGGACTCAGAAGGCCCCATGCCTATTTGGGTAATTGTGCATTCAGGGATCCTTTTATTCTGTTTCCAAATGCAAAGTTGGTCTTTTTGTAGACAGGGTGTTAATGTCATTCTCTTTCCCCTGCATACAGATGGAGCATACAGAGAACCCAGATGGGTTTGTGGTGACTTAAGGACAAAGCTTTAGTAGATTATATTAATCATCAATTTGTAGGCCTGGAAGCTTGAGTTCTATTTAGGTAAGTATACAATATCTTTCATAAACACTATATTAAATGCAAACATTTTTATATTGTCATCACTTTGAAGAGATTTATCTTTCAAAGCAAAGAATTATCTCCAACTCATAAATTCGGTTCATGCTTCACTTAGAAGAGTGTTTGTTTTTCTAAATCCAGTTCTCAGAAATCAGTCATGAGATTCCCAAATATTTCAATCTTGTTAATGATGCTTGCTTTAAATTCAAATCCCATTTCTCAGTAACTCTTTGAAATAGTTAGGAAGTCCTGTCATTTTTCAATTATTCCTAGTATGTTAAGAGGATTTAGAAGTTATCTATTAATGAGGCCTGTTCCTCTCTTATCCCCCTCATAGACTCTCCATAGAAGTGAGGAGGGTGAAAGCTTACATGGCCTTAGATTTGGGGCATGAGGGTGGTGTGGGTAAATTCAAGTTATGTTAGAAACTGAAATAGAGGGTGTTTTGGTTGCAAGCATGCTACCTGAGCTTCAGTTCCCTGGGCTCCCTAACACCTGATGTTTGACTTTAGAATGAATATTAAAAAATGGGTAAGAAAGTCTCCATTTACTTAAAGTGTACTCACCATGTATAAGCCACTGGGTGAAGTGCATTGAGCATTTTGTATCATTTAATCCTTAACAATAATCCTGTGAGTATTGGTTTTGATCATTCTCTTTTAAAGGTAAGTAGATGGAGCCTTAGATACTTTCTTACTTAAGAAAGGAAAGGATGCAACACTGGTTAGTGGCATAACTAGGATTTAAGCCTAGGTGTGTCTGAGTCCAAAATTTTATTTTTAGCCCCCTGCAATGCTGCATCTCCTCAATAGAGATCTTGGGGTGGGGGCATCACAGAGCAGATTCAGAAGAGAACATTTACTTACTTCTACATGCAAATGTCAAGATCCTCAATTGTCAACATTTACCCAGCATTTGCTCAGCCCCGTGACCCATTGCGTGTTGGAGGCACCAGATTAGGGGCGCTGTGTTATTTATATTCTGTTAGGGCCCTTGGCCTATGGACTCTTCTCTGACAGAATCTTTTCCCACTTTTGACAAGAGTCAGAATATAAACAAAAAGCTCCCTCCTCTACTGGGTACTGAAGTGCCGAGACAGCAGTTCAACTTTCTAATAGTTTTTCCAGTCTTTCAAAGATCTCTGGAGATATTTCAAAATTCTGTTCACTGCAATAGGTGTTTATTAAGTGCTGACAGTTTGTCAAGTCACATGTTTGTACTGAGGGTACGAATATGAGTAAGACATCTTCCCTGCCGCAAGGAGGTTCTCTGTACCAGTTGCAAATACAGAGACTCCATTATACACAGAAATAGGTAAATGTACAAATGCCTTGAATCCTAATAGGCTTTGAAACGCATGACAAAAATGCCTACAGTAAGTGACCCTGTGAGATAAAAATTAAAAGCAATAAAGAAAATGGGGAAAAAGATAATGACTGTGAAATGAAGGCTGAGGAAACTGTAAGTTCATGAGGAGGACCCCAATATCCTGCACAGCTTTCAGAGTCAGTTCTGGACTTGATTGGAAACTTCCTAGTTGTCAATGCAAAAATGGAAACATGACCAGTCACAAGACTCAAAGTAGCCACGGAAGCATAGCTGTTGCTCCAGAGAGACTTTTCTTCTTATTGAAACCTGAGAGAAATTTTTGCTCAGAGTTTTACTTAAGAAGAATCATGTGAAACAGTGACCGTATCCCAAACACCAAGGCACATGGCAGTCATAAACACAACTGGAATGTCTAAGTGGTAGTTTTTCAGCACTTGTCTAAGTTAATTAGGCCAAAATGAAATTCTGAAAATGAACATTTACAAGGGCCTATGTGTTAAGTCCAAGGGCCACGGTGGTTTAACCTGGGCTAGAAACTCACCTCTGATCTGTGAGACGTATCCTGAGATGATCTCTGTACTGCACTGTGAGCTCCAACAGGAAGAGGAGAAAGCTGCTTTACTCAACCTCTAGTGCTAAGGCAGCCCACTCACCTGCCTTTATTCTATCTATGTCCACATTTATGTGTTTGATCACATATGTTGGAGTGAGACAGACTGGGGATTATAGATGATTTTTTACTTAGGTTGTGTTGCTGTGGGCAATTTGGTACCCTCCCTAAGCTTTAGTTTTTTTTTTTTTTTTTTTTTCTTTTGTGACTTGGGAGAGTAATGCCTGCTTCATAGTTTTATTGGGAAAAACAAGCGAGAGAGTGTATATAAGCCCAAAGTCTGTGCTTAGGGGTAAACACTCATTGAACAATAGGTTTGAGGTGACAAAACTAGACTAATGCTGGTGAAAATGTCATTCACCTTTCAATCGTCTTCCCCTTTATGACTTTAGTAGCATGCAATCATTGTGTGTCAATTAAAAATAAAATATGTATATTAAAAACCCCTTTCATTACATTATTATATTTTACTAGATTTTGTTCCTACTATGGATTCAGTATATCGCCTATAATGCTTTATTTAATATTGAATATTTTTATATAATCCTAAAACATATTTTGCTAATAGTCAAGAAAAAACTCTTGAGCATCTTGAGTCTATGAAAGAAAATGCAAAACAAAACAAAAGAACTCAAGACTCATAAAAGCCATACCAGGTTTTCCCAAGACCCTAGTTAGTATCTGATAGAAGGTTTTCCCAAGACCCTAGGTTAGCATCTGATAGACAAGAACATACACAATTTGAAGAAATGCACCAGAGACCTGTGAAGCTGTGGATCTAATTTTAATTAAAATTAAGATTTTCAGAAGGATTGCTTTAGTTAATGGCCTTGGTTAATAGTACTAATTTGCATATCTAGACAATGCATATTCAAAGTAGGTGATAAAGGTTTGGAACATAAAGGCTCAGAAAGCAAATTGTTGGCTGACCTTGGACTATATGGTCAACTATGTATCAATTCCACACATCCGGGCACCTCACAAAATGGCATGGACCTCTTTCATGCTCCAGCGATCATACATTTGCTTTCTCTGCTTTCCTCTTCTTGGTTCTTTCATTCTTTCCTTTTCTGTCTCAGTGTAGGTCTCTTGCACAACTTCTACCAGGTTAAGGGACACAGGCCAGCAGGGACAAAACCCTCAATAGACACATGGAGGCATGGGGCAGCCTGGGGCTTGTATTTCTGGAAATAGGGACATTTCTAATTCCAACACTATTTGTCAGAATCAGATTTCTGTGAACTAGAGCATGCAGCTATGATTTGAAGGCCTGTGGACTGTCATGTGGCATTGTACAGGGTCACACAGTCCTAGTCTTATTTAATAACTTGATTTGGATGGTGGACTAGAGAACACCTCATTAAGTGTGCAAATGAGATCATGTTAAGTGGCTTGAGTACTCAGAAGGGAAAGATTGAATTTCAAAATAACCTTAGAGAATGGGTCAGACATAAATGGAGAAAGGCTAGACATGGTTTTCTACATGTAGAAAGGCACGAGACAGGTGGCGGGATTGAGATCGTGATGTCCTGTCTAGTGATGCTGGGCACAGAGCAACTGTAATCACTAGATAAATATTGGCTTAATTAGATTAACCTAACCAAGATTCGCTCAATCAATCAGGTCAGCTCTTCCAGTAACCTGGCTTATATCTGAAGTTAAGATGCTACACAAACTGTAACTTCCAGCTATCTTCAGTGCTAGTTGTTTAAAAACAAAAAACAGTCAAACCCCAAGAAACAACAACCACAAAACTACGCTCCTCTTCCCCCTGGGTGGGCGGGGGGCAGGTAGATTCCCAAAGTACAATGAAGAAGGAAAAGTTGATGCTTTTCTCAGTCCTTTGGTTTCCTTCTGCCTTCGGAACTATAAGAACTCTAAGAGATGCTGATATAACTTTTAATTTAGATTTGGAAACTGATTGTACTGGGCCTGGTGCCCATTTACTGTTTATGAAAAGTCTCCTCCACCTACCAGAAAACACTGAGCCCTCTTGGTAATGCTGAACTACACCTTCTCTCTCCTCACACTGAACACAGTGCAGGTAGATGGAAACCATTTGGATTTTTGATATGTAAAGATGCTCGGAGGTGGAGAGGATGGAGAGGGACCATGATCAACTGTCAGAAGACCAGCTTCAGGTGGGAGGGTTTCTTTTCATAGTGACCCTTGGCAGAGGACCGGAGAAGTTGCTTCTGTCAGAGGAGTGGCCTGTTGTGGCCCTCTCTGGAATATGCCAGTTCATATTCAGATCAGGTTCTGGAAGGTTCTTTGCTCCGTGACCTCTGGACACTGTCTCAAGCAGTTATTTCTCTTTTTATTCTACCCACATGCTGCATGTGTTCTCTAGAGAACATAAAGACTGGTTTTGGAGCAACTAAATACCATTACTTCAGTTAATGACGTATTTCAGTTGCTCCTGCACTTAGAGTAAGTTCAAATGTTTTCCGTGCCCTGCCTGTCTCTGATCTTACCTCTGGTTACTACTCCACTCACTTCATTCAGGCCCCACAAGCCTTCTTTCTGTCCTTGGATATGACCTTCTCACTTCTGGCTTATGTCCTTGCTGGCATCCCCCTGCCCAGACCTCTCTTCTTTCAGAGTTACTTTATGGAACCACCTGCCCAGACAACCTAGTTTGAAGTACTGTATCACAATTCCCTGTTTTGTTATTTCACTTTTGGAGCTGTGTCTTGTCCAGAAATTATCTTGTTCATTTATTGCTTGTTCCTAGCCTGCCTAGTCTTTTGAAAGCAGCAGTGTTTGATTATCAAGTCCCCGGTAGAGTGCTTGGCATCTCTTGGGCATTCAAGTATGTATCCTATGAAGGGAGGAAATAATTGTCTAAGTAATAGTAGATGCTATACCTTGCAAAGCCTTAAAAACACTAAGACATACAAAGACTTTCCAAGTAAAACCAGCTATAGAAAGTTGTTTCTCCACTTTATTTGACAATGGGACACTTTTTTTTGGGGGGGGGGTGAACTATCTGTTCACAGGATACTGGTGTTCTTCTGAATGCAATTTGAGAAACGCAATGTGTACTGAACATTACTGATAAGAGATAGTACTAAGACTGTTTCTTCATATTAGGGCTCATGGTGTGAGGGATCCAAAATGTATTCATCCTTTTGAAATGCATGCCGTTATCACTCTTTTGAACTAAGATATCAGAGTCTCTTTTTGTAATGAAAATGTACTATTTTGGAGCAAAATCACATTAAGCCTTTATTGGCTGGCCATCTCAGCATGAATTAGTCCCTGTCTACCTGGCCACCTGGCAGAGGTTCATCTCTGAAAGATTAGGGTGAATATGAAAGATTGGGTGGGCTGTGAAGACTGAGACGGACAAGGAATGAGTCAGAGTGTGGGCTGATTGGCTCAGGGGAGGGGTGGGAGGCGTGGGGAAACTGAAGAATGTTGGAGGAGAAGGTCCCTGAAGGAGCAACCCAGCAAGAGGAGGAGTAGGGAGAGGGGGAGAGGGACGGCTGTGGAGAAACTTGTCTCCTCAGATTTTGTTTGAGCTGCCTCTCTTCCATCAGTTCTGTTCTGTTTAGACTAGAGAACTCTGGGTGGGCTTGCTTTTTCTGCTAGGAGTTTGATTAGCACTCTGAAAATCTTCCACCTTGATGTCCTTTTTGTAGCCTAGTAGTGTTAAGGGACAGTGTCCTGTTTTTGGATTAAAGACATATTGAGTTGAATTTTCTTCCCCCTAATCTCTAGCTTATGAGTAATAGGAGCAAAATAGCAAAATAACTTTTTTTTTGGTGGTGGTACTTGGAATTGAACCCAGGGCTTCAGGGTTGCTGTGAATGTGCTGTACCACTGAGCTGCACCTCTGTCCCTTTTATATTTTGATTTTGAGACGGTGTCTCACTAAGTTGCAATCCTCCTGCCTTAACCTCCTGAGTGGCTGGATTTTCGGGCCTGTCATTATACCTAGTTTAAAATAATGTAGCTCTCTAGTATAATTTGAGATATGGTCTTGGGATGCCTCTTGCATTGTTCTTCTTACTCAGGATTGCTTTGGCTATTCTGGGTCTCTTATTCTTCCAAGTGAATCTTAGGCCTGTTTTTTCTAGTTCTGTGAAGAATGTCATGGCATTTTGATGGCAATTGCATTGAATTTATATAGCACTTTTGGAAATATGACCATTTTGACAATATTAATTGTGCTTATCCAAGAACATGAGAGGTCTTTTCATTTTCTAAGGTCTTAATTTCTTTCTTCAATGTTTTCATTATAGATATTTTTTTCACCTCCTTGGTAAGATTAATTTCCAGGTTTTTGTTTTTTTTGAGATTATTATGAATTGAGATAGTTTTCCTAATTCTTTCTCAACAGAATCACTGTTGGAATATAGGAAGGTTATTGGTTTATAATGTTGTTTTGTATCCTGCTACTTTGCTGAACTTATTTTTCAGCTCTAGAAGTCTTCTGGTACAGTTTTTTGGGTTTTTCACATATGAGATCATGTTTTCAGCAGAGATAATTTGACTTATTCTTTTCTTACTTGTATTCCTTCAAGTTCCTTCTCCTGCCTGATTGATCTGGCTAGGTTTTCAAGAACTATGTTAAATAGGAGTGGTGAGAGCGGACACCCTTGTCTCATTCCTGATTTTAGAGGAAAAGCTTTCAATTTTTCACCATTTAGTCTGATGTAGTCTTTGGTTTTGCCATACATAGTCTTTATAATGTTGAGGTAAGTTCCTTCTATCCCTAGTTTCTCTAGTGGTTTTAACATGAATAGGTGCTAGATTTTATCAAAATCCTTTTCTACATCTATTGAGGTGATCATATGATTCTTGTCCTTAATTCTACTTATGTGGTGAATCACATTCATTGATTTGTTGAACCAACCTTGCATCCCTGGAATAAAATCCACGTGGTCATGGTATATTATCTTCTTGATGTGTTGTTGTTGTTTTGGGGGGTGGTACTGGGGATTGAACTCAGGGGTACTCTGCCACTGAGTCACATCCCCAGTCCTATTTTGTATTTTATTTAGAGACAGGATTTCATTGAGTTGCTTAGTGCCTTGCTTTTGCTGAGGCTGGCTTTGAACTTGCAATCCTCCTTCCTCAGCCTTCCTAGCCACTGGGATTATAGGCATGAGACACTGTGCCCAGCTTGATGTATTTTTGAATGCAGTTTTCTAATATTTTATTAAGGATTTTTGCATCTATTCTCATCAGGTGTATTGAGCTGTAGTTTTCTTTCTTTGATGTGTCTTTGTCTGGTTTTGGTATCAGGATTGTAATGGCTTCAGAGAACGTATTTGGGAATGTTCTTTCCTTTTCAGTTTCATGAAAAAATTAGAGAAAGACTGATGTTAGTTCTTCTTTAAAGGTCTGGTACAACTCAGCTGAGAATCCATCTGGTCTCTAGCTTTTCTTTGTTGGATGGTTTTTAATTGCTGTTTCAATTTCATTACTGGATATTGGCCTATTTAGGTTTTCTATATCTTCCTGGTTCAATCTGGGCAGATTGTATGTATCACTAGTTCTTTTAAGATCTGTTCTTTGACTATAAAGTGAAGCATTGATTTACTTTTTCTGTTTTGACATTTTTAGATGAAACTTGCAAAATGAAAACTGTTTTCATTCACTTGGAGGCAATTTTAAAATTTCAAAAAGGTAAGAGTATAGTGGTCACTTTGACAATCAAACTGGGTGCGAAGTGTTATAAAAAAATTCTAGAAGTTCATTTAAATGCTTTTCTTAGGCCCTGAATACTGGTAAATGTAATGCATTATATAAATGTAATGCATTGTACAAAAAGTGCTTTTTAAATTTTATGTTTTACCTTCAAATTGTATATAATTGAAGATAAAATTCTAGAGTGAATAACAGATGGAAATATATTTTTCAAAATTTTTAGAATTTTACAGAACTGATAACAATGTGTATATACCAGTATAGCTTTGCCACATATAAAAGGGTTCTAAAATAAAGTTAAAAACACATTGAGGTAGATTAGTGTTTTTGCGGATATTAATAAGTATTTGGAATATAGGATTTCAAAGTCAAATTGGATAATATTGGGGTAGACTAAATGAAACAGATCACTGCAAGACTTCTCAGAGCCTCTTCCTTGGGAAGATACAATTAGACTGTCTAAGAAGATACCTGGCAGTTCTTCGTGCATATTAGGAGATCAATAAATATTTGTTGATTCAAATCAACAATGCTTTTTCTGGGACTCTTTGGAGGAAAGAAATTTCCAGTGGAGCTTGCCATTCTCAATGATTATTCTCTAGGTGCAGGAAGGATTCACATTGGAGCTGATGAGTTCTGTAGAAGGGGTGAGGAGGGACTCTGGGAAGAGCAAGACAAGGTCAGCACTGCTTTGTTGGGCAGTGAGCAGTGAGCAAGAGATTTTCTATAATTTAACAAAAATAATAATGAGAAGAAAACAGTGGTGTTCAGGTCCTCCTTAAAAAACTGGATAAAGCCTCAACAAGGTTGTGCTCGAAGATTTTCTGCTTTTCTACTGAGGATTTTTGTCATAATTCTGAATTTCATGTTTCTTATTCCATCCATGTGAGCTCAAGAGACCATTTGGGGTAGTTGACGAGTCCAAGGCTCTTCCTAAGCATGAGGGAGGCACAGAATGATAAGACTCATTTGTCTGAAATCACTAACATTTTAGAACAAAACGGAAGCCTGGCTAAATTGATGAAGATTTAAACAAGTTTAGAAGTGTGCTTGATAAAGTTCACTGTTTCTCAAATATTATACCACCTACCACCTTCCTACCATCTCCCCTGCTTTCTTTCAACTCTGTGTTCCAGATATTTGTGCCAGGAGACCCCCTACTCTCAGTCTGTCCTCATTGGCCCTCACCCTGCTCCTCCCTAATTCCTTTTCTTCTGCTTTCAAGGACCGCCATATTGCATTTCTTGAAGTCTGAAGTTGCACCAGAAAAGCCTCTATTCTGGATCCCATCCTCTCTGCCTTTGCTGGAGGTGGTAATAATTTTCCAGGCCCATGGAAAAGCTTAGGGACCTGAGAGGACCACCTTCAGTTCCCCTAGCTTGGTGTCTGACACTCCATTACTGAGGTCTAAAACTCAGTGTTTCCCAACCTTTCTACCATTAACGATCTCATCATTTTCTTCCCTTGACCTCAAATTTTATAGACTTTTTTCCTACTGAAAAAAATATCACCAAGGCTTTATTTTCTCTATTTGTTAGGGATCCTGTTTAGCTTGAAATAAGTATCAGCACAGTGAAATGATATGACTAAAATCACAAGAAAAGGCTTTAGCCTGTGCACCTGTGTTTCAGACAAAAGTATGATATACAAAGAGGATTTTGATATTAAAAAAGCTCTCGGACCTCAGAAAGATCAGAGATCGCAGGTTACAAAAGTCATTTAAACTAAAAGGACGACGCTAAAGGTGAAGGTTTCCAGAGGCAGTATTATCTCAGCTTGCTGGGAGGGTTTGAAAGGTTGTAGGGATTTGATTTACCTTCAATTCATATCATTAGCAGCTTCCAGGAGCTATTAACACACTTCCCTCATTCTCATGCACATCTGCATACCACATGTGGGAAAATTTCTCCTGATAAAGGTGAAGTTTGAGGGAGTAAATTCTTGAAATGCGATTTTGCATCTATAATTTGTAATATGACTCAATGGTTATTCTTTTCCAAAGATAATTGAGGGTAATCCTAACCTAGTCCCAGAGAGAGTCCAAAAAATATGCTTAATGTCAAGGATTGAATGATTAAGAAAAGACAAATGCCAGATTTTCCTTCCCTGCTATTCTCACCAAAAGATGATTTTATCAGCTGCTTTTCCCATCAGAGGAAATCCTAAATTACACAAGCCATGTTTATTATTGAGAACTGACCTTTCTATTCCTAGAGATTTGAGGAAATAAAGGACTTCAGTGCCTCATAGTGTTCAAAGAGAGCCGAGAGATCCTGGACCACTGGAGGAAGAAACAAGCTGGTGAATCAATTCAAAGCTGGAACTGAGAAATAAATGGCTTTTAGAGGCACCTGAGAGTTAATGTTGAATGAGAGAAATGAAGACATTGCAGATCCGTTCTTGCTGTCAGGTTTTACAAAGGGAATTGCCTGGATTCTAGAGCAAATTGTGCATTTTTCAGATTTTAGCAAGGGAGAGGGGAGAAAAATGAAATTTTTGTTATGAAATACAATGATTTGCTAGGGGGTAAGAGAGAAAAAATTGTTGGAGAAGTCAAGATAGTAGATTTTGAGTATTTGATAACCAGTATGGTAGATCCAAAGGAAGCCGTTGTTGAAGAAGAAAAAACAGGTCTATATATTTTTTAATTAATTCGAACCATCAGGTTTTTATTTTAAACAAACACTTAATTTTGGAATGGTTTTAGACCTATAGAAAAATTACAGAGATGGTGCAGTTGTCATATACCCTACCCTGTTTATTATTAACATATTAGTAGAGAGCATTGATTACTACTAATGACCTGATGTTAGTACTCTATTACTAATTAAGTCCACTCTATTCCTATTTCTTAAGTTTTCCCCGTGTCCTTTTTCTGCCCAGGACACCCTCCAGGCTACCACAGGAAATTTAGTTATCATGTCTTCCTTAAACTCTTCTTGGCTGTGATAGTTTCTCAGATGTCCCTGGATTTTGATGATCTTGACAGTTGTGAAGAGTACTCAGTACTGTTCTTATATTTCACAGAATGTCCCTCAACTGGGGTCTGTCTGGTGTTTTTCCCATGATAGAAGATGAAGTGCCATTTTCATCACATCATGTCCAGGGTACATACTATCAACATGACCTGTCACCGATGGCATGACCCTTCCTCACCTGGTCGATGCGTGTTTATTAGGTTCCTCTACTATAAAGTTCTTTTATTCCCCTTTGCAAGGAAGTCATCGTATGTGAGTCCCACATGTAAGAACTGGTGAGCTCTGCTCTAACTTCTCTAGGGTGGAGTATTTACATAAGTTATTTAGATCCTTCCAATAGGAGAGGTGTTTGTTCTCTGCCATTTAATCAATCATTCTTTATTTCTGGACTAATCTGGGATAGTTCCTGCTTCAACCCTAGGATCTGCCATTTCTCCCAGGGAAGCTGGTTCCCTCTATTGGAGATGATATGACAAACCCAGATCTGAGCACTAGGTGCCAACAGGGTTTGAACTTGAACAATTTTCAGGGAAAGTTGTATTATGAAACCTCATGATTTTATCTGCCTTTCTTCAGACATAGAGGATTTTCTTTTCATTTAAAATGTTTAGATTGCAACTCCAAAAAATGTCTCCAAATAATGAGAAAAATGAAATGAAGCAAAGAAGTAAACAAGAACAGGCAGGATTGGCACATTTTTGTTTTTTCCTGTAAAGAATCAGATAGTAAATGTTTTAGGTTTTGTGGGCAACTTTGTCTTTACTCTGCCATCATAGTACAAAAACAGTCATAGCATATACATGAATAGCAGCGTCTGCCATCTAATAAAACTTTATTTACGAATAAAATTGGCTGAATTTGGCCTATGGGGCCATAGTTGTCAACCTTTGAATTAGACCAATGGAAATCAAACAAGAAATATTATTTATTAGGTAATTACAAGGATAAGAAATATACTAAAAGAGAGTGTGGAAAAATAAATATACTGAAATATTCAGAGATTAGGTGAATGACCTTAAGTGACTTATAAGTATCTGGCCTTTTTTCCTTTTTGGTGGTTGGATTAGACAAAGATAACTGAGCTTTTTATCAGCTCTAAATTCTATGATCAAATGATTTACTCACATTACTTATTAACAAGTAGAAATAGAATGTACACACAATAATAGGTTTATACTTCTCTCTTCCCAGACTGAGATGACTTACAACTATTTTCTTGAGTTATTTCATGCATAAAATTGACTTGGTTTTAAGATACATTGGTTGGATATTCTGTTTGCCACAAAGGTAAGAATTTTTAACTTAGGTACTCTGGATTTCATGTTTCAGATTTGCATGGGCGTGGGGGAGTGTTCTATAAGTCCGATATTGAGTGGAAAATTCTGTGTGCATGTGTGCATTGCCTGAGTAGGTGGTCCAAAGTTTTTTATTAGTTTCCCAAAGATGTGTGTTCCATGTATCACTTAGAAATAGCTTTGGTTATATAAATAGAAAACCTAAAATAACAGTAGTGAAAACAAGGTTAATTTCTCTCATGTAGCAGAAATAGGCAGTTCTGATATAGTGACTTCATAGTGTCTTCACGGACTCAAGGTCACTTCATGATCAGCACATGTGATCTTATTCATCACACTCACAAGGCTTATACCTCTTGGCTAATTCAGCTCTCTTTAAGGAACTTTCCTCAAATTCCTCAAAATCTTCCATGTAAGTTTTACTGATAAGTGCTGGCTGCAAAGGAGCCTGGAAACTGTCAATTTTAGCCAATCACATTGCTATGTGGAATAAACGAAGGGTTTAAATTATTTGAGGCAGGAGTGCATATTGGAGTTTTGGAGAAGTCTGAAATCAGTTTTATTGGGCTAAATTCAGGATGTTAGAAGACTGGATCTTTCTGCAGACTCCAAGGGAGAATCCATTCACTTGTCTGTTTTGGCTTCTAGTACCTACCTATATTCCTTGGCTTGTAACCCCTTCCTCAGTCTTTGAAGTATAAAACTTCAGACTCTCACATTGCCTTCTCTGACTGACTTCTCTGCGTCCTTCTTATAAGGACTGCTGTGAGTACATTGGGCCCACCTGGATAGCATAGGAAAATATCCTAATCTCAAGCTCTTTAACTTAATAACATCTGCAAAATCCCTTTCTTCATAGCCTTTTTGTTTCTGTGATACAATATTCCCTCAAATGGGCCCACATCCTACTCCCCAGAATTATAGGTTTTGGGGAATGGAACATGGGCCTATTTGGGGAAAGACTATACCATAGAAATCATCCTCTTGGGGTATAATGCCTATTACAAATCTTTTGGCAGTTTAGCCTCCTTTACCAAGGGATATAGAAATTCCTATTTAATTAATAAATGTTGAATTATAGGAATGGGCATAAAGTAGCCATCAACTTCTGCTCAGGAAAAATAAAAAATCATCTGTTTATACATTCAATAAATGTTTATTCAGTATCTACTATATCTCAGGTGCTGTATTAGATTTCCTCTTCTCTGAACTTGTTTCTTCTCTAGTAAATGGAGCCACAGTTGATTCAATTTTCCATGCCTCAAACATGAGACTTATATTTGAAGCTCTCCCACCACAAATAATCAGTTCCCAAGTTGTGTGGATTTAGCTTCCAAAATAATACTTGCACTTACCATCATTGTTTATGCCAAGATCCACATTCAAGCCACCATCTTCCCTTTTTTTAGATAATACAAACTCTTGCTATGTTGTTTCTCCACATCTGTTCTTAGCTTCCCTACAATTCACTCCCCACCATGTAGCGTGAACCTTTAAAAATGCAAGTATTATTGTACCATGTTTCTGCTCAAAACATTTCCATAGGTTTCTGTTGCTCTTTGGAAAGAAACCATAGTTGTTGTTAGGGCCTTCTTAAGAGGGCCTCTGCTTGCTTCTCTAACCTCATCTAAATGTGCTTCCTCTTCAGTTCCTCAAAACTACCCTTAATATCTCTCCTGCCTTGGACTAAACAAAGGGGAATAAAGGGAAGGGAGGGAGGTAGGGAATAGAAAAGACAGTAGAATGAATTGGACGTATCTTTCCTGTCCTTATATGTGAATACATACCCAATGAAACTCCACATAATATACAACCACAGTAATGGGATCCTAATTGGAACAAGTTTTACTTATTCTATGTATGTATAATATGTCAAAATACACCCTACTCTAATGTATATGTAGAAAGAACAACAATAACAACAAAGATCTCTCCTGCCTTAATACCTTTCCATTTGCCTGTCCTTTGCCTGGAATTCTCTTCCTTGAACAAATCCCTTTCTTGATTTATTTTGTTGGGAAGCCTTTCCTGACACTCCAGATTAGATCTAGGGAGATGAGATCTAGGAATTTTAAGTTTTCATTGCAGCTTTTTTTCTTCATTGAATATTTAAGAAACATGTTAAGAGAATTAGAGATAAAATTTTGGGCTTAACATCTGTCTTCCCCATTAGACCATGAGTCACACGAGGGAGGAAACTATATCCGTCTTTTCTGTCACATCCCCAGTGCTCCCCAGAGCTTGCCCCATATTGGGGGCTCTGCAAGCGGTTGTTGAGTTGGTGACAGGAAAATTCCCAATTATCTGCAAAACACATGTAAACACGAAAAGCAATACTCAGAACTCAGTTATCTTGTATTCTTGAGGATCCTCTTGACTAAGAAGAGCTGCAGCTGGCTGCTAATTTTGGGCATCAGTTCATAGAGAACAATGAACTACTTTCATTTCTATAGAAAGTATCTCTGTTGGATGAGTGGTTCTCAAACTAATGTGTGCTAGAGTCACCTGGAGGGTTTGTTAAATACAATTACTTGGTCCTACTCTGAGAGTTTTTGATCCATGCCCCATGGCGTGGTGCATGAGGTTGTTCCTTACCCAGGAGTTTCCAGCTGATGCTTTTGCTTCTGGGGTTCACACTTAGAGAATGATGACCTGGAGTCCTAGCCCCCAACAAGCTTGACAGGCAATTACATCTTTTCGTTGGGAGGTGATCTTTTGCTAAGTATAAAGGTTGTGCACAGGACTAAGGGTGAGTTTGTGTACAGGGAATGACTGTCTAGCTGTCTCCTTCTGGCACCCATACCTCCCTGGAAAACTTCAGAAAGGATCAGTGACAATGACAACCAACTTAGTTATCTGCTCAGTAAGACCTTGGTAACCAGAAATTCACTGTCAGGGGGCTTCAATTTTACTAGAAGTTATGGGAAGATCAGTTCAAGCATCTATATGTTGCTGAACATATACACAGACTGGCATGGGAAATCTCATTTTATTTCAACTTTGAAACTCTCTATTAAAAAGTAGTCTTGCTCGGTCTAACCATGTGGGAGTATATGACTTACAGTTTGGATTTCTGTGCCTGAAGTTTGATTCCATGGAACCACATTTCACTTCATAACAGAGCACCTAAATAAATGTACTTCTTTCATCAAATGAAATAAGCAACTGAAAACACCTCTGAGCTAAAAGGAATGGAATGCTGGCTATCCTCTAGTGCCATGATCCCAATAACTCCCACTTGCCATTGCATGTATCCACTCAGCAAGGTGCAAATCAACCAGCACACACTTCCCTGCTGGGGGAGCAGCTTGAGTTCCCGTGTGATCAGAAATGCATTGCAAACAAAACAGCCAGCTGCTCTTCTAAAGGCATAACTCTCTTAGGAAAGTAAGAGGAAAAAGCAGCTTTTAAAATAGAACCAACAAAAAAGAAACAGGTGTACAAATAATCATAGATTATTAGCTATGGAAGAGAGAGTTTGGGTCACTGGTCTAATCTCCTTATGTTACAGAGCAGAAATCCTCAGAGAGGCAAAGTCCCTGCCAAAGTCATTGAACTTCTTAAATAGAGGAGACCCAGAACTGGGATTCAGGTTTCTATCTCCTAGACTAATGCTATTTTCATGCTGCCTTATATTTAATGATTAAACTCTTCTACCTGGTTAATGGTCAATGTTCTTGGCAAGTCAAGAAATAGATTATATCTCTCTAAGGTATCATCTCTTCTCTCAGGAAAGAAGTATACTCAGGTTATCCTAGCAGAAGGAAAAAGGAAGACCTATGGAGATCTCATTTTTAATTTCTAAGATAGGATTTGGAAGTCAGATTTTAATCCTGCATCAGAAAAAGCAATGTCAGTATAGGTAAAGGGGATGCTAGCACTGGATTTGGTTCTGCACCTCACATTCCTGGGCTTATCCTCATGGATCTTTAATGTCCAAATTCAGGATATAGCATCATCTCAACAATTTCATCAAAGCTCTTTGGCTGCAAAGAGGAGACACTCAGTGCTTGTACAAATTAAAGGGAATTATTGTAACAATACAGCAATTAAGTATCATACATTCAAAGATAAGGACAGATATGCCACCAAGCCTAAGAGGAATTAGAATGAAGAATGTAGTCTATCAAATGTAGTTTCCGGTCTTATAGAATGTAAATCCATAAATATTTACTATGTACTTGCTAGAGACCAGGCACTTGGGGACATAAGAGCAAAAAACTCAGAGTCATTCCCTCAAGGAACTGACACTGCAGTGGAAGAATTTAGCAAGTCAACATGCAAATAGATTAATAGAATAATTTTAAATACAAGCGCAATGAAAGAAATAAAATAGAGAAATGTAATAGATATTGATGGGTGGGGGCTTCTACCTTGCTGAGGCAGTCAGGAAAGGTCTCTCTGAGGAGGTGGCATTTAAGTACGAGAGGAAGGCAGGCATATGACCATCTGAGGAAGATACCTCAACACTTCCATCTAAGACCAACAGTGCAATGGCCATAGAACAAACTGAACTTGAAGTATATACAGGATGGAAATAAGGCTGGTGTGATTAAAATGCAAGAACTGAGAGGGGTAAAGGGAGATAATGTCAAAGGAGTAAGCAGAGAACAGATTGTGCAAGGTCTTTTAGACCTTGGTAATAAACTTGTATTTTGCTTTGGATTCTGTGGAATTTCATTAAAGAATGATAAACAAGATAGCAACCGAATGTGCTGCTCTTTCTAAAATGGACTATAATTTAAAGGCTGTTGCAGAAATTCAGTGGGAGATGATGAAGAGGTGATGGTGAAGAAGGGTGAGGGTTGGTTATATTCAGGTTGATTGTGAAAAAAAAATTAGTTTAGATGGACACAAAATCTTTATTTCTTTATTTTTATGTGGTGCTGAGGATTGAACGCAGGAACTCACATGTGTTAGGCAAGTGCTCTACCACTGAGCTACATCCCTAGCTCCTCAGGATGATTTTTGGAAGGGAAGCCCATGGGACTTGCTGATAGATTAGATACAGAATATGAAGAAAAGACAGGAAGTGAGGCTGACTTGTAAGATTTGTGATCTGAACAACTGAGTGGGAACTGGTGCCATTTATTGAAGAGAAGTGGGCTAGGAAGGCATGTACTGTGGAATAGAAATTCTCTTTGGCCAGATAAGGGTGAGGTAATTATTAAGCAATCATGGAAAGATGTTGAATAGAAAGCTGAATATTTTAGTTCAGGGACAAATTGAACCTGAGGATTCATAATTGAGCTACCAGAATGTGTTTACAATGTTGAAAGCCAGGGGATTGGAGGAGACTATCTAGGAAGATCATAAAGATAGAGATCAGAAGAGAAAATGGAAAAAAAAAAAAAAAAAAAAAAAAAAAAAAAAAAGAGAGAGAGAAGAGAAAGTGAGGCTGAATCTATGTAAGAATAGCAAGGAAAGGATCAAAGAAAGGGACTTGCAAGGTAGGAGGAGGAAGCCTTGTGTCACAAATCTATGAGAATGTTGTTCCAAGAGAAATCAACTTTGTCAAATACTGCTGTGAGGCCAAATAAGCTGAGGACACTTGTAATCATCTGAATTTTTTGTTTGTTTGTTTTTTATTTTGGTCCTGAAGATTGAACCCAGATTTAAATTTTATGTTTTAAAATTTTGAGACAGAGTCTTGCTAAATTGCCCAGGCTGGCCTTGAACTTTCAATACTCTTTCAGCTTCCCTGGTAGCTAGACTACAGTGTGCTTTTGTGATTTTAATAAGAGCTATTTCAGTGAAACAGTGGGAACAAAATCCTTTGGATTCAGGAGAAAATAGGAGGCAAGGAAATGCAAAGGATGTAGAGATAGAGGAATAGAAAACCCTTTGAAGAACTGAAGAGAACAGAGATGATTGGTAGTCCCTGGAAGAGAAGGTGACCCCAAGGACTGACAGAGGAAGGGCTATGGTTAGGCTTGTTTGAACATCAATTTGAATGATTTAAAAGAAAGGGATAAGGGGAATCAAAGAGAGAAAGAGGCTAATTGCAGTAGGAAATTCTTGAGGAAGCATGAGAAGTTGGGATCCATAATCAAGAAGGGTGATTTTTCCTTAAATAGGGGACAGGGACAATTCTTCCCTTGTAATTTGTAGAAGGAATGTGTGGGCATTGATCCAGTTAGGATGATAGGTTGATGGTGGGAAAATGGAATCATTCTTTTTTTTTTTTAAATATTTGTTTAGAGGTTGATAGACATTCATTTATTTATATGTGGTGCTAAGAATCGAACCCAATGCCTCACACATGCTAGGCAAGTGCTCTACCACTGAGCCACAACCCCAGCCTCAAAATGAAATCATTCTTATCTGGTTGTATTTACTCTTCTCTGCAGAGTATGAGGTGAGGTCTCCAGTATTTGATTCCGCTCAGCAATTCAATTTCCATTTTTCTGACTATAACAATAGTGCTTAACGCTCCTGGAACTTTAGTTTGTAAATGGCTTAAGCTTGCTCTGGAACCAACTCTGGTCTCAAATCTTGGTGACTCTACAGATCCAGGGACCAACACAACTGGCAATGGTTCTTATGTCTCTGAGACAAACATTCTTGACAGGAAGGATCTGATTGGTTCAGCATACTGCATTGACTTTTTGTCAATCTCTACTTCTGATCCTCCATGGGTTATCACTGGGGGTCTTGTTACCTAGTGCAAACATGCAGTTTGGGACTAGTCCTTTGTCATTGGCTATTTTAAAGAGACTAATATGAATTGGACAGGGTATTAATTTCCTGTGGCTGATGTAAGAACTTATCTCAGATTTGGTGGCTTAAAACAGCAAAAATTTATTCTGTCACAGTTCCAGAGGTCAGTTCAAAATTAAGGTGTTGGCAGGTGTTCAGGGGGATTTTGGTTCTTGCCTCTCCTAATGTCTTGACATCCCTTGACTTGACATCCGTTGGCTTGTGGCCACATCACTCCAATTGCTGTCTCTGTCTTCATATCCCCTTCTCTTCTGTATGGTTCTCTGCTGTATGTCAGTCCCAGAACTCCTATTTATTTCCATCTTGTAAGTGTATATATAATGGCATTTAGGGCCCTCTGGTATGATCCAGAGAAGTCTCAAGAGTTTTAACTTAAGCACATTTTTTGCCACATAAGGTAATATTTTTTCTTTTTCCATATAAAGCAGTAGTTACAGATTCTAGGGATTAGGGTGTAGATACCTTTTTTTTTTTGGTGGGGGGGGGCACTACTCAACCCACTGCAGACAGGTACTTGAAATCTTGAGAATGTTTTCCATGGCTTTCCCTTTGTTATGCATTTTCTGAAGGGTAAGACTTGGGATAAAGGATGCAAGTATTAGACTCAAGATTTTGGTTGAATTGGTCTGTGAATAACCATCTCATCAAAAGGATTTGTGGTAATTTAAATTCATTGATAGTCCTGCTGAGAAATAGTTCTAATTGGCATCATCTTGGTCATGTGATGAAAGAATGCCATTGGACCAAATCTCTTTTCTTTTTGTTGAACACCTGTATGTACGGAATGAAAACAACAGATAACCGTGGGAGAGGAATTGACTATATAGGTATTTTTCCACTTAATCTAGGCTTTGTGAAGTGTAGTCAAACAATTTATTAAAGCAGCAGTCTGCTTTTACCTTGCTGTCCTTTCTTGTCAATCAAAAGGAGAAAAAAGTTTAAAAATAGAAAGTAACTTCTGGGCTTAGGAGAGGATAAGAAAAATATTTGTACTTTTACTTAGGCAAATTGGAGTTATTTCCTCTGCTGCATCATCTGAATTTTGTGAAACTCTTTCATCCTGCCCTCTTGGTCGGGGGAAAGCACAGGTGCACTGCTATCCTTGAGTCAACCTCTCTGAGGGAATCCTCCTCTTGGATAGTTATTCTTGTCAGCGCTTTCTCCTCCAGTCAGTCATCCAAGCCCCAGGGCCAACTGCCGAATTAGAAGAGAGAAATTATTGCAAGCATTCTGCTAACAACTTTCTTTTCCAGGATGACTAAAACTCCAGCCTTATCTCCTTTGGGAAGCATGGTCCTCGGTTCTCACGTTTATATGGACTCTGCCTGATTTGACTTTGGATTAAGCCTGGGCTTCGTTTTTTCTCCAGTTTGAGGAGTGTTCAGCAATATCCACAATGACTAAGCACAGGAGAACAGAAATTGGACAGAAATCAGATTTCTGACAGAAGGGTGTGGGGGACTCCTCTTTGGTTTTTGAGATTGTTGATGGACTCCTAACTCATGTCTATCTTCAGATTTGTCTTGAGATCTGCTGGCAGGGAGCTATGGGCTACACCTACTGCTACTTTCCTCCCTGTTTAGAACCACCATATACCCAACTTGCAGTGATGCCATTGGGATGGATTAGTGTGAAACTTACCTACTTTCCACATTGTCAGAAAGGATTTATTTGAATGCAACAAAAGAGAATTACATTCCCCAAAGTGTACTCAGCGGACGTGTGGTCCTAGCATTTAGGTAAACTCCTGAATATTCTAAGTCTCACCTTCAGACTTCAGGCCCCTTTTAGACACCTAAAAGTGGGTCATTCTGGCATTTTCTAGGTATAACCAAATATCACTTGCTTTAATCTATTTTCTCCAGAAGATCTTCGACTTCATAACATGGTACTGGCGGCCCAAAATGGAGAAAACTTTCCTGTTTGAAAAATCATGGGTTAGCTTTCTCTTTTCCAGGCAAGTTCCTTAATATTTTCTATTTGGATCAATTTTCTATATCTTTAATCATTTTCTCAATGTTTCCCTGAAACTTTGCCTTGCCTCTACCTTCTTCTAAAGGTGTGAATTGAAACAACCTATGAGGTTCTCGTACAGGTTGACCATGTCTCAGTACAGTACAAAGCTCATCTGCAGATGAAATATACATACCTGTACATAGCTAAGGATTTCTAATTGTAGCAGATTTTAAGAGGATGAAGAAAAAATACCAAATCAGATGATCTTAATCCTGTATCTCTCAGTAAAAAACTTGCCTTTGGTATAATAATTTTCCTTATCTGGCCTCCACTTTTTTGTTTGTTTCATCAACAATATGTGAGACAGACTAGATTCATGTCATTTAAAGATGGAAAAGATGATCTTGTTATTTGCTTCAAGTGAATATTGTGGAGAAATAACCAACTTCCTATGGTGGTTAATTTTGTGTCAACTTGAGTGGACCATGGATTGCTCAGATATTTGGTTAAAAATTATTTCTGCATATGTGAGAGTATTTCTGGATGATATTAACATTTAAACAAATACACTGAGTTAAGCAGATGGACCATCCCAATATGGGTGGGCCTCATCTAATCAGTTGAAGGCCTAAATAAAATAAAATAAAGTAATTCTTTCTCTCTACTTGACCATCTTCAAACTGGGACATTAATCTTCTCTCACTTTTAGACTCAGTCTTGGACTTGGACTGAAACTTTACCATTGACTGTCTCGGCTCATCAGCTTGCCAACTGTAGATTTGGAAACTTCTCAGAGTCCATAATTGTGTGAGCCAATTCCTTATAGTAAATCTCTCTACCCCATCCACATGTACCCTGAGGTACTTTTCATCTTAGTAAAATAATAAGGGACATCTACTTGTGCCTGAAAGTATAAGCTATCAAAGACTTCTTGGGTCAGAGCAATAGACACAGGAGTCAACCTGAGGGGGCTTTTACTGACCAAAGGTAGGAATATTTGAGCAACAGAAAAGACTGTCATAGATGAAATCATAAAAATCAAAATTACACTTCAGAAAGACAAAAATATTTACCATGATGGTATGCTGTGTAGGTTGTCAAAGCATAGACTAATTCTTCTGAAGAGTGATAATTAAAGGGCAAGAATCATTCTTGTATAGACTAAAATTCATGATAACCACATAGATCTAAATGTCCCTCCCTCACACCCCTGTCCTCAAGACATGAACTACCCAGAACACATCTGTAACTCAGCGAGTCAGGCTTATTACTGTTACAGCAAGGGAAAAATGCTCACCATGTGAACTCTGGGGTATCTCAGTTATTACTTGGTGGTGTTAAAAAAGGGACTTACAGGATTGTAACTGTGGTTACATGATGTTGAGTGGGTTCAAGGAAGAGGGGCTTTGCTCTGGAGTGGATGCTATCAGGAAGGGAGGAAAAATCTATGACTAGGTATTTAATCAGTCTTATAAAGGAGGTACTATTGTGCAAGGTTAAAGCTATAATTAATTCAGAAGCCATCAGTCACTCAATTGTCTAGCAAAGGGTGAAGCTTGATATATTTGTGGTCTGCACAGTGACCTTGCTTTTACTTTGTGATTATGAAGTGGTCTTGTTTTTAATCTTATTTCCTTTAAGTACAGGGTACTTGATATTCTGTGAGATTGTGTCCAACAAGAGAACTCTGAGAGTTCTAGTTGTGAGTGTCAGGCTAGATCTCAGTGAATAGGGGCTTCTTCTCTTGCTTCCGAGAGATGGAAGGGCAAGTTTTAAAAAGTGTTTTGGGGTTGGGGACATAGCTCAGTTGGTAGAGTGCTTGCCTTGCAAGCACAAGGCCCTGGGTTTGATCCCCAGCACCACACACACACACAAATTTGTTTTCGTTTTCCTTTATTTAAATAGAATGGCAGAAAATAGAAGGGGGAAAAGATGAAAGATTTGGATAATCCCATTTTCAACCTTTAATGAAATAATGAATCTTGGCAATCTAGATGATGAAACCACGGGCGAAATGTTGAAGTACTTTCTTGTGGGTGGTTCAGGTTGACACCACCTGAGCCATGAACTATTGTCACATCATGTGACTTAGAGCACCACTTTTAGAGTATTCCCACCAAAAGATTTGAATCTGCATTTAATGAAGTCTCTAACTACCAGTTCATGGGAAATATGGGGTAAGGGCATCATTTTAACATCAAGAGGGTACAATTGGCCCAATGGAAAATCTTCTGAACTAAATGGAATGACAGAAGAGACAGGGAGCCAGGGGCACAGTGGTGCATGCCAGTAATTCCAATGCCTCAGGAGACTAAAGCAGGAGGATTGCAAGTTAAAAGTCAGTCCCAGCAATATAGCAAAGCCCTAAGCAACTTAGCAAGACCTTGTCTCAAAATGATAAAAAAAAGGGATGGGGATGTGGCTCAGTGGTTGAGCGCTCCTGAACTGGGTTCGATATCCCCTATACAAAAGAAAAAAAAAAAAAAAAGAAAAAAAAAAGAGGGAGATGCTTTTGGTTAAAAGAGGCTTATAGAACATATTTAAATATAATCTGAGGGCTGGGATAGATTCAAACTAAAAAGCTTTCTCTCAGCAAAGGAAACTATCAGCAATGTGAAGAGAGCGCCTACAGAGTGGGAGAATATCTTTGCCACTCATACTTCAGATAGAGCGCTAATTTCCAGAATCTATAAAGAACTCAAAAAACTCTACACCAAGAATACAAATAATCCAATCAACAAATGGGCTAAGGAAATGAACAGACACTTCACAGAAGAAGATGTACAAGCAATCAACAGATATATGAAAAAATGTTCAACATCTCTAGTAATAAGGGAAATGCAAATCAAAACTACCCTAAGATTTCATCTCACCCCAATTAGAATGGCGATTATCAAGAACACAAGCAACAACAGGTGTTGGCGAGGATGTGGTGAAAAAGGAACACTCATGCATTGCTGGTGGGGTTGCAAATTAGTGCAGCCACTCTGGAAAGCAGTATGGAGATTCCTCAGAAAGTTTGGAATGGAACCACCATTTGACCCAGCTATCCCACTCCTTGGCCTATGCCCAAAGGACTTAAAATCAGCATACTACAGAGATACAGACACATCAATGTTCATTGCTGCTCAATTCACCATAGCCAGATTGTGGAACCAACCTAGATGCCCTTCAGTTGATGAATGGATAAAGAAACTGTGGCATATATATACAATGGAATATTACTCCCCAATGAAGAATGATAAAATTATGGCATTTGCAGGCAAATGGATGAAATTGGAGAATATCATGCTAAGTGAGATAAGCCAATCTCAAAAAACTAAAGGATGAATGATCTCACTGATAAGCGGATGAGGACATATAATGGGGGGTGGGAGGGGTTAGCATTAGGATTAGGGTTAGGTTTAGGGTTAGGGATAAGGAGTGTGGTAAGAATGAAGGAAAGAAGAACTGTATAGAGGGAAAAGAGGGGTGGGAGGGGTGGGGGGGAAGGGAAAAAAAATGAATCAAACATCATTGCCCTATGTAAACGTATGATTACACAAATGGTATGCCTTGACTCCATGTACAAATAGAGAAACAACATGCATCCCATTTGTATACAATAATAATAAAAAATAAAAAAAAAAGAATGTGAAGAGAGAGCCTACAGAGCGGGAGAAAATCTTTTCCACATGTACTTCAGATACAGCACTTATCTCCAAAATTTATAAAGAACTTACAAAACTTTACATCAAATTATATCTTTCGAAAGAGTCCACCAATTTGATGTACTTCCTGCACATAATCTCCAACACATGATTAAGTTATCATTTCTTCATAGACTTATCATTATCTGAAATGGTCTCCTTCATTGATAACATGTTTATTTTCTGTCTCTCCCCATAATACAATCTCCATGAAAGTAGGAACATTTTCTGCCTTACTGTTTTACCAGAACCTGGAACACAAAGTTGGCACTCAATAAATATCTTTGAAATGAAAATAAATAAATAAATAAATATAACCTGTGAATTTTGTTGGGATTTTCAAATACACCAGACCAGAAGACGTTTTTGAAATGATCCAAGAGAACTGAAGAGGGATTAGAGAGTGGATGACAATAAGGAATACTTATAAACTTGTTGGTCTTGAAAATGGTACAATGGTTATCTTTTAAATGTTATTATTTGTTAGAAATACACTTTAAAGTAGTCAGAGATGAAATGTTATGATGTCTGGAATTTGCTCCAGAAAAAAAAAAGATTGGAAAGTTGATTGATGAAAATGACAGAGGGAAAAAAAAAAAAAAAAAAAAGGAAGACATGACAGAGTGCTGCTAATTGTTAAAATTGAGTGATGGAGTGTGGTGGGTTTTTATTCTTTCTACTTTTGGATGTATTTGAGAACTTCCAGAACAAATAGCTTTTTAAAAATTACACATTACTTTTGTTTGATTATCCTCTCATCTCCCCAGCATAGCACTCATTATTTAAAATAAAGGAAGGGAAGATGATCATTCATCTTACTTTCTAAAATCTTAAGTAGAATTAGGTCTATTTCCTAAAATCTATTCATAATTCCAGATACTATTCATGCTCAATCTCTATTTAATATAACCTTTATGGGATAAGGGGTCTTTGAAAGGAGAGAGGTCTCCAATAGTTTAACTATTCTGCCTTGCTCATTCCCTCATGATTATGAGAAAATAAAATAAAGGGCTACTTGTTTAAAAAAAGTAAATACAATATAATATGGACTATAACTAATCTTATATTCAGCCTTTCAAGGATGAGGTGTCAGTTGGATAGACATAATATTATTTTGGAAATTTCTATGGAATTAAACATTTCATGGCATTTCTTATTCAGAAGCCAATCTATGAATGTTCAAATTTTAAATATCCCCATGGAGCTGGGGTAATAGCCTCTGCCTAAAATGGATGAAGACTCAAAGTCAATTGTAAGCCAGTAATAATTCTCCCTCCTGGGTTATTTTTAGTCTCAATTTTACTTCCAGAGATAGAGGTAAATAACTTTGCTGTCCATTTCTCCTTCCTAAACGTCCATCTGACCTTCTCTATTTACTTATCGGATTGTCCTTTGTGGTTTCTAATTTCTTTCAGTGATCCTGACTACCTTAAAGATTCTTGATAATTCAAGGACATTTACTCTATGAAGTATTATGCATGTGCTCAATCCCATAGAGTATCTGGGAGCAGAATTATGTGCTACAGAATGCATGCTGAACAGAATAATGAACAGTACTTAGTTGCTCTTTTGTGGATTGTCTCTTCTGCAATTTTGTGGGATCTTCTGAAAAATAGACTGGGTATTTCTGTGGTTCCCAAGCATGGTATTATTTACTTGTCAATCAAAATTTGTCTAACAAATGTCATGCTGTGATTTGAAGGTAACCCACAGAACTCCTTCAAATTGTCTTCTTTAAAACTGATATTGATGGCAGGAAGTGGAAAATAATTTCTCTTGCATAAGGCAATTGTGAAAAAGTTAAGGTTCCTAAATGTTTTCCTTTAATTTGGAGGGGCTATCACTCTTCCTTTCATTCGTTTCATATATGAGACCAACTCTGTTTTAGGTGTTCTGGCAGAGAAGTGATCCCATAAGGCTATTTGCTCCCAGTCAAGCAGGGGTTAGGAGACAAAATGAGGAATAATCCATGGGGCATCCTGAGGGCTCTAAGGAGAGAACATAGAGTTTGTCCAGAGGGAAGCAGTGAGGAAGAGTTTCACAGAAAAGGTGATGTTTAAAATGAGTCTAAAAAGAGGGGAAAGTACATACTATACCGAGAGAGGAGTATGAACAAAGCTACGGAGATCTGAAACAATATAGTGCATTTAGGAATGCAACTAGTTCTTTACTGTTGGAAGATAATTGTGTGTGGGGGGTGTGGGGTATGCATGCATACGTGTGTGGTAGAAGGCAAAATAGGGATTGGTGATGATTAAAGAAGGTAAATAAGAAATGATGATGGAGATGTAAACAAAGGTAGGGACACGAGGAATTTGCACTTTGAGAAAATAGAACTATATTTTGTAGTTCTTTAGGAAATTGATCTCTAAGTATTAACATTTCTATCATCGACTTTCACCATTGGACTGAGCACCCTTGTGTAGTTTGAGGATGGAGATTGTATTTGGAGAGCCCATAGTTTTCAAAGCAAGATGTGGACTATTTGTGCATTTATATCAATACTCCTTTTGGAGGTTGGAGGTAGCTCAAGTGTAAGCTTTTGAGAATTTTTATGTATTTCTTATTTTCTGGGACTAAAAGCCTGAATCAGGCAGCAACCTAGTAGAAGTTTATCAGAGGTGAGATTTACTGAAGATCTGTGGAAATTTTAAAATGGCATCTTGATTAGAGTTCCTAGAATAACAAGGTTGTATTCTATGTAGCAGCTTGATAAGTCCTTGTAGAAATCTTGTAACCTCTTTCTGTCTTCACATTTCAACAAACCTTCATTTTTATTTTTTTATTTTTTGGTTGTGTACTGTAAGCTTTCTATTTTATACACCTTGTTCATGATTTAAAAGGGAACTTCATTTGGATGATATTTCCACTTACAATTTAAGATCTCTGATACTATAATTTAGTCTTTGCTTTGTGCAGAAAAGCATAGTGTAAGCATCAAGTGTTCTTGAAATAACAGTTCCAATTAGTTCTTCGATGAACTTCAGAGCAAACAATTAACTCGTCCTTGAGAGAAGATCATGCTGAATCCAGTTTCTGTTCTAACCTGAGATATTGCTGTAAATGTCTCTAAGGGGTGAGAAGAGGAGGGTGTCATGGTAATCCACAATTCCCTTAGCTATTAAGGCAAATTGTCTTCTTCCTGAAGGGTTTAGGTGTAATAAAAATCTGTCTTGAGAAAAATCAGGCAAGTAAATCTTTGACAGTTTAGATTAAGAGCAACCTGGAAGCAGCTGTGTGTTTTTTTTTTTCCTGTTATTAAAGTGATCCACTTTGTTCATTTTAATCATGCTTCAAAACATAGAATTCACTTTGAGATATTCTGACCTACAAGTTGTGAACACAGAACTTATGCCTGGTTGATGAAATTCCACTAGGCAGAGTCCACTTCTCTGAGTGATGACCTAAGGCCAATTAGTATACTCCCTGCCACTAGCAGAGTGGTTTATTTTTATTTTGGACTTGAAGGTCAGGAATCCAGACATGGCACAGTGGGGAGGACCTGTCTCTGTTTTCAGGATCTGTGGCCTTGACTGGGATGATTCCAATGGCTAGAGACTGGAACAGCTGGGACTGGCAGGGCGTCTATCTTTAGGGAGTCTCAGGGCTTCTTCATGAAGCCTCCTTCTGTGATCGCTCTTGTACTCTGGTCTGGGAGTAGCAGTACTTGTTACATAGCAGCCCAAGGTTCAAGGAGTGAGTGGTGTTCCAAAACACCAAGGACTTTTGCAATCAGGTCTGTCTGGCAAGTCATGCAGCACACTCTGTCATTTTTACTTGGTCCCTCAGGGCCTTCCTTAAAGGAGGGAGATTAACCAAAGACATGAATATTGGATAATGTGGATCACTGAATGGGAGGCAGGTGCAATTTAGGGGCTGGTTACTACAGTGAGTCTTTACCAAGGTTGGTAAGTCTCACTTCTTCAATTCACTGCAATAAAACTTACAAATGAAAATGAGCTTGTTTTCTCCCAGGCATCTCACCCTCCCCGCCACCTCCTCAGCCAAGGAGCAACATTCTTTGCATGGGCAGCTAGAGAGACTTTAAGGTTCTGTTGGTGTGTTGGTCAATAATCCAATGTGTTGGTGTAGGCACTGACTTCCTTCATAAGACTCTTAAAACTTGAGAAATAAACCAAGAATCAATAAGTGAGATGGCCTCAAATTAAAAAGCTTCTGCACAGAAAAGGAAATAAGACTGTGAAGAGAAAATCTACAGTATGGAAGAAACTATTTGCCAGCTACTCTTCCATAAGGGAATTAATATCCAGAAAATATAAAGAATTCAAAAACCACCAAAAAATAAATGACCCAGTCAACAACAGGAAAATGATCTGAAGAGATATTTCTCAAAAGAAGAAATATGGATGGCCAACAAACACATGAAAAAAAATTCAACATCCCCAGCAATCAGGGAAATGCACATCAAAGCTACACTGAGATTTCATCTCCACTTAGAATGGCAGCTATCAAGACTACAAATAATAATGCTGGGGTTGGAAATTTCAGTTCTTCTGCTGATGTATTAGGGGTAGAAATAAACCAGGTAAAAGAAGGGGAAGGGCAGGTTGCAATTTTAAAAGAATTGTTAGGGAAAGCTTCATTTGAGCAAAGATTCAAAGTAGGCTATGGGGTGAGCTGGGTAGATTTCTGACGGAAGAGAATTTGGGCAGAAGGACAAGCAGGTACAAATGCCTGTCCATCCTTCATGAAAGCCAGGATGTTGTGCTTGAGGCATACGAAATGAAGACATGAGTACTGGGAGGTAATGGGAGATTGAAGAGCAGATGAGACCGTGGTCTGCCCTTGGGGGCCTTGATATCCTCAAAGAAAAGGGGGAAAGTAAAATACCATGTCTTTGAATGCCCCCCTCTCTGTTTCCCCAAATCTAGCCAAGTTAAGGGAACATGAGAGCAAGCCTGGACTAGAAAGACCAGAGACATAACACCCTGAAGGTCACTGGCTTTCTCTGAGGCATACTGGAAACTAGGGCAAGTCGGTGACCTGTAGAAAGCTACTTTCTTGCATGTACACCAGGATGGCTGCTCCTTGGGATGCTGGTCAGACAAGCAAATGAAACAAACCAAGGACACTAATACTAACGATATCACTGCTTTTGTAGCCTAACAGATAAAATCACTCTCTCAATAGCAACTGGAGTGGAACTGAGGGTACTGTGGACAGGAAAGGATATGTGTCACTGGTCCAAATGGCTGTTGCTGGACAACACACTGTGAGGGACAGGAAGTACTGTGCTGGGCAAAGCACCTTGAGGGATTGGGTGCTGTTTAACCTATTGCCACTGAACTCTTCTTGGAGCAGACACTGATCTCTTGTAAACTTTTCCCAATGAATCAGATGTCTTGAACACGGTCTCCAAGAATTTCTTTGGCCTCTCTGCAACCTATCCCACTGCCCTGGCACAACTGGGCTGTGGAGAAGACATGGCCATTGCAAGGACTTTGGTTTTCACTCTGAATGAGATAGAGATCCTTTGGAGACTTGGAGGAGAGCAGTGATATGGTCTAGCCCATGTGTTAAAGATTGCTCCTGTGGGGTACAAAGAGAAAGACCATTTATATAGCAATTATAATAATCTAAAAGAGGGGGAAGATGGTTTGTATCAGGATGGTATAGTGAAAACGAGAGGAAGTAGATCAGTAAAATATGTATTTTGAAGATAGACTTGATTTGCTGATAAATTCAGTGTAGGATCTGAAAGAAAGAAGAATCAGATGATGTCAAACAACTGTAGAGACAGAGTTGTCATTTATTGAGATGGAGGTACCTGTCAATAGGACATATTTGGGAGAGATTCCAGTTCAGAAGTATTCAAAAAAATTTTAAACATGATCCTGAATGCTGGGATGGTTATTATAGGCATTGACTTGACTTGATTAAGGATTATTGTTTTAGTCAGCTATTTTGCTGCTGTGACTGAAGAATTCGACCAAAACAATTGTAGAGGAGGAAAAGTTTATTTGAGGGTTCACGGTTTCAGAGGTCTTAGTCCATAGAAAGCTGGCTCCATTCTTCAGGGCTGGAGATGAGGCTAAACATCATGGCAGGAGAGTGTGGTGGAGGGAAGCAACTCACATCATTGTGATCGGAAGCAGAGAGAGACTCCACTTGCCAGACACAACTATATACCCAAAGCCACGCCCCCAATGCCCCACCTCTTCCAGCCACACCCCCTTTCAGATATCTCTCAATTCCATTAGGTGATTAATTCACTGATTGAATTAAGGCTTTTATAACCCAATCATTTCTTCTCTGAATCTTCTTGCATTGTCTCACATGTGAGCTTTTGGGGGACACCTCACATCCAAACCATAACATATATCCAGTTTTCTGGTAAAGCATTATTTTGGGTTGTCTGTGAGGTGGTCTGTAAGAGATTGGCATTTGAATCTGTGGACTGAGTGAGGAAGACCACCTTTACTTATCATGGTGGACACCATACAATAGACTGAGAGCTCAGGTAGAGCAAAAAGTCAGAGAGAGGTCTGGAGCTGGACACCCATCTTCTGCCCTTGGACATCAGAACCAGGTTCTCTGGCCTTCAGACTCTGGGACTTGCAACAGTTTCCCATCCCATCTCCAAGATCTCAAGTCTTTGGAATTTTACTGAGAGTTACATTATTGGTTCCCCTCATACTTAGGCTTTTGGACTTGGATTGAATTGCACTATAAGCATCTCTGATTTTCCAGTTTTAAAATAGCATATCATGGAATTTCTTAGGCCCCATAATCATGTGAGCCAATTTGCCTAATAAGACCTCTATCATCTATGTGTCTGTGTGTCTATCTATCTACCTACCTATCTACCTATTTATTCTCTACCTCTTATTGGTTGCTTGCAGGAGAACCCTGATTAATACAAAACTATGTTCTCTTCATCCTGTCCTGAATCCCTGACCCCATGCTTTCTGCATCCATATTTATTCATGATGATTTCTCTCATTTCCAGGAATGACCAGTGCCCCCATTTCTCTTCTATGGCTGTCACACATACTTTTCCCCCTTGGATTAGAACACTTTCCCAACACTTTTGCCCTACCCCAACAAAGAGTTAATCCCTAGTTCTTCAAGGTTCAGCTCAACTATCACTTTCCCAAAGAAGCCTTCTTGAACCCTTTAACTAAGCATATGTTTCTATAGCACGTGTAAGTATTGTGTCTGAAAGTTACCTTTGCAAGGTACATGGGGAGAGAAACCCTTTCTCAAATGATCACCCCAATATTTCCAATACCTCCTTGGTACCTAGAAACTGGTAGTGATCAATAATTATTTTAATCATCCTCTGTATTCATTCACAGATTATAACATAATTACCATTCTTTTTTTTTTTTTTAACAAATGGACTTAGACTACTTCCTTAATTTTGAATCTTCAACAGCATAGAGATCTGTGAGTTGATGGCTCTGGAAATCCTCTGAAATGCCTAAAGATTCCTCCTTACTATTGGTAAGGCCATATGATATTTATATTCAGTCTTGCCCAAGGATTTTCTCCATTTGGAAACACACTGAAGTGTTCAGTGACAGGTCAGTCAGTCCAGGCAGGGTGTCACATGCTTCCCACACTTGAGACAACCATTTCCTAAAATCTCACATTTTCCCATGGATGTCAGCACTTACGTTATACTTCTGAAGAAACTTAAGCTGTTTCAATGAGGGGAGATGCTTATTCACTGCTGGTGAAATGTCATTTCAATTCCTTGCTACCTTTCATGGAGAATATTTGTAGAAGTGACTTTTCAGCACAGAAGGTGAGAAGGGAAAGGGAAGTGTCTAAGAGGTAGAAAGCAGTATATTACCAGTATATATTTAGTAGCTTACTCACTAGCTATACAGATGAAACACACACAGCAAAATATGCAGAACCATAGGGAAAGAACAAGGTGTAATGGGGTTGATACTATCAGGTGAGAGACTGAATTTGGGGGGAACTTCATATTTTTAGTTACCTACGGTTTAGGTTTAATTGTTGTCAATGGATCAGATTTATCTTTATTAAATAGTATAGTGCAATTTTCTGGGACTAGCAAGTAAAGTATTTTGGGATATGACTTTTGTCCTGAAAAGCTTTATAAAAAAACTTCATGAGCATTTTTAATTAACACTGTGGCATTAGTCAGAAATAAATCCTCTCGTGGAGATAAGCTAGAGGCAGAGGGTCCTTTTTGCCTGCTCTAGAGTTGGACTGTGACAGCATATGACTTGTTTTCAGGAAAATCATGAAGTGAGTAGATCATCACTGGAGAATCTTCTAATGCTGAAACACCTTTCTGTTTCTCTGATTCCCACCATCTTCCCACCTGAGATTGCCAAAGATATTAATATATTCTTTCTAATTTTATAATGAAAGTCATTCCTTTAAAGGGACTTTGGAATGTCATAGACCACTAATGCAGGATCTTTTTGGAGACAATGACTACTTTTAACATTCTGAAAATCCAATTATGCAGACTGCATAAGTTAAGGTCCAGGGGTTCTTCATTTCTCACCTTTCCAATTTTCTCTTATGTCAATCACTCAAATTCTAATTTCTTTATACTTTGCTTACTCCACCCAGCAACACTCACCTTGGTCTTTCTCTTCCAGTTAGAGTCAGTGCCAGGAAAACTTGTAAGGATGGTTAAATCTGCCTTTTTTGAATGTATTGACCAAAATTATTTTGGTTGTAGGCAATTGAAACTAGTAATTCAAACTAATTTTAAAAAGGAATTTATTGGTTCATTTAACCAGAAAGTCCAAGGGCTTCTATAGTTGAGGGCGCAGATGATGGCATCCTGAGTTTCAAACAATGAGGTCCGGTTCTTGTTACACTGCATTCAGATTTGGGCTCTGAAACCCGTCATTCTCCTATGTAGCTTCGTTATGGTTTAGATATTCGCTATCCCTAAAAACTCTTGTGAGAGACAATGTAAAAGAAATTGTGAGAGGTGAAATGATTGGGTTATGAGAGTCTTAACCTAATCAGTGCATTAATCCACTTGAGTGGATTAACTGGGTGATAACTGAAGGCAGGTAGCATGTTGAGGGAGGAGGTAGATTGCTGGGGCCATGACTTTGGGGTTTGTATTGGGTACCTGTTGAGTGGAGCTCTCTCCCTGCATCTCTGCTTCCTGGTGCTATGTCCTGAGCTTCTTTCCTCCAGGATACCCTTCCACCATGATGTTCTGCCTCAACTTGGGTCCAGAGCAATGGGTTGGTTGTTTATAGACTGAGACCTCTAAAACTGTGAACCCCCAAATAAACTTTTCTTCCTCTAATTGTTTTTGTCAGATCTTTTGGTCACAGCAGTGAAAAAGCTGACTAAAACAGCTTCTGTTCTCAGAATAGGAGAGTTTCCTCCTTCTCTCCCAGCATTTGTGTCCACAAAGAACTTGCATTCTATAGGACAGAATATCAGCCAACGTGGGTCATGTGCCTACTTCTGCAGTAGCGGGTAAGGTTCTGAATACAAATTACCTGGAGTGGGGCAGCCCCCATGGAACAAATTCAGAGGCAACCTGTAATGATGAGGTCTGCCACACTGCCCTCACCACATGCTGTGGACAGTCCACCCTGCTGGGAGGAATTTTCACTCCTCAGGTTCTATTTCCATTCCTCACCATGGGGTGATTCTTTTCTATCCAGCGGTCTAAATCTAATACTCCCAAGGGCAGAACAAGGACAGACAGGCGGATGTTTCAGGGAAGTAGATTTCAGCTAAATATACGGAAGAACTTTTAACAATACTTTAGAAGAGTCAAAAAGTGAACAGTCTTGAAGATGGTGGTTTCCAGGTTTCTGGTTTTTAAGCAAGGGTCCGTTGTACACAGGTAGAATTTTTTAAAGAGAAAATTTATGTGAGAGGTTGGACTCAAAGCAAATGGCTAGCGCTACTGATCCTGGAGGCAGAAGTTACCCTCTGGACATGCCAAGTACACTTGCCTAAGAGCTTAGACCAGAGAGACATGTAGGTCTTGATGCATAAGTTTGAATTTTAAATTGGTGCCTCTAACTATTTCTTAAAATGGTCTTTCATAATTTTTTTTTGGTATCCACATTAAAAATTTTTTTTTAGTTTTATACATATATTTAAACATTTTTTACCTACTTATTCAAGTTTCATGTTTTGATTATGTCGACTCATTTCCTTAGTAAAATGTAATATATAATTAGTCCATGAATGAATCTCATCTATAATATTTTCTTGAATGTATTCTTATCTTACTGTGAATGTCATCAAAGAAGTTATAATGTTTTCTTCCAGGTTATAGTTTTCAGTTATTTTCCATGACTTAGGACAGAAACATTTGACATTATATTTGACACTTTTGATATATATATATCATTCACCAAGCGAGATGCTTTATGTGAATTATTGTATCAAATGTATAATTTTATAATATTAAAAATATAGGGCTGGGGATATAGCTCAGTTGGTAGAGTGCTTGCTTCACAAGCCCAAGGCCCTGGGTTCAATCCCCAGTACCCAAAAAAAAAAAAAAAAAAAAAAAAAAATCTATCTATCTATCTATCTATCTATCTATCTATCTACTTGGAGAATTTGGAGTTCTATTTGGAAATGAGGATACCTGGGTTCAAATCAAAGACTTTTCCTAGCTGTGTGTGATTTATAAGGCTAATGACTTACTTTATGCCTCAGTTTTCACTCTGTAAAGTGTTAACAATAGAAGTACCTGTCTTTCAGAACTGTTGAGCTTTAAAAAACATGGCACCCCTATCACACAGTAACAACTCAAGAAACACAGAATGATAGTATTTTCTGTTTAATAACTTCCAGAGATGTGAACAAAGCTATGGTCCAGGGGGAAAGTATGCTTGCTGTGCCAGTCATCAACAAATTGCAATGCATTGTTTTGAGGTAATTGAAACATTAACTCAGGTCCAATACGTTCAACAGTTGTTAGTGTTAAAAGCCCTGGTTTAAAGCTTAGGACTATGATTGAAACGAAAACAAAACATTTAAAACGTGTGATGAGAAATGATGCATGTTGTAGGTACCTATAGACTGAATCCTAGCGTTCGAGTGATTCAGAATGGCAGACTCACTGGTGCAACATGGAAAACGTGTTCTCTTTTGAAAGGAAACAAGGGCAAGTGATTGAGTAGCTCTAAAAATTAGTGTATGGTTAGATGATAGAAAGTGATATTTGGAAGCCAGGACTAATCCAGAGGATGATTAAAAAGAAAGCAATCTGGGTAGGCAAGAAGGGACTGCCTGAGTGTCTCAGCCATAGCTGCCTGGTCCCAAAGGCTTTCAAAGTTGTTAGCAGAGTACCTGCTGCTGTCAGCCAAACCAAGGGGCTCTAAGTCAGTCTGAGCACAGGAGGGAGCTGCTGAGAAAGGTTGGTTTCTGTAGAAACAGACAACAAAAGCCTTAGGTTAAAACCACACTCAATCTGTTCTCTATCACGTTAAAATAATGGGAATTAATTAGCATACCATCCAAGGCACCAAGGGGTTCCCTGCAAAACTGCCTGGATAGACTTTCAAAGTAGATAAAACTGGTCAATTACAAAAAAAAAAAAAAAAAAAAAAAAAAAAAAAAAGATAGATTATATATCACCAAGGAGGAGAAGGATATGACTGGTTTTTGTGCTTCAAAGGACCAATTTGTATTCTTTGAGGAAATGCATCAGGGAACCACAAATTTAAATTCGTCTTCGTTTGAAGTTATAAACCTATAGAGTTAATTAAAACAACATTTCAGAATCTATCCTGTTTTGAAGAAAAGAAGCTTCTATGTGATTGAAACTGCCTTACTTAGGCAATACCCTTTGGAATTATTTCTTAATAATTGGAAATGACATGGAAAATATTTTTTTTTTTTTAAAATTAGCTTGCAACTTAAATTAACTTGAAACACTATAAAGTTCAAACTTTCTCACTTGGTCATGAGATGTTAAAAGAAAAATTTCATGCTGAAATTAATTTCCATGGTCTTTTACTACAAAATGATAAGTATAGTATTACATATTTTGCACCATATTCAATTTTACTCTTTCCATTGGGTAACATTGATTTTTTTTTGAGTGTGTTATAAAGTAAATGAAACAGTTTTTTTTGAAGTCCTAGATTTTGTTTTGACACATCTCCTATGTGAAGTGTATTATCAATTGATGTCTTTTCTGTGTTTTAAATGATTTATGGTCTTTTTGGGAGATTTAGAATAAGATGTTGAAACATGGGGAAGGGTGAATGGATCATTGTTAGATATCTTGATTTTAATTCTTCTTTTTTTTTTTTAGAAAATATTGCTGAAAACATTTTAAACAATAGACCATTGCATAATGCAGATATGGACCATTTTATAATGCAAATATGTAATCAGGTCAACACGTAGACAAGTCAAAGGGTGATGCTATACTTTACACATCACAGAAATTCAACAATTAATCACTAATCCAAAAGTGAAAAGTCAGAATTATTTGATACCAACTATTTGACATGATTTCAAACAATTTTTCCATGGGTTATAACCTTTCAAAAAGTATTATAATAGTTGAAAGTAAATATATAACTTGGAATTTCCTGAGTCACAATCTTCTCTTGCTAATGCAGGGCTTCTGGAGTCTGTTGAGTCCCTCCTCTCCCTTCCCTACATAAATTCTCTGGAAGTTGCCAAATTGGATCACTTCTGAAAAGCGAATTTGTCAGTGAGCTCAGGCACCATGCATGCCACTTCTTGTTTTCCTTGGCAGACTCTGCAATGCCTGCTGCTCAGGTGTCTGCTGTTTCCTAAGCTGCTCGAATGAGCCCACAGAGGACCCACTTCCTTTGGGTACCACTGTCTCCCGCAGGGCATGGTCTCATCTGCCAGGCAAAGCTATCCACACAGCCCTGCTGTGCCCCTTCAGTACCATTCTGTTTTGTTGTGTTTTGGAAGCCCTGCCCTTTAGTCCATGCAGAAATTAGGAAGTTGGTGCTGCTGTCCTCACGGTTGGCTTCCAGTTCTTAACAGCACTTTAACTGAAATGACTTTTTCAGCTTTTATGCCCAGACAGCTCCCCCGTGCCCAGTTCAGTGTGCTCTAACTCAAGGTCACTGGAAGCTGATCTTCAGGTGATTTCTTCTGAACTCTTCCTTGTAGATTATCATTCCTAATATGATTTCTTTTGACTGTGTTTGAGGCAGGGTGAATAGCAGATGAGTCACAGTTTATTAATTCTTTCAGGGTCAAAGGCACATAAGAATTCTATTTTTGGGGTCCTGGATTTGTAAAATGTGATTGATTTTTATATCAGATTCCTTATGAGAAGTCTGAAAATTCATAAGCAAAAATATTACTTCATACTCATTAAGTACTGGATAAAAATATAACCAAAATATTAATCTTGAATCAACAAAATTCAGGTTAATGAGATTTATCTTTTTTTTCCACTTGGCAAATTATGTCTGTAATACTATCTCAAATATTTGGACAATTGAATTAGTATATGTTAATTCAAATACTAATATGCATTGATATAGTACCCCATAACAGAGGCTGGGTGCTCTTTCCCACTGAATTAGAGTGCCCAGCCCACTTCTTAAAAATTTTGATGTAAATTTGAAATATTCAGCTATTCAGAGAACAAGAAGGAGAAAAGGAGGCGAGAGCCCAGTTTGTGGGGCAGAAGCTTGTGCTGGGGTTTTGCTTCTCTATTTCATATTTATATGTCCTTGAACAATTTTAACCTCTTCATTTCAGTGTTCAGGTGCAAAAGGGAATAACAACAACATTATCTGTTTTTTATGGTTCTTGTGAGCACCAAATGAGTTTAAGTCTTGTAAAGAGCTTAACACAGTGCCTGGCTTATAGCAATCTCTTATTAAGTACCAGCTACTTTTGCTGGTATATACAGTTCTGTTTATTTTATTTCACAGAGAGAATTTCCCATCTGATAGCCAAACTCTGGAAAATACTGAAATGATTTAGATCATTAGTGACTTCCAAATGTGAGCCTGTGTCAGAGTCACCTGGAGGATTTGTTGCAACCAGATGGTGAGTTCTCACCCTCACAGGTTCTGATACAGTAGCTCTGGCGTGGAGTTGAGGGGTGTTGTGAGAATTTGCATTTCTAACCAGTTCCTGGTGAATGCTGACATCACAGGTCACCAACACACGTGCAAGGTTCTGGCCAGCTGCTGAGAACCCACCAGAGTGGAGGGGGGCAAGAGGTAGATAGGTCGTTAGTGAGTCTCAGCCAACTGTGCTGGAATTCAGAGCACGTCTTTCTTGTGCGGAGGAGCTGGAGGGCAGATTTGGAGAGAGCAGTCACATGAGCTGGGAGGAAGGAATGCACAGCTCAGTGGGCACCCAGACTTCAGGGTAAGAATAGGGGAATCAAAAAGCTACCGAAGGCAGCAAGCAGCTGAGAGAGCAGGTTGGATGCATCAGCGCCTGAAATTGAGCACAGCTCAGGAGGACAAGGCTGACAAGGAACATATTTCTTCTCAACTTTTTTCCCCTCAGATTCCCATCACCCCTGAAAACAGGGTGCATCTTGCAACTAAAAATAGTGGTTTCCACTTCCCCCAAAAGTATGATGATGTTGTTAATGACTTCTTGATTTTTTTTTTCTGATTTTAGAATCAAAGAAATAATAAAGAAAATTTCTTGGGACAAAATTAATCTTCACTTCCCATGTTTCTTTTTAAATCCCTTTTATTTTCCTCCTGCTCTTTAATATGATTATCAAGTCTTTGTGCCTTAGCGTATACCACTACTTAACAGTGAATTTTCTTCAGTGTAGAGCAGGTACAGCTTTCTAAAAGCCATAAGGTCGAATCATTGCTAAGTTTCTTTATTTGATGCCATCCAAAGTCACACAGGTAACAAGATTAAAAAAAGTTTGCACCACTCTGAAACAATTTCTATGGATTGAAGCATGAAGTGGAAATATCATCATGTCTTTCCATATCAATATTAATGTTGCAAGGTTGAAAAGAATAAAGGCTTGTTGGGGTTTCTAAATTGAAGAACTATAGGAAGCAGAAAGGAAATATGTTTATGCCACTCCAAGTGTCATTTATACAGATGATCTTGTACACATGAGGGAAGCTTTAGATGAACAGATAGCATATTTACATGGGCGTGCTTCTAAACCTACTGGTGACATATTTGATAAATATCTTTTAATATTAAGGAGTTTCAAATAGCTGCTCTGGGTGGTACAAGGCCCCTCTGCTCATTTTTTCTTCCTTTTAATATCAGGTCTTTTAAACTAACAGAAACAGAAATAGAATGAGGAAAACAACCAGCCAAGACTAGGAATCATTTACTTAATCTGATAACACTGTTTCAGAAAAATGATTACTTGATCAAGTGTTAGTGAAATAGCAACATTTTTGTATTAATAACATACCATAGAAGAAACTCTATCATTCTATCAATCAAGTTCTGTCACCTATTATGTACAATATACTAAGATTTCTATCTTATTGCAATTCCTCTGATGGTGGTGGTAGTAAGATGCTGCAGTAGAAACTGTCTATCTATCCATTAGAAAACAATGAACTGTATTTACATTCTTTTAACAGTAGCAAAAATAGTATTACTTTGATTTTTGTTTTGAACTTCTTTTCAGTATAATTAGAGATCTTAAAACTTGGTAAGATAAAGGTTTTTCAATGATATTGAAATGACATTTGTGTTGTTGACATTATCAAACAAATGCAGAGGCCACCCATGCTGTCCCTTAGTCTCATTAACACCCTAGAAATGACTTTGAAAACCCAAAAGCTTTCTTATAAGTAAAAGTGAAATGGCAAAATAAAGTTGGCATGGAAGTTTCATAATTAAAATCTGGAAACCTTGCTGATGTTTTGCAATGTGTCCTGAGATTTATTGGTAGGTTTGCTCTTGTTTCTAAACTATGTCCTGAGATTTTATAGTGGCATTTCTATAGTTGTATCGAAAGTGGGGATAACCCTCTCTGTCCTTGTTGTATCAGAGAAATGGGCTAAACATTCACCATCTGAGATCCTTTCCCAGATCTGTTGCTTTATCAGTTCTGATTTGTGTTCAGCTGCTAGTTGGGGTAGGGTGGGGAGAGAGAGAGAGAAAGAAAAAGAAAGAAAGAAAAGAAAGAAAGAAAGGGGAGAGGGGAGGGGAGAGGAAGGGAGGGGAAAAGGAAGAAACCTGATTTCAGCAGCTTGGAAAATTTTTTTTCCCCTCCCTTATAACAAAATATCTAAAGCAGGCTGTTAACTTGTTTTGGTTTGGTGGCTCAAGACTATCCTGGCCAAAGCCTCTGCAGTTCTTTTGGTTTTCCCCACGTGGTCAATATGATTGCCAGAGCCTCAGCTGTCACGTTTGCTTTCCAGTGAGCAGGAAAGGAGGAGGGAAGAGGGGCATAAAGGGCTTTCCCAGAATCTTCACATAGAGATTTTACTTTTATTTATCCCTTTATTTTTATTTTATTTTATTACTCTGTTTTCAAAGGAGATTGGGAAATGGGGTTTTTCAGCAGTACATGTATGTCAGGGTTCTGCTAACAAGCAACTAGTTGGCAAGCACTCTCTGCCATGTTGATTGACTTCCAGAGTGGTTTCTGACACCCGAAGAGAGCTCATTCGATTATATTCTGGCCAAATATCTTCGCTAGTACACTATGCCTCAGAACTTCAACTCAGGACTGTCTGCCTACGTTCATGTTATCGATTGTTTTAGTTTGGAACAATCTAGAAGCAGACCTAAGACAAGGTTGTGAGTGTGAGTGGTTCATTTGGGAGACATAATAGGAGAGTAGAGGAAGAAACAGAGAAGCAAGGGCAGTTGATAAGGGTTGTATGATTGACCAGATGCCACAATGGGCAATTGGAGCTCAATGGTGTGGGGAATACATCTTGGGATTATCTCATCAAAAATAAAGGAACTGAGATGTTTACACACTAACCATTGCAGGCAATGGTCAGGGTTGGTCCCTGGCACTATGAATTCCTTGGCCCTTTGGATCTGCCATGTCTAGGCAGAGTATCCTTCTTGGACTTCTGAGAACACCTTTAAGAAGACACTCAGATTCTGACAGTCAGAAGTCATCCAGTAGGAGGGCCCACTATTATGGATGGGCACCTGCAGTGTCTGCCCCACCCACTTCACCTGTAAATGCCCTTTTCTTATTTTTGCTGGTCTGAGGAACATCCACTGATTTTCATAATTCTATGGAAGGAGGAGGAGTTACTTCCTCCAAATACTTGATTTTCCATTTCTGTATGACGCATTACCATGAGGTTGGTGGCTTAAAAGTACACCCATTGAACTGATGTTCTGTAGTTAAGAAATCTGGGTGAGCACAGCTGAAGTCTATGATCAAAAAGCTGAAATCAGGTGTCCAGAAGGCTTTGGGAAAGGATCTGCTGCAGCTTATTTGGGGTGTTGCAGAATTCAGTTCTCTGGGACCATAGGACCCAAGTCCTCACTTGCTTGCTGGCTGTCAGTGGGGGCGCTTCTAGAGGCAGCCCACATTATTTCTTGTATGGCTCCCCCTACATTTTCAAAACAACAAGGGCATGTCACGCCTGTCTCATGTTTGGAATACTCTTTCTCTTCTGCCACAGACCAGAGAAAGTTGTGGGTTTTTTTTTTTTTTTGGTTTTTTTTTAGCTAGTTAATTTTTTATTCAGCATTATAGTGTCTACCAACAGGGTCAAGTTCAAGGCTTCATTTAATCCAGAGGTTGCAGTCCAGCAGCTACAGGTGAATCCAGCATGCAAATGTGTTTTTATTTTATTTAAAAAAATTTTAATTTTATTTGTTCTAATTAGTTGCACATGACTGTAGAATGCATTTATACATTTTGATAGATCATACATAAATAGAGTGTAATCTTTCATTTTTCTGATTATACATATTGCAGGATCACATCAGTCATGCAGTTGTACGTGTACGTGATGTAATAATGTCTGTCTCACAGTTGTTTTTCATGATTCCTAAGGTTATATCTGACCCATCTGAGAGTCTTTATATCTCAGGGACAGCTGAGTCATATAATATATTTATATCATGTTTATAAGTTCCAGAGATTAGAATATAGAATTTTGGGCAGGGAGAATTTCCAGAATTCTGTCATACTTGATAGAAGCTCCTCCTTCTGTGAAAGTTTTCCCACCTTTCTCTGCTCACTTTGCCACCATACCCTAAGTATAACTGATAGTCCTGCATTTACGACCCCATTGTACTCTGTTCTTTTATCAGAACATGTAGAATTCATTATTGCAATAATTATTATTCTGAAAGGCAGGCTTTGAAATCATGTTGTGGGGGTCAAATATGATCTTGAGCTCTAAGGCTTACAGTTAATTGCTAACATCTCCAAATTTCAATTTTTCCTTTGCTGGGTTGTCGTGAAATTTAAAGGAGCTAAGTGTATGTAAGCTACTTGGTGCAGCGTTTGACAGACACATCATGTAGAGATGCTCCTTAAATGGTAGTTTTTATTTTTTGTATGCTTATGTGTTTCCTCTTTCTTTACAAGAAACCCATAGATAGTGAGGATTATATTTTGTGCATGTTTATGTCTAGAGCTTAGTATGGTTCTTTTGTGTATTTCAATGTTTGTTGAATGAGTGAATACATTATCTCTTTGTCTATTCCTCACCTAACAAATAAAAATGTAAATATATTTCATCTACTTTTCAAATAGTTGTTAAGACTCTGTAGAGTAGTTGGTATGAACATGCTTTGCTAAGTATAACAATACACCCCAGGCGAGGGGTAGGATTTGCTATATCAATTGTTGATAATAACAGGGGCAGGACATGGTACTACGTACAGAGGCAGAGGGCAGAGAGGTAAATTTGGCTTGTTAATGGTTTTTGTAAAGCCATTAATTTTAGTTGCATTTCTGGTTGTGGGGAGTTAGTTCTAGTCACCAACTTGTTATAACTAATTTTGTCAATAAGGAGTATATATATATATATTATATATATGATATAAATTTTTTTTTCAGGTTAAGATTATGATGAAACCACATGATATCAAAATTGAGAGGATAAGATTTAACAAAAGATATAGCACATAGGAGACAGCTTATGTATGCGGAAGAAAATAGGTACTTAAAAAGAAAGGAACAAGGGATTAAAATAGAAACAAGATAAGAACCTAATCTGATATTAGGGGGTACAGAAACTTGTACATGGAGAGTTGACCCAGAGTAATTTATTGACTGTATGGAAATCCTTTGAAAGGGATTTAAAAAAAGATGCCAATAATGGTGGAAGTGGTTAGAATCCTTAGGCCTCTCTGGTTCAGTGGTTTGACTATACTGATAGTCAAGTGTTAGATTAATAGTAGTGTTAGATTAATTTATTCAAATATCCTGTCAACCAGATTCATTTTAAGGAATGACTCCCACCATTTAAAAAATTCTCTGTTGCTTTCATTACATCACTATTAGGAGGTTATTAAATCAAACTTTGATTAAGACTAAATGGTGGAAGCAATTACATGTGCTCACTCAGTCCAGGTCTATATTATTCAAAAACATTGTCATTAAATTATTTTCTGTCACAATATTTTTCCAGGTTTCAGTGATGAACTTCACAGTAAGTCTAGAAAATTCAGGCAAAATTTCTGCCCTTTTGGCAATAGCACAGATATATACTCACCAAGGTACTGCAACGGTTTATGAGATTATTTCTAAACAGAAATTCTGAAAGGTTTGTGACAGGCTTGTCAGATTTTAACTCTGTATGGAGTTTCTCTATGCCACGGGAGGGACATGCAATAGATTGGGTTCTACAAAGCATATCATTTTGAGCGTAATAATCATGAAAGAGTTTGGAATGAAAAGCCCTTGGCCACTCAGAAATACAATTTTTTTTAGCAAATGTTTTTTGAAACCCACAGGATAAATATCAACTTTTCTAGAGAGAAGCTTAGTGGAGAGTAAATGCAGGTAGTTCCCTTACATTTACAGAACAAGAAGAGAGTTTTTAAAAAAAGTGACAGATAATTTTCCTATTTTTATTCAACTGAAACTTAAGTTTTCAAGCTCTCATTGGGAATTACACCCATTTGGAGTTAATGTTTGAGCCCTTGTTGAATGACATGTCTCTATTCATGAATAAGTGAGGTATAAATAACTCATCCCACACATTGAAGAGAACTTTTTTCTCTTCATTGTATTCTATGTGTGGTTGTTGAATCAGAATTTGTTTTCCAAATTAAAGTGTCATTAAAAGTGTCTCATTTATTCTCAGTGAAAATTTTATAGAAAGGGAGACAATTTGTAATGGCAAACTATGTCTGGCTAATTTTCTTTTCTATTTCTAGTGCTTCAGGTGAGATCAGCAATTTTATTTCTTAGGTTATAGTACAATATCATTACCAATCGTGTAAATCCCATCTTCTGTTTTATTTTTTTTTCTTATATGGTTAATTTTATCAATCAGTCTATCTTCAAATGCATCAGTTCTTGCCACATACCTCTACACATTGTGTTTACTTACATATTTGTGTAAGCTTTGGGAAATTTAGTGTTGGTTTGTATGTGTGCATTTTCATGAATGTGATTACATATTGTATACAATTGTATTGCTATGTAAGTTTCATTATATTTCACTCAACATTATAATAGAGCTCTATCCATGTTACTGTTTATTACTTTAGATTGAGCATTGTTTTCTATTATACACAGATACACATTTTACTTTTTTATTCTCAACTAGTGGCACACCTGACTTTCAACTCTTTTTCTGCAAATAATGTTGCAATAAACACTCTCATACATGGATGGACCTGTATATTCATTCCACAGAATAACTGAAATTAAAACTCTCTATTCCTACTGAATATCAAGTTCGAATTGCCCTTACTTTTTTCATTTTAATTGCTTGGAGTAAATTCATTTTTTCCAATTATTGATTTGATTTTCTTTTTAATGCATTAGAATTTGCATTTGCAACCTCAACTTGTATTTCCCCTCACCTCTCTCTGCACTCACACCTTCCTACCTAGCAATTTTGAGTTACCTCTTGGTCTTATATTGAACTTTTTGTCTCACTCTGATACTCAGTATTGCTGAGCCTGTGGGCACAGGACTCAGGTCTCTACTTGGGAAACTGTTTTTGCTTTTTCTGTCTCTAGAGTGTGCAGACATCCTCAGGCAGTAATCTCAGCTTATATTATCTCAGCTTCCTTCTGAAGGAGGGTGGCCAACTCCAGCCCTGGTTTTAAACAGATTCTTCTCTTAGACAGGGCACTTCGAGTCCCCATTAGTAATCATACTTGTCCTTGCTGGCTGCATATTAGTCTCATTACACATTATTTCTTCCAGAAGTTCACAGTTTTGAATTTTTAAACACTTTCTTTCAACCAACTCATTTTTATTTGAGTACTTGACATGCCATTAAAAATATACACATATTGCTGGTCCTTGAAGCTCTGGTTCTTTAAGTTCTTTTTACAGCTGAATTTTTAAAAAGACATTCTTGGTTCGAATGACATGGAGTTCAGAACTGGGTTGAAAGGTCCTGAAAATATGTCTGCTTAATTCCTATGCTTTGCTACTACAAAAATATGATCTTTGGTCTTTGCACAGGTCTTCAGAGAATAATAGGCCATCTTTCAGGAACTCTGGTATCAGATCTGTCCAGTTTTTTAGACTGGAGAAATTGTGGCTTCAAGTCCTAATTAAGTGACTTTTTTGAGTTTGAGAAATAGCACTGTACACATGTCTCTTAAAGTTTAAATTAGGTATTCAGATATACTTCTCTTAGTAATGTTATCCACTATGATATTTTGGAGATGATTGCTATAAACACCCTTATCAACAAACTCTTAGCATCTTCCTCTCCAATTCTTCATGGAGTGAGCAAGTTCCTTTTCTAGGGAAGAGGACCCAATAGAGGCCATTTCTACATCTTTTCAAAGCTTTTATTTTGTTATGACTATGTGCTGGTTTTCTTCCCTTTCTTCTTGGATTTAAACTATGTGTGTTTGAACTTTGGAAGCAATTTTTGTGTTAAGGGGCTCCAGAAAGGATATTTGAAGATAGTCCTTTGGATCTAAACACCTAATGCTTTACAAAATTTTAAAGTTGGTATTTATTCCAGCATACTTTAATGCATATTTTAAAAATTTGTTCTAATTTATTGTACATGACAGTAGAATTCATTTATACATCTTGACAGGTCATACATAAATGGAGCACAATCTCTCATTTTTATGATTATACATATTACAGGATCACATAGGTCATGCAATCATATATGTACATGAAGTAATAATGTCTGTTTCACTCTACTATCATTGTTTCCATATCCCCTTCCCTCCCTTCAACCTCCTCTACCTAATATAAAGTAACTCTACTCTTCCCTATCCCCTGCCCTGTCCTTATTGTGAATTAGCATCCACATATCAGAGAAAATATTCAGTCTTTGGTTTTTTGGGTTTGTTTTATTTTGCTTAGCATGATATTGTCTAACTCCATCCATTTACCAACAAAAACCATAATTTCTTTCTTTTTTAAAACTGAATAATATTCCATTGTGTAATATATATATACCTATTATATATATATATATATATTACACAATGGTAATATGTATATATATATCTATACCAGATTTTCTTTATCCGTTCATCTGTTGAAGGGCATTTAGGTTGGTTCCATATTTTAGCTATTATGGATTGAGCTGCTATGAATATTGATGTTGCTGTATCACTGTAGTATGTTGATTTTAAGTCCTTTGGGTATAAACTTAGGAGTGGGATAGCTGGGTCAAATGGTGGTTCCATTCCAAGTTTTCTGAGGAATCTCCATACTGCTTTGCACAATGGTTGCACCATTTTGCATTCCCACCAGCGATATAGGAGTGTATCTTTCCCCCCACTTCCACGCCAACATTTATTGTTGCTTATATCCTTTATAATTACCATGCTAATTGGAGTGAGATGAAATCTCAGAGTGGTTTTGATTTGCATTTCTTTAATTGCTAGGGATTTTGAACATTTTTTCATATATTTGTTGATCGATTGTATATCTTCTTCTGTGAAGTGTCCGTTCAGTTCCTTCACCCATTTGTTGATTGGGTTATTTGGTTTTTTTGATGTTAAGTTTTTTGAGTTTTTTACATATCCTAGAGATTAATGCTTTATCTAAGGTGCATGTGGAAAGATTTTCTCCCAATTTGTAGGCTCTCTTTTCACATTATTGATTGTTTCTTTTTGCTGGGAAGAATCTTTTTAATTTGAGTCCATCAAATTATTGATTTATTGATTCTTGATTTAACTTCTTGAGTTTTAGGGGTCTTGTTAAGGAAGTCAGATCCTAGGCCAACGTGGTGGAGATTTGGATCTAGTTTCTCTTCTAGTAGTCACAGGGTCTCTGTTCTAGTGCCTAAGTCTTTGATCCACTTTGAGTTTTGTGCAGGGTGAGAGAAAGAGGTTTAATTTCATTTTAATACCTGTGGCTTTCCATTTTTCCCAGCACCATTTGTTTAATAGGCTCTCTTTTCTCCAGTGAATGTTTTTGTCACCTTTGTTTAGTATGAAATACCTGTATTTATGTGGGTTTATCTCTCTGTCTTCTATTTTGTACCTCTGGTCTACATGTCTGTTTTGGTGCCAATACCATGCTCTTTTTACTACATATTTTTGAAAAAAAAATTTCTGATGACAACTTTCAATTCTAAGTGTATAATTTGATTAATTTAAACAAATGTTTAGGATCATGTGACCACCACTATAATCATAAGATAAAGTATTTCTAGTATCCCCAAAGATCTTTTGTGCCCCACTGCATCCAATACCCTTCTTTGACCCTTTAAGGGTCTTGGACAACTACTCATCTACTTCTTATCACTAATTTTACCTTTTCTAAAATTTTTTATAAGTAGAATTGTAAAGTTATATTATTTCAATAATGAATTGTCCCCTTCATTATTTTGTAATATCTTTTCAGACATCTGCTTTGTTTGTTATTAATGTAGCTGCTCTATCTTTTTATATTAGTTGTAGCATGGTATATATATTTTCTACTTTTTCCATTTTTATTGAGGTATAACTGACAAAAATTGTAAACATATTTAAGATGTACAGCTTAATGTTTTGATATACATATACATTGTGAAAGGCTAATCAAGCCAATTATCCATCACCTCATACACTCTCCTGTCTCCTTCCCTCCTTTCTTTCCTTCTTTCCTTTTGTCTTTCTTGTTTTTTAAAGTCTTTTACATTATTGCACTGCTGTTTCAGTTTAATATTTTTATTATACAGGAGAAAATATATTATGTATATTTATTATTTATTTTATTCTATCAGGAAGTTTGATGCTTCCAGCTTTGTTCTTCTTACTCAAGATTGCTTTGACTATTCTGGATCTTTGGGGGCACTGTATGAATTTCACATCTCTTTTTGCTATTTCCATAAAGAATGCCATTGGGACTTTACTTTAGGAGTTTCATTGACTCTGTAGGTTGCTTTGGGCAGTATGGACTTTGAACAATATTAATTCTTCCAGTCATGAACCTTGACTTATGATGGCTCTCAGAGGCTGTCTCCTACCTACTTCTCCATTCTCATCTTGCATCTCTGCACTGAAGACACATTTAAACCTTTGTGTTCCCTAGTTGTGCCAGAGTCCCCCTACCCCTTGTCATGGGGCCTTTTTTTTATAAGGGACCATCCTTACTCTTAATGTTTTCTGCCTAACTTTATGACACTGTCCTATGAAGAGATGAGGTCTGTTCTCTTTCTGTTAAAACTGGAATGAATCATAATTACTTGGACCAATAAAGTATAATGGAAGTGACATTGTGCCTCTTATGGATATGACTTTTAAAAAGAATGGTAGTTTCCATATTGGTCTCTTAGACCCTTTAACTGTTACAGGGGAAGTCTGATCTGAAGAAAGAAATGGGCAGAGATTCACGAAGAGGGGGAGGGAGCCCAGATAAACCCAGTTTTCCAGTTATCTCTGACTCAAAGCCAGCTACTTGAGTGTTGTCATCTTGGATACCCCAGTATAATTCGGTTGCCAGCGGAACACCATAGAATAACCCCATTCGATTCCACATGGAGCAGGAAGTTGTTCAGAAAAACCCTGACCCATAAGATGATATGCCATAATAATAAAATGCTACTTTATGCCACTAAGTTTTATTTTCACCTGACAGGTAATTGGAACAGCTCAAACATTTTTCCTCAGGGAAACTGGTACCTTTTAGTATGTTTTCTCTCATATAACCATGGTCCTCTTTTGCAATATAAGTTATAGTTAAGATTTTACATTAGTTTGATGACAATTTGATTAATTCTTATCTCTATGATGAGGGCAGGGAAGGTGGGCTACTTTTTTGCTATTTGACATTATATCCTAATACCTAATTCTGTGCCTGGCACACAGTTTTGTTTTTTTTTAATTAATTCTGTTGAATTAGTGAATCAATGAATAAGTCCAAAATTGATGGGAATGGTGAGAGGTGGTTCAGAACAGGCGATTTCACAGTATTTTGTTTTAGAACAGGAAGTCTATGGCAGCTGTAGTTTCCATTTTGCTTCGAGGGGATAGAGAACTGCAAATCAGTTCATATGTGCTTTCTCGAATCAAATGGAACAAAAATGTCTCCACCACATAGGGTCATTAATCTTAAGGTATTAAAGGTACTTTGGAGCTGCACAGAGAAACTTGAATTCTCCCCAAGTCACTGGCTAGGTTTATAATGGACTTTTTGGGCAATTTAGTGAAATTTTCTGTAATGGACAATTGGTTTGTTCTGTTTTCTAAAAACGTGAATCAAATTGACTGTCTGGTTGAATAAAATTTTTTAAAATATGTAAAATGGCATATATCTTTGTCACATTTACATTTCATATTAGAGAATAAGCCTTTGAGATTGTGAAGGAAAGCAGAAAATTGGCATCTGAAATGCTTTCTTTCTTAGAAATTTTGGGACTCTAAAAACTAGTCTTAAGAATAAAGTTTTTGCCAATTCAAATAATATTTATGGATGGAATGACTCCAGAGGACAATGTCTAGCACATTTTAAGTTTCCTTTTGATAATCACAAAAATATCACATCCATCAATGAGTATTTCTGAAGATATTTATACTGCATTCTAGAACATGTTAGGCACAGAATGACCAGGTCAGCTACAGGTGCAGAAGGATTTCCCCAGTGGGTTCAGTGCCAACCCCATCCTCACATGCTAATACACTAGGACAGAGATCCTATATTTAGCAATCCAAGCCCAATACTTAGTACACTAGCAGGCTCACTAGTAATGACTAAAACCTTAGTTCTTTATATCAGATTATTCCCAATGGGAGAAAAGTATAGCAAGTCAAGGAACGTGCACAGAGATGTGTCATGATGAAAGCCCTGCTCAGTCAAGGGAGAGAAGGTGGGAAGATTGTCAGGGGGGCCTGAGAAGTCGTCTTAGAGCTGCTGGTGGTACTTGTCTGCTAACCTCACCAGCACAGGGAGAGCTGGGAAACCTAGAAGGGTATTGATTTGTGATCTGCAAATTTTCAGATAATTTCTTTATAATTTTGTCAGGATAAATGAAAAGAAAATATTGTGTGCTCCAATTTTATTTCCTTCTTTTCAAAAAGTTATATATATATATATATATATATATATATATATATGCTTGATATGCAATGAACATGTGTTAGTTTTCTTGCTAAGAATTAGTATTATTTAGAGTTACCCTTGCTAAGAATTTTCTTGCTAAGAATTAGTATTATTTAGAGTTACCTTTAGAGTATCTTCTTATTTTTTTGGACTCTCTTCCCATAAATCACCTCACACCAAACAATAAGAGAACTTCAGTGTGATCTTAGAAATAAATGCAAATTTCTGTTTTAATATATTTTAAGACAACATTGAACAGACTTACTAACGATGCATTCTTAGTTCACACCCATCAACAAATGCTCTAGGGTCTGTTTTATAATTTGTTCACTTAGGAATTTTGGAAGTGATATGACTTTATCAGAATTCTACAAACTCTTTATAATTGAGAACTGCCAACATGAAAATCCAACATGCATGTGAACCACAGACTAAAACCTCACACAATAGCAGAACCATTCTGGAAATGACTGTGATCTTATGCTGAACAAGTCTGACAGATGGGCTGTCTACTGAGGAATAAGCTCAGGCAACTGAACATCCATGTCATTTATAAACAATGAACGTGAGGTAAACAATATTTTTAAAATAAGAAATATATTTTACTCAAAATATTCTGCTGTGGCTTTACTAGGCTTATTATATGTAAATAACAATTTTGTAACAAGGGTTCTCAAATTCTGGTTTCCTACTAGTAAGCATCAGCATTGCCTGGGAACATCTAGAAATATAAATTCTGGGGCTTTATCCCAGAGATACTAAACAGGAAACTCTTGGACCCAGTGGTCTGTATTTTTGTTATTTTTTTTTTCAATTAAAAAAATTTTTTTAGTTGTAGGTGGATACAATACTTTTACTTTATTTATTTTATTTTTAACTTTATTTATTTTATTTTATGTTAACTGGTCTCTCTACCACTGAGCCAAGTGGTCTATATTTTAACAGACACTTTATATGATTCTGATGCCCACTCAGGTTTGATAATCACTGGCCTAGAGTTGGTGACACAGTAAATTTAGCAGAAAAAAAATCTCAGAAAGATCAGCCCTATTAAACAAACTACTAAATATGTTTGAAGTTTTTGTTTATAGACATTCTGTTATTACTGTTTTCATAATGAAAGTCACATTAATGTTTGTGTTCTTAAGAATGTTGGGGTAGGAAGGATAGTGGAGCAAAACCGTCAGTATTACCTCATGTACATATGCAAATGCATGACTGATGTGATCCTACAATATGTTTAATCAGAAAAATAAGAACTTACACTCCATTTATATATGATTTATCAAAATGTATAAATGCATTCAAATGTCATGTACAACTAATTAGAACAAATAAAAAAATTTAAAAAAGAATGTTGTCCCAGTAGTCCATCAATTCATTTGTCTTAAGAAAAAATGAAGTCTTTTTCACAAAAGTCAAGCAATAAGGGAAGACCATTTTATATTTCAAATTTGTACTGCCTTTGATTCATTTAAGTGGACTCAAACTGAATGCTTCAAATTCCCCAATTATTGGATATAGAATCAAAAAGTCTCAGTTCTTTTTTTAATATCCAACTTTTTTAAATGTCAGTTTATTGGCTGATGGTACCCTTTCCCCCCCTTCTTTAGTACTTTTCACTGCCCTAATGTTCCCAGCATCCAAGTTTTGCGTTCCATCAGGGTTGACTTTCTACGAAGGTATCCAGTGAGTCAAACTTTCCATCCTTTCTTTCTCAGGGTTCATCTGTGCTGTAACTGTGACAGGATCTCCTTTCTTTTCAAGGCTGAATAATACTCCATGATATGTATACACCACTTTTATTATCTATTTATTCCTTCACAGACATCTGAATTTCTTCTACCTCTTGGCTATTATGAATAGTCCTTGTTTGAACATGGTAGTGCAAATATCTACCTTTCATTCTTTCTTTAAAAAAATGGTTTTGAATATACCAAAAGTTGGATGGATGGACCGCACAGGAATTCTTTTTTAATTTTTTGGAAGAGCTTCCATATTGTTTTCCACAGCAGCTGCACCATTTTACAATCCCAAGAATATGCACAAGGACCCCACTTTTCCATATCCTCACCAACATTTGTCTTTTTCTATTTTTTGAGACTAGCCATCGTACTTCTTGTGAGGTGATATCTCCTTGTAGTATTTTCTTTAAGATTAGTGAAGATGGGCATATTTCATATGCCTATTGGCTATTTGTAGATCATCTTTGGAAAAATATCTATTCAATTCTTTTGCCTGTTTTTAAATCAGGATATTAGATATTTTGCAGTGGAGCTGTTGAAGATCATTATGTATTCTGGGAATAAACCCATTATCAAATATGATTTGAAAATGTTTTCTCCTAATTCATTGTTTGCCTTTTCACTGAATGTGTCCTTTGATATGCAGCAGTTTTAAAGTTTGACCTTATCCCTTAGTCCATTTTTGCTTGTATTAATTGTGCTTTTGGTGTTATATTCAGGAAGTCATTGCCAAATCCAATGTTATGAAGCTCTCCTGAGTGCTCATGGAGTTTTAACTTAAGGGGGTATATTGCCACTCTTAGTAATATTGTTTTGAGATGTGGGTGTAATTTTAATCATAAATTGTGATACTATACTACGGATAAAATTAAATAAAGCATGTATCTGTGGCAGTATTCTAAAATTTACCCATTGTTGAGAGACATTATAACATGAATGGACTATTTCAGGTATAACCAACACATAATCTCTTTTTTTAAACTTACCATGTGTTGAAAAAATATTTTAAAATTAGGAATGAACTTTGAGGTATTGTGTGTTTCAAGCATGGCAGATAGACTTTATTTTTTATTAAACTATAGAACATGTCCTATTTATAAAATGCCTGGCTTTGAGACTTTTCCTATTTCATTCTGGCTAAGTTACAATTGCTAAAATTTCATATTTGGAATATGGTGCAATTGCAAAGATACAATCCGTGAGAGCAGAACTAGCAATTTCCTGGGGAAAGGATTGGCTATCTGGCAATGAAAAGATGACATTTCAAAGTTTAACGTTCATCGATAATTCTGGAAAAAAACAACAAACCACCTATTGAAGAGCTTCAGATTTAACAAATATGATGTTATACTCATTCTCTCTTGAGGCAAAATGTAGGTTCCAAGGTTCAAAGAATTGCCTTATGACCAGCTATTTTCAGAATAAAATGAAACATAAGTAATTTAATTCTGAAGCTATGATGGGATGAAACTGCAGTGATTTTCTAAAATGGGCTTTGTTGAATTCTGTGAAATCTGCCTAAAATAAATAGCTAAGCATTTCCTACCCCCAAAACACAAAAATTGAAGTGACTCCTATTTATTGCTCTAAAAGGGTATCTCTCCATGAAGTTACCAATGATGCAAACAGAAAGTTTGGGAGAATGATTTGGGCCTTATTGAGAGTGAACAGTAGGCAACTGGAGCAGAATTTGGTAATTTTAATAGCGGAAAAGTAAATAACTTATGGCATATTTTAACACACACACACACACACATCTAACTCTCTTCTCTCTTTTTATTTTAACTAGGGAGAAAGGAAGTTGAGTTTTTTTTTCAGAACTCACTAATGCCAGGAGCAGAGATAAGTAGATACTGATCACTTGATTCACAAAGGAGAAGGCAAGGATTGACAAGAATCAAGGAGGTGATGCATGTTAACTGTGATTTTCTTAAATAGCATGATAAAAGTAATTATATTCTACACATTGATTCAACAGTAATTTGAATGCCTATTATGTATCAGGCACTATGGTAGGTGCTGGGAATTCATTTGTGAAAGAAATAACAAAAAAGTAGCTATTTTCCTAGAATAGGGGTGGGGAGGAATCGGTCAGTTGAGTATTATGATTTTTTTTCAAAAGCAGTGTAAGGAAGGCTTACTACCTTAGATAGAGTGGTTGCAGAAGGACTCTGTAAAGAAACATTTCGGGAACTTTGTGAAGTAGAGTTGCTCGGCGAGACACCCCTCCCCCCCATTGGAGCGGAAAACACGGACAACTGGGATCATCGTGGAGGAGGCGGCTCAGCACAGCGCTTGGACTCAGAGCAACCACTGGGGCTCCGGGCAGCTGCCTGAGGAGGAGCAGCATGGCGAGCTGTGTAGACTCAGAGCGACCGCTTCTAAACACCGGGAGGGGGTTGCCCGGAGAAAGAGGACAAGCGCGGTGGGTCGCTTGGTCTAGGAGTGACTGCATCAGAGCCACAGGCGGCTGCCTGAGGAGGAGCTGCGTGGTGAGCTGTGTAGACTCAGAGCGACCGCTCCTGAACACAGGTGGCCTGCCTGGAGGAGGAGCTCGGTGGGTCACTTGGTCTCTGAGCGACCCCTCCTGAACACCCGGGGGGCTACCCCAAGGAGGAGGAGGAACAGGGCGGGCCACTTGGACTCAGAGTGACTGCCTAGGGCTATGGGTGGTTGGCGGGAGGAGGAGACCCAAAGTGAGTTGCTTGGACTCCTAGTGACTGCATTGGAACACCGGGCAGCTGTCTGGAGGAAGAGGTGTGTGGCAGGTATCTGGGTCTCGGAGTTATTGTACGGGGCTCCAGGTGGCGGCTCAGAGGAGGGGCCGCATAGCCAGGCGATTAGGTGCAGAACAGGGTCCCAGGACCGGCTTGTTGGTGGAAGAGCCGCACAGAGACACGCCTAGGGGCGGAGCGAAGTTTCCAGGACTGTGGGCAGATTCTCTGAGGAGAGGCAGCCTAAGGAGACTTGACTGCGAAGGGTGAGGCTCCCAGGCCCAGGAGGTAGGTCCGGGCCCCTGGGAACGTTGCAGAGGAAGACAGCCCAGTCCAGGCGGTAGTTGTAGATTGAAGGGAACCTCTAGGAGGGGAACTGACCAGCGAGACGTCCCCACTGGGTGAGTCTTCCCTGCCGGGTAAGGTTTTCCCACAAGGATGGTAAAACCAGAGACACAGGCACAAACAGGCCTTGCCTCAGCCCGCAGCCTAGTTCCCCTTTGGATGACCATTGATCAACAAGTGGAGGCACCTCTGCCCACTATCAGGGAATATACCCCACCTGAGGGTCACCATCCCTAGAGAGGCAGCTTCCTTGTGGAGCACTGCATTATCAACTTCCTCCAAGACTGCAGGCTACTGAAGGATAAGAGGGGATATACTAGCAATCTTCAGGGACATTATAAGTCAATAGAGGAAATCAGGAATATCTTAATGACCCACTGATTCCTGAACAATATGAGAAAACAAGGGAAGAAAATGCCCCAAACAAATCTAGATGTTACATCAATAAAATCCAACGACAGCATGGCAGAAGAAATGACAGAAAGGGAGTTCAGAATGTACATAATTAAAATGATCAGGGAAGCAAATGATGAGATGAAAGAGCAAATGCAGGCATTGAATGATGCGATGAAAGAGCAAATGCAGGCATTGAATGATCGCACCAATCGACAGTTAAAAGAGCAAATACAGGAAGCAAAAGATCATTTCAATAAAGAGTTAGAGATATTGAAAAAAAACCAAACAGAAATCCTTGAAATGAAGAAAACAATAAACCAAATTAAAAACTCCATAGAAAGCATAACCAATAGGATAGAACACCTGGAAGACAGAACCTCAGATATTGAAGACAAAATATTTAACCTTGAAAACAAAGTTGAACAAACAGAGAAGATGGTAAGAAATCATGAACAGAATCTCCAAGAACTATGGGATATCATGAAAAGGCCAAATTTGAGAATTATTGGGATTGAGGAAGGCTTAGAGAAACAAACCAAAGGAATGAACAATCTATTCAATGAAATAATATCAGAAAATTTCCCAAATCTGAAGAATGAAATGGAAAATCAAGTTCAAGAGGCTTATAGGATTCCAAATACACAAAATTACAACAGACCCACACCAAGGCACATTTTAATGAAAATACCTAACATACAAAATAAAGACAGAATTTTAAAGGCTGTGAGAGAAAAGAACCAAATTACATTCAGGGGGAAACCAATAAGGATATCAGCAGATTTTCAATCCAGACCCTAAAAGCTAGAAGGGCCTGGAACAACATTTTTCAAGCTCTGAAAGAAAATGAATACCAACCAAGAATCTTATACCCAGCAAAACTTACCTTCAAATTTGACGATGAAATAAAATCATTTCATGATAAACAAAAGCTAAAAGAATTTACAAAAAGAAAGCCAGCATTACAAAACATTCTCAGCAAAATATTCCATGAGGAAGAGATAAAAAATAAAGAAGCAAATCAGCAAAGGGAGGAATTATCCTAAAGGAACTGTCAAATAAAGGAGGAACCAAGGTGTGTCAAAAAAAAAATAAATAAATAAAATTTAAAAAATGAACCAAATGACCGGGAATACAAATCATATCTCAATAATAACCCTGAATATTAATGGCCTAAATTCATCAATCAAAAGACATAGACTGGCAGATTGGATAAAAAGAAAGATCCAACAATTTGTTGCCTGCAAGAGACTCACCTCATACAAAGAGATACCCATAGACTAAAGGTAAAAGGATGGGGAAAAACATACCATGCACATGGACTCAGCAAAAAAGTTGGAGTATCCATCCTCTTTTCAGATAATGTGGACTAAGCCAAAGTTAGTCATAAGGGATAAAGAAGGACATTTCATACTGCTTAAGGGAAGCATAAATCAGCAAGATATAACAATCATAAACATCTATGCCCCAAACAGTGGCTCATCCATGTATGTCAAACAAATCCTTCTCAATTTTAGAAACCAAATAGACCATAACACAATAATACTAGGTGATTTTAACATGCCTCTCTCACCACTGGACAGATCTTCCAAACCAAAATTGAACAAAGAAACCATAGATCTCAATAACACAATCAATAATTTAGACTTCACAGACATTTATAGAATATACCATCCAACGAAGAGCGAATACACTTTCTTCTCAGCAGCACATGGATCCTTCTCTAAAATAGATCATATATTATGCCACAAAGCTAATGTTAGCAAATAGAAGAAGATAGAAACACTACCTTGTATTCTATCAGATCATAATGGATTGAAGTTAGAAATAAATGAAAGTAAAAAACAGAAACTACTCCAACATCTGGAGATTGAACAATATGCTATTATATGATGAATGGATAACAGAAGATATTAGGAAGGAAATTAAAAAATTCTTAGAGGTAAATGAGAACAGAGAAACATCATACCAAAATCTCTGGGACACTATGAAAGCAGTACTTAGAGGAAAATTTATTTCATGGAGCGCATTTAATAAAAGAAGTAAAACTCAACAAATAAACAACCTAACACTACTGCTAAAAGCCCTAGAAAAAGAAGAACAGACCAACACCAAAAGTAGTAGAAGACAGGAAATAGTTAAACTCAGAGCTCAAATCAACGAAATTGAAACAAAAGAAACAATACAAAAAATTGACAAAATAAATAGTTGGTTCTTCAAAAAAATAAACAAAATTGATAAACCTTTAGCCACACTAACAAAGAGAAGACGAGAGAAAACCCAAATCACCAAAATTCGGAATGAACAAGGAAATATCACAACAGACACGATTGAAATACAAAACATAATTAGAAGCTATTTTGAAAATCTATACTCCAACAAAATAGAAAATTTCAAAGACATCAACAGGTTTCTAGAGACATATGAATTGCCTAAACTGAACGAGGAGGACATACACAATTTAAATAGACCAATTTCAAGTAATGAAATAGAAGAAGTCATCAAAAGCCTACCAACAAAGAAAAGTCCAGGACCAGATGGGTTCTCATCCGAGTTCTACAAAACCTTTAAAGAAGAGCTCATTCCAATACTTCTCAAAGTATTCCATAAAACAGAAGAGGAGGGAACTCTCCCAAACTCATTCTATGAAGCCAATATCACCCTGATACCTAAACCAGACAGAGACACATCGAGGAAAGAAAATTTCAGACCAATATCCTTAATGAACATCGACGCAGAAATTCTTAACAAAATTTTAGCAAATCGCATACAAAAACATATTAAAAAGATAGTGCACCATGATCAAGTGGGTTTCATCCCAGGGATGCAAGGTTGGTTCAACGTCAGGAAATTAATAAATGTAATTCACCATATCAACAGACTTAAAGTCAAGAATCACATGATTATTTCAATAGATGCAGAAAAAGCATTTGATAAAATACAGCATCCCTTCATGCTCAAAACACTAGAAAAAATAGGGATAATGGGAACATTCCTTAACATTGTAAAGGCCATCTATGCTAAATCCATGGCTAATATCATTCTAAATGGTGAATAACTGAAAGCATTCCCCCTAAAAACTGGATCAAGGCAGGGATGCCCTCTTTCACCACTTCTTTTCAATATCGTCCTTGAAACTCTAGCCAGAGCAATTAGACAGACCAAAGAAATTAAAGGGATACGAATAGGAAAAGAAGAACTCAAACTATCCCTGTTCGCTGATGACATGATTATATATTTAGAGGAACCTGGAAATTCCACCAGAAAACTTTTAGATCTCATAAGTGAATTCAGTAAAGTAGCAGGTTACAAGATCAATGCTCATAAATCCAATGCATTTTTATACATAAGTGATGAATCTTCAGAAAGAGAAATTAGGAAAACTACCCCATTCGCAATAGCATCGAAAAAAAAAAATACTTGGGAATCAATCTCACAAAAGAGGTGAAAGACCTCTACAATGAGAACTACAGAACACTAAAGAAAGAAATCAAAGAAAACCTTAGAAGATGGAAAGATCTCCCATGTTCCTGGATAGGCAGAATTAATATTGTCATAATGGCTATACTACCTAAAGTGCTATACAGATTCAATGCAATTCCAATTAAAATCCCAATGATGTACCTTGCAGAAATAGAGCAAGCAATTATGAAATTCATCTGGAAGACTAAAGAGCTAGAATAGCTAAAGCAATCCTCAGTAGCAAGAGCGAAGCAGGCGGTATTGCAATACCAGATCTTCAACTCTACTACAAAGCAATAGTAACAAAAATGGCATGGTATTGGTACCAAAATAGACAGGTAGATCAATGGTACAGAATAGAGGACATGGACACAAACCCAAATAAATACAATTTTCTCATACTAGACAAAGGGGCCAAAAATATGCAATGGAGAAATGAGAGCCTCTTCAACAAATGGTGCTGGGAAAACTGGAAAACCATATGCAATAGAATGAAATTAAACCCCTATCTCTCACCCTACACAAAACTCAACTCAAAATGGATTAAGGACCTCGGAATCAGACCAGAGAACCTGCATCTTATAGAAGAAAAAGTAGGTCCAAATCTTCAACTTGTTGGCTTAGGAGCAGACTTCTTTAACAGGACTCCCATAGCACAAGAAATAAAAGCAAGAATCAACAACTGGGATAGATTCAAACTAAAAAGCTTTCTCTCAGCAAAGGAAACTATCAGTAATGTGAAGAGAGAGCCTACAGAGTGGGAGAAAATCTTTGCCAACCATACTTCAGATAGAGCGCTAATTTCCATAATCTATAAATAACTCAAAAAACTCTACACCAAGAATACAAATAATCCAATCAACAAATGGGCTAAGGAAATGAACAGACACTTCACAGAAGAAGACCTACAAGCAATCAACAGATATATGAAGAAATGTTCAACATCCCTAGTAATAAAGGAAATGCAAATCAAAACTACCCTAATATTTCATCTCACCCCAATTAGAATGGCGATTATCAAGAACACAAGCAACAACAGGTGTTGGAGAGGATGTGGTGAAAAAGGAACACTCATACATTGCTGGTGGGGTTGCAAATTAGTGCAGCCACTCTGGAAAGCAGTGTGGAGATTCCTCAGAAAGCTTGGAATGGAAACACCATTTGACCCAGCTGTCCCACTCCTTGGCCTATACCCAAAGGACTTAAAATCAGCATACTACAGAGATACAACCACATCAATGTTCATTGCTGCTCAATTCACCATAGCCAGATCGTGGAACCAACCTAGATGCCCTTCAGTTGATGAATGGATAAAGAAACTGTGGCGTATGTATACAATGGAATATTACTCCGCAATGTAGAATGATAAAATTATGGCATTTTCAGGCAAATGGATGAAATTGGAGCATATCATGCTAAATGAGATAAGCCAATCTCAAAAAACTAAAGGATGAATGATCTCGCTGATAAGCGGATGAGGACATATAATGGGGGGTGGGAGGGGTTAGCATTAGGTTTAGGGTTTGTTTTAGGTTTAGGAATAAGGAGTGTGGTAAGAATGAAGGAAAGAAGGACTGTATAGAGGGAAAAGAGGGGTGGGAGGGGTGGGGGGGAAGGAAAAAAAAATAATCAAACATCATTGCCCTATGTAAACGTATGATTACACAAATGGTATGCCTTGACTCTATGTACAAATAGAGAAACAACATTTATCCCATTTGTATGCAATAAAAAAAAAAGAATTAAAAAAAAAGAAATTAAAGGGATACGAATAGGAACAAAAGAACTCAAACTATTCCTATTTGTGGATGATATGATTATATACTTAGAGGAACCAGGAAATTCCACCAGAAAACTTTTAGATCTCATAAGTGAATTCAGTAAAGTAGCAGGATATAAGATCAATGCACATAAATCTAAGGCATTTTTATACATAAATGATGAATCTTCAGAAAGAGAAATTAGGAAAACTACCCCATTCACAATAGCATCGAAAAAAAAAAATACTTGGGAATCAATCTCACAAAAGAGGTGAAAGACCTCTACAATGAGAACTACAGAACACTAAAGAAAGAAATCAAAGAAAACCTTAGAAGATGGAAAGATCTCCCATGTTCCTGGATAGGCAGAATTAATATTGTCATAATGGCTATACTACCTAAAGTGCTATACAGATTCAATGCAATTCCAATTAAAATCCCAATGATGTACCTTGCAGAAATAGAGCAAGCAATTATGAAATTCATCTGGAAGACTAAAGAGCTAGAATAGCTAAAGCAATCCTCAGTAGCAAGAGCGAAGCAGGCGGTATTGCAATACCAGATCTTCAACTCTACTACAAAGCAATAGTAACAAAAATGGCATGGTATTGGTACCAAAATAGACAGGTAGATCAATGGTACAGAATAGAGGACATGGACACAAACCCAAATAAATACAATTTTCTCATACTAGACAAAGGGGCCAAAAATATGCAATGGAGAAATGAGAGCCTCTTCAACAAATGGTGCTGGGAGAACTGGAAAATCCATATGCAATAGAATGAAATTAAACCCATATCTCTCACCCTAGCACGAAACTCAACTCAAAATGGATTAAGGACCTCGAATCAGACCAGAGAACCTGCATCTTATAGAAGAAAAAGTAGGTCCAGAGCTTCAACATGTCGGCTTAGGACCAGACTTCCTCAACAGGACTCCCATAGCACAAGAAATAAAAGCAAGAATCAACAACTGGGATAGATTCAAACTAAAAAGCTTTCTCTTAGCAAAGAAACTATCAGCAATGCGAAGAAAGAGCCTACAGAGTGGGAGAAAATCTTTGCCAATCATACTTCAGATAGAGCACTAATCTCCAGAATCTATAAAGAACTCAAAAAACTCTACACCAAGAATGCAAATAATCCAATTGACAAATGGGCTAAGGAAATGAATAGACACTTCACAGAAGAAGATCTACAAGCAATCAACAGACATATGGAAAAATGTTCAACATCTCTAATAATAAGAGAAATGCAAATCAAAACCACCCTAAGATTCCATCTCACCCCAATTAGAATGGCAATTATCAAGAATACAAGCAACAACAGGTGTTGGCGAGGATGTGGGGAGAAAGGTATACTCATACATTGCTGGTGGGGTTGCAAATTAGTGCAGCCACTCTGGAAAGCAGTGTGGAGATTCCTCAGAAAGCTTGGAATGGAAACACCATTTGACCCAGCTGTCCCACTCCTTGGCCTATACCCAAAGGACTTAAAATCAGCATACTACAGAGATACAACCACATCAATGTTCATTGCTGCTCAATTCACCATAGCCAGATCGTGGAACCAACCTAGATGCCCTTCAGTTGATGAATGGATAAAGAAACTGTGGCGTATGTATACAATGGAATATTACTCCGCAATGTAGAATGATAAAATTATGGCATTTTCAGGCAAATGGATGAAATTGGAGCATATCATGCTAAATGAGATAAGCCAATCTCAAAAAACTAAAGGATGAATGATCTCGCTGATAAGCGGATGAGGACATATAATGGGGGGTGGGAGGGGTTAGCATTAGGTTTAGGGTTTGTTTTAGGTTTAGGAATAAGGAGTGTGGTAAGAATGAAGGAAAGAAGGACTGTATAGAGGGAAAAGAGGGGTGGGAGGGGTGGGGGGGAAGGAAAAAAAATAATCAAACATCATTGCCCTATGTAAACGTATGATTACACAAATGGTATGCCTTGACTCTATGTACAAATAGAGAAACAACATTTATCCCATTTGTATGCAATAAAAAAAAAAGAATTAAAAAAAAAGAAATTAAAGGGATACGAATAGGAACAAAAGAACTCAAACTATTCCTATTTGTGGATGATATGATTATATACTTAGAGGAACCAGGAAATTCCACCAGAAAACTTTTAGATCTCATAAGTGAATTCAGTAAAGTAGCAGGATATAAGATCAATGCACATAAATCTAAGGCATTTTTATACATAAATGATGAATCTTCAGAAAGAGAAATTAGGAAAACTACCCCATTCACAATAGCATCGAAAAAAAAAAATACTTGGGAATCAATCTCACAAAAGAGGTGAAAGACCTCTACAATGAGAACTACAGAACACTAAAGAAAGAAATCAAAGAAAACCTTAGAAGATGGAAAGATCTCCCATGTTCCTGGATAGGCAGAATTAATATTGTCATAATGGCTATACTACCTAAAGTGCTATACAGATTCAATGCAATTCCAATTAAAATCCCAATGATGTACCTTGCAGAAATAGAGCAAGCAATTATGAAATTCATCTGGAAGACTAAAGAGCTAGAATAGCTAAAGCAATCCTCAGTAGCAAGAGCGAAGCAGGCGGTATTGCAATACCAGATCTTCAACTCTACTACAAAGCAATAGTAACAAAAATGGCATGGTATTGGTACCAAAATAGACAGGTAGATCAATGGTACAGAATAGAGGACATGGACACAAACCCAAATAAATACAATTTTCTCATACTAGACAAAGGGGCCAAAAATATGCAATGGAGAAATGAGAGCCTCTTCAACAAATGGTGCTGGGAAAACTGGAAAACCATATGCAATAGAATGAAATTAAACCCCTATCTCTCACCCTACACAAAACTCAACTCAAAATGGATTAAGGACCTCGGAATCAGACCAGAGAACCTGCATCTTATAGAAGAAAAAGTAGGTCCAAATCTTCAACTTGTTGGCTTAGGAGCAGACTTCTTTAACAGGACTCCCATAGCACAAGAAATAAAAGCAAGAATCAACAACTGGGATAGATTCAAACTAAAAAGCTTTCTCTCAGCAAAGGAAACTATCAGTAATGTGAAGAGAGAGCCTACAGAGTGGGAGAAAATCTTTGCCAACCATACTTCAGATAGAGCGCTAATTTCCATAATCTATAAATAACTCAAAAAACTCTACACCAAGAATACAAATAATCCAATCAACAAATGGGCTAAGGAAATGAACAGACACTTCACAGAAGAAGACCTACAAGCAATCAACAGATATATGAAGAAATGTTCAACATCCCTAGTAATAAAGGAAATGCAAATCAAAACTACCCTAATATTTCATCTCACCCCAATTAGAATGGCGATTATCAAGAACACAAGCAACAACAGGTGTTGGAGAGGATGTGGTGAAAAAGGAACACTCATACATTGCTGGTGGGGTTGCAAATTAGTGCAGCCACTCTGGAAAGCAGTGTGGAGATTCCTCAGAAAGCTTGGAATGGAAACACCATTTGACCCAGCTGTCCCACTCCTTGGCCTATACCCAAAGGACTTAAAATCAGCATACTACAGAGATACAACCACATCAATGTTCATTGCTGCTCAATTCACCATAGCCAGATCGTGGAACCAACCTAGATGCCCTTCAGTTGATGAATGGATAAAGAAACTGTGGCGTATGTATACAATGGAATATTACTCCGCAATGTAGAATGATAAAATTATGGCATTTTCAGGCAAATGGATGAAATTGGAGCATATCATGCTAAATGAGATAAGCCAATCTCAAAAAACTAAAGGATGAATGATCTCGCTGATAAGCGGATGAGGACATATAATGGGGGGTGGGAGGGGTTAGCATTAGGTTTAGGGTTTGTTTTAGGTTTAGGAATAAGGAGTGTGGTAAGAATGAAGGAAAGAAGGACTGTATAGAGGGAAAAGAGGGGTGGGAGGGGTGGGGGGGAAGGAAAAAAAATAATCAAACATCATTGCCCTATGTAAACGTATGATTACACAAATGGTATGCCTTGACTCTATGTACAAATAGAGAAACAACATTTATCCCATTTGTATGCAATAAAAAAAAAAGAATTAAAAAAAAAGAAATTAATACGAATAGGAACAAAAGAACTCAAACTATTCCTATTTGTGGATGATATGATTATATACTTAGAGGAACCAGGAAATTCCACCAGAAAACTTTTAGATCTCATAAGTGAATTCAGTAAAGTAGCAGGATATATGATCAATGCACATAAATCTAAGGCATTTTTATACATAAATGATGAATCTTCAGAAAGAGAAATTAGGAAAACTACCCCATTCACAATAGCATCGAAAAAAAAAAAATACTTGGGAATCAATCTCACAAAAGAGGTGAAAGACCTCTACAATGAGAACTACAGAACACTAAAGAAAGAAATCAAAGAAAACCTTAGAAGATGGAAAGATCTCCCATGTTCCTGGATAGGCAGAATTAATATTGTCATAATGGCTATACTACCTAAAGTGCTATACAGATTCAATGCAATTCCAATTAAAATCCCAATGATGTACCTTGCAGAAATAGAGCAAGCAATTATGAAATTCATCTGGAAGACTAAAGAGCTAGAATAGCTAAAGCAATCCTCAGTAGCAAGAGCGAAGCAGGCGGTATTGCAATACCAGATCTTCAACTCTACTACAAAGCAATAGTAACAAAAATGGCATGGTATTGGTACCAAAATAGAAAGGTGGATCAATGGTACAGAATAGAGGACATGGACACAAACCCAAATAAATACAATTTTCTCATACTAGACAAAGGGGCCAAAAATATGCAATGGAGAAATGAGAGCCTCTTCAACAAATGGTGCTGGGAGAATTGGAAATCCATATGCAACAGAATGAAACTAAACCCATATCTCTCACCATGCACGAAACTAAACTCAAAATGGATTAAGGACCTCAGAATCAGACCAGAGATCCTGCATCTTATAGAAGAAAAAGTAGGTCCAGAGCTTCAACATGTCGGCTTAGGACCAGACTTCCTCAACAGGACTCCCATAGCACAAGAAATAAAAGCAAGAATCAACAACTGGGATAGATTCAAACTAAAAAGCTTTCTCTTAGCAAAGAAAACTATCAGCAATGCGAAGAAAGAGCCTACAGAGTGGGAGAAAATCTTTGCCAATCATACTTCAGATAGAGCACTAATCTCCAGAATCTATAAAGAACTCAAAAAACTCTACACCAAGAATGCAAATAATCCAATTGACAAATGGGCTAAGGAAATGAATAGACACTTCACAGAAGAAGATCTACAAGCAATCAACAGACATATGGAAAAATGTTCAACATCTCTAATAATAAGAGAAATGCAAATCAAAACCACCCTAAGATTCCATCTCACCCCAATTAGAATGGCAATTATCAAGAATACAAGCAACAACAGGTGTTGGCGAGGATGTGGGGAGAAAGGTATACTCATACATTGCTGGTGGGGTTGCAAACTAGTGCAGCCACTCTGGAAAGCAATGTGGAGACTCCTTAGAAAACTTGGAATGGAACCACCATTTGACCCAGCTATCCCACTCCTTGGCCTATACCCAAAGGACTTAAAATCAGCATATTACAGAGATACAGCCACATCAATATTCATAGCTGCTCAGTTCACAATAGCCAGATTGTGGAACCAACCTAGATGTCCTTCAATTGATGAATGGATAAAGAAACTGTGGTATATATATATAGAATGGAATATTACTCAGCCATAAAGAATGATAAAATTATGGCATTTCCAGGCAAATGGATGAAATTGGAGAATATCATGCTAAGTGAGATAAGCCAATCTCAAAAAAACAAAGGACGAATGATATTGCTAATAAGTGGATGATGACACATAATGGGGGGTGGGAGGGGTTAGTGTTAGGGTTAGAGTTAGGGTTAGGGAGGGGGGCAGGAATGGAGGAAGGAAGGACTGTATAGAGGGAAAAGAGGGGTGGGAGGGGTGGGAGGGGTGGGAGGGAAGGAAAAAATAACAGAATGAATCAAACAACATCACCCTATTTAAATTTATGATTACACAAAAGGTATGCCTTTACTCCATGTACAAACAGAGAAACAACATGTATCCCATTTGTTTACAATAAAAAAAAAAAAGAAAAAAAAAAAAGAATCATTTCAACAGAGACCTGGTTGAAATGAGACAGCAGGTCCTGTGCTCTCCTGAGGAAGGGAGTTCTAGGCAAGGGGAACAGGGAGTGTGAGGGTCCTGAGTAGGGAGGGTGCTCTGAGGCAGATCCAGGAGGTCAGTGTGGCTGGAGTGGAGGACATCAGGGATTGATGAGGGACTGAGGGTAGAGAGCTGGGTGTGGGCGGGACCTGGTGAGTCTGGGAGACTGCCTATGTGAAGGCAGCACAGCAATGTGGAAGGACCAGTCCTGCAACTATAAACCCGCTTTATCCCTCTCCAATCTATGTGTGCAGAGACGTGGGGAGGTTCCGGACGAGAACTGTTGGTGCTGAGAGCATTCTGTGGTGTTAATTTCCCCTTGTACCCATCTCCTCACACAGGGAGCATACTTGTGCAGTAAAAGGAGCCTTAGGGGACTCTTTCATAAACATTTTAGAGGCCGTGGGAGGGTAGGCTGGCTGCTTCCTTTTGTTGGGCAGTGGATGCTCATCTGCTCTCTGTCTCTTGATGAGGTCAGGGCGGGCAACAGTGAAGAGGCCTGTATGACCCACGAGGGTGTAGCAATGGCGTTGGGTTCCCAAGTCGGGTGGAAGCCAGTGAAAAAAAGCAGAGATTGGGACAGGCTTTCTGTATTCCCAGGTAGGTATGAGCAGAAAGAAGCGTGGGTGCTTCCCCAGACCCGGAAGAGACTGAGTTGGAGGCAGAATTCCCTGTGCAGTGGGAGGTCCTTCCCAGCCTTGACAGTGTCTCACACGTGTGCACCATCAGAGGTCCAGCCCTGTTGTTCCAAGGCCACCTTCACAGGGCAATCTCAACCTGAGAGCAGTGACAACGTGGGAAGATGGCGACAGCAATCCATTAGAGTCATGTGTTTTTCTGCTCCTATTTCTTTATCTCCCCACATTGCAAAAGCAAAGTAAAAGGATTTGAAAAGGGATGGAGGAATCATGGTCCAGAGGCATGCACAATTCCCTGTGCTCCAGGGCAAGAGAGGTGGGGAGGGGTGGAGGCGGGGTGGGGGTGGTGGGTGAGAAGGGAGTCCTGTCCTTCTCTTTAGACCCTCCAAGTTTGTCCAGTGCCGTGGGTTAACCTTATGAGGGGCTCTCAGTTCTACAACTGGGCAATTCTACTCAGACTGGGATGCTTGGTCACCCTCCCTCCAGGCCATGAGACTGAGACTGTGACAGCAAGTGGTGAAAATTGGGAATGGGATTTGAGACTGAAGTTTTAGAGTAGAATATTTTAAAAATTGTGAAACATGATATACAATAAAGTGTATAAAATAGAATGTACAATTTAGAAATAATAAAATCTTTATGGAGAATCACTAATCCAGCACCCATTTAAGAAACACAACATTACAGGTCTTTAAGAAGCTCCCTGAATGTTGCGCAGTGTTGGTTCTTGCCGTTTCTACACCAGAGGGAGCCTCTATACTGATGTGCAATAGCCCTTAAGTACCTGTAGTATGCATTTCTAAGTATATATCTCAAAGATATGTAATTTGCCTGGTTTTGAATCATACTTTGTGTTTTCTTCTTTGACTTGTTTCTTTGGCTCAAAGTTATGTTTTTAAGATTTCTCCAGACTTCTGCTTCATTCATTTTCAAGGCTGTATCAAATTCTATATGAATATTTATTGTTTTTTCTGATCAATGTTTAACCAAACATCATTTGGTTTTTGCTATTCCATTTTTTGCTTTCCTAAACAGTGCTGCTCTGTACATTCTTATACATGTCTCCTGGTGCACAATTATGTGAACTTTATCATGTATAAAGATGCTCCTTGACTAACAACGGGGTTATGTTCCAATTAACCTATTGTAAATTGAAAATATTGTTAGTTGAAAATACATTTAATACACCTAACCTACTGAACCTCAGAGCACAGCAACATGACGGAGTAGGGGTTGTTTATCTGTATAACCACGCAGCTGGCTAGCAATTGCAGATCACTGCACCACCCAGCATATTGCTAGCCTGGGAAAAGATCAAAATTCAAAGTACAATTTCAACTGAAAGTGATTGCTTTCACACCATCATGAAGTTAAATCACCATTTTTTTTTTTCTTTTGTGGTGCTGGGGACTGAACCCAGGGCCTTAGGCTTGCAAACCAAGCACTCTACCCAACTAATCTACGTCCCCAGTCCTCTGAATCATCTCAAGACCATTTGTATTTAGAACTGAATTGCTGCGTGATAGGTTATGTACATATCACACTTTACCCTTTTCCAATGTATTTAACTAATTTGTGCTTCAATCTACAATATGTGATAGTTCCTTATTGCATCATATTCTCACCAATATTTGGTATTTCTGGCTTTTAAATGTTATTAATCTGGTGTGAAATGGTATTTCCCCAATTAACGAGTTTGATCATTTTAATGTTTAATATTAAAAATTTAACATACTACATTTTCTATTTTGTGAAATACTTGTTTATGATCTTTGCCATTGTTATATTGGATTTTGTTATTTTCTTATGCGAGTTCTTCACATATTTGGGATTCTAAACCTTTGCTAGTTATGTGAGTTGAAAAGATCACTGTGTGGCTTGGGTATGACTCATTTTTTCACTCTTTGTGGTGGCTCAATTTAGAAAAATCTTACAAATCTTGTTTAAAAACATTTCATATTTCAAAATCATAACAAAAAAACTGAAAAATTTAAAAAATTTTATATTTCATTTGACATCTGTTTAATTTACCTGAAAATGATTAATTTTGTGTGCATATGGTATGGAGTAGATAACTATTTAATTTTTTTCATATATGTAATGAATATAATATTAATGTAATATATAATATGTATGTAATTTGTAATATGAAATATGTAAACTATGTAAAAATATGAAATATGTAAAAATATGTAAAATATTAATATAATTAATATGGATGTGTCTCAACATCACTTATTTGATAATCCATTATTTCCATGTATATGTTGTGTTGTAAAATGAGATTAGGAGAACCCTCCTTTCCTCATTAACTAGAGTTTCTTAAGACTGGGAGTTTTTAATTAAAAAGAAAAATATTTCTGGAACATCTAAGTTAAGCTCCCCGGGGCTTTAACTAAGTGAGCTGGGTGGGCCACAAGAGCAACCCCAGCAAGGGATACCTGGCTGCCATTGTTCTTACCTGCATTTGTAGCAGTTTTTCACACATACATATGTCTCCATTCATTATTTGCTTTGAGTAAATTTCCAGAGCTCAGTAGTAGTTGATTTTGACAATTTGCCCACTTTAATACTTATTCGTTGAGGGAGAAAATTCCCTAAGCTCCTCATACTCCTAACAGCTGAAAGTCAGACTTGCTTAATTTTTAAAAAAAGGTTTCTTATATTACTCCTTTCTACTTTTGAGGTAAAATGATTTGGTAATTAATTATAAAATTTAATTTTGCATCCAACAGTAAGCACTTCCCCTTGAGTACTTCTCTTGTATACTTCCTGTGATATGTGACATTTATTGTCATTCATTTTTAACATATTTTTAAATCCATTATGATTTTTTTCATTTTCTCATTACTAAAGAAATGATCCTATGTTTCTTTCTAATATCTTCTCATTATTGAGTTCTAACTTAATTCTAATATGGCAAATGGTAAGTTTTTGACAATATCCTATATGTATTTGAAAAGTAAAGAATATTCTCTAGATGTATGCAATACACACTATATATGTTCATCATTATTAAATTTGTTAAATCAATATATCCTTTTGATTGTATTTTGCTTTTTTTTTTTTTTTTTTTTTGATACTGGGGATTGAACTCAGGGGCACTCAACCACTGAGTCACATTCCTGGCCCTATTCTATTCTGTATTTTATTTAGAGACAGGGTCTCACTGGTTGCTTAGCATCTTACTTTTTCTGAGGTTGGCTTTGAACTTGAAATCCTCCTGCCTCAGCCTCCCGAGATGCTAGGATTACAAGCCTGAGCTACCACGCCTGGCCTGTATTTTGCTTTTTGAAAAATAAAGAGAAGTATGTGAAAATCCCTCACCATCATTTCTTCTAATATTTCTATCAGTTTTAACAATATACAGTATGCACTGTAGGTCATTTTATTAGGTATGTATAAAAATTGAATCTTGTTATTTTGTAGCAACCATCCTTATCGGTAGTATTATGTTTTGTCTTAAAGTTCACTTTTTGTGCTATTGGCATTTACATATGCATATATGTATACATATTTATACATAGATAATATTTGCTTGGTGTGTTATCATGAATTTTCTATTTGTTCTTTTTCGTATGCTTTTTCCTTTTTTCTACATTCTTTTTCTTGGATTATGTTTTTGTATTTTTTTCAATCTATATTTTCTCTTTACTGTTTTGAAATTAGGTACTCCTTGCTTATTATTTTAATATTTAGTATAGTTGTTTTAACATTATTCATAGTATTCTTAACTTAGTCTAAAATTAATAAACATTATTACTGTTTCTGAACAGTAACAGGACTTTAAATCATTCTAGTGCACTTAATTTACATGCTGTTTTTGCTAAACACAGCATATGCTTAGAGTCCAGAAAATCCAGGATTTAAATTTTGTGTTCTGTTTCACCCCTAAGAATTTTTTAAAGAGCATAAAACATGCATAATATTTTTAGTTTTTCAATAGTTTTCAACAATTGGTTTAGGAACCGTAAGCTTTCAAAGGGAATGAGGAGAAGAAACCCATTCTGAGCTTCCCATCAGCAACATTCAGCTCCAAGGAGACACGGGTTACCCTGCTCGGTTCTGTTGTATGTGTTAACTTTTTCTTTTCCCGCCTGCTTTCCTATTTCCTGCCTCTTTACTCTCTACTGTAGTGAACTTTCTTTATACTCTTGAATTTTTTATGATACAACCTATGGAAGGAGTTTTTAAGTGGCATTCTAGAAAATATATTAGCTTTTTCAAGACCCGAAACCTGTTTGAAAGTACTTATTATATAACACAGACAACTGCTTCTATTACAAGGATGATTGTGGTAATAATTTCACTTTTCATTTTACTTTTCCTCTGAAGTGTTTCACAAGCTAATTATTTCAGATTAGTTGACATATCTAGGTCTTGTTAGCAGAATGACACATAAATCAAATAAACAGCTAAAATAAATTCTTAATTTCCAACTTTTTGTCCCTACCGCCTGTACCAGCATTTATTGATGATTCCAATTCTCACCAACATCTGACCATGTCCTGCTTTCCAACTCACAGGCCCTTCCAGCTCATGAATCCTCTCTCCAAGTGCTTCCATAAAAACCACAGTATGAAGCACGATGCTGAGTGTCACAGATCTTCACCTACTTTAGCAGACAAAGCATTGTCCAGCTGCCGTCAACAACACTTTCAAATGCCAATCAAGACATGCAAAAGCAAAGTCAATGGCACTTCTCTGGGACTCACAATAAGTTAAAGTGTCTTATTAATATTCATCAAAGATGAAAAAGCAAGACAGAATTATAAAGAAGAAAATTGATTAGAGAAACAAGTTGTGCTTCTGATCTGACTTTAAAAATTAATCCACAAAATAGGAAGGAGCGAAAAAATCTTTGGACAATTAATATGTGTAAGTTTTAACAAAACAAAATGTGTACATTCTGTTATACAGCTTAAAGCTCAAGGGATCATAGTTTGATCTGATTTCAAAGTAAGATCTGAAATTGGAGGAGAGACGTTCGCCATTGCCTGTTTTTCTTCTTTTCCAGCTCCTGCTGATACTTTCTAAGACTCCTCTCACCAAAACAACTGTTTGTGTTGATCAAATCAGGCTACTAAAAAAGAAGAGTTACATCTTGTTCATTCATGTTTCTAAAGGTGTTGCTCGAAGGTTACGTGTTCTTTTAGAAGCTTTTGGCATCACCAGCAATTAATAATAATAGTATGAACAAGTAGTGTTGTGGAGCTTACTCGATATGAGGCAGAGTACTAAGTATTTTGCATATGTAACTTATTTTATACTTACAACTCTATATCCCTGGCAAAGAAACTGAATTAAAGCAAAGTTACATTACTTGCTTATAGTTGAATAGCAGGTCTAGGATTTGAACCAGATGTGTTACACTGCTTACGGTCATTTTTCCCTATGGAAGATGTCATAGTGTACCCTCTATAAAAACTTGGCGGTTCTTCCCCAAATCAGGCTTTTATTACTCAATCACACATTACTGAGGCCTCTCTTGCCCTCCTCCATCTTTTCAGAGTACATTCTTCATTTGGTAAATGTTGGTGAGACATTTGCTTAACATGGATCTATTTCCCTGGCATTTGGAAATGGAGGGCTATGTCTTTTTTATTTTTTTATTTGTTCTTTATCGATATGCATGGCAGTAGAGTATATTTTGACATATTATATGTACATAGAATAAGTATAACTTGTCCCAATTAGGATCCCATTACTGAGGTTGTATATGATGTGAAGTTACATTGGTCATGTATTTACACAGAGGGATGGGAAAGATATGTTCAATTCATTCTAGTGTCTTTTCTGTTCCCATCCTCCCTCCCTTCCCTTCATCCCCTTTGTCTATTCCAATGAACTTCTATATTTTCCCTCCCTTGTTGTGGGTTAGCATCCACATAGCAGAGAGGACATTCTGCCTTTGAGTTTTTGGGGACTAGCTTATTTCACTTAGCATGATATTCTGTAGTTCCATCCATTTATCAGTAAATGCCATAATTTCATTCTTCTTTGTGGCTGAGCAATATTTCATTGTGTATGTATACCACATTTTCTTTATCCATTCATCTGTTGTAGGGCACCTAGACTGGTTCCATAATTTGGCTATTGTGAATTGAGTTGCTAAACACTGAAGTGACTGTGTCACAGTAATATGCTGATTTTAAGTACTTTGGGCGTAAGCCAAGGAGTGGGATAAGTGAGTCAAATGGTGGTTCCATTCCAAGTTTTCTAAGTAATCTCCTTACTGCTTTCCAGAGTGGTTGCACCAGTTTGCAGTCCCAAAAGCAATGTGTAAGTGAACCTTTCCCCCCACATTTTTGTCAGCATTTATTGTTGCTTGTATTCTTGATAATTACCATTCTGACTGGAGTGAGATGGAATTTTAGAGTAGTTTTGATTTGCATTTCTCTAATTGCTAGAGATGTTGAACATTTTTTTCATATATTTTTTGACCATTTGTATTTCTTTTTTTTTTAAACATTTTTGTTTTTATTCCCCCCTGCTTTTTTTTTTTTTTTCATAACTAACATAATTTGATTTGGTGAGCCAGTGTCTGGGTAATTCAGTGAATTGTGAAAACAGAGCATAGAATCTGGGCTATAAAACAAGATAGAAAGCTAGATATAAAGATAGAGGTGCCAAACTCCATGCTTCCATAGTTTCCAATCCTTTTATCAAATAATTGCCTGCCATAGTTATTAAAGCTTATAATTACGATAGACTAGAAGTGTAAAGTGGTCATCACCCTTAATGTGAATGTTTTCACTTTCACTGGACACATTTTTTTTTTTTTGCTATGATTAGCTAACTGCGCCATATTATAGGTACCCCTTTACCTCTTCTGTCTTTAGGTTTTTTTAAAAATTATTTTTTTATTTTTACAGACTGCATTTTGATTCATTGTACACAAATGGGGTACATCAATTCATTTCTATGGTTCTGCATGTGAAAGAGAGCCTACAGAGGGGAGAAAATCTTTTCCACACATACCTCAGATAGAGCACTTATCTCCAAAATTTATAAAGAACTTGCAAAACTATACCAAAAAAACAAAGAACCCAATCAACAAATGGACCAAGGAACTGGACAGACAATTTATAGAAGAAGACATACAGGCAATTAATAGATATAAGAAAAAGTGTTCAACATCTCTAGTAATTAGTGAAATGCAAATTAAAACCAACTCTAAGATTTCATCTTATTCCAATTAGAACGGCTATTATCAAGAACACAAACAATAATAGATGTTGAGGTGGATATAGGGAAAAAGGCACACTTTCACATTGCTGGTGGAGTTGCAAATTGGTGCAGTCACTCTGGAAAGCAGTATGGAGAATCCTAAGAAACCTTGGAATAGATCCATCTTTTGACCCAGCTATCTCACTCCTTGTCCAAAGGACTTAAAATTAGGATAGTACAGTAATGCTTATAACTTCAATGTTTAAAGAAACTCAATTCACAATAGTTAGGTTGTAGAACCAACCTAGATGCCCTTCAACCAATGAATGGATAAACAAGCTGTGGTATATATACACAATGGAATATTATTCAGTCATAAAGAAGAATAATATTATGGCATTTGCGGATAAATGGATGGAGTTGGAGAATATCATACAAAGTGAAATAAGCCAATCCCAAAAAACCAAAGGCTGAAAGTTTTCCCTGATAAGTGGATGATGATATATAATGGGGGTGGGGGGGTAGGAATTGAGAGAAGAATGGAGGAACTTTAGATTACGTAGAAGGAAATGAGAGGTAGGGGGATATGAAAAATGGTGGTCTCCAGACATCATTACCCTATGTACATGTAATATTACACAAAATGGTATGAATCTACATTTCTATTTCTTCTTCTGTGAAGTGCCTGTTCATTTCCTTTGTCCATTTATTGATTGGGTTATTTTTGTTTGTTTGTTGTTGTTTCTTCGTGTTAAGATTTTTGAGTTTTTTGTAATCCTGGAGATTAATATTCTATCTGAGGTGCTGGTGGTAAACATTTTCTCCTATTCTGTTCATGTTCTTGATTGTTTCCTTTGAGGTGAAGAAGCTTTTTAGCTTGATACTGGAGGGACTATATCTTACATTTTAATATTGTTACCAATTCCTGGGCCAAAACTATTGCCTAGGAATATTAGTAGATAAGTAGGTGAATAATAATTGGAGATCAAGAACAGAAATATTGTTTGAATACCCAGAAGTGTTCAGCCTAAAAAGAAGGTGAGAATGACAAAGAGAAGAAAACCAAAAATTAAAAACAACTAGCTTCCAGGTAGAAAGAAGCACTTCAGGGCAGGAAAGTGGTAGAATGAGTTGACTTGACAGAATTCTTTTGAATAGAGGTAGGGACAATGCTGGACTTGGATCTTCCTCTGGGACAGTATTTTCTCTCACTTATGGGTCATACCCGTATGTGTGTGTGTGTGTGTGTGTGTGTGTGTTTGTGTGTACACATTCTGATAAGAAAGACATTTCTTTCTGTGTTCAGGAAGACCAATCTGACATTTTATTGCTGTCATAAACAATTACTTGAAGATGAGTAAAAGGATCCCTAGGGGGATTGCTACATTCTAAGGTGAAAATCACAAGGAAAACACTGAACTCTTGGAAAAGGCAACCAAATCAGGCAATTTGTTGTGTACTGTCAATTCCTTTGTTCCCTGAGAATTCCTCCATAGAACTTGAACTTAGCCGGCAGAGGGGGTATCCTGGCAATAGAAGGAGACTCCAGAACTCTTTGCCTTATACCGACCTTTTAAAACATTGTACTAGATTAGGTAAGGCGAAAGTTTGTTTTGATAATAAAAAAATTTGAGCATCTAAAAGATCCAAACTGTGCTTGAAGAACTGACGACATTTGGCCAAACATAAAAATTATGAGACTTTCCGTAGATGATTTAAGATTTTAGTTTGATAAACATTTTTTTGAAGATTCAAGATATTTTATTAATAGCTACCACAAATAGTAAGATAGCTCCATTAGATTACCAAGTACAAACTCAACATACAAAAATCAGTAGTTTACATATCTTTTGGAATATTTAATGGAAGAAAAGATTTCATATATAACTGATAAACATTTTAATGAATTAATTTTAATAGTATACTTCAAATAAATTCAATTGAGTGAAATATCCATTTTTCTTGTACTCTAATATTGTTCTGTAAGTCATATTTATAGGTAAGTGTTAAAGTGTTTTCTTTGATAACGTTGTGCATTTCTCTCTCTCCGTATTTCTCATTTAATTTTGTTGTTTCTTTCTCTAAATTATTCTGAAGTCAGCAATTTTAAGCTTTTTTCCTTCTCATCCCAATCTTCTGGAAGAGGGTTGTCACAAGATAACCACAGTTAGTTCACCAATTTCCTTCATAGTCTAATCAGTAGCTGTTGTCAAATTAATCTGAAATTACCTGGAAAGATTTCACAGAACGGTTTTCACAAACATGAACTTTTGGCAAAATAAATTTTGCTGTGAATTATTTTTAACTCACATATCATGTAAAGATTCTAATTGCAGTTCCTAAGAGTTGCTTCATAATTGCTCAAAATCCAATTCGAGGTAATTTTTCCTTACAAAACATTTCATGTAAACATTTCCCTATGACCAGTTCACTGCAGCCCTAACCAGTGAGCACATGGATTCTTGCCTCTTTGGTAGATCTCTATTGATATCCTTTGAATATCGGAGGCTGCCATTGCTCAATGACATGGACTTTAAAGGCATTCAAATAATTCCTATTTTGGGGGGGAATAGTTTCCTTGCATACTACACAGTTTCCTGATTATATTTTGACTCCTAAATTAATTTTCAAGCATAAAGCATGCATTAATGAGGGACCCTGCATATTGCAGTCTGATCTTTGTCATTGGCATTTTGGAGTAACCACAGTCTTTTGTGAATTTGATTAGCCTGAGGGAATGATGTTGTCCCTTAGAAAGCCATGAACTCTGGGTATACTGACAAATAACAATTTTAGACTTTAGAAGCGGTATTATACCAAGGAAATGTGCTTTAAAAACTCATTTATAAACCAACTTAACTTCCCTGCTATCCTGGTATTGGTATCATTCCTTCATTTACCAATCCCATATAAGCTAATTCAAATTTATACAAATTAAATTTTTTAAATTTTAGATGTTTAAGATGTTGTTAGCAGATATTTTATTTTAATAAAAATGATAAAGGGCTATGATGGATTTAGTGGGTGCTCAGCTTACTTTGTCTTCATTACAAATTATTTCTGAAACCAATTGTTTTTGGAATGGAAACCTCTTACTTTCTTATAAGTTCCTTGAAGAGAGCTGTGGCTGAAATCTGTTTGGATGCCCTGGTGTACTGTTTTGACCCAGTGGGGACCTCACATGCTCTTGATTAATGACTGTCCAGAACAAAAACCACAACTACAATTAGAAATAAATATTTCAACCTAATTTCTCTTACTCAGTTTTTTTCTGGATTATAATTCTAAATATTTCTCTTAACATTCATGGACAAAATTATGAACGTAGATTAATGAGGTCGATACCCAGTGAATTGTGTGAAAGGAACAACTACACAATTATCTATAATTATGTCTTATTGAGCCCTTGTTCTGGTGAGAAGTGAAATGCAGCTGCTAAAGGGAACTGTGCATGACATACCCTCATTTCTGCCATTGTGGACCTGAGGCACGTGGAGAGGAAGAATTCAAATAATTCCAATCAAGTCTAAGGATTTCCACAACTCTACCCAAGGAAATTTAAAAATGCTGATGATCACAAAGGAATAAAGTAGTAGCTATTTAGAACACAGAGTGTTTCTGTGTGTGGGATCAAGCTCACTGCAAGGGGTCAAAAGGCATATGGCACCCATGTGGGTAACTAACTCATCAGTAAATTGAGGGGAGTGTCATCATGCACTTCACACATGGGGGAAATCTACTGCAAGGTTCTGTGTGTTGCCAGTGATATGCTGCTAAGACCATATTACTCTGAAAGTAATCAGAATAAGAAAATGTTTCCTCTATTCTTCCAGCAGAACACTAACAAAGTGGTCCCCAAGGGTTTCTCACAAGCTATGTGTAACAACATTCTTAACATTGAAAGAAGAAAACAGGACATATTCTTTTAGAATTTAAGGAGTGTGTGTGTGTGTGTGTGTGTGTGTGTGTGTGTGTGTGTGTGTATTCCTCAGAAGTTACTTCAGACAAAGAGAACTTGATGTCATGAAGGGTGAGATTTTTAGTTTTTCTCGAAGACAAAGGGATATTGCTATAGGAAATAGATGAAGGCCATCCAGGAACCATCTCTAATGAGCAGGAACTCTAATAAAGAGGTGACACATTCTTTTTACGGGGAGTCTAAGTTAAGGGGAGCAACTAAAGAGAGGTGTATTTCAAGGAATACAGGGTTATGGAGCATGGAAGTTCAGCATTCCAAATAGGTACTTGGTTTCACTGTACCATTAGTGTCAGAAGGAATGAACCATTTGACACTAATTATAATGAAAGTAAACACACTGAAAATTGGAGTCCAAATCTGAATGCTTGAAGTTCAGATAGTTATTAATGTTATTAGCTGCTCCTCAGATGAATTAATTTAAAACACATTTATTCTATGACCATTTCTTCTCATTTGGGGAGATGATTCCTTTTATTGTAGTTATTTCTCTCCTGTGCTTTATACATTTTATTTTCTTATCTCTCTCAGTGAGGAAGAATATGACACATGTCAAGTGCAGTTTCTACTCCAAGTACTGATGTTGATGCTGTTTGGCAGCAATGTAGAAAAATAGTTTTAAAAAATTACATTTAGGATAAAGCTGACTTGTGTTTGAAAGGTGGTTGGGGATAATAGCAAAGTTACCCCCAAAGATTTTTGTGAGGATTGAATTTTCAGTCATGCTCAGTATTCACTGTTCACCAGAAGCCGTTGGGTAGACTTAAAAGCTACAGACATCCATGGCCTACCCTCAAAGACTCTGAAACAATTCTTAAATGGGCCTGGCAGATATATTTTAAAAACTCTTGGGGTTCCCACGTTCAGCTCAGACTGAGGACAATTTGATTTTAGCTTCGGTATGTGAAGATTATATGTTAAATAGCAGAGCTAGTTGTTTAGTGAGTGTTAATGGTAATGATGTTCATGGTGGAGAAGGAGAAGGTTCATCCAAGTTATAATAGGTATAGTTATATTCTTGGATTCTCAGATACATCATCAAATTGATAGTATCCCTTTTTGAGGGAAAGAAGGGGATCATGGTCAAAAGGAACATTCAATTAAATTTGTATTTCTTTACAAATCACATTCTGATTTCAGAAATGCAGCATATTCTAATGTTCACTATGATTTTTTTCATTTTCTCATTGTTTAGAATGTGCTCATATGTTTTCTTTCTAACATCTTTATGCTATTGTTTTCTAAGTTGTTTCTTTTGCTATTGATTTCTAACATAGTAACCTTCGGGAAATGGGTTTTGGAAAAATGAGGGCATAGCCTGTGATCTTCCATTCTGATTCAAGTTTGAAGGATCATCACCCAGTAAAATTAGGCTAATTAATGATGTGAGTCTCTGGGAAATTATCTGCTTAAAAGTAATGTAGTGAATTCACCTTATTCAGGGAAAAATAGATTTCTTCTCTCTGCATTTCAATACATTCCAAATCAATTTTCTCTAAGAAGTACCTATTTCCAGTTTCAAATATGGCATATTGCTGATATTGTGTCACCTCTAATGGGGAAAGCTAATAAGTTTGTGGAACACGGTACTAAAAACACTTTAGCAGACTCAACTGTTGAATCAGATAGAAGTAGCATTAAATTATACCTTGAGAAGAAAATTCCCTAGAGATTGAATTACATATTGGCTCACCAGATCAAAAAATTATTTATCTGATATGAAAAAATAAATTACATTTCAAATCTTAAAAGGTCTCATAATTTATTCACATTTTTTGATAGAAAATTATTCTCTCTCTCTCTTGCTTGCTCTCTTGCTCTCCGGAAAATCACTGTGATCTCAAAAGGATGTTAAATTACTCAGAAGTTAGTATCTGTGAAAGGTATCATTTTATAAAATGAATTTTAATTAACCATTTGATCTTTTTTCCTTCCCTGGAGTAATCTCTTTTTACAATTGTCCTCGTGTTTTGCATATTATAATATTAGAAAAATGACATCCTGGCCTTTCTTTTCTGAATTCTTCACACAGACAAAATAAAGTCATCGGTCTCTTCAGCAGTAGATGACTAGTTAATGATACTGTTCTATCTGTGAGAGCTCACAGAAACCAGAGAGAGTCTTAAGATTTTCTTTCAAAATACTACTTTTCAATAATCTTATATAACTATTAAGGAGATTTAGCCCTATCGAAAATACAAAATCAGTATGCCTAATCAATGATGTTGGGGTACATGCACTTAAAGTTTGTGAAAGATAGTTGATATAAGCTTTTTGTTATGAGTAGGACAGTAATCAAGGAAAGCAAAAGAGAGAAGATCATATCTGCAAATATTCTGCAAGTTACCTATGTGCAAGTATCTACATTAGTTTTGAGGTCAACTTAGAGGTAATTTGAGAAAGAACTGAGCTCAAAGAAAGTTTTTTTTCCTGGAGAATTATTTAAACTCTTCATAGCCAGGCTGATCAGAGACGAAACCATTTCTGACATGATCATTTGCATATGTGGCTGATTTTTGAACCCTAACTGATTTTTAAACCGTGAATAGACATTTCAAAGTAGGGAAAGATTCTTTATTTTAAAACACTGCAAGAAGAATGTGGCAGTATTTCCGTAAATGACTGAGTATTTATCAGATTTGAACTTCAGCAGACAACATGGGTACACAGGATTAAAGGTATCAGTAGAAGAAATAGCAGCAAGTGATTTGTTGAGGAAAATCTGAATTTATTTGGGGACCCAAACTTGAAATGCTGGTGGTGGTTGCACATCAGTGGGAATGTACTCAATGCCATGGGAATGTGTACTTAAAAATGGCTAAGATGACAAATTTTATATTATGCGTACTTTACTGAAATTTAAAATTGATATTGTAATGTTTTTATTCTTGGGTTGGATAGTGGTTTCCTGCATGTTTGCTGTATCATTAAGTTTTATTACTAACATGCTAACTTGTATTTTGTCTCTATCAAAATGTATTGAAAAAGATAAGGAAAAAAGGTCTATTTTAAAATGCATCTTTTTAAATAGAATATTAAGTAAAATAAGCCAAGCAGACAAAGATAAGTATTCCATGTTCTATCTCATATATGGAAGCTATAAAAGTTGATTTCATAGAAACAGAGAATAGAACAGTGGTCACTAGACGCTAGGAAGAGAAGTGGGGATAGAAGGAAGTTGGATGACAGGTGCTAAAATTCAGATAGATAGAAAGCAGATGTTCTAGTGTTCTAGTGTTCTGTAAACAGGGTGACAATAATTTATAGTTTATTATATGTCTTATAAAGAACTAGAAAAGAGGAGTTCAAAGCTTCCCAATACAAAGAAATGATAAATGTTTAAGGAGATGGAAATGTCAATCACCAGGATTTGATCATTACACCCTGTGCACATGTACTAACTGTGCTCCATTAAATACATGCATTATGTTCATTTAAAAATTTTTAAAAAGTACATATCTCCATCTCATGCCCAATCTAATGCTTATATCCTCTTTCACTCTGTGGACTGGACTAAGGGACCAGGTATGGGGAGGGGCATTGTCCTCTGCCTCCTCCTCCTGCCTGCCTATCTTCTGTCTCTCCTTGTCCTCAGAGTGTTGCACCGCAGAGGAGGAGGATGGACAGAAAAGTGTCTCTTGCTTGACCCATGCAGTTCTGGTCTTTCGTGTCTGTCCTTGCCTCCTTGCCCTGGGTTAACTGGCTGCTGTGGCTATCTGCAGAGGCTTCCTCATGCCTGGGCTGTCATGGGTGGTCTGGGCTCTCTTCTGACCCAGTTCTCTGAAGATGGAGACAGTCTCTGATCCCACCTCATTAACTCTCACCGATTGCTGCCTCTTGCTCAATCCAGTTATTTCGTCCCCATGGCCCTTGTGAGTTTCTTGAAACCCAGTTACTCTCAGTTCTGGCTTCTTGATACATTTTCTGACAATTCTTTTCTCATTCTCTTCAAATGAAAGGGTAGAACCAGAAAACTTACACATAACTTAGGGAATGAGAAGGCAGTCTTACTTTCTTGCAATCTGTGTTGTTGTTGAATTTAATTGCATATTCATTTTTTTTGGAGTAGGTAGTAAATTCATGTGATTCAAATAGTAAAAAGGTATTAAAGAGTATAGAATGAAATTGTTCTACTCACTCCACCTTCTCACAGGTAGCCAATGTCATCTTGTGTTTTGCATCTTTCCAGAGAGATTTTTAAGAAAATTCGACCAAACACATATATATCCTCCCTTTTCCTATTGACACAAACGGAAGCAAACTGTATATACGATTCCGTATCTTGTTTTCCCACTAAGCATATATTAAGACCATTTTATTTCAGTACAGAAAAATCTGTTTCACTATATTTTTACTGCTTCCTAATATTGTAATTTATTCAAGCAATTCCCTATTGGTGACATTTGAGTTGTTCTGTTCTATTATTTTTTCAAATAATATTGAAATATATAACTTTGTAGGTCATTTTGGATAAAAAATACATCAATTACATATACATTTATGTATATAATTTTTGTTTTTATAAAATTTGAGTTGTCAGGCTAAAGGACACATGCATTTGTAGTTTTAGTAGATATTGATTGCAAAAACCCTTCATAGATCTGTTTTCCTATTAACAGTACATAAGAGTTCCTGTAACCCCTAATATAATGTTATCAATTATTTGTTTTTGCAACACTAATGTATAAAATATGTCTCAGTGGTTTTAATTTCATTTCCCTTATTATTAAAAATTTTTATGTGCTTTGCTCATTTTTCTAAGGTGTTACTGATATTTTGTTATTGATGTTTAGGACCCATTATGTAATAATAAAATTAGTTCTATGATAAGATTTGCAGGTAGGGTGTGTGAATGTGTGTTTTGTGCAGGAAGGGAGGAGGGAAAGAGAGATAGTTTTGATTGTGTTATTATTCCCTACTTTTTTTTTTTTGGTAATTTTGTACTATTCTTCTTATTATTATATGTATTATTTCTTTGTGATGAATTTTGCTGTGAAGAAATTATACTTTTGCAGAACTTATTGTTTTATTTTATAGTCTGTAGATTTGGCTCATATTATGAACCAAAATATCTATGCTTCTAAAGATTAGAGGACTCTCCTAAGGTTCTATTTAGTACCTTTATGATTTCAGTTTTTAATTTTTAATTTTGAACTAATTTTAATTTATAGTGGCATAAAGTTTGAAGTAGAAATTCATTTTGTTATCTTTCCAGATACTTACATCTTTTTAAATTTTTTTTATTTGTTCTAATTAGTTGTACATGACAGTAGAATTCATTTATGCATTTTGATAGATCATACATAAATGGAGTGTAATCTCAACATTTTTCTGATTGTACATATTGTAGGATCACATTGGACATGCAGTCATGTATGTACACGAGGTAATAATATTTGTTTCACTCTACTATCCTTCCTACCCCCATACCCCTTCCCCACCCTTCACTCCCCTCTACCTAAAAGTAACTCTATTCTTCCCTATCCCCCCGCACCTTATTGTGAATTAGCATCTGCATATCAGAGAAAACATTTGACTTTTTTTCTGGTTTGGCTTATTTCGCTTAGCATGACATTCTCCAACTTCATCCATTTATCAGCAAATGCCATAATTTCATTCTTTTTTAAAAACTGAGTAATATTTCATCTCTCATATGTATATATAACACTTTTTCTTTATCCACTTATCTGTTGAAGGACACGTAGGTTGGTTCCATATTTTAGCTATTGTGAGTTGAGCCACTATAAACATTGATGTGGTTGTGTCACTGTAATATGCTGATTTTCAGTCCTTTTGAGTAAAACCAAGGAGTGGGATAGCTGGGTCAAATGGTGGTTCCATTCCAAGTATTCTGAGGAATCTCCAAACTGCTTTCCATAATGGTTGCACCAATTTGCATTCCCACCAGCAACGTATGAGTGGACCAGCAATCCTGTGAGAAGTCAGATGCTTATATCTTTACCCATATAATAACTACAAGTATCATAGACTACAATCCTCTATGAATTTGCATTCATTTCTACTTTTTTTCTTTTGTTGTTTTTTTATCATGCAATGCCATTTTTATTTTATTTGTTTTTTAAATTTTTAAATTTGTTCTAATCAGTTTTAAATTTTGTTCATATAACCATCACCACTCTGCTCTGGTTATTTCGCCTTACACAATGATGAAAATTATCCTATTTTCCCTCTTTTTTTTCCTTGCTATTGTTCCCTCTTTTTCAATATGAAGAATATTTGTGTAATTAAAAAATACTGTTGGTATTTTTATGGAGATTAGTTATATTTATAGTTTAACTTATATATAATTAAATTTTTTATGTTGCTGAATGTTTCTAAGAAGATGGCATGCCGGGATGACACAAGATGGTGGACTAGAGGGTGACTGCATCTCCAGTCGCTCCAGAACCCAGGTTTCAAGAAGGGGAGGCATTGAGAGACTTGGACTAAAATAGAGCCACGGGGTGAGACTCCCCCACCGGGTGAAGCTCGGCCTGGGCGGCAGACCCGGATAGGGGTGGCTTATCAGAGCAGGGCAGGGCAGCTAGAGTCTTCCCCAGGTAGCCCTGCTCACTCTGGCAGTGGGCTTCTCTCACACGGCCAGCTTCACGGAGCAGGCCAACCAGGGAGATCCTTTCTGCACAGAACCAGCTCCAAGTCCCGCCAGCAGCAAGCTCTGGCCCGCAGGCAGCTTCAGAGACCAGGACAGGGCAGCCAGGGACTTCCCCAAGCATCCCGGCTCCTTCCGGCGGCAGGCTCCTTTCACGGCCATCTTCTCGGAGCAGACTGCCCAGTGAGAGCCTTTCCGCACAGAGCCAGCTCCAAGCCCTGGAACCAGTAGTGGGGTAGGGGCAGCTTTCTTCGGAAGCACTGCATTATCAAGTTCCTCCAAGACTTTAGGCTACTGAAGGCTGGGAGGTGATATACTGGAAATCTACAGGGACACTATAAGCCAATAGAGGAAATCTGCAATATCTCAGAGTCCCACTGACATCTGACCAATATGAGAAAACAAGGGAAGAAAATGTCCCAAACAAACCTAGATACTACATCAATAAAATCCAATGACAGCACATCAGAAGAAATGTCAGAAAGGGAGTTCAGAATGTACATAATTAAAACAATCAGGGAAGCAAATGAGGAGATGAAAGAGCAAATGCAGGCATTGAAGGAGGAGATGAAAGAGCAAATGCAGGCATTAAGTGATCGCACCAATCAACAGTTAAAAGACCAAATACGGGAAGCAAGAGATCATTTCAATAAAGAGTTGGAGATACCAAAAAAAATAAATAAATAAATAAAATAAAATAAAATAAACAGAAATCCTTGAAATGAAGGAAACAATAAACCAAGTTAAAAACTCCATAGAAAGCATTACCAATAGGATAGAACACCTGGAAGACAGAACCTCAGACATTGAGGACAAAATATTTAATCTTGAAAACAAAGTTGACCAAACAGAAGATGGTAAGAAATCATGAACAGAATCTACAAGAATTATGGGATATCATGAAAGGCCAAATTTAAGAATTATTGGGATTGAGGAAGGCTTAGAGAAACAAACCAAAGGAATGAACAATCTATTCAATGAAATAATATCAGAAAATTCCCCAAATCTGAAGAATGAAATGGAAAACCAAGTACAAGAGGCTTATAGGACTCAAAATATACAAAATTACAACAGACCCACACCAAGGCACATTATTATGAAAATACCTAACATACAAAATAAAGACAGAATTTTCAAGTCTGCAAGAGAAAAGAATCGAATTACATTCAGGGGGAAACCAATAAGAATATCAGCAGATTTTTCAATCCAGACCCTAAAAGTTAGAAGGGCCTGGAGTAACATTTACCAAGCCCTGAAAGAAAATGGATCCCAACCAAGAATCTTATACCCAGCAAAACTTACCTTCAAATTTGATGATGAAATAAGATCCTTCCATGATAAACAAAAGCTAAAGGAATTTACAAAAAGAAAGCCAGCATTACAGAACATTCTCAGCAAAATATTCCATGAGGAAGAGATGAAAAACAATGATGCAAATCAGCAACAGGAGGCGCTAGCCTAAAGGAATAGCCAAATAAAGGAGAAACCAAATCATGTCACAAAACAAATATGAGTCAAATGACTGGGAATACAAATCATATCACAATAATAACCCAGAATGTTAATGGCCTGAATTCATCAATCAAAAGACATAGACTGGCAGATTGGATTAAAAAGAAAAATCCAACAATGTGCTGCCTGCAAGAGACTCATCTTATAGAAAGAGATACCCATAGACTAAAGGTGAAAGGATAGGGAAAAACATACCATGCACACGGACAGAGCAAAAAAGCTGGAGTATCCATCCTCATTTCAGATAATGTGGACTTCAAACCAAAACTAGTCAGAAGGGATAAAGAAGGACATTACATGCTGCTTAAGGGAAGCATAAATCAGCAAGACATAACAATCATAAATATCTATGCCCCGAACATTGGCTCATCCATGTACGTCAAACAAATCCTTCTCAATTCCAGAAATCAAATAGACCACAACACAATACTACTAGGCGATTTTAACAAGCCTCTCTCACCACTGGATAGATCTTCCAAACAAAAATTGAATAAAGAAACCATAGATCTCAATAACACAATCAACAATTTAGACTTAACCGACATGTATAGAATATACCATCCAACAAAGAATGAATACACTTTCTTCTCAGCAGCACATGGATCCTTCTCTAAAATAGACCATATTTTATGCCACAAAGCTACTGTTAGCAAACACAAGAAGATAGAGATACTACCTTGTACTCTATCAGATCATAATGAATTGAAATTAGAAATAAATGACAGAATAAAAAACAGAAACTTCTCTAATACATGGAGATTAAATAATATACTATTATATGATGAATGGATAACAGAAGACATCAGGAGGAAAATAAAAAAAATTCTTAGAAGTAAACAAGAACAAAGACACATCATATCAAAATCTCTGGGACACTATGAAAGCAGTACTTAGAGGAAGATTTATTTTATGGGGCGCATTCAACAAAAGAAGTAGAAATCAACAAATAAACGACTTAACACTACAGCTCAAAGCCCCAGAAAAAGAAGAGCAGACCAAGACCAAAAGTAGTAGAAGACAGGAAATAGTTAAAATCAGAGCCGAAATCAACGAAATTGAAACAAAAGAAACAATCAGAAAAATGAACAAAATAGATAGTTGGTTCTTTGAAAAAATAAACAAAATTGATAAACCCTTGGCCACACTAACAAAGAGAAAGAGGGAGAAAACTCAAATTACTAAAATTCGGAATAAACAAGGAAATATCACAACAGACACGACCGAAATACAAAACATAATTAGAAGCTATTTTGAAAATCTATACTCCAACAAAACAGAAAACCTCGAAGACATCAACAAGTTTCTAGAGACATATGAATTACCTAAACTGAATGAGGAGGACATACACAACTTAAATAAATCAATTTCAAGCAATGAAATAGAAGAGGTCATCAAAAGCCTACCAACAAAGAAAAGTCCGGGAACAAATGGATTCTCAGTCAAGTTCTACAAAACCTTTAAAGAAGAGCTCATTCCAATACTCCTCAAAGTATTCCATGAAATAGAAAAGGAGGGGACCCTCCCAAACTCATTCTATGAAGCCAATATCACCCTGATACCTAAACCAGACAGAGATACATCGAGGAAAGAAAATTTCAGACCAATATCCTTAATGAACATCGACGCAAAAATTCTCAACAAAATTTTAGCAAATCGCATACAAATATATATTAAAAAGATAGTGCACCATGATCAAGTGGGTTTTATCCCAGGGATGCAAGGTTGGTTCAACATCAGGAAATCAATAAATGTCATTCACCATATCAACAGAATTAAAGTTAAGAATCACATGATTATTTCAAAAGATGCAGAAAAAACATTCGATAAAATACAGCACCCCTTCATGCTCAAAACACTAGAAAAAATTGGGGTAGTGGGAACATTCCTTACCATTGTAAAGGCCAAATATACTAAGCCCATGGCCAATATCATTCTAAATGGTGAAAAACTGAAAGCACTCCCCCTAAAAACTGGAAAAAGGCAGGGATGTCCTCTTTCACCACTTCTATTCAACATCGTCCTTGAAACTCTAGCCAGAGCAATTAGACAAACCAAAGAAATTAAAGCGATACGAATTGGAAAAGAAGAACTCAAACTATCCCTGTTGGCTGATGACATGATTATATATTTAGAGGAACCTGGAAATTCCACCAGAAAACTTTTAGAACTCATAAGTGAATTCAGGAAAGTAGCAGGTTACAAGATCAATGTATAAAAATGCTCATAAATGCTTATGTATAAAAATGCTCATAAATCCAATGCATTTTTATACATAAGTGATGAATCTTCAGAAAGAGAAATTAGGAAAAATACCCCATTCACAATAGCATCGAAAAAAATAAAATATTTGGGAATCAATCTCACAAAAGACATGAAAGACCTCTACAATGAGAACTACAGAACACTAAAGAAAGAAATTAAAGAAAACCTTAGAAGATGGAAAGATCTCCCATGTTCTTGGATAGGAAGAATTAATATTGTCAAAATGGCCATACTACCTAAAGTGCTATACAGATTCAATGCAATTCCAATTAAAATCCCAATGATGTACCTTACAGAAATAGAGCAAGAAATTATGAAATTCATCTGGAAGAAAAAAAACCCAGAATAGCTAAAGCAATCCTCAGTAGAAAGAGTGAAGCCATACCAGATATTCAACACTATTACAAAGCAATAGTAACAAAAACGGCATGGTATTGGTACCAAAATAGACTGGTAGATCAATGGTACAGAATATAGGACATGGACACAAAACCAAATAAATACAATTTTCTCATACTAGACAAAAGGGCCAAAAATATGCAATGGAGAAAAGATAGCCTCTTCAACAAATGGTGCTGGGAAAACTGGAAATCCATCTGCAACTGAATGAAAATAAACCCCTATCTCTCACCCTGCACAAAACTCAACTCAAAATGGATCAAGGACCTCGGAATCAGACCAGAGACCCTGCATCTTATAGAAGAAAAAGTAGGTCCAAATCTTCAACTTGTTGGCTTAGGATCAGACTTCCTTAACAGGACTCACATAGCACAAGAAATAAAAGAAAGAATCAACAATTTGGATAGATTCAAACTAAAAAGCTTTCTCTCAGCGAAGGAAACTATCAGCAATGTGAAGAGAGAGCCTACAGAGTGGGAGAATATCTTTGCCAACCATACTTCAGATAGAGCGCTAATTTCCAGAATCTATAAAGAACTCAAAAAACTCTACACCAAGAATACAAATAATCCAATCAACAAATGGGCTAAGGAAATGAACAGACACTTCACAGAAGAAGATGTACAAGCAATCAACAGATATATGAAAAAATGTTCAACATCTCTAGTAATAAGAGAAATGCAAATCAAAACTACCCTAAGATTCCATCTCACCCCAATTAGAATGGCGATTATCAAGAACACAAGCAACAATAGGTGTTGGCGAGGATGTGGTGAAAAAGGAACACTCATACATTGCTGGTGGGGTTGCAAATTAGTGCAGCCACTCTGGAAAGCAGTATGGAGATTCCTCAGAAAGCTTGGAATGGAAACACCATTTGACCCAGCTATCCCACTCCTTGGCCTATACCCAAAGGACTTAAAATCAGCATACTACAGAGATACAGCCACATCAATGTTCATTGCTGCTCAATTCACCATAGCCAGATTGTGGAACCAACCTAGATGCCCTTCAGTTGATGAATGGATAAAGAAACTGTGGCATATATATACAATGGAATATTACTCTGCCATGAAGAATGATAAAATTATGGCATTTGCAGGCAAATGGATGAAATTGGAGAATATCATGCTAAGTGAGATAAGCCAATCTCAAAAAACTAAAGGACTAATGATCTCGCTGATAAGCGGATGGGGACATATAATGGGAGGTGGGAGGGGTTAGCGTTAGGGTTAGGGTTAAGTTTAGGGTTAGGGATAAGGGTGGTAAGAATGGAGGAAGGAAGGACTGTATAGAAGGAAAAGAGGGATGGGAGGGTTGGGGGGGAAGGGAAAAAATAACAGAATGAATCAAACAACATTACCCTATGTAAATTTATGATTACACAAATGGTATGCCTTGACTCCATGTACAAATGGAGAAAAAACATGTATCCCATTTGTTTACATTAAAAAATAAATAAATAAATAAATAAAATAAAAAAAAAGAAGATGGCATGCCTTGAGCCCTTAATAGTCTCATATTGAATTAAAATTTTTTTTTGTTGTAGATGGACACAATAACTTTATTTTTATTTTTTAAAATATATTTTAGTTGTTGCTGGACCTTTATTTTTATTTATTTATATGCGGTGCTGAGAATCAAACCCAGTGCCTCACGCATGCTAGGCAAGTGCTACCACTGAGACACAAGTGCAGCATCTCAGATTGAATTTTAATTCTTCTCCCTCCACATACTTTTCCATATTGCCTTGTTTTTTCCCTAGCAGATTTTATTTTTAGAGAAGTTTTCGGTTCACAGCAAAATTGAAGAGAAAGTACAGAGTCCCCATATACTCTTGCCTCCTCAAATGTATGTCCTCCCTCACTATCAATATCCTACACCAGAATGGCTTATTTGTTAAAATTGATGAATCTGCTATAGTTTACATCAGGGTTCACTGTTGGTACTGTGCATTCTGTGGGTTTTGACAAATGCATGACGACATATCACTGTTATAACATCAGAGCAGTTAACTGCCCTTCAAATCCTCTCTGCTTCCTTTTCATTCTTCCTTACCCTACAATTCCTGACAACTACTGATCTTTTTACTGTCTCCGTAATTTTGCCTTTTCCAGAATGCCTGTGGTTGAAACCATACAGTATGAAGCCTTTTCATATTGTCTGTTCTTTCAGTTAACAGTATGCACTACGGGTCCTCCTTGTTTTTTTGTGGCTTGTGAGCACAGTTTTTTGGGACTGAATTATGGCCCATTGTTTCATAGAACTGCAGTTTATTTATCCATTTGCCTACTCAAGAACATTTTGGTTGTGTCTAAGTTTTGGCAATTATGAGAAAAGCTGCCATGAGCATCTACACGCGGATTTTTGTTTGGACAAGTTTCCAGTTCATTTGGGTAAATGTCAAGGATGTGATTGCTGAATCACTTGGTAAGCATATGATTTCTTCCAAAGTGGCTGTACTGTTTTGCTGGGCCACCACTGTGAGAGTTCCTTTGTTCTACATACTGGCCAACATTTGGTGTTGCCAGTATTTTTGTTTTTTGGTATCTCATTGTTGTTTAAATTTGCAATTCCCTAATGACATTTTATGTTGAATATCTTTCATATGCTTATTTGCCATCTATATATTTTCTTTGGTGAGGTGTCTGTTTAGGTCTTTTGCCCATTTTTAATTTGGGGTGTTCAGTTTTTCTACTGTTGAATTTTAAGCCTTTGTACCTTTTGGAGAACCATCATTTGTCAGATGATCTTTTCTAAATATTTTTTTCCAATCTGTTTCTTCTTCTTATTCTCTTATTCTGCTCTTTCACAGAGCAGAAGTTTTGAATTTTAGTGAATTCCAGTATATCAATTACTTTTTTCAAAGATTGTGCCTTTAGTGTTGTATCTAAGACAGCATTGCCATACCCAAGATCATATGGATTTTTCCTATATTATCTTCTAGGCATTTTGTAGTTTTGCATTTTTGTGATTAGGCCTATAATCTATTTTGAGTTAATATTTATAAAAGGTATAAAATCTATGTCTAGATTCACTTTTTTGTTTGTGGCTCTTCAGTTGTTCCAGCACCAGTCTTTGTTGAAATACTATCCTTTCTCCAATATATTGCCTTTGCTACTTTGTCAAAGATCAGTTGACTGTGTTATTTCAGGGTTCTCTATTCTGTTTACTTGCTGTAATTGTCTTTCACCAAAACCTACTATTTTGTTTACTATAGATTTATAGTAAGTCTTTAAGTTGGGTAGTGTTGATCATCTAACTATTTCTTCAATGTTGTGTTGGCTGCTCCAAGTCCTTTGTCTCACCATATAAACTTTAGAATTAGTTTGTATTATCCACACCTTCCTGGGATTTTGACCGAGAACCTACAGGTCGAGTTGGAAGAATGGGCATCTTGAGTCCTTCTACCCATGAATGTGGAATTATTCTCCATTTGTTTAGTTCTTTTATTTCTTTCATCAGAGTTTCATAGGATTTTTTTAAAATCATAAATACCATGTGCATATTTATTAGAATTATACCTTATTATTTAATTTTGGGGGGATGATAATGATATTATTTATCAGAATTTAATTTTAAATTCCACTTGGTCATTGCTGGTGTAAAAGAAAATAATTGATTTATATATATTAACCTTCTATTCTGTAACTTTGCTTCATTGCTTATTGGGTCCAAGATTTTTTGTTTTTTCTTTTGGATTTTAAACATATGTAGTCATGTTTATCTGTGAACAAAGACTATTATTTCTTTTTTATCAACCAATACAGTTTTTGTTATCTTTTCTTACCTCATTCCATTAGCTATGACTTTCAGTATAATGTTGAAAAGGAGTTGTGAATGGGGATATCCTTGACTTGTTCCTGATCTTAGTGGAAAAATGTATACTTTCTGCCCATTAAGTATGATAATATTATCTGTAGGTTATTTGTAGATCTTCTTACCATCAAGTTAAAGAAGTTCTCTTCTATTCCTTGTTGACCAAGAGTTTCTTTTCCTTTTAGATCATGAGTGGGTCTTAGATTTTGTGACATACTCTCTGTATCTATTGATTTTATTAGTGATTTTTTCATTTTATTCTGTTGATGTGAAGAATTACATTAATTAATTTTCGAATGTGAACTAGTCTTGCATTCCTGGGAGAAATCACACTTGGTAATGGTATATAATTTTTTATGCATTATTGGATTAGATTTACTAATTTTTTGAGGACTTTATGCATCTTTGTTCAAGGGAGATTTTAATCATTTAATCTGTGGTTTTCTTGAATAGTCTATGTTGGATTTTGATAATAGGATAATTCTAGTCTCATAAAAGAAGTTGGGAAGTATTCACTTTGCTTCTGTCTCCTGAAAATCATTGAACTGGTATAATTTCTTTCTTAAAAATTTGGCAGAAAGTGGCAGTAAACCCATCTGGAGATACTTTGTTTAGGAAGATTATTAATTTTAATTCAATTTCTTAAGTAGAGATATGGGCCATTTTAGATTTTGGCCCATAGTGTCTTTCAAGAAATTGGTCCATTTAATCTAGTTTGTCCAATGTTGGGGGCCTAGAATTGTTTATAATATTTCTTCATTATCCTTTTAATGTCTATGAGATCTGTGGCAATGTCCCCTTTTTCATTTCTGATATTATTGATTTGTGTCTTCCCCCTTTCTTAGTCCTGTTAGAGGATTATTGATTTTATTGAACTTTTCAAATAAATACCTTTTGAGTGATTGATTTTTAAGCATTGACTTCCTGTTTTCAATTCATTGATCCCTGCTCTAGTTTTTATTATTTATTCTTCTTATTTTAGAATTAATTTTAAAAATTTGTTCTAATTCATTATACACAACAGTAGAATGCATTTTGACACATCATACACAAATGGAGCACATCTTCTCAATCCTCTGGCTGTACATGGTGCAGAATCATGCCAGTCATGAAATCATATGATTAGGGTAATAACGTTCATCTCATCTCACCATCCTTCTCACCCTCACACCACCTTCTCTCCCCTCACTCCCCTCTGTCCAATCCAAAGTTTCTCCATTCTTCTCTACTGTCCCTGCCTCATTATGAATTAGCATCCACTTACCAGAGAAAATATTTGGCCTTAGGTTTTTGGGGTTTGGTTTATTTCACTTAGCATGGTATTCTCAAGCTCCATCCATTTAGCAGTAAATACAACTGAGTAATATTCCATTGTGTATATATACCACATTTCTTTATCCCTTCATCTATTGAAGGGCATCTAGGTTGGTTCCACAGTTTAGCTATTGTGAATTGAGTTGCTATAAATATTGATGTGGCTGTGTCACTGTAGTATGCTGATTTTAAGTGTTTTGGATATAAACCAAGGAGTGTTAAATGGGCCAAATGGTGGGTCCATTCCAAATATTTTGAGGAATATCCATATTGCTTTCCATGGTGGTTGCACCAATTTGCAGTCCCACCAGCAATGTATGAGTGTACCTTTTCCCCCACATCCCTGCCAACACTTATTGTTACTTGTATTCTTGATGATTGCCATTCTGACTGGAGTGAGATGGAATCTCAGTGTAGTTTTAAATTGCATTTCTCTAATTGCTAGAGATGTTGAACATTTTTTCATATATTTTTTGATCATTCATATTTTTTCTGTGAAGTGCCTGTTCATTTCTTTTGCCCACTTATTGATTGAGTTATTTGTTCTTTTGGTGTTAAGATTTTTATGCTTCTTGTATATCCTGGGGATTAATGCTCTATTTGAGGTGTGGGTAGCAAAGATTTTCTCCCATTCTGTAGGGTCTCTCTTCATGTTCTTGATGTTTCCTTTGCTGTGAAGAAGCTTTTTAGTTGGATTCTATCCCATTTTTGATTCTCTATTTTACTTCTTGTGCTTTAGGAGTCTTGTTGAGGAATTCAGTTCCCAAGCTGAAATGATGTGGATTTTGGCCAACTTTTTCTTCTATTAGGTGTAGGATTTCTGTTCTAATGCCTAAGTCCTTGATCCACTTTTAGTTGAGTTTTGTGCAGGATGAGAGAGAGGGTTTAATTTCATTTTGCTACATATGTATTTCCAGTTTTCCCAGCACCATTTGTTGAAGAGGCTATTTTTTCTCCAATATATGTTCATGGAACCTTTGTCTAGTATGAGGTAACTGTATTTATGTGGGTTTGTCTCTGTATCTTTTATTCTGCACCATTGGTCTACATATCTGTCTTGCCTCCAATACCATGACTTACTTACTTTTTTCCTCTTTCTTTCTTTCTTTCTTTCTTTCTTTCTTTCTTTTTTTTGCTATAGCTCTGTAGTATAATTTAAGGCTTGGAATCGTGATGTCTCCTTCTTAGCAGAATTCTTGTAAAAATTCAATTTTATATTTATAATTGTAAAATGAAAATAATTTTTTTTTCTGTGTTTTCTCTTCTGAAACTTCTAACTCTTTGATAGATCAATACATAGTCCAGAACTCCAACTGGACCAGGAAAATTCTCTGCCGAGTTCTATAAGACCTTCAAAGAAGAATTAACACCAATATTCCTCAAAATATTCCACGAAATAGAAAAGGAGGAAACCTTTCCAAATGCATTCTATGAGGCTATTATCACCCTGATACCAAAACCAGACAAAGACACATCAAGGAAAGATATTGGTCTGAAGTTAGACCAATATCTCTGTTAAACATAGTTGCAAAAATTCTCAATAAAATTCTGGAAAATCACATACAAAAACATATTAAAAAGATAGTGTACTGTGATCAAGTGGGGTTCATCCCAGGGATGCAAGGTTGGTTCAACATCTGGAAATCAATAAACATAATTCATCATATCAATAGACTTAAAAACAAGAATCATATGATCATCTCAATAGATGCAGAAAAAGCTCTTGACAAAATACAACACCTCTCCATGTTTAAAACACTAGAATTAATTTGTTCTTCTTTTCTAGTATCCTAAGGTAGAGGCTTAGATTACTGATTTTAGATATTTCTTCTTTTCTAGAATATGCATTCATTTTCTGCATTTTCCTTCTAAGTACTGTTTCAAATTCACAAATTTTGATATGTTTTTATTTTCACTTAGTACAAAACATTTTAAAATTTATATCAAGATTTATTTTTGATCATGTGCTATTTAGAAGTCTGTTGTTTATCTGGCAACCATTTTGAGATTTTCTAACTGTTTCTGATGTTGATTTCTAGTTAAATTCCATTGTGGTCTAAGAGCAGACAAAGTATTATTTCTATTCTTTTATATTGTTAAGGTATGTTTTACAGTCTGTAATGTGATGTTGGTGAAAGTTGCATCTGCGCTTGAGAGTAATGTGTGCTCTGCTGTTGTTGGACTTAGTATTCTACAGATGTTGATTATATTCACTTGGTTGGTGAGGTTATTAAATTCAACTATCTGATTTCTACCTGCTGGATCTACATTTCTGATAGGTGAATACTGAAGAATCCGACTGTAATAGTAGTTTCACCTATTCCTTTTGCTGTTCTTATCATTTTTTGGGCTCATATATTTTGATGTTCTATTGTTGCATTCAAAAGCAATGAGAATTGTTGTGTCTAATTAGAGAATTGACACTTTTATCATTTGGTAACGATCTTCTTTATCTTTGGTAAATTTCGTTTCTCTGAAATCTACTGTGCCTGAAATTAATGTAGCTACTTTCACTTTTTAAAATTAGTCTCAGCAAGTTATATTTCCTCTTTTAATCTGTTTCTTTATATTTAAAGTGAGTTTTTTGTAAATAACATGTAGAGGGGTCTTGTTTTTTTGAGCCACTCTGACAATCTTGGTATTTTAATGGGCATTTTTAGACCATTCACATTCAAAGAGATTATTGCTATAATTGGGTTGATAGCTATCAAATTTGTTACTTTTTTCTATTTATTGAAATTGTTCTAAATGCCTATTTTTGTCTTTGATTTCTTTTCTGCCATTTGTGGTCTTAATTAAGCTTTTTTTAAAAAAATAAGTAATGACATTTATTAAAAGAGAAAGTTTATTTAATAGCTAATTCAGTCCAAATATACTATATTATGTTTATTCCTTCTGAACATATAAATATGAAGTTATCTCTATTTTATAATATGGTGAATGATAGCAGTATGTATTGACAGTAATTTATGATCCACTATTCTTCATTATTTATAGTTTAATTTTTACTGATGCAAATTTTTAGCTTTTACTCCTTCTATAGGACTTATAAAATAAGTTGCTGCTTTCTAAATAACTTATCAATCTCAAATTATTAAATGTGTTGTAACAAAATATCAAAGATTCATCATTCTTTTTTTCTATTTCTCATAATTTACATTAACTTTAAGGAAGAAACTGGCATGAAATTGGACTTTGAAAAAAAAACTTTTGGGAATAAAACATTTTTTTCTTCCTCTCTATTACCATATTGTATTTTAAAACCATAATAGAAGGGAAATTTCCTAGCAATTATTAAATTTTAATTTTTAAATCACCTGGTATATTAAAAAACCCTTACAAATTATTTCGCTAATACAAAATTTTTCCCAATTTGTTTTCTTCTATATGCCTGATTTAATGGTTATGTGATTTATCACCTCTTGAACTGTGAAGAATTTGTTTATATAACAGATGCTTATATATTAGTCAACAGCTTATATAAATAAAATTAATTATATTATTTACTATGCTATTGGAGTCTTTTATGAGTTAGTATGTCTCCATTTAGAAAATAAGGTGATATTACTCTGTAGCATCTAGACTATGATGTATGTACAGTGTAGATCTAAATGTTTAATGCTGACATATAATTTATAGGAAATGCCTCTTGATATGATTTGATATGATTTCAATACTTAGAGTAGGAATCCTGTTGAGTAGATTAGCTGTCCTGTAGACCAGTCCTGAAGGGATCTACTCTACAATGTGGTTAGTGATCAGCAAATACCCTTTTGTTTCTCCCTTGAGTTGAAGCCACACAAAGTCCTCACAAGGAGCTGAGCAAATGCCAGCACCATGATCTTGGATTTTCCAGCTTCCAGATCCTTGAACAAAAATAAATTTCTTTTCTTTACAAATTACTGAGTCTCAGTATAATTTCTGTGGTCTCAATTCACAGATGGCTGGCTCCATTGCTCTGGGCTGAAGGTAAGATAGCACATCATGGGGGAAGGGCCCAGTGGAAGACAGTAATTGAGCTTTTTATGTAATTCTGTTTTCTTCCTTACCACATGCACATGCTTCTTTTTTTTTTTTTTTTTTTTTTTTTTTTTTTTTACTGCTTATGGTGATTATTCTACAGTTTGCAACATACATTTACAAACCACCCAGGTCTGCTTTCATATAATACTATACTTACTACATTATATGTAGTGCAATATCTTTTTTTGTTTGTTGTTTTTAGATATACATGATAGTAGGGCATATTATACCCATTACAATTTTGACCCCATTCTTGTGGATGAACATGATGTGGAGTTACACTGGTCCAGTATTCATATATGAGCATAGGAAAGTTATGTCAGATTCATTCTATTGTCTTTTCTATTTCCATCCCCCTCCCTTCCCTTCATTTCCCTTTGTCTAATCCAATGAACTTCTATACTTCCCCTCCCTACCCTCCCTTGTTATGGGTTACCATCCACATATCAGAGAGAACATTTGACCTTTGGGTTTTTGGGACTGGCTTATTTCACTTAGCATGATATTCTCCAGTTCCATCAATTTACCAGCAAATGCCATAATTTCATTCTTATTTATAGCTGAGTAATTGATTGTGCATATATACTACATTTTCTTTATCCATTCGTCAGCTGAAGGACATCTAGGTTGGTTCCAAGCTTGGCTATTGTGAATTGAGCTGCCATAAACATTGATGTGGCTACATCAGTGTAGTATGCTGATTTTAAGTCCTTTGGGTATAGACCAAGGAATGGAATAGCTGGGTCAAATGGTGGTTCCATTCCAAGTGTTCTAAGGAATCTTCATACTTCTTTCCAGAGTGGCTGCACAGGTTTGCAGTCCCATGAGCAATATATCAGTGTTCCTTTTCCCCTACATCCTTGCCAACACTTCTTGTTACTTGTATAATTACCATTCTGATTGGAGTGAGATGGAATCTCAGTGTAGTTTTAATTCACATTTCTCTAATTGCTAGAGATGTTGAACATGTTTTCATATATTTGCTGACTGTTCATATTTTTTCCTCTGTGAAGTGCCTGTTCATTTCCTTGACCCATTTATTGATTGAATTATTTGTTTTTTTTTTTGGTGTTAAGTGTTTGAGTTATTGGTGTATCCTGCAGATTAATGCTCTACATGAGGTAAAGATTTTCTTCCATTTTGTAGGCTCTCTGTTCATGTTTTTGAAGGTTTACTTAGCAGTGAAGAAGTTTCTTTAGTTTAATGCCATTCCATTTATTGATTCTTGATTTTATTTCTTGTGCTTCAGGAGTCTTATTGAAGAAGTCTGTTCCTGAGCCAATATGATGGAGAGTTGGGCCTACTTTTTCTTCTAGTAGGGGTAGGGTCTCTGGTCTAATGCTGAGGTCTTTGATCTATTTTGGATTGAGTTTTGTACAGGGCGAGATTATAGGTGTTCAATTTCAATCTACTACATATGGATTCCCAGTTTTCTCAGCACCGTTTGTTGAAGAGGCTTTTTCCCAATGTATGTTTATGGCACCTTTAAGATAACTGTATTTATGTGGGTATGTCTCTGTGTCCTCTATTCTGTTCCACTGGTCTTCAATTCTATTGTAAGTATCTTATGATAACAAACAATTCTATTTCCTCCCTCCCGTATCATTGCTGTCATTTGTTTCACTCATACAGAAGTATATATGTGTTTACATAAATCAAATACATGGTTGTTTTTGTTACAGAGAATAACAATCCACCATGCATGTTGAGCCAAACTGAAAGGGAAAAAAGATCCTTTCATGAGCATGCCAGGCAAGTGACTGGGAGCAGGCTAACACCTCAAAGAACTCACAGCACCTGAATTTTGGAAGTGCAGAGTTTATAAAGGCAAAAAACCCCACAAAAGTCAGAAGAACAATTTCTGACCTTGTATCGCGCTCCCTCTGGCCGCAGAGAGAGACACGACAAATGTCTGAAGCTTTGGAAGTTTATTATGCACAGTCCCTCTCCTACACTTCTCTTACTCCCAGCTTCCGCGCACTCCCAGCTTCTCTTCTCTCAGCTTCTTCTTACTCCCAGCTTCCGCGCACTCCCAGCTTCTCTTCTCTCGGCTTCTTCTTACTCCCAGCTTCCGCGCACTCCCAGCTTCTCTTCTCTCGGCTTCTTCTTACTCCCAGCTTCCGCGCACTCCCAGCTTCCAGCTCAGCTTCAGCCTCCGCCCCCTACTCTCCCACCCACCAGGCTTATATACACTTCAACCAATCAGGGGAGAGTACACGAGGTAAACGCGGACAGCTGCAAGCATAGGATAGGTACACGAGGGGGGCATGCTCTAATCACATCGTTAACTAGCCAATCATTGGAATTCGCTGGTTGTTTACTGTATAGCTGGCCGCTTTTGGCTCAGCGTCAGGCGCCATCTTGACCATGCCCAAGGCTGGGGGTCCCGGAAACCCCGACAACCTTGTAGGTCAGAAAGATCCAGCTCAGACAGATATTATGATTACATAATAGAATTGTTTAGATTATGCATTTCAGAGTCATTTTGTTATACATCAGGACCATAGTCAGGGATGCGGGAAGGCCCTACTGTACTGTCCACATAGATACAACTGTCACGAGGCTGAAAAGAAAACATTTTAATTAAGCATAAGATGGAGTCAGGTCAGAACAAAATGGTGTTACTTTGGTTCTCTTCCATTTCAGTTATTATTTTGAATAAAGTGTTATCTGTTAGATAAATAATGGAAAACTTTTTCCTTCTCTGATCACTTCTGTTCTTGATGTAGATCTGCATTTCTGACCTATTTAATTTTCCTCTCTCTTAGGAGCTTTTTTAAACATGTCTTTTAAGGCAGGTCAATTGGCAATGGATTCTCTTTATTGTCATTGGTTTTGAAGAATCTTCATTTCTCCTTTACTTTAGAAAGACAGTTTTTTCTGGTGTAGAATTCTAGGTTGATGTATTTTCTTTCAAGGCTTTAAACATTATCTTCTTACTTGCATGATGTGTTAATCTGTTCCATAACCAACTACCAAACATTGATATTTTGAAACAACAGAAATTTATTTCTTACTATTGTAGAGGTTGGAAAGTCCAAGATCAAAGTACTGATAGATTTGGTGTTGCTGAGGAGCAGCTTCTTAACAGAAAACAATCTTCCCACTTTAACTTTGCATGGCAGATGAGACAATGGATCTCTCTGCGGTCTCGTGAGGACAATAATCCTATAGGGTAGAGGGTAGAGCCCTCATGACCAAATCATCTCCCAGAGGCCTCACTTCCTAATATCATCATGTTGGAGGTTAGAATTTCTACATACGAAATTGGGGGTTAGGTATTGAATCATTCAGTCCATTGCACACAATATCTGAGAAGTTGGATGTGATTTTTATCTTTGCTTTTGTATAAATAAGGACTTTTCCCCCCTCTGGCTTCTTTTTTGTTATATATATTTTTAGTTGTTAATGAACTTTTATTTATTTATATGTGGTGCTGAGAATTGAACCCAGTGTCTCACACATGCCAGGCAAGCACTCTATCATTAAGCCACAACCCCAGCCCCTACTCTGGTTTCTTTTAGAAAAATTTTCCTTATCTTTGATTATCTGCAGTTTGGATATGATGAGCCTAGGTGTTTTTATTTTTTCATTTATCCTGAGTGGTGTTCTCTGAGCATCCTGGATTGGTGGTTTGGTTCCTGGCATTAATTTTGGGAAAAAACTCAGACCCTTTTGTGTCAAACTTTTCTTCTGCTCCTTTCTCCTTTTCTTCTCCTTTTGCTATTCCTATTATATGTATGTCACACTATTTGAGATTGTTTTATGGTTCTTGAATGATCTGTTCTCCCCTCTCCCATCTAGTTCTTTTTCTTTCTGCTTTTCTGTTTTGAAAGTTTCTAATAACTTATTTTCAAGTTCAGAAAATCTTTCCTCAGACATACCCAGTCTACTAATGACCCCATCAAAGACATTCTTTGTTTCTATGTAGTGTTTTTGATCTTTAGCATTTCTTTTGGATTCTCCTTTAAGAATTTTCATTTCTCTTACATTTCCCACCTGAGGAAGCATGTTTTCTACTTTTTCCATTGGAATCCTTAGCATTATGATTGTAGTTGATTCACATTTCTGGTCTGATAATTCCAGCATCTTTGACATGTTTGAGTCTAGCTCTGGTGCGTGCTCTGTCTCTTCAAGCTATATTTTTGCCTTCTAGGGGGTCTAATAATTTTTGTTACAAGCCATACCTAATGCACTGGGCAAAGGGAACTCTAGTAGGTAGTCTCCAGGGGCATGTTGGCAAGGTATGGAGTGAGGGAAGGCATTCTACAGTCTTGAGAGCAGGAGTTAGTTGTCAGTGAGCCTGTGCCCCTGGGTTGTAAGCTTCGCCAGTGCCCTTCAGCATTTCTCCCTGTAAGTGAGATAGGATGACTAGAATGGATTGGAGTTATCCAATCCAAATAGGTTCGTTTCTGATAAAACCCCAATATCTTTGACTTTGGTAAAATAACTTCTGGAGAGCAGGCCTGTTGAAAAGAACAGAATGCTCTGGTGTGTTGCAAAATGGTTACTTTTCTCCTCCTCCTGCTGGAAGCATAATGGGAAATTTTGTCTGATCTTCATTATGAGAACTTCTTAGGGCTCCTGGAGGTAAAACAAAGGTGTGGGGGTCCCTCCAATTTCTGGGCTCCTTTGAAATACTTTATTTCAGACTCATTGATGCTGAACCTCCAGCAGTTTGTCAGTTACAGTGTAGATTTTCTTACCTTGATATGGTCCCTGGAGAGGTTTCTGCTGTGGGTTTCACTCTGGTGTGTGGTGATCCTCTGTGTCTCTAGGTCTTCTCTTCAAATTTCGAAGGAGTGGTTTGCGCTGTGACCTCACTTCATTGACAGATCTCAGAATAGTAGTTGGTGTTTTCAGTTTGCTTAGCTTTTTGTTTATTGCTAGGATGGTATGCCAGCTTCCAAGTTCCTTATATGCCAGGATAGGAATGGAAAATTTCATATTTCCATTTTCATATTAGGTCTAGTCATAGGTATTTAACATTTTTAAAATTGCTCTTGTAAACTGGGTCTTTTCTCCCATAATATCATCTAACTCGTGCTGTTTTATATATAAAAGCCATAATTCTGCCTATCGATTTCATCCAGTCACCTTACTAAATCCTCATGTTACTTAATATAATTTGGGGGGGATTCTCTTGTTTTTTCAGGTGTGTAATCACACAGGGTCGCAACTGGAGTACAATGAGACCGATTGCCTTGGTGTTGTGCAGCACGATGTGTGTGAGTGTGTGTGTGTGTGTGTGTGTGTGTGCGTGTATTCTGTTAGAGCTACTTTAGTTATTTCTATTTATTTATTAGTTTTTCAGGGTAGGTAGAGGAGAGACTTTTAAAAAATTCAGTTGATTTCTGAGGCTCTGGATTTCACTATGGTTGTATAGAAGAGAAAGTGTAGATAAAGGAAGGCACTGTGAATTAAACCTGAGGAAAAACATGTGTTTTGAGAGTTGGAGGATAAGTAAAGCACAGTCAGATATAATCACCTGCTAGTGCGCTTTGAAAGCTTAAAGCACTAACCATAAAAGTGTAAGCTCTTTGTGCTTGAGCAGAAGTCCCAGTGACTAGTAGGAATAACAAAATCAGAATATTACTTCTATGCTTTGGAAGAAAAATGTGTGTTAGCTCTGTAGAGTTGCTATAAAAGTTATAAATGATGTACGAAATCAAAAAGTATCTCTCATTTGCAGCAACACTGCGTTCAGAGGCAATTAGGTCTATCGAACTCAAAACTCAAAATGAAGTGAAATGAAGGCCTTCCCTTCGCATTCTGAAACATGAAACTTTTCTCTTTTTCCTAATATTTCACAAACTTGAGTCTGTTTCTCTGCAGAGACACCTCACATCCATTCTATGTTAACAACAACAAAAAAGTGATTCTCATTTGTGCAAATGTTCCTCGAAAGTGTTTCTGTACAATGCATATATCAGCAATGTTTTTTGAAGAAACCATCAGTTCACTAAATCAGAAAGTGTAGATGGTGGTGGCAGAGTAATTGCATCACAAGTGAAATCTTGCACATGTTTAATGTGCCTAAATACATAAAATAAAATATCGAGGAAAGGAAAAAATGGAGTAGCTTAGTTTCCTTTGACAATGTTTCTGTTACCTGTTTTCTATTTCTCTTTTTTATTCAATATTTGTCAATCTAGGGAGTTTACTCTTTGTTTTAGAGATATTTTTGATAGTCAATGCAAATGTAATATATTAGTCTTTGTACTCATTGTTTTACTAAATTATGGGACTATTGGTGGATCCATTAAGAATTGATTCGTAAGAGTTTTTTTGTTTTTGTGGGGAAGGAGAGCAGACAGAAGAAGCAGGAACACATGGAAGCTATGGAAGGGAAGAATTTTGGGGAACATTGAAGGAACCTGTCCCTATCTATTAGTCCATCCCAGGGATTTCTACCTGTATGGGAAGAAAAGAACTTCTGGAAGCAATGCTTTATGAAACATTCTGACAAATCACTTTGCTAAGCCTCTGTTTCCCAGCTGTATTAATTGCCTGTAGCGGCCTTAACAAATTACCACAAACTCGGTGGTGTAAAACCAGAAATTTATTGCATCACATTTCTGAAGGCCAGAATTCTGATAGCAAGATCAGTTGGTTTACTCCTTTAGAAAGCCATGGGTGAGAATTTGTTCCTTGCCTCTCCTAGCTTCTGGTGACTACTGTTATTTTGTGATTTCCTTAGCTTGCAGTTACTTCACTCCATCTCTACTTCTGTGCCCCCCACCCTCTCTCTCTCAAATCTCTTTGCCTTTTGTTTTTTAAATGAGACTCTTGTGATTAAATTTATGCACTGCCCAGATAATCTAGGATAATATTTTCATGTCATGATCTTTAACTGGATCAAATCTACAAAAATTACTTTTCTTTCTAAAATGTACAGGTTTCAGGGATTAGGATGTCCTGGAGTGGCTATTATTCGTCTTACCATAACATCTTCTAAAAATGGTGGCAATAAAATGTTCACCTCTTAGTCTTGTTGTGATGTTAAGGAGAAAATACAAATAAATATTTAGCATAATTGCTGGCATACTATAAACATCAATATGCATTAGATATTCTATTTCACTAAAGTGCAAGCTCTTTGTGAGCAGTTTTGATGTCCCTGTTAACAAACCACTGTAACACTCATGGCCCGCACAGTGCTATCAACAATAAATATTTTTAAAAGAAAGTATGGTTTTAAAAAAAGCAATATTTCTCCCAAATTCATTGCTTACAATACAAATTGGGTGTATTGAGAAATCTGGAGCATACGGCAACACTTGGAGAGCTAGTTTTTGCAGCATTGGGACCCTGGGATATGGTGTCTTTGGGTGTAATATGCATGCTGTCAGGAGGGAACCACATGGTTGATAGTGGCTGGATGATTTCTCCAAATGGCCTGGATCAGATTCAGGCAGATGACATTTGATAGCTGACAAAATTGATTATAAATTCATATAAGACATCATAGGGTATTCACCCAAATACTCAAGTGAATTAGATTATTTTGGGATCTTGAAGTCATGTATTCAAGTGAGATCTTGAGATATATCTAACCAATGAAATAAGCATGGTGAAACTTTCTTAAATGACTCATAACTGGATTCTAATTTGCATCTAGTTTTTTTCCCCTTTACTCATTTTTGTGTCTAGGAGTTCTTCTATTGCTGTAATTTTTACTCTTTTTGACCTACATCTTCGTATATCATTTTAAAACTAAGGTAATAAATCTTCAAAGTCCGCACTAAGCTTTTGAATTGATTACTTTAATCTGCTATTAAGATGTAGTTGTAAGTTGTATCCCACTTATAGTTACAAAAATTGAAATATTGATTTAGAGAACTTTAGTGGTGACAGCCTGTGGGTGTCGCATAATTAGCTATCCAAACCAGGACACTTCTGAGAGCGAAAGGGAGTACCTATTAATAATTACTTTGGGACAACCTCAGACAAATCTGATTGACAGGTCATCCTATGTAAAGAATCCAAGTTGTTCCTCCTCCTTCTTCTTTTTCTCCTTCTCCTCCTCCTCCTCCTTCTTTTTTCCAAATTGTTTTTTATTGAAGGTTTGGGTATGTTCTCTTGACTCTCAGGACCCTTGGCCCTAGGTGGGGGGACCCAAACCTAGAATTAGATCACCCACTGATTTCAGCTGAAGACGCGGGTGAGATCACCAGTTTGCTAGATATGTCTAGCATCCACATGGTGGCGCAATAACATTTTCCAGGCAAGTGGCAAGCAGACAAACACAATGGGCTTTTAAGTCCTAACAGGTGAACAGAAGGCAGCAATGGGAAACCCAGAGGAGCAGTAATTGGCAATAAAAACAGACAGATTATCATAATATGGGCTCAAGAGAAGCGTCAAAGTCACATCCACGTTAAAAAAAAATACACTGGGCCATTAGGGCAGAATCTCAATGGATTAAGTTGAAGACACGGTAAAGATGGAAATGGAAAAACATGACTGGTTACTTATGTTAAAGCAGAACCAAAAAACTGGCATAATCTCTCCTGCTTCAAACCAGGGTGGTCCAGAAAAGCGGGAGCTGGTCTGGGACAGCGGATTATGACTGGGGAAATTTTTACGGAAGGCCACCAGCAAACCTGAAGGTTTTCTATGATTCCGGTTTTCTGTGCTTGGCAACTGTGGGCTCCTCTGCCTGCTTTGCTTGCGTATTTTGTCTGTGGTGCTGCTGTGGATGCTTGTGGAGGATCCTTCTCTGCATACGTTCCTTGCAGGACAGCCTCTCTGCTCCTTCCTCCCAGTTGCTCTTTTCTCGCCTCCCTCCTGTTCCAATCCATCACCTCCCTCTCTCTTTCTTGTCTGGCTGTTTCTCTTACCTAGAATAATACAAAATGGAAATTTATTTTTATTCACTGGATACCATTTTATGTTTCTTGTTAATTAAAAAAAATCAATAAGCAGAATGTTTGTTTCACTCTGTTTAACAAAGAGAACAATAACAGAAAGTTAAATTGAATTACTTCTTACTTATGTGGCTTTCAATTGATTTCCCTCGTCTTAGAGATGAGATCGTCCTTACTGGAGGGAAAAAAGTTATTTTTCTTGATTTAAGAATTTTAATTCTACACAGAACTTGAGGTGCTTTATAGTTATGATCCCTTTCAGTCAATTACCATCTGTGTAAAGTGAGGAAGGACAGATAATAACATCTTTACTGACAAAAGAATTTAAAACATAGGAGGTAAGCAAAGTTGGTGGAGTTGCAAATTGGTGCAGCCACTTTGGAAAGCAGTATGGAGATTCCTCAGAAAACTTGGAATGGATCCACCATTTGACCCATTTATCCCATGCCTCAGTTTATACCCAAAGGACTTAAAATCAGCATACTACAGTAAAGCAGCCACATCAATGTTTATAGCTGCTCAATTCACAAGAGCTAGATTATGGAACCAACCTAGATGCCCTTCAGTTGATGAATGGATAAAGAAAATGTGGTATATATATACACAATGGAATACTACTCAGCCATAAAGAAGTATAAAATTATGACATTTGCTGGTAAATGGATGGAGTTGGAGAATATCATGCTAAGTGAAATAAACCAATCCCAAAAAACCAAAGGCTGAATGTTTTCTCTGATAAGTAGATGATGATACATAATGAGGCGGGGTGGAGGGGGCGGTAAGAGAAGAATGGAGGAACTTTGGATTTTGTAGAGGGAAATGGGGAGGGAGTGGGGGAAGGAAAGAAAGTGGACTGAGACAGACATCATTACCCTATGTACATGTGTGATTACACGAATGCTGTGAATCTACATTGTGTACGACCATAGAAATGAAAAGTTGTACCCCATTTGTGTACAATGAATCAAAATGAAGTCTGTAAAAATAAAAATAATTTAAAAAAGAAGGTCAGCAATGTGTTCCAGATCAAACAGGGACATTAAAATTATTCTTAGAGTTTAGTGCCCTGAATTGTTATTCTAGTGATCTTTAAAAGTGTTAAAATATATCAAAGTAAAAGGATCAACTTAATAAATACTTACAAAACAGTTGCCCAGAATCTTAATGCTTTTCGGGTTTGAGTCAGATGTTTCTTTTTGTTCAAAAGAATAAATATTTCAAGTATAGTTGAAGTTCCCCTTATAGACCTTCATGTTCTCATTTCCCTTCTTCTTTCACAGGTAATTATTTCCAAACTGGATCTTACTCATTTCCCTGTAGTCATTTGTACTTCCAATACATATGTGCTAATTCCTATATAACACATAGCCAAAATAGGGATATACCAAAAATAACAGGAAGAAATAAACAGAAAACATAGTAAACAGCACAGTTCCAGATGGATCCCGATGAAAAATGCACTGGTCATAGAATGATTATTTAGATTTCATTAAAATTCAATTTTTCAGTTTAGTAAAAGCCATCACTAAGTTGGTGAAAGGCAAACCACACACATATATTTGCAGTAATACATCTGAAAAAGAACTTGTACCAAGAATATATAAACAACCCCTGTAAGTCTATAAGAAATAGATTATTTATGTTATATGTAGTTGGTGCAACTACATGGGAGACATTATCATAATATTTCCCAAAGTTAATAATATGCATGTCCTGAAAGCCATCAATGCCATATACACAACAAAAATGAGTAGCTGCAAAGACACGTTTCAGTTTCACTGGATGCAGTGAAGAACTCAAAACCCTGTCTTTTCTTGGCCTTTTGACATCATACTCTTCTGGTTTTCTCACTGTCTGCCTACAGTTCCACCTCTGGGGAAAACCACATTAATATTTCAGTGGATATCTAGTAGTTTGCTGGTAAATATTTAACTATGACCTCTTTGGAAAATGATCCCTAATTTGTCAACTTTGCTGACTTCCATGGTGTAAATATTCCCACTGTGGCTTATTTAGAGTTACCAATTTGAGACCAACTGGCTTGTAAAATTCCTGAAAATCTAAAAATCAGTTCTTTTGAATAGTATGTGTGGTCTTTTATGCACCACTCTAAAGATAGTCAAAAAGTGATATGTTTCTCTTAATCTGTTGGGAGTTACACTGTTGACTCTATTATTGTTAATTAGCCAGTGGCATTAAATTAAGCATTTCTTGTTTCCTGGAACAGTGTTTCAGAATCTGATAAAAGATCGTATTGATCAAGTCTTAATGATACTGTTTTTTGGTCATCCATTTAAACCCATTTGGGTCTTTAAAGAGATTGGAGATTAGAAGTGGGTTACAGTTGGAATCCGACATTCTCATATTGGGTCATCTCAGTTGACCCAGGTGTGGAGAGAAAGAGAAGAGGAGATGAAAGCTCACTTCCCCACTCCATGTCTATATAAACATTTTAAGTTACCATTGCATTCCGTTGTTCAGACGAAACATAAGTTATTTAACTAGTTTTATTTATGGATATTTATTTTCCATTCATTTTTACTATTAGAAACGAATGACATAAATTAACATCATTGAACACAAACATTTGCACTGTTGTTTATTTTTCTGAGGTACAAGACATTTGATTCATAAAACCAAGATGCTCTTCAGAATGGTTATACAAATATACATTTTCACTGACAATATTACTGTTTTCCTCACCAACATTTCTCTCTTTGCCTTTTGAAAGGATTGCTTTTAACTAGGCAATCAGAGATAATTCTGAAGTTTGGCAACTTTCATTTTCAGGAGAGTTTACTTGTTGCTGTGTCAACTTAGACTACCATGACCAGTTTGGTTAAACACTAGTCTAGATGTTACAGTAAAGGGATTATTTAAATGTGATTAACATTTACGATAGGTTGATTTTAAGTATACCACCCTCCACAATGTGGGTGGGTCTCACCAGGTAAGTTAAAGACCTTAAGCTCAAAGACTGAGGTTTCAAAAGCAGGATTTCTGTTTCTAAGATGTAAAAGAGAAAGCCCATCTGACTTTCCAGCCTTGGGACTCAAGATCCTTATCCTGAATATCTAGGCTTCTGGTTTGCCCTATTTATGTTGGATTTGTTAGCCTCTACAATCACATTAACCAATTCCTCAAAATAAAACTTTTGCCTATCTACCTACCTACCTATCTAGGTTTTCCTTCTCTAGAGAACATTAATACAATTTTTAAACTTAAATTTAACTATGGAAACTTCCATTTCTTCGTATTCTGTCTTCTGTGGAAAAGAAGAACAGATGATCTATTTTGGGGTTAACTGCCCTTTTGACCTTGATGCCCCTTTTAAAGTTCTGTCTCTGATCTCTCCTTTCTAGTTGAATATCTCTGATCCTTCCTTGGAGACCTTGTTTTTAGCTCTTCCCTGTATCTTTATGTCTCTCCTTTGAACATTATTTAATTTCTCTATGTCTTGTTTCAGCTGTTAAGCTGAGAAAATATCGAGAACCCGAAGACCAAATTATTACATCATAGTTTTCATCCCAGGATAATTTACATGAGAGGAACTGGATAAGTTGAATCTAATAACCTTGACATATATAACATACATATTCCATGAAAAATTAACTATGACTTTATTTTTGAAGGTATGTTGCAGTCATTAATGAATTATTTTAACAAATTTTCACGAGAGGCCCCAGACTACCCAATTGGCACTTGCAATAGCTTAAAACAGCATTGCATTGTCAGATTTATTGTTTGAGACTCTTTGTGGTGGCTAATTCAAATTATCTGAGAAAACAGTGTAGTGAATTAAATGAAGTTGATTCATAGTACAAGGAATCATCGCTGAGACATCCTCTCTGGTTAAGTGTCTAACAAAGGTCACTTGTCACTGCTTAGTTCTTTGCATTTTGATAGAAACAATGCGTTTTCTCCAGGAATGGAGGTTTGGAACAAAGGAAAAAAGCCTTGTTCTATTTTGAAGCTTCATGTAATTATAACTAATCACACGACTATCTCTCTGTCTCCTCTTTCTCCTTCTTTACCATTGTCCATATAAAATTTTTATAGAAAAGTTTTGGTGAGCAGAGAACTATTACAGTGATTGCAAAGGCAACAAACAACAATAATCAAAAGCCCAAATGTGAACTGTGGCGCTTTCCCTCAGGCAGTGTACCATTTTAGTTTGAGGATAGGACAGATGGATTTACAGAGACCGCCACAATCCCAGAGTCCCCTGAATAAATTAAATGGTGTCAACAATAAATACTACAAGGCTTCAAGTGTTGGAAAAGATCATTAAAGTCTCAAGAGAAGACTTACTGAAGATGATGGCAGCAGAAGACCAGGAAAAGATGAAAAAGAAGATTCCCATGCACTGAAAGGAATAGTAAGCTCTGCAAAGGGACCTGGTAGACCGAGAGGTAGTGTGAAGCTCCTTCCTTGGGTTCAGGGTAACAGGGGAAATGCCAGCCTGCAGGTTGTTCTAAGGTTGGCATAATCATCCCTTCCAGGGAAGCTTTCTGCCTAGGGTGATAAACACTGGCATAGGACAAGAAAAACAATAGAAAGCATTACAATAAAGAGTCTTGGAAGAGATCTTGGGCAAAGCACTTTCACATACCTACTTCTCTATACAAAGTAGACATATATATTCCATCTTATTTCGATGTCTATACCTCTTTAGTTTTGCTTTATTTCCTTAAGGAAAATATAAAGTCTTTGCTCTGAAGATTCTCTGCTACAGTGGGCACTGTAGAACTACTGTGCAGGAACAGTTGGCTTACAACTGTCCTCTTTTCTCCAATTAACCTAAGAGTTTCTCTCCAGAACTGGAAAACTAATGGGGATCACATTTTTTTCTCCTTTTTCTTTTTCCTCAGGTGATATTTTGCTTGATTATGTGCAGGCATATCTTCTCTGCTTTCCTTTCATTAGATATTAAAACTTTTCTAGGATGCATAGGAGTTGTCCCCTACAGTATTAATTTTAGCACAAGGGTGGAATAATAAATTAGTCCCTAGTCATTGAATATTGAACTTGGAAGTGATCTTGTATAATCTCAATTTCAATATCTTCTATATGATAGGCACAAATAAAAGTATTATTAATATTCCAAGTGCTCCAAGAACTGAAAATCTATTCGAATGTGGTTAAACTTAGAATACATATTTGTATATATTTTGCATATCCATTTTGGCTTATGGTCAGGTGTCATGATCAAAGATCTTATCATTCTAATGACTGGAGCCCAGAGTAAGACATAATTTTATTTAAAAAATAAAGTGATATTTTGTGCCTTTCTGACTCATATAATTCTTTGAGACTCAAGACAAACATCATATGATATACCTCAAGATTGGCTCCTTATTTCCTTTAATTTTACCTACATGTCAAGTTTAACCTATATATATTGATAAGAAATACTTGACTCAATGCAATGCTGAGCTCTCTAACAGGTGTAGGAATAAATTCAGGGGCAGAAAATTCTCTTGATCTGCTGTACAATTGCTACAAGTTATTGGAAATAAGAAAACAGGAAGGGCAATTTAGAGGACTGGTTTCAGTTTCTTAGAAAGGGAGGGGGAAATTTTTTCAAATGCACATCTGGAGACCCATCAGAAAACACAAAAATTGTTCTTTCTCCTGATAGGAAGAGAGAATTATTGTTTTCTTCCTCTGGGAATAAGCCATTGTGGCACTGTGCAGAGTGGAAAGCTGTAGAGGTAGGAAAAGGAGAGAAAAAAGAGGTGCCTTTAACAATAGTGCTAGCAACACGTTTAGCAATCTGTCAAAAGTCCTTTGAATCAGGTAACTTCAGTTCAGAGGAAGCCTGTGACCACGAAACAAGGGCCAGACTGGTTCTGAAGAAAAGAGCTGGAAGGGAGTTTTAGAAGACAGTGGGGCAGCAAAAACTGAGATCATACATGGGAAGACAGAAGTAGGAGAGTGAGACTTAGACATAGAAAATGTACATGATAATAGTAAGTACAATCTAGATCAATGGGATGAAATCCTAAAAGCTGTAATTCAGTCAAAAATAAATTGTTAAGCTTTGATATTATGGATGACTGTTTTCTCCCTTTTTCAATTCTGAAAGTGGTCACCTACATTTTAAAATTAAAAGTTGATTTGGAAAGTTGAAGACTTCTTCTTGTTCTTCTATTTCTCTGCCTCCTTCCTCTACCAGGAGTCTTTACAGTCAGTTACCAAGCTGCTGAATCTGCTTGTACCCTGTTGTCACATAGAATCTTTTCTGGAGAGAGGCTCATTTCAGCAGTTTCAGATTGCACAGCACGAGATTCACAGAATCCTCGATGTGGACATTATCAGATGCTCATTGGTGTGTTTTGCCAATCTGCCTAGGCATTTGCAAATATCCAAGCTGTGCTTCCCACTCTCAAATGTCAGGTGGAATAATGGGATGTAGAAAAGCGATGCAGAAGCTGAACAGTAATAAATGCAAATCTCTGTGGGTTGTTGTAACCTAGCAGGATACAGAGAAAGAGCACTTGGGAAATTTTAATTCATTTTAAAACCTGGAGTCCTTCCCAAATGAATGATGTTGGGTTCACAGATGATCTTTAGAGGGGATGGTGCAGGAGGGAAGGTAGACTTTTAGGAGATTATCAAAAGAGAAGGCTCCAGCTTCCTATCTAACCCTTTCCTTCCTGAACCTCTACCCTATAACGGTAGGGGTGGAGGAACCCCAAAACTTGAATTCACAGAGATACTCTGAAGCTTCCAACTCCTGGAACCCTAGGCTTCCAAGTGAGTCAATCAGCAAGACTTGACTTAGCAATGCCTTTATTTCCATGGTTTTATCTTTTTATTTGGATTCAGTGACTAAATAAAGTGTCAGAGTGTTGTCCCTGTAGATCTGGTTTGATGCTCGGTGTGAGTCACTTCTTGTCTGAGGGAGCCATTGTTCCACTGCATCAGCTTTAACATTGTATTTGGCATCCTGTCCCAGGGTGGTGAGTACGTGGTGGTGCAATAAGGTTCTTTGTGCCCTTCACTCCATTTGATCCTTCACATCCATACCCATGATGAGGAGGAGAATCCTTCAGTGTAATGACACATCCAATTGTGCTAGACTAGGCAATCTGTATTAAGAGAAAGGTTTGTATTTTCTATAGATACCACTGTGAGAAATCCAATGGTGGAGCCAAGAACAGAGCCAGGGATGATAATATTCTACATCTTATTGCAGAGGTAGTGTCAGGACAAAGTCCCTAAGACAAACTACTGTTGGGAGGGATGTTCAGGCTGGTTTAAGGTCAGTTTTGAATGAACTGAAAAGCAATGTGAGAAAAGTAGAGGCCTGCAAATACTTTTATCTTGCCCTTTTTCCTGCATCCTGTGTCTGACTAGCTTTTAGCAAGATTCTGATCTTTTGGGTATGAAACTGACCCTGTACCCTCTTCTGGATCTTTGGTTTCTGATTAAAATGCTGTAACACTGAGAAAGAGCAGCATCCCAAATGCAGGTCCAGGAGAGGGTTATAGGGAGGTGTGACAGGGAGTTACAGAGAGAACTATTTCTTGCTGCTTTGCTAGAGAACTCATGAGGTGAGTTCGCAGCCACTGCCCAATTTTGTCTCCTTTTCCCAAGGCAGTCCTCAGAGTGGTCACTGGGAACTGGGTGAGGGCACCTATGGAAACTAAATCTATGAGAATGATGGTAGCAATTTGCTAAATTCCTGGGATGTTCAGCAGAATCGGACACTACTCCCTCCCTCCCAACCTCTCTCTCTCTCTCTCTTTTTCTTTTTCTTTCTTTCTTCTTTCTTTTTGCTGCCATCGCCTTAGAGTGTGAGCCTCTGACTTTGATTAAAATGTGCCTTTTCTCAGTCACCCGTTTATTTGTCCTTTAGCCAAGATAGATGAGTCCTTTAGGCGATACTATCATGTTGGTGCAGTAGGAACTATAATGGATGCGTGACAATTTCAAGACAGAGAGGTCTGAAGCAGCCAGCGTGCCACAGCTCATAATTCAGGAGTATCGGTGAAAGCATTGAAGACCAACAGATTTTTCTTAACCTTATCACTTGCATCAGCATTCACAAACTCCCCCATTTCTTTTTTAGAAGGAATATTCATCTTCATATTTATGTGTAAAATATTTTTCCAGACTCCCACTACAATTTTTACTAGTTACGTCTATGAGAGACTTATATTTCTGAGGGCCTTTTTTATGTACAACAAATTCCAGGTTGCCTGGGAAAAACTGCAAAAATCTGCATAGGGAGAGCAAAGGGCTGAAAAAAAAATGGCCAGAGATGCTGCTTTCTGTCTCCAGCTTTTGATCAACCTCCAGCTGCTCCTAACAACCTCTGCATCCTGCTGTTTCAGCGCTCCATATTTGTAAATAGGGCAAGTAATACCTACCAAAGTTTCCTTTACAGTGAGGTGTCTAGTGATTATTTTTAATAGATAAAGCAAGGAAGTCTACCCAGTGGATTCCCAGGTTTTGCTGAGTCAATCCTTGGCAGAACAGAGATTGGAGTTCTAGAATTTCCCTGTTAAAACAAGTGTATATTCAATTTTCAATGGAGGAGTCAGGGGCCAATTTGAAGTTCCAGGAGAATTACAGATAGACAGGACTGGCTTTGGTTTTTCAATTATATGATGTATTAGTGATGTGAAGAATGTTTCCTGTGAAACAAAATTACTTATTAAAATGTATTTTTAAATGACTGGATTGGCAGAGAGAAGGCAAATTATAGTAGGACAGAAACAACGAGAGAAAGCATGACTACAGACAGGTAAATGAGTGTGGGAACCGTTCTTTGCCTGGGGGCCCTTGTCCTGGTGGGTCACACTTATGCATGGGGGAATAAAAGCTCAGTCTAAGCAGGGTAGAGATGAGATCAGAGACCAGCAAATGAAGCTGGCTCACCTCCCGTAAGTTAAGTGTACTAGAATAAGCCTGTACCATACAGGCAGCTGGTGGAGATACTGTCCATTTGTGTCTTGGCTCTGAGTGGAGTGGAGAAGACACATCTCTCCAGAAAAATTCCTAATTTCGGTCCCATGACCACATGAATTTTGGGATGAAAATCACATTCCCTGTGGGACCTGAGGAAAAAAACAGACCTTAGTAGAAAAATCCCATCTGACCCTGGATTGGTTGTTCCTCCAGGCACCTGGAAGAAGAGAACAAATCTCTCTGGAGGGAAACATTTTAAATCAAGACTTCAAAGAATCCCTACAGATAAATTTTTGTAGGGTATGAGTGCACATTAAAAATAATCACAAAACATGAAAAACAAGACACCATAGATGCAGGCCCTTGTGGTTTTTGCAAAAATAACAAACAACAGAATCAAACTCACAAAGAATAGAGATTTCAAAAAGTTCCAATGCCAAATATAAAACTACCATGTTTTAACATGGTCTTAAGAAATAGGACATCGCAAGTATGCTGAAGGGACATTTATTTTCTGAAAATAATCAGGGATATTTGTGTAAGGAAAAATGCAGCTCAGCTTGGGACTGGGCAGTTTCAGTCCCTCCTGTGGAACTGCCGCTCCCGTGCCCGTCTCAGTTGCAGCTCGACAATAGCTCCCAGAAAAATCCACAGCGGACACAGGGCCTCACGCAAGAGACTTTATTATGCGGACAACTAGCACGTCTGTTCCGAGGTGAAAAGAAAGAAAAAAGAGAAAGATGGCGTGGACGCTTCTCCCAGATATTGGAATCTCCTGGGCTGGAAGTAACCAATAGCAGAGGAGAATACTTGCAAGCTGACTGATGAACCAATAGCTAGCTAGCATGTTATGACGTAACGTGGGAAGCAGGAAAATGGCTCTAGCTAGGCAGGAAATTCCTGTAAAGAGGCAGGTGGAGCACAGATTGACAAGTGGTTGGGAGGTGGGGAGAAATGGTTGCACCTGGAAGTGCGGAGTATTGGTTTTGTATTATAATTTGAAAAGGAATCAAAATAGTAATTTTAGAAATAAAAACTAAAATTAGAAACTCTATCCAAGTTAAGCAGCAGATTCAACATAATGAAGAAAGTAAACCAGTTAGTAACTAGAGTGTATCTCTGAAGAAATTGCTACAAAGCAGCACAGAGAAATGAAGGGATGGAAAATATTATAAGGGAGTTAGGAATGTCAAATTTGTTAGATTAAGCCTTAAAACAGAATTAGGTATTGGACCACAATTTAAAAGTCAGGAAGAGAATGATGGGTTTAGAAACATTGCAGGCCCTTGTGGTTTTTGAGATAATGTTAATAATTGTTAATATAATGTTTTGCCCTAGTAAAGTAAATATGTATATTAAAATTTCTAAGGTAATCACAAAAGAATGGAAGTGGGGTTTGTATCTTCTAATCTAGGATGGAGAAAAATGGAATAAATCTCAATCAATTCCAAAGAAGCATAGAAAAAGGAAGAGAAATAAATGAGAACAAAGAAAAAATCAGGGCAAAGGTGGAAGAACAAAATACAGTGGTAAAAAATAATACAGCTATATCAATACTCACATAAATGTATATGTGGCAGATTCCTTAATTAAAATATAAATATTTTCAGACTGGATTTAAGAAAGGAATCCATAATTTATAGCTCACAAAAGACAATGTCCTGTGCCATTTGTAAGGACTATAAAAGATTAAAAGGATGAAAAAAGATATACCGCCAATAGAGTTCAAAAAAGAAAGTTGATAAAACTTTATTAACTAGAAAAAATGAACTTCAATGTAGAAAGTATTACTAAAAATGAAAATGTGTTGATAAAAGTTTCATTTTTTTCAGGAAGATATTGGTAATTTCTAACTTAGAGGTACTTGACAGCATACTTTTAAAATATATAAAGCAAAAACAAATCAACTATTGTAATGGGAGAATTTACCTCTAAACCACTGATAAATCAGTAGACAAATCAATGAGGATACAGAAGACTGTAAAAATATAATCAGCCATCTCAATCTAATGACTATTTTTGAACGCTGTTCCTAGCAATTGGAAAAAAAAAAAAAATATATATATATATATATATATGTATAATTTCCCCCTCAGCTCATGAAATTCTTACAGAAAGTGAGTATGTTCTAGGCTATAGAGCATATTTCATCAAATTTCAAAGACAGTTTGTCTGACCTCATTTTAGGACTTAGGAAAGAATCTCACGTAATGATGACACAAAAGAGCCAAGCTTTTTACATAATTGTCCCAATCTCTTAATACCTTATTCCTGAAGGAAAGAAACAGTTCAATTTCTCTTTGAAGACAGTGTGAAATGTTAGACTAAAAGGAGCAGGGAGCTTATTTGTGGGTAGGTGAGAAAAAAATGGTGCTAGAGTCCTCCCTAAGATTGAGTCATGTTGTCCAAATCTGGACTTTCCAGTGCTAGAGAGGTGCTTTGATACCTCTCAGTCTTTATGCTGTGCAAAACTGAGCATGCTCATATTTTAATTTTTTTAAAAAACCTTTCTGTTGTTTAATACTTTTTGATATTTTCCATGGTAAGGAACTAAAAGGAGTAAAGACAGAGGATGAAGTAACCAATAATAGTTGAGACCTTCCCCACCAAATATGTCAAAGTGAATGATCTTTGAATTTCTCTTTTAAGACATCAGTTATTATTTTGATCAGGCTTATATAATTTTCTTTTTTTTAGCTTTTTCTCATGACCAGATGGAAAGAATTCCATTGTTTAAGTAGATTTTAGTTTAATTCTTTAAATGAGAGGTGGTTCAATTTTCTTTTTCTTTCTTTTTAACATTGTACAAATAGCAAAATAGCATTTAGACTTTATATTGAGTACTCTGCTGATCTGATGTAAAGTCTCTCTAATCTCACAGTATTTGGAATTGTTTGCTTTATGCATTATATATTTATGAATTCAATAGATACACTTGTCCAATTCTTATGTTACATAGGGTTATCTAATTGTCAGAAAAAAATTGAAAACCTTAAATATGTAAATACAAAATGCCAAAATCAGATTAAGTTAATTAATCCTTAGTTCTTTGGCTTCAAATAAGAATTGTGTTGACTTTTTGGCATAAACGGCCCCATTAATGTGACATATTTAAAAATTTTTTCATTGTAAAATTTTGAAACATTAAAGAATTATTATAGCAGAAATCAGCTGACAAGAGGTAATAAAATCACCTTAATAAAATCATAAATCTAAAATAATTTGAAAAGAACTTCAGAGAATGAAAGTATTTCAAATATAAATTTAGAAAAATATTAAAGAAAATTTAACTCAATTCTCTGTAGTTTTGTATCATTATTTCAGCTCTTATGAGGCTTATAACCATAAGAAATAGCCAAGCATAAATTGGGGTTCATGAGAATATCAAGATTCAGTGGAAGAAAGGTTATCATGAGTTGCAGAAATTAGAAGTTTACAACAAGGCACACGGTGAAAGAAGAGGCCAAAGGAGGAAAAATGAAGGGAAGGAACGAAGCAAGTATGATGTGTTCAATTGGTGCAGGAAGTCCCTTCAAATTCACTCATCCTCAGGGAGCATCTGATAAAACTCAATCTGCTTTGAAAGGCAAGTTATATACAAATATATTTGAACTATACGCCAGCTCTATTAATTTGACATGAGAGGGGAAGCATCTGAGTTGAAAGTATCATATGGATTTTTATGTCGGTCACTCCCTTTTTCTTTTTAAATGGGACACCAGTGTTGAAGATTCTCACTAACCTGGGAGTGCTTGGAAAGTCATTGCATGTATTTGAGACTCCCTAGCAAAAATAAAATGGCAGTGGTGCTGGATTTTCTCCCAAGACATTTGGAGATGCTGTCACTGGGGGATGATCCAAAAATGAAAGGCAAGCCTTGATGTATGAAATGCCATCCTATTGATCAGCAAGCACTGCTGCTCCTCTTGAGGGTACAATTTTCATCTGAGCAAGAGCTGATCCATCATGGGCGACAGGCTTCTGTCAAAGGACCAACACGGGACAAAAATACCCTTTTGTCGTTGTTTATCTGAAGAATTTGTAAAGGTGAACCATATACTTCTATGTTATGCTGAGTCCAGCAGCAAAGGGCCTACCAATTCATCTCCCTACCTGGGTTGTCCTTTTGCCCCAGTACTTCTTTTTGGGGGTGGGGGTGACTGATACCGCCGTTTATCGGTGACGAGTTCTGCTCCCTCTAATATTGAAGTTTGAACACTAAAGAAGCACGCCAGGGCAAGTATGTTAAGCAGGTTATATTTAAAGGTAATAATACAGACTTCTCCCGGGAGGGAGAAGGGGGCCATGACTGATGTTCTAAAGTCCCCAGAAGTGAGGCACCCTATATCTTTTATAGGTTAAAGTCTCTTTTGTTCTCCAGTTCTCTCCCCCTTATCTCTCCTTCCTACTTAAGTGATGAGGCCTGGTTTTGCAGGTGAGATGTAAAAAGTGAGAAGAGGATGGGGCAGGGGGAGGGCCAAAGTGATTCAGCCAGGCAAGGGCCCAGGGGGCATTAATTAGCAGCTCCCTGCTTGCAGTCCTTGATAAGGGCAGGGAAATTTGGTAATCAATGAGCTCCAGAGATCCTTAACATTCCATTCTCTCAGGGGCAGTCTCCAACTTCCAGAGGCAGATGGCTTTCATGGCCTTCATTTCCTCGATTTTACCCGATCCCCTATTTCTACACTAACTGCCTGTCCCCAATTCTGGCTTCATAACTGGGGATTGAACTCAGGGGCACTCGACCGCTGAGCCATATTCCCCAACCCTAATTTGTATTTTATTTAGAGACAGGGTCTCACTGAGTTGCTTAGTGCCTTGCTTTTGCTGAGACTGACTTTGAACTGGAGATCCTCCTGTCTCAGCTTCCAGAGCCGCTGGGATTACATGAGCGTGCCACTGAGTTCCACTGGTCCAGTGACTTCTAGTCATTCCTGGAGAAATTATTGAGAATTTATTTGTGGCACCGATATGATATTTTTATAAATACTCTCTGAGTATTCAAAAGTAATGCATACGCTTTCAGTATCAGATACAAAGTTTGGTATATACCTCTTATTAATTCCACTATTATACTGATTTCTCTGTCAAAAACAGAAATGGAAAATCTATTATAGTTGTGACTATAAGAATTTGTAATTTATCATTTTTTTGACAGTTTGACTCTATCTTATTTGCCTTTTGATTTTTTTGTTTTCATTTTATTTTTCTATTGTTTACATTTTCTTTCCAATTTTCTATTTTTAACCTGATATTTTTACCTATAGTTGGCTATTTTTATTTGGCATTATGAATGATTATTTATCATCTTTCTTCAATAGAAACATTTTGCAGCAGCTTGGGAGGCTGAGACAGTAGGATGGAGAGTTCAAAGCCAGCCTCAGCAACAGCAAAGCGCTAAGTAACTCAGTGAGACCCTGTCTCCAAATAAAATACAAAATAGGGCTGGGGATGTGGCTTTGTGGTTGAGTACCCCTGAATTCAATCCCTGGTACCGCTCAAAAAACCAAATCCATTTTGGCTTGGTGCAGTGGTGCACACCTGTAATTCCCTGTAATCCTAGCAACTCAGAAACTTTGGCAGGAAGATTGTAAGTTCAAAGCTAGCCTCAGCAACTTAGCAAGGCCCTAAGCAATTTAGTGAGACCCTGTCTCTAAATAAAAAATAAAAAGGACTGGGATGTGACTCAGAGGTTAAGCACCCCTGGATTCAATTCCTGGTACCAAAAAACAAAAACAAAAACAAAAAACCCACTGTATTTTATATCAGCTTGAGTGCGTACTTCATTCTAGTTAGCAAGGTGGCATGTACAATTTAGTAATTCAGTGGCCCTGTGAATATTGCTATCCCCATTCACTAATGAGGAATGTGTTCCACAATGGTAGTAAGGAACACATTCCATGTGCTCCTGCTTAGAGCACAAAGCTAGTAATTGGGAAGGTGAGGATTTGAATCCAGGCCTCTGGGGCTTCTTTTAGTCACTGAGCTCTGTCATCTTCCTAGTTTAAAATACTTTTTGACCTTTTGCTTTAATTGGTGCATTATAATTGTACACAATAGTTGGATTCATTTTGGCATAAACATACATGCATGGAATTTAATTTATTCCATTTCAAGTCCTAATGCCTCCCCTTTCCCTCCCCTCCTACCTCCCCCTACTACCCTCCTTCTTCTACTTTCTGTCTCTACCTGCCATCCTGATTTGCTTCCACTAGCATTAGATCTAGACTTTTGTTATTATGTTCTTTTTTAGGTATAATTTTTATATTTTAAGAGTTGTTAATATTTGTATTAAATTTCACGGTAATGTTGGTACAACTATTTAAGCAGAACTTGACCTTTTACTGATTACATTCCTGCTTTTTTTCTATGTAGTTAACCTATTTTGCTATCCTTGAGAGACTTTCCTGGGTTTTTAAAATTTAAAATCTGTATAACTATGACTTTTTACTTTTTTTTTTTTATTTTTTATTTTCTTCCATTTGAGGATGTATTTATTCAACTTAGTTCTTTTATTTTTTAGAATTATCCAAAAATTTTTATAGATTTTAGCAAGCAACTCTTATTCTAGTTAATGAAGCATTAAACATTTAAGTAATCAATGAACTTGACTCATTAAATATCTTAATATTTATACATTGAAGGAACACATTTGTCAACAAATGTTAATTGATCACGGAGAGAAGAATTCTGTGAAGTGGCTTTCTGATTCTTTTTTTAAAAATTATTTATTTATTTTTTAATTTTTACAGACTGTATTTCGATTCATTGTACACAAATGGGGTACATCATTTCGTTTCTATGGTTGTGATACTGCTGTTTACCGGTGACGAGTTCTGCTCCTTCTAATGTTGAAGATTAAGCACTAGAGAAGCACGCCAAGGCAAGCATATTAAGCAGGTTTATTTAAAGGGAATAATACAGACTTCTCCCGGCAGGGAGAAGGGGGCCATGGCTGATGTTCTAAAAGTCCCCAGAAGTGAGCGCACCCTACATCTTTTATAGGTTAAAGTCTCTTTTGTTCTCCGGTTTTCTCCCCCCTTATCTCTCTCTCCTTCCTGCCTACGTGACTAGGCCCAGTTTTGCATTAAGCGAGAAGCCATGGGCAGGGGGAGGGCCAAGGTGATTCAGGCAGGCAAGGGCCCAGGGGGCATTAATTAGCAACTCCTTGCTTGCAGTCCTTGATAAAGGCAGGTAAATTTGGTCATCAATGGGCTCCGGAGATCCTTGACATCCCATTCTTCCAGGGGCAGTCTCCAACTTCCAGAGGCAGATGACTTTATGGCCTCCATTTCCTCGAATTGACCCGATTCCCTATTTCTACACTAACTTCCTGTCCTTAATTCTGGCTTCAGTTGTGCACGATGTAGATTCATACCATTCGTGTAACCATGCATGTACATAAGGTAATGATGTCTGTCTCATTCCACCATTTTTCATACCCCCTCCCTCTCATTTCCTTCTATATAATCTAAAGTTCTTTAACAATTAAATTTATAAAGGTGCTAAATGACTCTTTCTGTCTAAAAACCCATTTCTCCCCTTCTTTCTTTCAAGTCTTCCTTACTTATCTCTCTATTGCTTATTCTTTGGCTTTTCTCTAAATGTTCTCCATACTGGTTACACTGGATATTCCCATATTGCCAGTGTTAGTTTCCCAGTATTTGTCTGTCTTTGAAATTTTCCACCGAATTCTGGGGGGAGTTTGTCAAACATGTCTTCCAACATGCTTGTTTGATTTTGGTGTTATCTAATTAATTTAATTCTACTGCCTTTAGTAAAATTCATCTCTCTTGGTTTTCGTCTGAAATAATCTTCTCTAATCCATGTTCTTCCTTCTTCATACATGCAAAAACAATTGAGACTATGAATAAATTACTTTTTGCAAACTTTATCAGTTTGTCACAGTACATGGCAGGCATTCATTATGATTCTCCAAGTTGTTCACTTAAAAAAAACCCAAAATGCTAAAATGTTTCTTTTGTCTAGTAAATTTTGTCTTTTGTCATCCTTACTGTTGTACGCTTTTTAATGTATCCAGTATTTGAAGTTGAGCTGTGTGTGGTCAGACACTTCCTCTAGCTCCTTTAGTTCCAACTACAGAGGAAAGCAGAAGTTTGTATTTTTTCTGATGGTTTCCTTTTGTTCATTTTGGGAAGAGGCACAGAAGTACTTCTTTTTCTGAAAATTGTAGTAAAGAATTAATCTATTCAACAAATATTTGTTGAGGGCCAGCTTCTCCATCAGACACTGCTGGGCATAGGAGATAAGATAGGGAATATGACAGAACCGATTCTTGCTCTTATACAGGTGTTCCTTGACCTTTCACGAGATCATATCCAGATAAATCCATTGTAAGCTGAATACCATAATTTGAAAATGCATTTAATACACCTCCCCTACCAAACATCGTAGATTAGAACACAGCGCACTGTAGAGGATCACTGTTTTTCTGAGTTCTTGTGCAGCTGACTGGGAGTTAGGACTTGCTGCTGTAGCCCAGAGTTGCAAGACAGTAGTAGCTCAGGAAAAGATCAAAATTGAAAAATTTAGAGTATGGTGTCTATTGATTGCATATTGCTCTCACACCACTGTGATGTTAAAAAATCTTATGTCACACAATGTAAGTTGTGAATCATCTGTGCAGTTCACAAACTTAGAGAAGTTGTATATCAAATAGTGACATAAAAATCTATTTAATTATCAGTAGTGATAAAGGTCTTAAAGAACTACTGAGATTCTGGTGAATTGGAGGGACAAAAGAAAGTATTGTTTAGATTTCAGTGAGCATCCAGAGGTGTCTAGGGAGGTAAGAGGGGCCAGATAATGCAGGGTGCCTCTGGTCCTGTTATGGATACTGAGAACAATCCTAAAAACAGAAAACTCCTGAGATACTAAGCAGTGAATGGTATGTTTAGTGTTTTTAAAGGCCACTCTAGCTTTCATTGTGGGGGACAGAATACGGGGGCTAAGTGGGTGAGAAAACCACATTAGAATGCTTCCGTAGTCATCCAGAAAAGAAAGACTTGATTGCAGCTGAGATCTAGTTCATTGTAATGGAGATGGAACAATGAGAATGAATTTAAAAAATATTTAGGTGGGACAGGATTGGGCTGAGGAATGGATGATTGATTAATTGTGGGGGTGAGAAAGGATTTCATTTCCTTACTTGTGGCGGCAGCATAGAGTTGTCCACACCCCTTTCTGTGTCTGGCACACTGTCAGCTTTAGGAATAGTGACTCCATTTAGCACACCACCAACTTTGGGTGGGAGAGAGACTAAGGATGGGTTCCTCTCTTCATCCACTTAATAATGGTAATGGTAGATTCTCAAGGTCTCTGCTATCCCACTGCCAATTCCTGCCCCCAGATTTATGAGGTGACAAGAGATTGAGAGTTCAGATTGTGTTACCAGATTGGAATTGAATTTTGGCTCAGCCACTTACCGTCAGAGTTTTTGGGGGGCAGATTGTTTTACCAATTTTGTTTCACTTTTCATATCTGTATAATGGGGTTAATTTCTAGCATCTTCAATAGATTGTTGTGAGTTACTATTTATAAAGTATTTTGAACAGTGACTAGCACATTGTGTCCCAATGTTAGTTACATTTGTTCTTATTCTGATCTTGAGGTAACTGAGTGTCTGCTGTGGATCTTGTCCACTCACTTTCCTGGCAATCAGTTTTATGGTGAACCTTCTGCAGAGTGCACATATCATAGATTGCATACATTTTTTTCAAAGGTCTTTTATTTTACTGTTTAATGAGTTATGTCCAATGCTTTTCCTCTACTAAAAATATTCTTTACTCACTTAATTGGGACCCCTGCCTTAAACAGAAGTTCTATACTAATACTTTTTTTAAGTTTTAAATTTTATTTGTTCTAATTAGTTGTACACGACAGTACACATTTTGATAGATCATACATAAATAGAGTATAATCTCTCAATTTTCTGATTATACATATTGTAGGGTCACATCAGTCATGCATTCACACAGGTACATGATGTAATAATGTCTGTTTTACTCTACATCACTTCTTTCCCCAGACCCCTTCCCCTCCCTTCACTCACCTCTGCCTAATACAAAGTAACGCTACTAATTCTGAATGATTGCTAGATCATGTCTTTCTGGTGCATTTGTTTATTAGATGGTATACAATGAACATAGTATGTCTAAGAAACTGGTCTATGGGCATCAGTAGGAAGCAGACGTGATATAACAAACAGTTATAAAAGGAAAATGTACCAGTCACAGTCCAACCAGAGAGATAGAGACAGTGGGAGATCTATAATGACATTTATTACAACAAATTGGCTTAGGTAATGGTGGGGTGGCTAGGTAAAATCAATCCGACAGGCTCTCGGGACCCCAAGACTGAAATTCTCCAGCCCAAGATGGTGCTGCAGTCTACAGGAAGGACTTCTTCAGCAAGCATCAGTTCTGCTCTCTAGGACTGTGGGCCAACTGAACAGGGACCACTCCCATCATCTAAATCTGCTTTACTTAAGGTCAGCTGTAATCACCTCAGCAAAGTATCTTCATCAACACCTGGATTAGTGTTTGATTGAGTAACTGGGGATTGTACCCTACCCAAATGGACACATAAAACTGTCCCCGAAAACAATACCTCGAATCTTTTAGAAATAATGTATGTTTCTTTTGGGAAGTGTATATGATCTGGAGATGTAGTCTTTGAGAGATCAATTTTAAGTAACTAGAAATTGTTTTCCTAACATTTGATTTTTACTATGTAAATTTTAAAATTACGGATGAGTGTTGCTGTTTTAGATGTATTTATGCTATATTAATACTTCTTCCTCCTGTGGTTTCCTCCCCCAACACAATTTACTATGCTCTGAATCAGATGACAGAGACATCCATTCATATTTGGTTGTACTAGCTTCTGAATAACTGTTTTCCTACTCACTTAAAACAAATCATATTTCTGCCACCTCAGTTCTTTTGTTAACTCTACCTTAAGATGGGAGCACCTACAGTGTTTTCTCATTGTTTGCAATTTTAGATTCCCCAATAGGCCTATATAGTAGTCTAACCATGGCCAGTGCCACCTTGAATAAAGGGCTGAAAAGGAATTATTATTCTGTCTCTTCTGTCTCTGGTCAGCAGTAAAGCTATTCACTTGTGAATAATCCTTTTCCATCGCATGCGTGGACATCATTAATTTGATGTATAATACTGCGCACATTCTGATCTAAGACTATATCCTATGTTGCTTCAGTGGTATGATTTTAAATTAGTTAGCCTCATTTTCAGGAAGTTAAAATCAGCTGGGGGATAAAACCAAACAACACAGAGAATCCAGAGGAATCAGCAACTTACCAATGCCATTCAGAAGAGCATGCTATTGAAGCCAAAATTACAGGTGATTGGGTTGAATGGAGGAAATAGAGGCCAGTTTGGATCTGGGAAGTTGGAGACCACCCCTGGGAGACTGGAATGTCAGTGTTTCCAGAGCCCTTTGGTCACCAAGGTTACCTGCCTATACTATCCTTTCCAGAAGGTTGCAGGTAGGGTATTGCTAATTAATGCCGTTGGGCCCCCACCTGCCTGGATCATTCCATCTGGCCCCTTCCCCTGCCCATCTGCTTCTCACCTTTTTGCAATCTCAGCAGCATCTCCTGGGTCTAGTCACAGGCAGGAAGGAGAGAGATAAGCTGGGAGAGAGCAGGAGAACAAAGGAAACGTTAATCTATAAAAAGGGCAGGGCGCTCTCACTTCTTGGGATACCAGAATTCCGGTCATGCCCCCTTTCTCCCTCCCAGGAGAAGTCTGTGTTATTACCTTTGAATAAAACCTGCTTCATATGCTTGCCTTGGCGTGCTTCTCTGGTGTTATACTTCAACATTTGAGGAAGCAGGACTCGACATCGTCACCGAAAACCTGTAGTATCACTATGGCATGTGGAAAGGAGTCGCTCCAAGAATCAGGGAAAAGGAAGCTAAAGAGTGTCAGGAAATCAATCAAAGGACAATGGTATGACAGAAAGAGGAATCCTAGGGAAATGCTAAAAGGCATAAAAGGTAAGCAAATGGGGAACCAACTATAAAACAAATAATGTGATTTCTAGAAAAACAGCAAAGGAACTTTGAGAAAAGAGTTCATTTTCTTCAACTGTGGTATATGAATTTATTAGCATTGCATTTGGTCAAAAGCTCCTGGGAATTATTTCTTCAGAGATAGTCTTTTTTTTTTTTTTAAACAATTTTCTGTTTATTTATTTCTCTTCTGTTCACTCAAATAACTATTTTTGCATTGACTTATTTTTAGATTCAACTTAGACAGGTGCTTCTCTAAGGTTGTATCAGTATCATCCAGAAACTTGTTGGAAATGCAAATTCTCAGGCTGCATCCCAAACCTATTGAATTAAGAACTCTGATTGTGGGGGTCCAGAAAGCTGTGCTTTATCAGACCCTCTGAAAAAATCTAAATAAAAGCTCAAGTTTCAGAACGACTGGTTTGAAAAGCAAAAACGATGTTTGAAAATGCCCACTTGCAGTATTCCAGACCAAGTTTCTTCAGGTCCTTTTAGAGGATGCTAAGCCTATTACCTAGTCCCTTACTCCTTGCAGGTTCATTTCTTTCACAACGCCATCAACACTCCTGGTACATGACTCTCTCACTTCTGAGGGTATGAGCAGAATTTTTGCCTTTGTCGGCTAAATGGAAATATAAAGTTTGCCTAGCATTTCTGGTTCTTTGCATCTTGGTGATATCCTCAAAATAAATTCAATTTCTCTACTCGTCTGAAGTGCACATAAAATTCTTATTTTTAGGTATTTGATGTATTACAAATGTCCCTTGGGTTCATTTCAATTGAATTTATAATCAGGCTCTCTAATACACTCATGCTGGGAAGTGACTTTCTCAACCTTTTGAAGTGACTCAAAACAAATTTTCCTTGAAGGGATCCTCTTACGGAACCCATGTATATTTGATCACTCTTGTTCATACTGCCCTGTAGTTTTTACAAAACATAAAATAGACTAACCAATGGCGTCTACTTCCTTTTACTGATTCCTTTCCTCCCTCTATATTACTGCATTTTTTAAAACCTCATCTTGTATCTGTGTTTTTTCTTTTTCTTTTTTTATCCATTATCCTTTTTGTAACTAATATCAGACACTCTCCATGTGTCCTGCAGAGTCCTTTCCATATTCAAGAAGAGGATTGGGTAGATGCAGTAGGGGGATTCATTTGTTAATTGAAAGCTAAAGGATCTGTGGTACCTAAACCTTTCCCTGTGGAGTAGGAGATGACATCGTCTGTTGAGACTGGGAAAGCAGGTGAATTGGAGATGTGGAGAAATGTGATGGTATTCAAAGGTAAAGCATTGAAATACTCCTAAGTCATGTTATGTCCCATGTTCTCTTATTTCTGTGCCTCCATCCCTGGCCCAGGATCCCTAGTCCTTTCTATGATCCAGTACCTTAGGGTCTGGCACTCCTGGAAACCAAAGCTACAAACAGTACCTGTTCTGATCAGTGAATTCCTAAACCCTACTGATAGCAAGATATTTTGAAGATTACTATGATAAGAGATTTATGAGAGAGAAAAAATGTTTGAGATAGTTGTATGGAGTGAAATGACTACAGAAAAGCCGTGGGATACCTGAGGTTATACTGAGTGTTCAGATGATGGAGGCCGTCAGGGATTTATGGTCTTTATCATTATGGGATTTCTGCAGGTGCAGGCAAGAAGAAAGAAGATACCTGGACAAGTAAGGGGTTGAGGTTTTGTCAGAAATTTTCAATAAAATAACAAAGAAGAAGATAATAATTTATATCTTTTCTAGATCAGGAAAACTTGTGAGAAAAATGAAATGGGGGAAAAAGCTTATTAGGAGGTTGTCTTCTTCGGTGGGAAGTTAGAGAATGTCTAGTCTTCTTCTGGAGATGAAATGAAAGATTCTGCATCTTTCATTGTCTTTGAGTTACTATATAACTCTGCAAGTTTTAGAAAACGGACAGTAGTGTGAATGATTCCAACAAATTTTGTCCATGGCAATATAATTGATCCTCATCATGTACATATTGATCAGTTTTACATCTATTTAAATGTTTATTTCAGCATTTTTGATTACCTATATGTAAGTCAGTTCTTTAGATTTTCTTTTGAATTGACTTTATGTATCATACTGGATTCCTCATTAATTAATGTGTTAAATAAAATTCTTGACACATATTTGGTCCATATTTGCATGAGAGTCAGGACTTTACCCTGAAATGTTCTGTAAGAATTATATTACCTGTTGCATTGCTGCTTTGTATATTATATTGCTTACTACTGGTTCTATGGTGATTTCAGCACATGGTTCACTCGTTTCTACTAGTTCATTGTCTTCTAGAGAAGTGGAAGGTGATCCTTAGAAGATACTTAGCGTAAGGGTTAGGAAGATGAACTTTGGAGTTAGACTGACTTCAATTTGAATTGGGTTTAACATTTATATGAATAGTTCATACACAGACCTCTGAAGCCCACTTACCATGTTGATTCTTCCTTAGCATCCATCACCTACTAGTGAAAATTATGTGGTTCATATCATCATGGAGGGAGTAATGACCAAGTGTCTTTTTCTGAACTTTTAGAAAGAAACTTTTTTATTTTGGTACTGGGAATTGAACCCAGGGGCACTTAAGCACTGATCCACATCCCTAGTCCTTTCTTTTTTGTTTTATTTTTATTTTTTATGAGTTACATTTTTAATTTGTACTTTTTAACTATACATAATAGTAGAATGTATTTTGACATATTATACATACATGGAGTATAACTTCCCATTCTTTTGTTGTAAATGATGTGGAGTTACACTGATTGTGTATTTGTGTATGAACATAGGAAAGTTATGTCCAATTTATTCTATTGTCTTTTCTATTCCCATTCCCCTTTTCTTTCCCCCATGCCTCGCTGTCCAATTGGATGAACCGCCACTCCACATATCAGACAGAACATTTGGCCTTTGGTTTTTTAGAATTGACTTATTTCTCTTAGCATGATAGCCTCCAATTCCATTCATTTACCAGCAAATACCATAATTTTGTTTTTCTTTATGGTTGAGTAATATTCCATTGTGTGTGTGTACCACATTTTCCTTATCCATTCATCTATTGAGGCGCACCTAGGTTATATTTTATTTTCTAGACAGGGTCTCACTAAGTTGCTGAGGCTGGCTTTGAACTTATGATTCTCTTGCCTCAGTCTCCCGAGCCACTGGGATTACAGGTGTGTGCCCAGGCAGGAATTCTTTTGCCTCCTACAGATAATGAGAAGTAGACTTGGGACCTGAATCTAGGGTCCCTCATAGCTTAACGTATTCCTCAGGTATCTCTGTATGGCCCTCATCTCTGTGCAGGCAGTGCCGAATATTTACCACTTTTATTTGTCTTCTAGGAAAGGCGGAATGGAGATGTAGTGATGAAGGGAGGTTTGCATGAGTGGAATAAGTGAAAGAAGTTCCAGAGTTTGCCAAGAACATGGCAGGAAGTGCCTGAAAGTAGGAAGAACTGAACAGAGGTGTTTCCTGTGCTCTTTAAACATTTGCTCCCTTGCTGTTTTCCTTGAGACCTATTTGCTTCTCTTTGCACTCTGGCTCTCCCCATTTATATTCATTTGAATGTTTGTTTCTGCCTTTTTCTTGTTCATTTGCACTGTAGCCTTCAGTCATTTCTGACAAGGTGATTTTAGCTTCATTTTGTGCTGGCTCTTATTTCATTTTCTTACAAGAGATGAAAAATTCCACTTTAACTGGAGAAAAGAAAGCATAGTACCTTATAAAAGTTTTCATTTTGTAGATTGGAGAAATGACTTCTTGTTGATATATTAGAAAAGATGAAAAGAACATAGAATAAAGAGAGAGGAGTTATATTTTTAAAAAGACAGAAAGATGCTCCAATTAGTACCATGATCACCAGAAGCATATCTGAATACATCATCTTCAAATTAAATACTCCACGAATTTAAAAATAGATGCCCCAATGCCAACTCGTAGTAATAGTACTTATCTGATTTGTTCAAGGAAAATAAAAATGAAGTCCTTCTGGGTATTTTTGATGAAAACACTGAAAATAAATTACACTTGAGAATTGTGTTCTTTTACAAAAAGAGAAACAGACTCTTCAAAAACATATCACATGCTTTGAATATTTCATTCAAGTGCAAATTGTTTTTGAAAAAAATTAGTTACACAGAAATGATTTTAAGAAGAGAGTTTAATTGGGAATTTAAAGAAGTATGCAGTCAGATCTGCTATAATTTTCCTTGGTGACAATTACAGATATATATAAAGACAGGTCCCAATTTAAACTTAAAATAAGGAGTTTAATAACAAGATTATCTAGTTTAAGAATTTCATGGAAAATGTGTTTAGGGCAAAACATATATTGTAAGACTCAGAAGATATTTTTTAAAATGAGAATAAGTTTTAAAAGAAAAGATGGTAACTACTCTCAGGTTCGTACAAGGCCCCAGGATTGATTTTTCCATGTGCACTCCATGGAGATAGTGGGACCAACCCATGGCACTGACAAGACTCCCATGGGAAAGGCCGGTTACTCGCATCTTCTTTTAAGTCTCCTTTTCCTGAAACAGTTGACCTCTTTCCTTTTGTCCTCCCTGAAATCTCTCATGGTCTGGCCTATTGCCAGAGAAAGATTCTCAGTCACAAATCCTGAGATAGATAGATCAACCCTGCCTATTTTGAAAAGAATGCAGGAATTCCTTTAATGTAACTAGTTTCCAAGGATTCCTTCCAGACGGTCTGGAAAAATCCCTGTTTTCTTTGAGTTAGTCATTTCCCTTTTCTGCCCACTAATTCAATTGGAAACTGAAAAAAAATTTACTCACAAATACTCTTTAATTTGGTGACGAATTTCAGATATATGTAAATACTGATTCAAAGATCTAAGTAGAAGAAGAGTGGTCGGAATACAGGGAATAAGATTGGAGAAACCCTGGCAGAAAGAGCAACATGAATTGGTGATTGCCCCGATGAAGCCTTGGAAGAACCACCAAGGAGGAGACGAGCTACACCTGAAGCCTTGGAAGGGTTTTATGAGCCAGCAGATAGTTGCCAGTTTCAAATAATTCAAAGAAATATAAAGGGACTACGATTCAGAAAGGACTACTGCATTTCTTCATTTAAAAGTCATTGGTAATATTTGAGAGGACCATGTCAGTACAGTTTCAGGGGCACTTATTCTCCTTCAAGGAATTGTGGATCTGGCGGGCCCTGAGGAGGCAGAGCTGAGGTTATAAATTGCACACTCACAGTTTGTTCAAAGAAAGGAAAACAGCAATGTGGCCAGGAGGAGCTCATAGAGTCCCTTTTTGTCCTAACCTTGATGACATGAGCAGAAATGCAGAGTAGAGAGAAGTGGTTGAAGGGTGGGAGGGAAGGAATATCAGGGAGGCAAGGATCATGGGAGAAGAAGAGACACAAGTCACCTCAAAGATAAAGAGGGACTGTGCTCTGCTGAAGCAGGGGGAAAGAAGAGATGTGCCCAGTGCTTCCCGTGTGTCTTTCACTTAGTCCTCACATCTGTACAGCACCCGGAGCCTTGTAGTCATCTCATGGGCTGAGGAAAGTGAGGCTCAGAGTGTGAACCTCTCAGCTGATAAATTCTAAGCCAGGATTAAACTTAAGTTTCCTTGATTCTAGAGGGTGTGTTTATCACCAAAGCAATGACATAAAATGTTTCTATTTAACCATCTTTTGAGTTATGAAATTGCCATTTCCATTCCATATGACCCAAATTAATAGCATTAATAAAGACCTATAAAAATAAAATGGGGAAAGTTGCTTGGTGGCCTTTATACCGATCAGATGTCTTTATTGGCAAAACACATAATTCACTCTGTCTACTTTATGAGGAGAAATAATTTGACTGATGATATTGTTTAGCTTCCAGAATTTCTAGGAGGCTACGGACCAAAGCCATGAAGTTACACAGCCAGGAACAGGGCTCCATCTGTCAAATACGAGATGACAGAAACCAGACTAATCACTCCTCGCCCTGAAGGTGTCCTTTTCTGATTTCTGTTAATGGCAGCACTGCTGTCACTATTATCATAGTCGTCACCAAAGCTTGGAGCTATTGTTTCATATTATTACAGTTGATTTATTGGGATTGGGCTGGTTAATTCATTTCATCTCCCTATTTACCCTTTCACCAGACCCTTTAATCAAGCTGTCGTTCATTTCTCCTGATTCTTCCGGGACTGTCTTTTCTCCCTTAGCCTGCCTGCCGCTGCTTTTCAAGTCTCTTCTCCAGCACCAGTTCTTCATCATCATCTGGGAGCCCTTCGCCTTCTCTCTCCTCCTTGTGACTGCCCAGCCAGGCATGGATCTTGTGTACCTTTGCATTCAAGCCTTGATGTGAAGGCTGCATCTCCACCATGTTTCTCCCTCTGGAAAAATCCAGGCTCCCTCCTCTTCTGCTTTGTATTTCCCCTGGCACCCAGAGCTGTCACAAATAGCAGCTGTTCATTGCTCGGGTATTGAAAGTTCAGTCAGCTTTTTAGCTCCAAGAACCAATGATAGGATTAGTAACAGTGACTGGTTTAATGTTTAGTCAAAAAAGTAAAAATGGGTAAGAAAGATATCAGAAAATAGTAGGTTTAAATTTTTTAAAAAATGGGAGAAAAAAAATGGAGAAAGCAAGGAACTAGCATTTAAAACATTTATTTAACAAACTTTTATTGATTGCCCTTGATATGCCAAGCGGTGTTCCAGGTACTGAACAATTAGACATAGTCTTTGGCTAGCCAATTGTGGGGTGCAAGGTATCCTGTGAGCAGAGATCTAAAATGAAGTAAGGGTTTTCTGGGTGAAAAGTGTTATCACAAAGGACATGTGAGTGACACAGCTATGTTGGTGTGCTTGACACGTGCTTGTCACCTTGGAGGAACAGCAATAGCTGGAGCAGAACAAGTGAAAAATATAGGGTCAATGAGATGATTGTACATACTGAAAATGGGAAGAACTATTAATAATTGCCTTGCACTAGCAGTTGGACATGTCTACAGCCTTCTTGTACAAACAAGACTTTTGACATTTATGGGATATGGTGATTGGGGGTAATACTTAGGCATTCACATACTGAGTTTCCATAGTGTGAAGGTCTTCTGAGTACTGCTTCCCACAAGTTAGCAGTATTGAAGTAATTCTTTTTTAAATTTTTTTATTTGTTCTAATTAGTTATACATGGTGTGTGATGGCCACTCCCCAGCACTTCCTGGCTGAGTGAGGCCTCTCAGGTCTGCTCTGTGTGGCCAGCTATCTCCATTAAAGGGGAGAGGATGAGGAAGTCCAGATTGACCAGTCTCTCCTGGCATTGTCTAAACCGGTCTTAAAGAGCTCTGTATACTGTTTAATAAAACTATATATTGTCTGACTTGGTCAACATCTTTTGTATGTGGTTTCAGGGGAACCAGGACTCCCTGTCAAGGCACCGTCCCAGAGGGCAGTTTTCCCGTGTCAGCCTTTCTTTCTCAAATCTCTTTCTCTAATTGCAGGATTTCTTATTGACGTTTGGGTGTGGGAGTATGGAGTTGCTCTGTGCATAGGGGGATGTTCAACAGTAAACCTGGTTTCTACCCATTAGATGCTGGGACATAGTCAAAAGTCAAGGACATTCATCACATGTTGCCTGAGTGTCAAAATTGCCCGTGGTAGAGAACCTCTGGCTTAAAGGATATGGGTATCCTGGGGAATAGAGGATTCCAAAAAGAGAACAGTGACTATGTGCTCCATAGATAAATAGGCAGCCACCATTTTTTCCTGAGGCTGCAGAAATATTTTGTAGCATACTATCATTTTCCTTCAAAAACTATAGACAGGCTTTTCATTGTATATTTTTAAAGTTCCTTTTTTTGGATGTTTCCAAATTCATGGCTCAGAATAACCAGTATGTCTGAAACCATTTTTTTCCCCAGGAGAGACTAACAAGCTAACAAAATAGCAAAGTGGTGCTTTTTCCCCTCTTTGAACAGGCAGTTTTTCTTCCAGTCAAGATGGCAAATGGCTTTTTCACTAAGATGAATTCAGGTGCAGGGTGTTGATACATCCAGGTCACAGAGCTATCTTTGGGGGTATATTCATCTTCCCCCTGTAGGCATCTCAAAGTGTAGGAAACCTTCCTTTTGCACTGTTTTTTCTGTAGGTTCAAAGCACACTTAAAATTGCCACATAGGCAGATGTCATCAGGCTTTCCCAAGGTGGAGAAGATACAACTGGTTTGGCAAGTGGTCCTTGACTTTCCAAGGGTGAAGTATTTGTCTTCCTCAGTTTACCCACTTGTTAAACATTTATAGGCATAGGCATGGGGTCCTAGGAACTCTGTCCTGGTCCAAGCCATTGACCACATGGAGTAGGGCATTTGAGGAGGAGCTGTCTCTGATGCACAGATGTGATGAATATGCCAAATTATTTTCCCACAAACCCCATTTTTTGTGCCATCCCCAAATTGTCCTCCCTACCAATAAGGGAAATAAGGCCTACTTGCTAGTAATATTGTTATGACTGACTGGTGTTCCCTATAAGTTCACATGTTGTGACTTATTTGGAGATAAGGCATTCAAAGAGGAAATTAAAGTTAAAAGAGGTCATATGAGTAAGGCCCAAATTAAAGAGAACTGGTGTCCTTATAAGAAGAAGAGACACCAGGAGTGCATGTGCATAGAGGAAAGGCCTTGTGAGGACACCCTGAACCAGAAAAGAACTCTCACAGATGCCAACACTACTGGGAACTGGATCTTGGCCTTCCAGTCTCAGAACTGTAGAAAATAATTTTTTTTTTTGTTTAAGTCACTTAGACTGAGGTAGTTTGTTACAGCACCCTACCAAGGTATTATGGATCCCCAGCAGATTAACAGGTCATTGTATGACCTTGGAATGCTCCCACTGTTTCCCCATGTTTGCCCCCAGTTGCCTTTGATCCAGGTCCAAGTGTAGCCTCTCATCCCTCAGGAACATTTTGCATTCACTTCTAGTTAGTCCTCATAGAACTCCTGGTTTCTTGGATTTTTCTAGGGTTTATGCTTTCTAGCACACAATATGGCTCTAAAGTATATATTATTGCCTGTAATTCCCCATGATTCATTATTTATGTCTCCTAAAAATTTTGAAGTTCATCTTCTTTTTTGTCCCCTCTCATATTTCTGTTAGGCAGTAGGCTTACAATGAACAGTAATAGATAATATTCTCAGAGTGTTCTTTTCTTTCTTCCCTCCCCTTCTATCCCCTTCCCTTCCACTTTCTCTCCTTTCCTCTTCCCTTTCTGCAGTGCCAAGGATTCACCCTAGGGGTCATGTGCATGTGAGGTAAGGTCTCTACCATTGAGCTACATCCCAGCCCCTAGTGTTTTATTCTTTTTATGATGGTTGATTTTGGCTGTCAACTTGTCTGGATTTAGGGATACCTAGAAAATTTGTAAAACACATACATGGATGAGTCTATGAGGATGTTTCCAAAAGATTGGTGAATTAAGTGAGGAAGACCTTTCCTCAATATTGGCAGCACAATTCAATAGGCTGAGGCCCCAGTTGAAATGAAAAAATATAAGAAGGAAGCCCGGTCTCTGGCTCAGACCCTCCCTTCCCGACCAGGCACATTTCTCTGCTGTTGTCACCTGTGGATATCAGACTCTAGGCTCTTCAGCCTTTGCACGTGGGCTTGAATGTGGCTCTCCAGGAGGCTTTCACATCTTTGAGCTCAGACTAGGTCTGCAACATTGGGCCCTCCTGTTTCCAAGAGATTCCAGCTTTTATAGCTACTGGTTTTCTGGCTCTCTAGCGTGTAGACAACCATTGTGGGATGATCCAGCCTCTGATCATGTGTCAATCTAATCAATGCCTTTCATAATTACATGGTATCCCATTGGTTCTGTTTCTCTGGAAAACTCTGCTAATAGATCATTTAAGAATTTCACAGACTTCTGTTTAAGTCATGTCAATGTTTACACTCACTCAATACTTCACCTGATTCTAGGATGGGGAAAACTGAGGACCAGACGTTAATTGTGGAGATCATAGGGCTGAGTCAATCTGACTCTGATGCCAGCAGTCTGTCTGTCCGATTGCAGCATATAACTGACAGTTATGGACTTCATCTTGGCCCTGTGCTCAAAGGAAAGAGAAACAATTAAGAAATTCTTTCCACTCTGCTGATTGTGCTCTGGATAATGGCTCACTTGAAAGGTCTACGCTTTCTCATATGTCTTAGATAAGACTCAAGGTAACCCCATATGTACTTGTGCTGAGGCCACACACACGTGTATATATATATACATATATGTACACACACACACATATATATACATATGTATGGACTATTCCACATGATAATGAAGCTGAGAAGTCCCGCTGAACTCAGTGTATGCTGGTCTCCAAGCTGCACATTGGTAAGACTGAAACCATAACTCATCTTTACCTTTTGTTCCTCCATCTCCCTATACCTAACACTACACTTATCTCTCCTGGCCTATGGCTCTTAACTCCCATGTAGAACTAGGCTACAATATGTACTTTTGTTTGAGAAATGATTTTCATGTTAGTTGATTCTCAAACTGTCAATTTCCTTAGCTTTCACATGTGTACCACTTTTAATGATTTGCTTGGGCTTGTTAAAATTTTTGCAGGAGTGGAGCTGATACTGTGATAAACTTGTTTTCTATTGACTTGAACTTGAGGAAGTGGGTCATGAAAGACTTGGAACTGGGCGGTTGGCAGAAAGGACATATCAGTGCCGGCAGATGATATCCTTGCCTTTGTCAGCTGAAAGTAGATCCAGTTTCAAGTGAGGTACCTAGATTAAAGCCTTGTGAACGGAACTGAGCAGAATAAGAAGTACAAGACTGGGGGAAGGTAAGTGTTTTCATATATATTTTAGAATTTTCATTTTCCATGGGTCAATAGAGGGGGAATTTAGAAAAAAATTAAATTGATAATGTGAACAGTTTTATATTATTAAAATTTCAGGCAATTGGATAAATATAATGAATTTTGAGCATTTATACAACTGAGGTTGTAATTTTTGAATTATCTGCATCCTTGGTTCATATCATTTAACCCTTTCAGGTAAGCTTGGGGAAATGAGATGGAGTCATGTCGCAGGCTGTGCAGAGAATGACCTTGGGATAAATATAATTAATGTTTAGTCCTGATTTATTTTATAGGCTTCTAAGACAATATGAAACGTTTTTTGTCTTGTAGTAGGGACTGAACCAGGGGCATTTAACCACTAAGTCACATTCCTGGCTCTTTTTATTTTTTATTTTGAAACAGGGTCTTGCTAAGTTGCTTAGGGCCGTGGTAAGCTGTTGAAGCTGGCTTTGAACTTGTGATCCTCCTGCCTCAGCCTCCTGAGCCACTGGGATTACAGGCATGTGACACCATGTGGGCTCCCAATCATGTTTTTTAACCAAGAGGAGTTCTATGTCTTTCATTGGTTCCAGCAAATACATAGAATCAGCATCGTGATTTGGAAAAACAAAGTCTAGCTTTTTTCATTGACAAAAAAGCCATTTTGTGGCTTACAGGAACAAAATGTGATGCAACATTAGCCTTAATACCCCCATTAATACCTTTTCAAAGGATAGATCATAAGTATAGGCAAGGACATTTATTGGGTCAAAGTAGTAGTTGGTAGGGTTTTGAGTGAGAGGATGAGCAAAGTGGTAAAGGCTCAGGCTTGTGCCTGGCAAGTGATGGTGTATATCTGATACTTTTTGTCTGCCCAGATCCATTTCTCCATTCTTTTCATAATGAGATCCTAGTTTCCTGGAGGAGATTACTCTTCTTTCATTCTGTATGGCATGGACGAGACAATCACTTAAGATGTACCAAACCTGAGTCTGAGGTGGGCATTGGCTCAGGCTAGACCAAAGCAGCCCTCCTGGGAGTATGAATTTAGACCAGTGCTCTCTTTCTGCATCACTGAGGCACATGGTTTCAATGACTATGGATTCTCCTATTGGGGAATCTTATTATTATTATTTCCCAATAATAATATTGAAACTGAATCATTTTAATGATGGAGACTTAAAAAGAACTTCCCTGACCTGCTGCTCCCAGACTCTCAGAATTGTCCTGGTTCTTGTCCTTCCTCAGGATTCTGCCACATGCTTCCTTTTCTTCCTACAATAGTGATGCTAGTCAGTGTGTGCTGGTGCTTGTGATGAAGGCTCCAACTAACAGGCATGCTCTTGTTGCCTCCTTTTGGATTGACTTTCTTTGAGTTTTTTTTTTTTTTATTATTCATGCTATGAAGTAGCAAACCTTCCTTAGAGAAGAGGAGAGGAGGTCACTTGATTTTAATATAGGCTTTGGTCCAGAGGCACCAAAGGAGATTCCTGGCCTCCACATAGTCTAGTCCTGTTCATCAGGGTTAAGAGCTCTTCAATAGAACTTGAGATAAACCCCATGGCAACAAAAAGTGAACTTTTGTCTCTCTTTTCCTCTTTGCATATATCTTGCTTGTCTAAGGACTAAATTGTGTGCCCCCACCCAATTCATATGTTCAATAAAACAATGGTATTTGGAGGACAGACTTTTGGGAGATACCTAGGTTTAGATGAGGTCACTAGGGTGAAGGTCCTCATCATAGATTCAGTGTCCTTAGAAGAAGTAGCAACAGAGAGCTTATGCCTTCTCTCTTTTTCCAGGGGTACCTGGAGGGAAGTGGTCATGTGACACAGTGAGCAGGGGCATCTGCCAACCAGGAAGAGGGTCCAGCATGCTGGCACCCTGCCTTGGACTTTGGCCCCTGGAACTATGAGAAAACACATCTCAGTTGTTGAAGCCACCCAGCCTCTGGTATTTTGTTATGGCAACCTGAGCTAGGGCATTGTCCGTGAACCTCTAATGATGCTAGGTAGCTGGTTAAGGCATAAGAGTTCTAGATTGATTAAATAAGTCCACTATCTTCAGTGATTTCACAAAATGGGATACTGCTGGGAAGGCGTGGATTTCCTTCAATGGCATAAACTGCAACTTAATCTACAGGGTAAGACCGTTCTGCTCTGCCTCCTGCCTACTAAGGCCACATCATGGATTTGAATGTGAACAGAGGTGCAGTTTTAAAGATTTTAAAATGAGGCTGGTTGTGGAGCAAAGTGCTTCTTAATTGTCCTTCATTCCTGTCTTCAATGTCATGAATAGTCCACTTATGTTTTTGAAGTATTTCCTTGCAACTAAAATCCTGAGTCATATAAAACTGCTGTTTTATAGGTGAAAATTATGGGACATTGGCTATTTCAGGTGATTCAACCTGCACCATTGAGAGGCTAGAATCAGTCTTCATTACCCTCATTGATGTGCTCAATGTGAGAATACTGTGCTTGCCTCAGGGCCTTTAAATATACTGTTCTTTCTTAATTGTTCTTCTTTCCTACAGCATAGTACTCCCATATGTACATTCTTCAGAGGATTTTTGCATGTAAACTTCTCCAAGAGGCCTTCCTTAACTATCCAGTGTAAAATTAATTGATTTCACACCTGAGGAATAACAGCCAGAGATCTGCAGGTCACACAGCTAAATATTTGAGAAAGCTATGTTAAAATACAGGTTATCACATGCTACCTGAGTCTCTTTGTCCCCATGGGACACTACTTCCCTCCTAAAAATCCTTCATAATTGGCAGAAATTCAGGTTACATGTTAATATAAGAACTCAGTTTTGGCAAAAATGTATACATATAGAGAAAATTTTAACTGACATCTAGATTTGCAAGGAGTGAAAAAAAAAAAAGAAATCTACAGGATAGTTACAAGAGAGTGAAGGGAATTCTGGTGAGTAAAGATGAGATCACTCAGGTGGGAAGAGAGAGGAGAGTTTGAGGATTCAGTGGCCACATGAAATGTAACACACCCCTGTTGAGGAAATGCCTCCTGGCTTGAGTTCCTTCTTGCTCTTACATTATTTCTGTTAAACAAACAGTGGTTATAAACCTGATTGGGTACAGAAACCTTCGAAAATCTGGTTTAAAATTATAGACTTTCTCCCAAGGAAAAGGTCCACAGGCACAGTCCCTTCAAAGGTCACTAACTAGTGTGCAGAATTATAACTCTCCCATTTCCCTTGACTGAACTTAATCTCTGTCCCAAGCCTGCATTCTGCCTGATAGCAGAAACCTCATCCAGCTGCTGCCAAAAGCCACAAGTTCCTCCAGTGACCTCCGGATTTGAGGTTGTAAATAACAACCAAGTCCATGGCCTTTCTGTTCCTCTTCTTCCTTCTGGGGGTTAATTACAAACTCTGGGCTCTGCTGCACTTGATCTGCTCTGAGCTGGTATTTGCCTGGATATAGAGAGCCAGGTCGGGGCTCATGGTCACTGGGGCCCATCACCATTTGCCTTCCTTGCTGAGGCAGACGAGGCCCAATCCCAACCCTGCCTCTCTGCAGTTAGGGGATCCCTGCTGTCACTTCCTGTGTGTTCTTTTATTCTGGCTGCTGGATTCCTTCCTGCTGTCTTTGTCCCCCACCTCCCTTTTCCTAACAATGCTCCATGTTCTTTCTGGGAAATTTCCTCACCTCCATACAGGGAAGAGCTGTGGGCAACAAAAAGCTGTCCTACCCTCTTGCAGCAAAGTGGGGGAAAGGGGTCATGGAAGGAATAAATTGACCACTGGACTATGATCTTCTTTATCATCATAATTAATTGAGAAAGGATAGACCATTGTCAAATTTCTTACACTATCAACTTAAGGAATTCATTCATGCAAATTAATGAGGGTCTTTCTGTGGTTGCTATGAACAGATGACTGATCCACAAATATTCTTCCACATTATACTTGGTTGTTAGGATAATTTATTGTATAAACTTTAATTTTTTAAAAAATTTGCAGCTGCATGAAATAAAAGAAGTTAAGCAGTTGCTTCTTCAGTCCCCCAATGATAGGTAGGTAAGGTCTTTGAGATGAGGCCCTGTGCAGTTTTCTTTTGCTTATGTGATTTACGCTCATGTCAGTGCTTGTCTCTCATTGCAAAAAGTCATCTCCTATAGTGACTAGGACTTTGGATACTGTGCCTGGGGGGCCCAAGGCTTCTATGGTGGTGTTTCAGTTGCTGCTGTGCCTGTTCAGTATCCTGTCCTAAATAAAGCTCAGTAAGTTTAGGAATGAGTCAGCCTATCATACCTTGCATTCGATCGGCAATTTGGACCCACTCACCAGATTTGCAGCATGTGATTGAGTCAAAGATGCTTTCTCCTGGAACTTTAAATCTCAGGCTTGTGGCAATGTTCTAAATGGATTTTTGTTTTTAATTTCCACTGGCAGTATAGCACTCTGACAAAAATATAGAATAGTTCTTGCTCCCTAGACTTTAGAGCTATTTTTGTTTCTGTTTCCAAGCTTTCTTACTAATTCTGTTAGCATGCTGTCTTTCCAATGAATTCCTCTTTACAAGTTAACCAGAGGTGCTTCCTATTTCCTGCAAGCAAAGAATTCTGACTGATAGTTATGAGTAAGGTTAAGTTCTTCAATAAATTTTTATTAGAATGTCTCAATTAGCTGCTACTCTTGTGTAATAAACCACCTCTAAACTTAGTGGTTTGAAACAACAATCACCTTATGTGGTTCACAGTTAAGCAGGTCTGGGTTAGGCTGATCTTCTAGATGATTCTTTTGGTTTCAACTGGATTCTCTTGTGTTTCCATGGTGATAGGCAGGTCAGTTGGGTAATTTTGAATCTAGGAATTGGCTGGCCATCTAGGAAGTCAGTCTGGGCTTGTTCAAATGACAACACTGGGATCTTAAGAAAATGAAGGAAGTATTATGGGTTTAATTGTGTCCCCTCCCCCCCAACCCTTATGTGTTGAAGCCCTAACTCTCAGCACCTCAGAATGTGAGTATATTTGGAGTTAGATCCTTTAAAGAAGTGATGAGATTTAAAAAACAAGCCCATTAGGATGGCCTTATTCCAACCTGATTGGAGAGGAAATTGAGATACATAGAGAGATACTAGGGGCTGCACACATACAGGAAACACCATGTAAGACCTTTGCAAGAAGGCAGTAAGAAGAGATTGATATTTTAAAAAAATAGGTCAGTACCTTGATCTTGGACTCTAGCCTCCAGAACAGTTGGAAAAGAAAATTCTGCTATTTAACACTCCCAGTCTCTAATATTTTGTTATGGCAGCAATAGCAAACTAAGACAGGAAGCATGCAAGGTTTCTTTTGACTTGACCTTGGAATTAGTTCAAGCTCATTATGTGAATCAAGTCACAAGTTCAACCCAGCTGGAAGGTTACTTTACTCATGGGTGTGGAGACAAGGAAGAGAATAATTGTGACCCTCTTTGCAAACAATTTGTCATAGTAATTAGAATGGTAGATAAGCATGCAGAATAGAAATAGATGCTAATGCAGGAAATGCTGTTGGGTACTTTCATCGATAATCAAAATGTTTTCTCCAAAGCATATTTTTATTTGATCAGAGTAAGACAGGCTAGCTCATAATCATCCCATGATCAACACAGTGAAAATATGCCCACCTGTTCCAAGGAGACCCTATTCTTTGTAGTATGAACCAAAATTACCTGAAAAATGACTAAAATGTGGGACAAATGAGTTTTTTTCCCCCTTATAAAACAAGTTATATCATTAGTCCTACAAAATTTGGATTATCATGTCTAATTTGTTTTTTCAGATAAATAATTTTCAAAAAGTCTTGTCATTGACAGAATGGAGTGGTAGGAGAGGTCAGAGGAGGCCCTAAACTTTCTTTTTCATGTATCCCAATCCTTTAAAGTTGGGTCTTTCATTCCCCTTTGTATGCGATCATGATCATGACAGGCTTTACAGAGAAGATGTTCATATATTGATGAATTTGTACTAGCTTCTACAGTGCAGACTACTACCATCTGTTATGTCCTGCCTCGTGCCTCTGGAAATCTTTTTATTTTTTTTCATTTGGTATAATAGATTTAGGCTAAAGTCAGGGACAAAAAGATTACATCTGTCATGCCCTGAAGAAATTTTTAAAAAATTGCATTGCCATGAATGTACGTATGTGCATGTGTGTTTGTGTGAGTGAGTGTTGCTTCAACCAATGCAACATATATTACATTGTATATATGTGTGTGTATATGTGTGTGTGTGTATGTGTGTGTGCACATTTGTATTGGAACTTGAACCCAGAGGCACTTTACCACTGTGCTGCAACTCTAGATCTTTTATATTTTTTATTTTGGGACAGAATCTCACTAAGTTATTGGGACTAGACATAAATTTGTAATCCTCCTACCTTAGCTTCTCAAGTTGCTGGGATTACAGGTGTGTGCTACTGCATCAGGCTTAACCAATATTTTTAAATTATTTATTTAAATTAATTTAGTGGGAAAACTGATTTCTTAATAACACAAACTGTGTATCTCATTCCTTAATAATCCTGTTTTCCTGTTTTAGTTTCTCCCAAATAAAAATTCACACTAATGAAAGCATCAGGAAAGAATATTTACTGAGGAATTTGTAGAGGGGAGCAAAGAGGGCATTTACATCTATCAGTGCTATTTCATTGATTTTGCACATCAAACTCAATGATCTCTGCCTGGTCTTCCAAATCTCCATTCTCACTCTCAGTTACCAAGTATCCCTCTCCCCATCCATGCTCTGTCTTCTTGCTCTTATCTCACATTTTCTAAACATTTTTCTGGGACTCTTGATCACACTTTATTTTTCTTAGTTTGGGCAGTATAGTGCTGTTCACAGTTTTAAATCCAAACTTTGATACTCCTACTCACTAGTTAAAATTGCCTAACATTGAAGATTATTATGTCAAGGCCAGAAGCTTCACCTTTGTTTAACAAATGAAAGTTCCTCCAAAATTTGCTCTTCTTAGAAGACATTAATAGAACATTAAGCCGGACACATTTACTATGAACAAATTTACATAATAAAATTTAAAATAAGAATTTTCTTAAATGGTCTCCATGGGAATGGAGTCATTTTACATTTTATTTTTCATTGTGCAAAGAATTGTTTTGGTGTCTAAACTTGAATTAAAATGATTCCCATGATATTTCATCAACCCTTATTAAGTGGCATCCTGGTAATATTCAACCTGTTCAGTCTTTACTACCCCTCATTATTGTGATGATGGAATGAACTCCACGTTTAGGGAGATGATTGACAGTAGTATTTAGGATTTGAAATCTTTAGTTTACCACTGTTCCCTCCTGAACACTCAGCCAATCACATTGCTCAACATTTATTTAGTGGGAAAATTGATTCATTGGTTCCCTAAATTATTCTGATGTCAAGAATTGTGACCTACAAACATACCAGCTTGTGAACAATATGATCAATAGCTGCTACAGACATAATGTTTTAAAACAAAATATTTTCTTCAAATAATTTTGTTTTGCTTACATTTGAAGGAATTCAAAAGGATATCAATACAACTTGGGATTTCCATTTCACAAATAGCCCTCAACGAGACATCTGTTGTGAAATTTAAGAGCCCATCTATTGTCTACCTTCTATCTTACGTGCAAAAAAAGTATCAGGGTCATCTTGGAAATGGGAAAAAATCATTTACACAAATAAGTGTATACACACACACACACACACACACACACACACACACACAGAGCATAGAATACTGACAAGAAAAGTGATTGGAAGGGTATATTTATTTTGAAACTGATACTGTGTAATTGACCTCATGTTACCCATCTAACTCCATGACTTGGAACTTTAATTACTACATGTTTATCAGAGAGGACTCTGAAAATTAAAGAGGTCATGTGCCTTTAGGCACCTCATCAGGTTATTTGGCTCCAAATGATCTTATGCCAGCCACTGCTGTGGGATCAATTCTGTGCAGGATTGTACCAGTTTCACACAGATGTGACCTGCAGGCACTTTGCACAGGACTTGCCATCTGCCTCTCCCTGTTCCAGTTTCCTCTGTGATGCTGCAGTGCAGCGTTCTTTGGGGTGGTGATCATTGTGGAAACTGCTTTGGGTTCACATGGACAACTCAGAAGTTCAGGGAGTTTAAATCTTAGAGGGTGACTCTTTGGCAGGTGGTGAATGCATACTTCCCTTTTTAGTCCCTCTTCCCTTCAAGTTGTCCTGGTACATTTCACAGGGTCCCTCAGGGGGTTCTGTGGAATGGATTGACCTCCTGACAGAAACCATCACCTTAATGCATCTTTTTGGTTTTCTATTTTTTTTTTCTGTTCCTCATTCCTGTTCCCTGGATCATACCTCCTAAATTCTTCATGTAACACTCTTTTCGAGGAAACCCATGCTAAGGTATTAACCAAAAGAGTAGGTAATATTGTGGCAATAAGACTACTGTAAACTCAAAAGCTGTGTTTCCATGCAAGTGTATTAAGTACATTGGGCAATGGTCCTACATTCTTTGAAATATCAGAAAAGACTTAGTTTCCCATATTTTCCCAAACACTAAAAAAAATCCATAAGTGCATTGGAAAATAAGAAAATTAAAAGAATTTTTAGAAGATTGAAGAATTGATACTAGATTGCAAGGGGTTCAAGAGCCGAGAAAGCCATGTCCCAAGGTAACTCTCCAGCCTAGTGAAATCTTTCAGTGCTATCCCCCTGTTCTAGATTTAAGCACCCTCATCTCTTTTTGGTTTCACCAGGTTGCTCGTAAGTCTGTTTTGCTCTCGTCCTCCTACCATTCCTCCTGCACTTCCTCCCCCCGCCCCCATCTCAAGGCTCTTGCAGCTATTGTTCTGTCTTGGATTCTCCTTACCTCTTTCTGTCCCTGGCGGTTCCTTCTCATCCTGCAGATCTCACTTTAAAATGCTTCCTTCTCAGGGCAACCTTCTGATCTTTTCATCTAGATTTGCCCTCTCCTGCTCACCTCCCATCACCCTCCACTCCACCTCTCTGTTACTTTCTTCACAGCACTTATCAAATATGTTACAGTCTTCATTTTTATTTGTTTCTGTATTAATGGCTGTTTCCCTTAGATTTGTAGCCATATGATGTGGGGACCTGGTCTTGGGTCTTTACTGCTCTACCACAATCTATCAGCACAATTAGTAATATAAGATCAAAGAACGACCTTTTCTTAGGACTGTTAGTTCAGCCATCAAGCATTGGCCAGCTGAGATGCTAGATATTGGGAAACTAAAGAGGAACAAGATAGGACCCTGTCTTCTAGTGTGGAATGAAGGAGAACTTTTGTTTCCCATTTTCTGTTTGATCATTTGAACTACATATTTTATCTTTATAGCTAGACTGTAAGTACTCTGAGTACAGATCTCAGTCATTTTTGCATCTCTATAAAGATTAAAATATGCAATGCAAATAAAATATTTTCCAAAGCACTTAAAAGGTTTTAAGGGAACATTATACATATCATAAATTATTATTTTTTATTGTTCAGTAAAGTCTAAAGAGAGAAAGAAAAAGAAATGCTGATTTTGGAATTCAAGTTCTGCATTGCTTCTTCTTATTTACTTATTTATTTCCTGGAACTTTAGAATAATTTAATGACAATCATTTCTTTATATGTCTATAAGAAGGTAAAAATTAATCTGATGCAATTCCAACACCCTAAGAACTGAAAGTTCACAAACCGTAGCATGTTTGTCTATTTGAATATTGAGCTTGTTATTTCGTAACTTCAGCATGAGGTCACACAAATTAATTAAAAACATTCAACAGCAATCTTTTCATTGTGATGTTTGGGGAGAAGGCAATTGTGTACCAGTTTCACTGATGTGAGCCAGGATGCCTGGAAACATTATGCACCTGTAATTTTATTAATTATTAATGAAGACCAATATAAATAATGCATTTCCTATTATGTTTACAGAGCCAGTGGGGCTCAGTATAGCTTGGGAGAATATCACAGCCTAAGATAAAGAAAACTCCAGCTGCTCATAACCCTGTAGTGTGCCATGAAATGATCTGGCTACTACTATTTATTTACAAAAATGTGTGGGATAATTCTTAATAAGTACAGTTTGGTGATGATGAAGTGACCAATTGAGATAAACATTTCTGTGAGGTGAGACTTGCTGCCTTTTCAGGGGGAATATCCCCACATGTATTGGAGTCATATGATTTATAAGTATAAAGAAAATTGAGGAAAATAATATATGTATATGTGTATGTGTAGAGCTAGAATTTGAAATGGAAAAAAACCCCACTGTGGAGTATAATTTTAAAGTATAAATAATGAAAAGCAATTCTAGAAAATTTAATATGTATTGTCTAAACTAGAATTCCTATTTGGAAGACTAACAAAAGGGCATTTGAATCGAAAGAACCTGAATGCAACCTGAAAATTGAAAATAAGGAAAAGAATTTTGTTTTCTCTTCACTCCCTCTATGTCCTTTGCACCTGATTTTACTCACTTCCAGCACCTTAGCCCAGATGTCAGTGAATATACATGAAGAACTTGGGAAAAACTTTAAAAAACCTTCCACCAAACCCTCTTCCCGGGAGCTCCATGCCTTCACCTGCCTCTAAACATTCTGAGTGGATACCATGGCTCCTCACACTCGGTCCACTGCAGCCTGGACCCATCACTTGCCCTGGCAAGCCTGCTCCTCACTGCCATCACCATTCTGCCACTATCCCCAGTTAAGCCCCCAGCCACCCTCTTTACCCTCTTCCCTTTACTCATAGCTGGCTGTTCAATGAATCCTCTTGCTTCTACTCAGAAGTGTTTTTTGAATCCAAGCCTCTCCACTCCGCCTGCCTTCCCATTTACTGCAGACTCTCAAAAGCAGGGTGCTCAGGTCTTCGCTTGTCCACCTGTCTAAATCGCTCTCCTTCTTCTGTCCTGCCGCAGCAGCAGCCTCTACTCTGTAGGCTGCAGGCAGGTGAAGCCCAGGTTCCTCATCATGCCAGGCGAGGCCCCTCCCAGGTCCAACCACACCTCTCTGGCCACTTCCACTCACGCTTCCTGAAGTCCAGCTCCTTAGAACTCTTAGCCATGCTCCAGTATGGCAGGCCCCTCAGCACCCCCTTTTTTGTATGTGCAGCTCCCTCTGCGTGGAGTTCCTCCATTGTTCCCTCCTTACATGCTTCTTGAAGCTGCCTCTGAAAGGATGACAATCTTGGGCGCTGGTTAGAAGTGTGGGGCATGAAGATAGATGGCGGAGTCCTCCATACCCTGGCAATGGCATCTTGGGCAAGTGCTGGACTTCTTTTTTCTTGGTTCCCATGTACATAAGTAGGAAAGATGAATAATGATATCTACGTGATAAGGTTGGTATGAGGCTTAAATGGTAAAATATATGTAAGCCTCCTTATCATGTCATAAAATGCCCTTCACAAGCAGATCTCAACATCCCTTTCTAGCACACAACAAATATATAATAACTATTGATTTCTATGACCAAAATTTCCCAAGGCAACATTAGTTCCCCCACTGGGATCTCTAAAGATGAAGACTCTGGTATCTGAAAAATTTGATCATTTGGAAGGGTGTCCTGAATTCCTGGGAAAGTGCTAGGGATGACTTCATAGGACAAGGAAAATCTTCTACCATTTGCGAAACAAGTCTGCTCTAACTAAAATGCAAAATTCTTATTTTTTTGTTCCTGTTGCTCCTTTACCCTTTCTTAGCCACTGGATAAGAACTCATCATCTCCCTTGGTGTTCTCTTCCCTCTGGAGTAATAGACATTCTTTCTCTTAGTTGCCAAAGTCTCACAGCTCAGTGGGGTTCCAGTCTAATACATGATTAAAATCCAAAGTTACTTTAGTGTTGTATCTTTTCCTTCTTCCAACTTGCCTGCATCAAGCTGGAAGTGCAGCAATAAAAGTGAGTGTAGTGATAACCAACGATGTGTAAATAAAATTCAGCCCCACTTCTTGAGGATCTGACCATCTTTTGGGGAGACATGGTAGATTGGATTTTGGTGTGACAAGAACTGTAATAGATGTATGCTTCAGGACATGGCAAAGCTGAGATCTGAGGAAAGGTGCTGAGATTTAGCTAGGACATAAGGCAGGCTGCCTGTAAGAGATGAAGCATAACCAAAGCTGAGTCTTGCAGGCCTGACAGTTCGATTCCAGATTGAAGAAGCAGTGTGTACAGGGCAGGGAGAGGTCGCAAACCTAAGTGTCATTTTATCAAAGAAATGGATTTTGTTGTAGAGTCTTAGGGAATTTCTTTGTTCACTCATGATAAGAAAATGTATATATTAGTCAGATTTCTATCACTGTGACAAAATAACTGAGAAAATCAGCATAAAAGATGGAAAGGTTTATTTTGGTTTCATAAGTTTCAGTCCATGGTCCTTTGGGCCTGTGGTAGCATCATGGTGCAAGTGTGTGGCACAGAAAGACTGTTCACCTCTTGGCAACTGGGAAGCAAACGGAACAAGAGAGGAAGGGATTGAGATCCCAATATCACCCTCAAGAGCATGTCCCCACTGACTTTACTTCATTCTACTAGATCCTGTCTCCGAAGCTTCCACCACCACCCAGTAGCACCACAGACTGAAAATCACACCTTTAGCATGTAGGTCTTTCAGGGATTTTAAGACTCAAACCATAAAAATATGTGTGACAACAAAATCCTAAGAATGGGATATAGTTTAGATATATGTTAGATTATGATATTAGATTAGGTATGTATTAGATTGTGGTTTGATTCTTTGGGGGAGGGGTTTCCACCACTTACTAGCTGTATGATTGGGGCAGATTGCTTAACCTCTTTGAGCCTAGTTTCTTTGCCTAAAATGGGGAGATTATTACCCACCTCAAGGGCTATACATTTCAATGAGGAAATGTGTATGTCAAGTCCTTTGTACTAAGCCTGGCCCTTAGTTTGGGCTTAATAGTTGTTCTGGTTTGAATATGAGGTGTCCTCCAAAAGCTCATGTGAGAGACAAAGCAAAGAATGTTCATAGGCAAAATGATTAGATTATGAGAACTGTAACCTGATCAGTGGATTAATAATTTGAATTGAATAATTTGAATTCCTGCAAGCAGGAAAGGTAAGCCTGGAGGACCTGGACACTGGGGGCATGCAGTGGGGTTTATATTTTGTCCCTGGTGAGCAGAGCTTCTCTCTCTCTGCTTCCTTGCTGTCATGAACTGAGCAACTCTCCTCCACCTTGACCTTCCACCATGATACTCTCCCTCATCTCATGCCCAGAGGTATGGAATTTGATGACCATGAACTGCATCTCTGAAACTGTGGGCAAAAATCTTTTCCTCCTCTAAGTTGCTCTTGTTGTGTCTTTTGGTCACAGACAGAAAAAGCTGGCTGAGAGAATAATTGTTAGTTTACTTACTGATACCATCTCCCACCTACTCCCTGCTTTTATTTTTTATCTGAGATAGTCAGGAGGAGCAAATTCTGTAAAGGCAAAAACAGGAATAGTATTGCAATTTAGATAGGAGAGTGTGAGTCAGAATTAGCATGTTGGTGGTGGGAATGGGGAGAAAAACCATACAGAGGCAAATAACGTCCTAAAGAAATGGACTCACTGTGTCTGTTGTCATTATTAATTTTCAATTACATTCTATTTGCCTGCTCACTGATTGTGTTTGCTTGGGTTGGCTTAAGGGCCTGTTATCATTTTCATGGTATTTTGAATGTAGCTTTGTACAAACTGAGATTTTCAAATTGAAGCTATTTTTATCCAAAACTTTTGTTTTGTTCTACATTAAAATGAGCTACCACCTGGGAGATTATAACCTAGAGGCATCATTACTTTATTAATTGAGTCAATAATTATTGGACCAAAGTTATCTCAGAAGAATACATGGTATGTGATTCTTAATTGCATTTGATTTCTAACAGATTATTTTCATTTAACTAAAATAGTTTTTTTATTTATTTGAAATGTTCTGCCTGGAAATAGTGTGGGGTGTGAATCCAATCTGTTTTCAAGAGATCTTCAGAAGAAATGTAGTGGAAACAGCACAAGACCAGGAATCAGAAACCCTGTTTTCTGGCCCTGTCATGAAAAGGTGCTCAACTGGGCAAGGAAATTTGCTTTTCTGATAAATAAATATGGTAAACTAGATGTGGTACCTAATATGGTGAAATAATTGCCAATGCATTTCCTTTTTTACTACCTCGTATTTCTTCGTTACCTCATTATTTTCATCTGCTCAAACCATCAATCCCCAACTGGTTGCCAAAGGTTAAAGTGGATATTTTAGCAGAAACAAAACTCTATTTCCATCCCTATCTGCATCCATTAGGACCCCAAAATGAAATTGACATAAGATAGGAAAAGGAAAGACACAGGAATGAATCTGACATATTTCCCTATGTACATAAAAGAACACACTGCAGTGAATCTCATCATCCTGTACATCCATAAGAAATTAATTTAAAAAACCTATGAGTAAATGGCAGAAAGACCAATAGAAAGAAGGGAGCAGGCAGGCAGAGAGGGAAGGGGAAGGAGAGGTTCTGGGGTCTGAATTAGAACAAGATACATTCCATGCTTGTATGATTATGTCAAAATGGATTCAACTGTCATGTACAACTAACAAGAACCAATTTAAAAAAAAAAACCACATAAACATGGGAAAAACTTACAAACTTTCATGTAGAGTGAGTACCCTTATAGGGACATCTTGACCCAATGAAGCAGTTAGAGTCAAATACTTACTGAATTGGACAAAGAATAATAACTTGTGACAAAGGGACTGCCTGATGTGAGAGGCTTGAAAGGGAAGAGCTATTTTAACAAGGTTGTACAGAATTCTTTTGGTCTCAACTTCTTCTCTTTGAGGATAAGAATATCATTCTTTTTGATACAGAGAAGATATTTTTTTTCACATGGGAATTATGTCTCCTGCTTTTACGAAACAGAAAAGAGGTCAAGATAATCTCTCACCACTATTTTTTAAGTGCCTTTAACTCAAAATAGTCAATTTGTCAGTCAGAGTAGCCTACTTTGGGGTGGCACATTCTTAACTCCATCAATATAAAATAATTTTATGAGTGGGAGAGTGCTGTACTCCTAGGAATATGTGAACCTAAGATGCTATCAATTTTTTTTTGGACCTGTTTCTATTGTACAAGTAGAATTTCTACTAGTGACTTTGATGTAGAAACTGATTATTCTTTGTGAAAACTCTTTCACATGAAATGTATTATTTTAAAAGTCATAAATATTTACCAGTATTGCTCATATTTATTAATGACAACTGCAGTGTTTGATGACAGAGTCACTTGATGCAGGACAATGTTTGGAGATAATTATTTGCCTGTAACCTGTCGCTGAGTTTGTTCAGCAAAGGGAACCATTCTTGGTACACAGAAAAGAGTCAATCACTAATGTGAATTGAATGCAAAAATAAGGAAGTGTTTGCTTCCAAGTTGATTGCTTTAGTTGTGATTTGAATTTATTACACCTAGGTAAGTGAACATATAGTAATCCATATGGAAATTTAAGACCTTGTCTATGCAATGAGACACTGGACTGGGAGATGGAAATATTTTGCAATCCATTCTGTATTTATATCACACAAAAAATGTTTTCACCAAATGTCTAGAAATATAGTCTTCTTGTAAGATTTAGCACATACAGCGTTGTCCCCACCCAAATCTATGCTTTCTACATATATTTTCAGGCTAGAAACTTAAGCAAAGAAGAGGAGAGCTTCTTAACTAACAATGGTGACTGAGAAATTTGTGGCTTTTTAAATAATCATGAATGACTCACTCATTAAAAAATCTTCCTTGTTTACTTTTACCAAATGCCGCAGGAGCTTGAGACATGACACTGAGTTAATTATGGGTGCAGGACATTCTAAAATAACATTGAGTTGAGGACAGGTTGACATTTTCAGTAATGTCATGGGTCAGAAAGGTAAGCTAATTTGGACTCATATAAATCCAGAAAGCAGTTTTACATTTTACACAGTCAAAGGAAGAAAACAATCCCTAGTCACATCGAACCACTGCACTGGAAGGAACTTAAAGGTTGTCTGCTTTAAGCTGCAGCACCTCTGGTCAGGTTAGTTGGATCTGGAACTTAGAGACTGATTGACTTGGATAGGATCTGGGTTAGTTACAGAAGCCAAGGACCAACCAAGGCATTTTGAGTCAACCAGTTCCTGTGTCAGATGAAATGTCCTCAGTGGCCAACTCCCTATGTTCAAGGCACATGGCCATAGGGAGTTATGAAATAGCCCTCTAGATCTTTTATGGCACCCCTTTTAAAGTTTGCATAGCGTTTCTTTTTTATACTTTAAAAAGGATACATGAATACACACATGTTGCACAAGAGAGCATGGATACACACACACACACACACACACACACACACACAATGACTTACACAGAAAAAGACATGGAAAGAGGAAGAAATCTGCTTTGTCTGCCATCTGTTACTCAGTGGCTACATGCTCAAGGATAAAATACTTAAAGGGCTGAATAACTTCTTTTTGCCCCCTAGACCCCTCTCCACCTATTGTCATCCACTTTCTGTTCCAGGCTGTGGCCTTTTTAGACTGCTTGAGAGGGTTCCCAGTCTTCTGGATTCCCTCTGGGTTTATCAAATACTGAGCCCCTGCAGAAGATGGGAGAAAGCAATAATGGAGCTTTGAGTATACCACCCCAGACCTCCTCTATGAGGTCACTCTGGGCTGACTTTGTCCCTCAACTGAAGGTCATAACTCCCCTTAGGTAGACCATGTTGACCTTTTAAGCAATTATACACTGTAAAAAATGGATGAATAACAAGATGGATCAAAGACTGTGGACTTAGAAGAAACTATGCAATTTCTAGAAGAAAACATAAGGTCAACACTCCAGCTTTTAAGAATAGGCAACGATTTTGTCAGTAGGACCCTAAAAGCTCAGGGAAGAGTGCCAAGAGTTAATAAATGGGATGGTATCAAATTAAAAAGCTTTTGCACAGCGAAGGAAACAATTAGGAATGTGAAGAAAGAACCCATAGAATGGAAAAATATCTTCGCTAGCTACTCTTCTGATAGAGGATTAATATTGAGAATATATAGAGTTCAAAAATCTTTACACCAAAAAAATCAAATAACCCAATTAATAAATAGGAAAATGAATTAAATAGACACATTTCAAACAAAGAAACACAAATGGCTAACAAACACATGAAAAAAAATGTTCAACATCATTAACAATTAGGGAATTGCAAATCAATACTACACTGAGATTTTATCTCACCCCAGTCAGAATGACAGTCATCAAAAATACAAACAATAAAAAATGCTAGAGAGGATGTGGAGAAAAAGGAACACTTTTTGACTGTTGGTGGGACTGTAGATTAGTACAACCACTATGGAAATCAGTATGGAGGCTCCTCAAAAGATTATGACCCAGAGATACCACTCCTTGATATTCATCCTGAAGAATTAAAATCATCATACTACAGTGATACATGCATACTCATATTTATAGTAGCACAATTCACAATAACCAAACTGTGGAACCAGCCTAAGTGTCCATCAATGGATGAAAGGATAAAGAAAATTTGGTATATATATGTATATATACATAACGGGGTATTATTCAGCTATAAGAAAAAATGAAATTATATCATTTGCAGGAAAATGGATAGAACGACAGACCCTCATGTTAAGCAAAATAAGTTAAGCTCAGAAAGTCAAGCGTGGTGTGTTTTCTCTAATATGTGGAAACCAGAGAGGAAAAAGGAAAACAAAGGTGGAGGTAGGTCTCCTAAAAATAAAAGGGAGATCATTAGAAGAAAAGGACCAAGTGGTGAGAAGAAGGATGAAAACGCTGAAAGAGTGATATTTGTCAAATTATATTGTTATATCATGTGCATGTATGAATATGTAACAACAATATATACATCCATAATGCACCAATAAAAATGTGGACAAAAATGGATGAGTAAGCTTAAAGGCATTACTATTTCTAAAAAGTTCCTGGATATAAGCCATGTCTGTTTTAACTTGAGGATTTAACTTGTCTGTTTTAACTTGAGCACAAAAGGGATTGAAATCCAGAAAATATGCCCAGAGTCCTAAGAATGACTTTCGATACGATAATTAGTCATGAAGATTGTTATCACATTGCCAGATCAGGGATGCCTGACTATCATGTACTTCTTATACTCTGTATATTGCTACATGTAAGAAAGCATTGATTTGGAAATGAAAACATAATTAACATAAAATTAGTAAGTGAAAAATAATCCAATGTTAAAAATAAAGAACAATATTTGAAAGGTACTGGGAATGGAACCCAGGGCCTTGGGCAGGCAAGCATTCTACCTCTGAGCCGCACTGCCAGTCCCCAAGCAGACCACTTTACATGACTCTCTCTGCTGAACCCCTTGCCCCAGCCTCCATGGTGCCTCCAACCTTAGAAGCTAAGGGTTTACCTTCAATAAACAGTCTCTTTATTTAGTTTTAAAAAAATGTTTAAACTTGTTTTAATTAGTTATGCACTTGGATACATCATATATATTGGAGTTTAAGTTCTCATTTTCTAGCTATACATGATGTAGAATTCCATTGGTCGTTATCTATGTATGCGGGGTAATAATGTCTGATTCATTCTATTTAGCCTTTTTTGAATTGCTTTAAATTTGCTGTGTCATCTATTTCCTGCTAGCACCCTGACTGGTATATTTGACAGATTACCATCAGGAAGGACTCTAAAGTCATGTCTCAGTTCATCTTGAAAGGAGGTCACGGTTGGTCTGTGATGACTGCCATGAACTTAGGAAGAGAGAGAGGAGCAAGGGTGTCTAGAATTAGCTATTCAGAAGTCTCCTCAAGCTCTTGACATTCTATGATTCCATGTGTAAGAAACCAAAGGAAGCCTATTACATTTTGGGCTTCTGTATCACTATGGGAGTCTGGACAGGGATGATAAAATAATTGTGGTCCAAAGAAAGACACCAGCATGGTGTGCTGATGAAAACCAGCAGCGATTCCACACAGACAGTGCCTTTCAACTCATACCTTTCAAATACTGTTCTTTATTTGTAGCATTAGATTATTTTTCACCAAATTCTATTTTTATGTTAATTATATCTTTAATTCTAAATCAATACTTTCTTATATATAGCAATATACACAGTGTAAGAAGTACACAGCAGTCAGGCTTCCCTATCTGGCAAAGTGACAAAAACCTACCCTAATAATCATGGTATGGAAAATCATTCCTAGGGCTCTGGGCTTTGTTTTTGGATTTCAGTCTTTTTTATGTTTTTACCTAACCGTCAAGTTAAAATAGAAATGGCTTATATTCATGAACTTTTTAGAAATAGTTAATGCCTTTGAGCTTACTTATCAATTTTCTATTGTGTTTGATTGTTAAAAAGACCAAACATGCCTATGTGAGCCTTCACTATGGTGAGTCTTATAGGGTAATTTGGGGTCATCTTTCTCCTGGTCAGGATTTTGTCTGGTGTTGTTTTCAAATAGAATCAATAACCAGAACTGTGCATGATCCATAGTGCGAACAATGACTTTACAGAAGGTTTTTGTGTTAGGAAGTTACCTCCATTCTTGTCAAGCTCTTTGTTTGTGCAGGATTTGATCATTTGACCATGTCAGTAGTTGACAGAATTTGACAGCTGGAACAGCTCACTTTTTCTCTTTTTTCAAGATATTCTGTTAAGGGCCTTATATCATTGTTCTCACAAAGCAGTGATCCAAAGAAGCTGCTGCTTTTGCCTATATGAAAACTAAACTGACCAGCTACCGGGTAAAGTCATTTTATTTGGCTATAGGAGAATAATAGTAAAGTCAAGTTTCATTGCCTTTGGTTTTCAGATTTCTCCTACACATGGTGGGTTATGTTATCCTTGGGCTATGAAGTTCACAGTGAAAGTATTTTCTTCCTGTTTTACAAGTGAGAAATCAGAGGCAGAAAATATTTATTAATAAGGCAGCACTGGAACCCTGGTCAATTAATTCATAACTAGCCTGTAATTTTTGTTTTAATGAAATGTTCAGATTTAACCTCAATTATGCTAAGTAATTGAATTGTAGGAGAGCATATTCCAGCCTTATCTAGGTCTTAAGAATGGCTCATGGTTGAAGATGAGGCTCTCTCCACCTCTATGTTCAGTCCTATACACACATGTGGTCTGATACTTGGAGACAAGGCACAGATCATTAGATAGGTATGAGATTTTTCATTGCTCAGTAATCCCCTCCTAGGCTTATCTGCCCATTTCTTACCCTTCAGGAAAGACTGAATATCTGGATATTTCTCCACATGAATCTTGTTTTCAACTCTCAGAACATATGTGTCAGAGCACCACAAAGGAAGGAAAAGTAGAGGTTCATACAGTTAACGTTGGCACTTCCCAGCCTCTTTCTTCCAATGAGCAAAACTTGCTTGGCTGCATGTCAGTGTCTTCACTTTGCACTACACCCAGGGTCCCTTCTGGGAGGCCAAAGGGATCGCATCACATCTGGAAAATCTGGATGAATTATACTTGCAAGCAATAAGAAGGGCTGCACTTGCTGATATGGAATATCATAGGTTAACCCTTTTTTAATAAACTGGATTTTAAAATATTAACAGAGTTAGAATTTAATCACCAGATGATTGTGCTGTGTTATAGTTGGGCAGCTAACAAAGGAGCAGAGTTGGGGAATGGCTTCAATGGCAGGTATGTTTGTGATCTTTTGATTACTGTAACAAAACCTAAGTTTATTAACTTCGAGAGAGGATTTACTTTGGCTTATGGTTTTAGAGATTCCAGTTCACGCTCAATTGGCCCTGTTGTTTTCAGGCCTGTGATGAGGCAGCACATCATGGCAGGAACATATTTGTGTAGCAAAATTGCTCACCTAATGATCAGAAAGCTAAAGAGAGAGAGAGGAAGAGAGGCTGCCCAGTCCATGGTCCCCTTTGAGAAAACACCCTGGGACCTGAAGATCTCTCACGAGGTCCCACATCCTAAAGTTCCAATACCTCCCCATACTGCCACAGAGCAGCACGTGACCTAAGAAATGGGTGATGAAAGACTGAGAATCCAGGATTTAGGATGAAAGATGTTATAAAGTAAGCTTAGAGAAATCATGGATCTTCAGCCTTGAGGTTGAAGTTTGCATAATTATGGCGATGATCCCGTGGAACTGGAGCGGAGGAGTGGGAAACTGACACCAACAGCACAGTGTTGAAAAGTCTGGGTGCTGGAACGAAAGCATGTGAAATCAAATCACAGCATTGATACCTGCTAGCTATGACCCTACCTGTGCTGAGGAGCCCACCATGGAGTCCACCTTAGAGCAGTGGTTTCCAATCTTGCTTGCAAATGAGAACATTAGACCCATCTGAGGAGTTTTGAAAAAAAAAAGGGCAACCAGACCTACTTCTGAAATTATTCAATAAGAATCAGGGGTGGTGGGGAGAGGCTTGAGAACCTGATTACAAAGTCAGTTTCATAGTTGTGAATCTCAAACTTTGTGTATATTAGAATCTACTGGGGTTCATTAAAACAGATGGCTGGGTCCCATCCTCACTGAAAGCAAAAATTAGATCAAATAGTTATTTGATTCTGTCTACAGATCAGAATATAATTGCCCTAGAAATATATGATACTTTATTTTATGAAATATGGGCAATGACACAAGAGGAACATGAGAGAATGAAGCAGAATAATTGTTTGTAAGATGAAGAAGGTGAAATCCAGCACAGACATGGAATTGAGCACATTAAATCTTTAGGAATCCTGTGGTTTAGGTCCCACTAGTTTTCTGTATTCTCTTGAGTGAATTTGTAGGTTGATTCTTCCTGATGACATAGGGAATCTTTTAAATGCACAACAGTTTTCTCAGGTGATAATTTAAAGTTCTAAGAAATATCCAGTACTAGAAAGAAAAATATGACTACTATCACCTGGTGTTACCATAAAGAGATCTGTTGGGATATAGAAAATCTAGTCCTAAAGTATACAGAGTCTGAGAAACTGCAAAAAAAAAAAAAGAAAGAAAGAAAGAAAGAATTCTGCTTGTTCTTATTGGTGTCTTTTCAGAAGAACTGGAAACCTTTGTCTTTTTTAGGTTCTCTTATTTAGGGTAGACTTATGAGGTAGATACTTGTCTGCCCTACAGCCTTGCTACAGGAGGTGTGGGCCACAGGCCTAGAAGTGTATCAGAAATGCAGAATCTCATATCTACTAAATCAGAATTTGAACTGGAACAAATGATAAGTTATATTCTCATTAAAGTTTTAAAGGCTGTTCTACAACATTCCAGCATCATAATTCCGGGGATAAGGGGAATCATGGTTTAATAGAGTAAAGACATAGTACCCGAGCAACTGCTCCAGTTAGTATGTATTGGGTGTGGACAAATGTGCAATGAGTCTCAAAGAGAACACATAGACTGTTGTCCCCATGTGCCTTGGACACAGTGTGAAAGTTCAGGGCCTAAATGAGGTTAGGAGAGGTTCAAAGGATTGGGAGACTGTTGCTGCCCGCAGCAACAATCCCACGGGAAGGAAAGGAATCAGAGGTGGACTGGGAATGAACTACTTTTATTATATTTATCTGGACTACTTCCTTGCTTGCTTACTTATTCACTAGTTTATAAAGGAAAAGAGGCTTTGCTTAGAGGAAGAGAGGCTTTGCTTAATTTTAGAGGTGCTACACTTTCAGAGAGGCTATGCTTTCAGAGGTCTACTGCTTCTTAAAGGTGGGTCACTTCCTGGAGGTGTGGGGTGCGGTGTACGTATGGACTGCGGCCTGTAGCCTACAGCCTGCGTCCTGCGTCTTGCGTCCTGCGTCCTGCGTCCTGTGTCCTGTGTCCTGCGTCCTGCAACCTGCAACCCCCGCCCCAGTGAAGAGTATGTCTTATATACCTAAGGCAGCCAATCAGTTTAGGATTAGCACAATTGAAGCACGCTCCACGGTACCAATCAAGAAAGAATGAGGAACATCTGTTGACCACTAGCACAAAGGAGACATTAGCTAATTAGGCAAAAGATCATAAGAGATGGCGCCGTATTAACACTAATTATGCGTCACGCCACCTCTTGGCTCAATGCCAGCCACCATCTTAGGGCTACTTAAACATGTCTCTGCAGGAGACAATTTTGTGACACTGGTTGAGGCCAGTTGGTCCCATTTATTTCCTCTTTCAAAGGCGAACCAAGTCCTTAAAGAGAAATAGGGAAGTGGATAGGTAAAAATAAATGACTAAATAAAAGCTATGCCATTATAACTGGTTTGTTGAAAGTTTGTTTTAGTAGGGTACCTACAAGTACACAAAGTTCTTGTTTTTTCTCAACTGGTACCTTTGACCTCATTTTGTAAAAATATGCTTTTTCTAGATCTTACAGTGTCTTGGGCAGTCTCATAGCTTTCAAATCAATTCCAGTGATTAAGTCCAGTTTAGCCTAATGTAAAACTGCAAGAACACCTTCCCCTGCCTCCTACCTCTGAGCTTATCAGTGGCCTGAGGGAGCCGTTGTGGAGGAGGGGGCTTGCTGTGAAATTCCACTTCACTTCTCTCTCACTCTTCTGGTGTGAGCTAGGGAGGAGGAGATGGAAAGGTGGGGGATAGAAATGAATGTTTCAATACATATATGAACACACGCACACATATATATATATATGGATTCTTCAGTTGGTCCTGTGGGAGAAATTTCCAATTCATAGTTACTCTTATGGAAAAGTCTGTCTCTACCTTAAACTTTTCTAAAATCTCTTGGCCTCCAGCATCCTTCACCATCACTACCTCACATGGCCACAAGCTCCTGCTGCTTCTGACTAGGGGTCTAGTGACAGCGCTCACGCCCTGCCACCTTCCTGGTCATTCTCTTACCTACAAGAAACTCACACATCCTTGTGGCACCACATGGTTCACTTCCCCTCCATCACCTCTCTGCCATCTGTGTTCAGATTTCTTCTCTGCTCAGATGGGCCCTGGGGGCAGTTTAGCACATCACACTGGAGAATGAGTTGCCCGACTCACTTTCCTGCAGACTCTCCCAATTCCTACAAGTGACCTTTGGAGGACCCCTCATTGAACTTGATGGTGAGTGCCCCCTCCTCCTCCCACGGGGAAAAGCTCAGTATCAGTCACATATGATTCTGAGAATGCTCATCTCCCTCTTCCCTTTCTCCCTCTCCAGTCCTCTGTTTAAAATATGGGAGTTTGTCTTGGGGATGTTTGGGGCTAACAGAGAGAATACAACTTCTAACTAAATCTTGGAAAGGCCACCTGTTTCCCATGTTGTTTGTACCTTATTTAGGATGTGAATGTCAGAAAATCCTGAATCCTAAGTTTTGAGGACTAGTTGCCAGTTCCGGAACAGAAAAAGTGCTATGTTACAGCCTGTTACAGTTTACTACACACTCTCTATTGTTCATTTTCTTTGCTTCAATAAGCAAAGTCCTTTGTAAATTTTATTTCACTTAGTTCATATGACAATGCCATATGGTTGTTTCCATTATTTTTATTTAAATAATTAAATGTCAGCTATACCTGTGTGAAAAAGGTATTTTTAATAGTTTCTCTATATTGTAAAAATTCTGTGCAATTCAAGTCTTATTGTCCCAGTGAGAAAGCCAACAAATGGAACCTCTTTTGTTTCTAGGGAAGAAGTTATTTATATTCTACCCTTTATATGCATATGTGAAACTTCATTCTGAACTGAGTCACTGGGGGAAAGAGGCATGGTGCTGAGTCTCCATTTTGCAGTAGATACTGAAATAGGGAGAGGAAGGTTTTGTTACTGGCAGAGCTGACGGCACATCCTGACTTGGCTGCTGTTTGATAATGGCAGGGACAGCAGTTTCCTTGGTAGGCTGGTTCTGAGATGTCTCTGGGACTCCTCCCCACAAGTTCAATCTGACCTTTGTCTCTCTAGCCCTTCCAAAGATTCTGGGGCAGTGTCTCAATCTTTTAATAAATAACTTTCTGCTTATACCAGTCACAGTTTTGTTGTCTGTAACTAAGTACTGCTAACACCCACAATACCCATATTTTCTCTATTTTTCATCAATGTGCTTTGTGAAGACAATGCTTAGAAAGATCTGTTAGTTAGGAGTATTAATGGTAACAATATTTCTCTACGACTTACATCTTTCCCTACTATAAAAGTGTTCTGTGGAAAACTAAAATATTTATGAACAGAACATTTTAGATATGTGAAGAATTGCCCTAGTTTCAAAATGTTTTCTTTATACATGCATATTTAAGATTGCTTTTGCATTGGTTTACTGTACATGATTCATCAAATTTGGTTGAGTGAAGCACAAGATTGTGGGACAAGGAGTCAGAAGAACTGTTTGGGTCCTAGCACGGTCATTTATTAACTCTGTGTTCTTAGGCAATTGCTTTGAGCATCCTTTCCCTCAGTATATAATTGAAAGAACCATAACAGTAATATTGCTAGCCATATGAGGTTGGTGGGAACACTAAGAATGGTTTGTGAGCAAGAAGGTTTAACACAAATAAAATAATTATTATTATAGTCATGATCTTTTGAGTAATCTCTGTGAATGGAAAACAAATGACTCTTAAAGTTTGGACTACCTGGAAAAAAAAGGAAAGACATTTTTAGGAAGGCATGAAGAAAACATACTTCTTTGCATGCAAATGTCTCTTCCCAAATTTATGTAAGGTCTCTGATCTTCCCTTATTCAACATAAGTAGTTCTAAATCCGAGAGAGTCAAACATTTCATCTCTATTTTTAGGAAAAAATGGCCAATTGTCTGCACATTTTATTATCCATGAAAACTTCTTATTCCACGAATATTATTTGTTCAAGCAAAACAAGAGAAGTTGCCTAGAGGTTTCCAGATCTCTGTAGCTGGATAGTGGCTTAGTGGAATCTATCTTTGGTGGATGGGATGCAGGGTGGAAATGTGGCTCAATGGTAGCATGCTTTCCTAACAGGTGCAAGGTCCTGCATTCAATCTCCAGTATTGCACAAAAGAGCATTTGAAGATGGGATGCAGGGAGCCTGGCACTTGTGGTGTCTAGTGAAGAAGGCCAAAGACATCCTCATGGGGAACTATCCTTGTCAGTCCTCCATTTTTCGAGGGTTGGGTAAGTCTAATTGGTAAAAGAGCCATGATTCCTCTTCGGTGTACTGCACTTCCCGTCTACTGATCTGTGCTGCAAAATTAATCCATTTTTCTTGGTGCAGAAATTAAAAAAAACAAAAAACCATACTTTTAGTAATTTGTAAGGGTGGGTATAATCACAGGTTAATTTTGCTATCATAATTTTTAATCATGTGTTAGCCTCATCTTTATTTACTGAACCTGAGACCTTCCCCCTCAAACAAAGCATTTCTGTTGACAGAGTAGGCTCCATGCTCCATGCGACTCCTTTCAGAAGGAGGGTCACATATCCGGAACTCAGGGAGATGACAGAAGTCAGTGAGCGCATAATGAATTCCCTCTCTGGGGACATCTTGAAATCTTCAGCACAGTTAGTCACTTCAAGATATACTGACTGTTCTTGGAATCTCTAAGGGAACTAGAGAAAGAGCTGACAACTCTACAAAGCTGACGGGTACTATATTGCAGCTTTGGAGAAGCAAGTTTGGAAATTTGTAGTGTGAGAGGGTTTTGACTTGGGAATAGTTGCAGACCAAGTTCAATAAGATTTCTGAGGCAAAGTATCTTGGTGGACAAGTGAGTTATATTTATTAGAAACAACCCTTACCACAACTGGCATTTGAAGATGCTGCACAGTGTACAAAGTACTCTTAAACACTTCAGATCTCATTTCACCCTCCCAAGCAATCTTGGAAGAGTATATTATTGTCCACTTTTCAAAAATGAGGAAACCGAGACTAAGCTTTCTGATTTAATTTGCTTAGGTTTCCATAGCTGGTAAGACAGCTATCTAATGTGAATTGGAGCTCTTTAGTACCATGGTTGTCCCAATTATCACATTGGGGATTATACCTCTTTATTTTTAATTATTTTTGCTAATTTATTTGATAGGATCAGGATTCTCACTTCAGGCTAAGAAAGTGAAGCTTCTGGGGTTGTCTTTGAATTTTGCGTTATAGCTCCAATGTGCAAAGCTTAGATTCTTTATTCCTTTTCAGTTTTATTTTACTGGAAAATAATATTACTGGACGTTATCTGTTATTTGTCCAATTGTTTAAGTCAACACACAGAAACAAGACTAAGTTTAAAGTCATTCTCATAATCCCTTTCTTGTTTTTCTCCCAAGAAAGATTTCCTCTTTCACGGTTGGTTGCTCTGTTTGTTACTGTAAAAATCAAATACTTCATGGAAAGCTAGTTATTAAAAAAATAAAGTCGGTTCTTTACTTGAATTGAAAAGTACTATTTTCAGAAACACTCATTTAATTCAGTGTTGGATTTCTAGATCCTTAAGGAGCCAATTCAGTAATAGACAAAATTTCTTCTGTCAATTGGGAGATTCTAACAAAGGAAAGTAAAATTTTGATGAATAGTAAGAAAGAATAAACAACTGTAAGAAGAAAAGAATGGAATAATTTCGTTCTCTACAGACAATAGTATAAAGTGAGGAAAAATCTAATTGAATGCCTCAGGAGAAAAATCTCCCCTTGTCAGCGTGGAGCGTTAGGAAGGGCATCTACTTCTGAACATATGTCTAAATCATGGAGGTGCCACGCTCCCTGACACCAGTGAAATTTTAAGCCTTAGCAGTTATTTTAAGTTATAATATAAAGAAATTCAGTAGTTATTTTCATAAGGAAAGGTTTTAATAGGGTTAGCATTAAGGGGAACATACACGACTTGTGGGAGAGAGGCAGGAGTACTCCCAGGATGTTGATAAAGGAGGTGGGGGAGGGCCCTGGTTCCTGATCTTTCTGAAAACAGCCCAACAACATTCTTGCTTGATTTCTTATCTAACAAAGACAGGTTTAATATCCTGCAAACAAGGAGTGCAATAAAAAAATATATATAACCTTTTTTAATATTACTTGGGTTCCTGATACACTGGTGTGGTCGGACTGATTGTTTTGCTTTGTTGATTAAGAGCACTGAGCTAATAAGACCACTATTTGTGGAGGGTGAGTTATGATTCCTTGAAGAATAGTGCCTGTCCATGCACAACTGTGCAGCAGGCAATGTTGATTTGGGGGTTTTGTTCCTGTTATGGTTTGGATATAAGGTGTACCCCAAAAGCTCACGTGTGAGACAATGCAAAAAGGTTCAGAAGAGAAATGATTGGGTTGTAAAACTCTTAACCCAGTCAGTGATTTAATCTCCTGATAGAGATTAACTGAGTGGTAACTGAAGTGGTAGTGTGTGGCTGGAGGAGATTGAAATTGAGGCGTGGCATTGGGGTATATATTTTGTATCTGGAGAATGGAGACTCTCTGCTTGCTGATCTCAACCTGAGCTGCTTCCCTCTGCCACACTCTTCCGCCATGATGTTCGGCCTCACTTCGAGCCCTGAGGAATGGAGCCAGCTGTCTATGGATTGAGACCTCTGAAACTGTGACTCCTCAAATAAACTTTTCATCCTCTAAAATTGTTCTTGTCAGATCTTTTAGTCACAAAAGCAAAAAAGTTGACTGAAACTGTTACCCTGACCTGCCTCCTGGACCCTGACTCAGATCTTTCCCACATCTCCCACTTGTCTAGTTCTCACTCATCCTTTGGCTAAGGTCTACCTCCCCAGATGCATCACCCCAAGAGGGTGCCCCTTTGTGGGTCTGCTCCTGGTTATGTGCATGATCCAACATTTCCTTTCTCTTTATCTCTCACTTAAACTTGCATGTCTTGGGTTTCATGATCCTAAGACCTTGTTTTCTGTTAGATGAGAGTTTATCTGGTGACCCACCACTTTCCAAACTGTCTGGGATTTTAATATATACAACTGAGTGTTCTTTCAGATTTTAATAGTTGTAAATTACTTGGTGGTGGGAGGGGGAAAGTGTTCCTTGGCAAAATACATTTGTATATTTCTGTATGTTCTATCCCCCTCTTGATGGTACATAATGTTCATGTGCGTTTTAAAGGCTGGGAGAAATCTTTCAGAAAACAACCTCTGTGATGAATTCTGTATGGAAGAAACTTTATTATAATTGAATACAAACTAAAGTGCACATTTTTTATTCTTCCCAAATAACATATTCATGTTAACATGAATCCACAGGGGGAAAAATCCTTGACCTTGAGTAATGACAGAAATTTCAGGTGCTTCAGGGGAATATTGGCAAGTGGTATTTGCCACTGGGATTCCTATGGTACGATGCAAGTTACTTTTGGTGACTTTCAGTTACTTTCGACTTTGTCTTGGGATAGTCTGAATAATTCTCATCCATTCTGACAAAACAGACAAAACTTGGGCAAAGTCCAAGGCTCTTATTTTTAGCAATTTCTATGTTCATTTATGTCCAGATATTGTTTTGAGAAGTGAAATATCCTTCTTTTCCCATTGTTGCACTAACATTAAGACATTCAACATTATAAAAATGGGTTTGACCTGGGACTGGATTCTTCTTTTTGTTGTAGGCACCCTGGGTCAGGAGCAGAGCTCTCTAATACTGCGGTCAGATGGCTAAATTGCAATCCCATTCCAGCCTGTCCTATGCTAATGAAAACATTTCTGCTTACCTGAGAAGTGGGATATTTTAGAAATTGTATCTTAAAGTGCTTATATTAAAAAGATGCCTCTGAAAAAACTCAAAATGAGGTCACAGCCCTGAAAGAAATGTGTATTGCCTTAGGAATTTAGGCCGTCAAGTGGAATCTGGAGAAAAATGCTGGCAATTTAGTTTCCTCTCTCACTTCCTTCTAACTGGATCATAATATTCTCTCTTGCTTTATGTGGATGCCAGCTATTTTCCCCATAGTACAAACATTTATGAATTCTCTAGTCTAATTACACTTAAAATCAAATTTTTAAATTTTTGATTAACATAATAATTGTACATATCAACAGAATACAATTGACAAGTCAACACATGCATAGAGCATGCACCCATCAGATCAGGATAATTAGCATTTCCCTCTACTTATCATTTCTTTACACTTGAAGACTTCAACTTCCTCTCTTCCTAAAATACATAGTAGGTCAATCCTCCTTTTTGTCTTTGATTGTGTCAGTTACCCTGATTAACTTTCATGGAGAACATGCTCCTATTTCTACTAGTTCCAACCAGGATATATTTGAAATAGGTATCACTGGAAGCCACTTCCTGCATATACTTTCCCCTTCCCTTACTTTCTGTAATATGAGACTACAAATGAGAATAGTTTTACTAAGTCATAGTATAAATCCACCAGTGATTTGGTGAGTCACACAGAAATCATTTGGACATTTGTATCAAACATGCTTATCCAGTCATGCATTGTGACATTCTCTTGCTGCTTATGGTAAATTTCAGAACTGAAATCTGCTTTTCAAATCCCAGGTTTCTTGAGAATGCCAAGGTATTTGTACCTCTTAAAATCCATACTAATGAAGATATGCTGTTGATAATCTATCTTATTAATGTTGTAATTTTTCTTATTTCTGTGATTTATATCCCTCTCAAAATACATGTAATGATTGTTTCTTCTCAGAATATTAAGTGCTTAGCATGGTCTAGAATTTTTAAAATGTCAACTCATTATTGTAGTGCTTCCTGCAGCCAAATTATTTTAATTGGGAAACTAAATCTCATTTCCTGTCATTTCCCCCAGAAGATAGAACTCTTGGTATATATAGAGAAACTTTCATTCTGATAATGGAAATAATTTTGTTGGTAGTTTTGGCTTCCATTATTTCTCCTACTCCCTTGGGTGGGTTTGATCAAGGATGATGACCACATAGGGCTAGGAAAGTAAACAGTTCAGAGTTGTCCAAATGCTACTATCCAAAGCCATCAGCAAAATCTGCTGGAGGATAGATGATGGCATCTCTCACATTTCAGAGTTTTCCCCATGTCATGGTGAAATCAACTGAAGATTTTTGTCTTGTTTACATATGTTAACTATGATTATGTTAGAGGGAAAGTCAATAGATCTGTACTGCCCCAAGTAGCTCATAGATTTATTAGTAAAATCACCTTTATCTGGAAGTCAGGACCACTATGGGGTTCATTCCTTATTTGCAAATTTGTCTCAAACTTCTTTCTTTCCATAACTTTCCTCCAGTAATATCTAGACAATGTATTTTCCTGCCCCTATTTACTGTTTAAATTTTTTCTAATGCTTTTTCCTATTATAATAGGAATGGCATTAGGTGGCCCCTGAGCTGGCTAAATTAGCACTGTTTTTGGAGTATAATCACAGAAGGACACTCTACTTAATTGCACTCCAATCTGTTCATCCTACTCTAATGGATGAAAGCATGTAAACAATGTTCTGTGTTCTCCTCCTTTTCTTGCCTATGTTTCCCAACATCTCTTGTGAATCCATCTTAACACATTGTGTTTCTTCAATGAAGCCTGATACTTTCTTCTTCCCCAGCTGGGTGGATTTTCCTTCTAATTAGAACCACTCAACAGATACTATTCAGGAACAGTAATTATCAAACACTTTTCAATTTTTGTTCTAAAGAATTCTGGTAATATGAGATATTAATAGATATCCTACTAAGGAGTTTTATGAGATTAAACATGTTTGAAATAATTAATACATATCATTTTGCTCTCTTGGAGTCACCATATAAAATATTATGCTAAAGACTCCAGGAAGTCTAAGAATACTAAGAGACCTGCTAATTTCGTTCAATCTAATGCTTAAGCAAATACTTATTTTTTCACTCTATTGACAACATGTATGATGGCATGGCATGAAACAAATGTAGGGAAATTATTTTGATATCATATCAGAGACAGTTTGGGAGTCCTGCAGAAAACTCAGCCCTCTACCTGCTGTGTTGTTTTGGGTTGCTTATCATATCTATGCCTCAGTTTTCTCTCATGAGAAATAGGGTTGTATTACTGACATTATAGTGTTGACATAAAGACTATGCTAGTGACAGTTCTCCAGAGAAACAGAAGCAATAGTCTCTCTCTCTCTCTCTCTCATACACACACATACACACACACACGCACTCACCCCCTCTTATTATGAAGGATTAATTCACAGAATGATGGAAGTTGAGAAGCCCCAACCTCTAGCTGGTGCTAAAAAGCTGGAGCCCCAGGAGAGATGATGTGTAGCCCTAGATGGAGTTTGGAGTCTTGACAATGAGCCAATGGTGGAAGTTCTAGCCTAGAAGTCTGTAGGCTCGAGACCCAAGGCAATGTTTCATTTCAATTTTCAATGCCAGGAGAGACAGATGTCCCTGTTCAAAGCAGTTAGGAAGGAGGAGTTGTCTCTTACTCAGTTTTTTGGCTCTTTTCAGTCTTCAGTTGATAGACTGGACCCTTAGGGAGGGCCATCTGCTCTACTTGACCTACTGATTCAAATGTTAATCTCTTCCAGAAGCACCTTCATAGACATTTGGCCAAAATAATGTTTGGTAGCCCAGTCAAGTTGACACATTAGATTAACCATCCCAAGGACCTAAAGAGAAAACCTGAGTAAGATGCATCGTGCAATGCCTAAAGCAGTCAGTAATAGGTCATCCTTATCTCAAAGACTAATAAGTTTCCGTTCTCAGCATCTATTCCACTTCAAAGAATAAATCCTTGATTACTTAGGAAAAAAACCCTAGCACAAATAAATACTCTTCTCTTATGCCCATTGACTGAAAAGTTCTAAAGCCCATTTTACATTGGTCCCCAGAGAATCTCCAGGGAGATGGAATCTCCTTTGCAACAGCTGTGACTAGCCTGAGACTATATCTTTGGATTGACTCTTTCCTTCCATAGTTCCAAGTCCTAACTCCTTTTCCCTGGGGTCATTTCACAAAATTAACTCTGTGCCTGTGAGTTTTAAGTCTCAAACTCTATTTCCTTTTTGAACCCAAGCTAAGACAAATAGCAAAATGTCATGAGAAGCATTAATATAGATTTTCCCCTTGTTCTAGTCATTGAAATGAGGATGTAGAAAAATTTATAATGTGACATGCTAAATGATTTTAGAGTAAAAGAAAACCCTCAAGTAGCATTCAGCCCAAGTTATGCTTTTCTAATAATTTTTCTCATGGGGATTTCTAAAGGTCCTCTAAGAACTGAGAAGAAAATATGTTTGGGAGTGAAACTCAGGTTATTAAAGGCAGTTACAGAAGACCTGTCTGTGAAAGTGGGTAAGCATTGAACTTCAGATTTTGTATGAAGTGTGCTTTCTCAAGTTGAGAAAAGTTTAAAGTCTGATCTTTGAATAATTGTGGGCAGAGAGTGCAGTTCTTACAGTATAGGTATTAGTCTGGCATAGATTGATGTGGAATTGAAGGGGACAGCAATTGAATACAGAGGATGATAGCAAAAAAGAGAGCCCAGAAGCTCTTTTCTGTTTGCTTTCGTTTTTATTTTTAAAGCCACCAAGGATGTAGTCTTTTGCCAATGGATTTGCAGGGAGACACTGGCAGTAGAAGACACGACATTCACCAGCTGCACGTTATTGTTTTTTGCTATAGACATATTTAATTTTAACTATTTAAAAGAAACATGCTTAATTCAGTCCAAAGTGTTGCCTTATTTCTTCCCAATTACTTCTTTTATTTTTCTAATCATGCACGTTAGATTTTCCTGGAGTTAAACAGCTGAATTGATGGGTTGAAGTGATAACGGAAACCATGAAACTAGTGCCTAGGAAACGTGAGTGCTCATGCTCTGTATAAAGCTGGGCCCAGTTTGTTCCTGTTAGGGTGGGCTGCATAGTGCATGGTGGTGAAGCGTAAAAGAACACTACACAGAACTCCTCTTTTTGTACCTTTTTTTTTTTTTTTCTTGTACGTAGGACAAATAAACACAGCAATTTTTTTTTTTCCCTAAGGAGGTAAGTGGTCTATAGCATAGTTAAAAAGTAGCTGCTCTGGAAGAGTTGAGTTGAGAGCAAGCAAAAATAGAGTCCATTTTTCATGTGGCTAGAAGCTGCCATTTCTCTCCTCAGACTCAGGTTTCTGAAACTGCTTACATAACAGAATAAAGGAATACACTGAGTGGAGGAAGAAGAGGGAAAGACAGTTTTTAAAAAAGTGAGATTGGAGAAAAATTGTATTTTCAATTATTGAATCATGATCTTAACAGTGGGGGAAAAACATTTCACCCAGCCTCCTTCTGGCATGAAATGACTTTCACCAAGCACGGAGACTTTGCCAGGGACAGAGTCAGGACAGAACCAAGGTCTGAATTCCTGTCTTAAGTCTTCCTCTCTCCTCTAGGCTAAATATCATGCTTCTCCTGTGTATGAGATTGTTTTACTGAATAAATGATGGTCCACTGATTCCAAATGTCCAGGGAAAGAAAGAGCAGAGTAGTGTAGTGTACCTTGCCAAAGGATAGGATTAAATTTTTCCTTCTTTTTTACATTTTTATTTTTAATTTGTTAGGGGCAAAGGAACTCTCTTTTGGCCATACCTATAATATGTGTTTTATAAGGATTCCAAAGCACTTTATAGTTCCAAAAGCATTGTATTTTCAAGTGTATTTACACATTTACCAAGGTGCTCTGATTTGGGGACAGGTAATGTGGCTTTTGCCACATCATACTTCAAATCTGACACCCTTCCCATTCTTTTGAATTCATGTATAGGCTAAGAAAACATCTCCTCTAAATAATTTGTTAAGTGTTTTTAAAATGAGTGGTCTTTAATATATGTACCCTCCCTCCCATCACATAATAGCCTTTTATTCTTTATATTTAATCTATTTTATACAAATATTTTATGAATATGTTTTAATCATAGGATTTATCACTGAGATTGCTACTGATAATATCTATCCACTGTTCAAAAATTTAAAAACAAAACAAAGACATGAGAACTTAGAATTTCCAACCTAACAATTTCTAAGAGCTGAGTTTTATATGAGAGAGAGACACTTGAGGAATAATTTACAACTTTTAGACCTTCCTTGTTTTAGTAAAACATCCTGATCTAGCAGGATAGAGTCTGGTTATTAGATAATTTATGCAAAGAGGTAAAATTTATTTAATTTGAGACGTTTCCCCCATTTACATAGATATATTTTATTCATATATTTGTTTTGAGACAGAGTTTCACCATGCTGTCCATTCTGGTCTCAAACTGGGTGACTTCAAGCAACAGAAAATAATTCTTTTCTGGTTTTGGAAACTAGAGTCTGAATTGAGATATCAGGAGGGTTTGTTGCCCCTGGGAGCCTATGAAAAAGGATCTGCTCCATGCCTCTCTTCCAGCTTCTGATAGTTATAGCAGTCCTTGCCTTCCTTAACTTGTGGAAGTGTAACATCCATTTCTGCTTCCATTCTTACCTGGTGTTCGTCTCTATGCCCACTCCTTCCCCCTCTGTGTGTTCTTTCTTTTTATAAGGATACCAATTATATTGGATTTTAGGCCCACCCTAGTTCATTATGACCAATACAACAAATATGACCTCTAGTTACATCTATAAAGACCTTGTTCCCAGTAAGGTCACACCCACAGGTATGGGGGTGGTGTTTGCGGGGTGAGAGTTGGGCTTTAATACATCTTTCTGAGGTCCAGTTCAACCTACAACAGTCTATCTACTTTCCCTTCCACCTCAAATTATAATACAGTTCAGCCAAGTTTTCTTAGTCCTCATAATGAGCATCGCCTTTCCCTCCTTGTCCGGAACATGTTTGTTATTTTCTTCTGAGGTCTTACCAGAGCATCTTTAACATCTACATTTCTATGAAAATAACACATTCTCTGAGGTCAATTTTCTTATCTGTGGAGTGAGGATGAGTACATCCACATTTTGGGTATTATTGTGAGGATTAAATGCAATAGTCCCTAAAAAGTGCTTAGCCTAGGATATTACTCCTTGTAAATGGGCCACGAGTGTTGGCTTTTATTTAAATAGTAGGTTGAACCATAAGAAGTTGATGCTTTGAAGATTTCAAGTAGTTATATATTGGCAAATCCTTGTGTTGTAATTTGAACTACAGGAAATTCCCATTTTGGGGGGCTGGGGATATAGCTCAGTTGGTAGAGTGCTTGCCTCGTGGGCACAAGGTCCTGCGTTCAATCCCCAGTACCACAAAAAATTTTTTCCATTTTCTTAGGTCAAAATACTCCCCACTTCATATATATCCAACTGCGGTTGACCATAAGTAACTGAAGCTGTGGAAAGCAAAACTGAATATCAGAGGGGTCTACTAGATTCATTATTCTATTCTGTTTAGCATAATATTTTATAATAAATGAGATCTTGACATTAAAAAAAAGCATATCAAGTTAAGGTATCTTTAGTAAACCATGATATTTTCTTTCTGAAAAGCTTCTTAGGAAAATTATTTCCAGCTAAAACAAATACTGCATTGTTATATGAATTCTTCATTATTATTATATTGTAATAATATTATTATTATATTATATATTCTTACCTGAATGCTTTATTACACTATTTTATTTTCAAAAGGGGAATCAACTGTTTTGTTTAATAATTAATAATGTCATTGAATTTAAATATATATTTAAATAAGAATGAAAGCTGTATTCACCTCTCCTAAGTTGGGGACATAGTTTCACACTCTCATCCTCATCATTTAAAAAAAAAATTTCAATTCAGATAATAAAAACTAGGTAATCAAAACAACTTTCACAACATTCCAGGTGTCAGGTATTTATTGTAAAGAAGTTCTCCCTAGGAGAAAGGAGAATGGCAACTAATTATGAAAATCCAATGTCACGGAAATTTTCTAGAGATAGTGTGGTACAAATGGAACAAATGAGTTGAGGATAACACTTGAAAATAAAGTGTTTACCCCAGTGTCCTCAAAGCAGTGGTGCAGACAAGAAATCAGAAATCGACATGAGTGTTAGATTGAAAAAAGTGGGAAATGAAGAGTATCGAAATAAAGTGTGCATACATTAACAGGTTTGCCAAAGAACCAATCAGAAGTGTGGGTAAGTTGTGGCCAAGAATATTAAGAGATTTCTGGTTTAATATAGAAAAAGTTAACGTCTAAGGTAGGATGAATGAAAGAAATGGCATCTAAAGCTCTATGAAGAGTTGAGAAAATATTCTTTCTTTTAACAGAAATTCTTGAATATCTTTGATGTGCTTGTCAACTAGTACAGCTTCTACATATAACATGTGCTAAAAATATGTTCACTGGATGAATATGAATCAGGAAGTAGAATGAAATTAATTTGACAAACTTCCTAAACAGATTTTAAATAATGAAATACTTCCCATCCTACTTTTCAAATAGGTAGTTAGAGTTAGAGGCAGGATTATATAATAAAGAAGAATTATAATAGGGCTCATTTTAATTCAAGTCTTGGATCCCTTTCCTAAACTATGAGTGATATAGTACAGTCATTTGTTCCACTATAGTAGCATCCCCTGTGAGTTAGGTGGGTTGCATGTTTTAAGCATTTTTTAAAAAAAATAATTCAAGACAAGAACATTTTTTTTAAATTTTAAAACTTTGTTTCCCCTTACTCCTTTATGATAGTTAGTTATGTGTCAACTTGATTGAGCTAAGTGATGCCCAGATAGCTGGTAAAATATTATTTCTGAGCATATTGTAAGGATGTTTCTGGAAGAGATTAGCATTTGAGGCAGTAGTTTGAGTAAAGAAGATCTACTCCCATAAAGATGGGTGGATATTATCCAGTTTATCAAAGGCAAAGATAGAAAAGAAAGCAGAGCAAAGGTAAATTCTCTCTCTTCTTAAACTGTGGCACTCATGTTCTACCCTCAGGTATTAGAGTTCCTGGTTCTTGAGTCTTGGGAGTCTGAGACTTACACTGAAAAGCTCCTTGGTTCTTAGGACTTGGGACATGGATAGAATTACACTACTGCTCTTCCTGCTCCTCCAACTTGCAGACAGCATGTTGCAAGACTTCTCAGCCTCCATAATTATATGGGAACTGGAATCAAGCCAGGATTCTCTGGAGAACCCTGGAAGCTTTTCAAACTATCCCTTTTTAAAATTGTTTTTTGTTTCTCTCAAAATTAACTCTTCTTTTGATCCCTTTGATCAAATCACCACCACGGAGCCTGTTCCTGAACTGCTCTCTTAGCCCCACCCTCAGCTGTTGTCATATTCTAGGGTGTTACTCAGACCTGACATTCGGAATGATCCCAGTAGTCTCTATTCTTCAACAGATGGGAAGATGTGCTGTGTTATGGTTGGGTTGTTGATGGAGCCTAGTGTTACTGGTCAACCCTGGAATTCCAGCATCCCAGAGAAAGGTCTTCCCAGAGAAAGGTCTTTCCCATGGCAAAACAAGGCAAGACCCAGATGATTCCTCCTGGTAGAGGTTGTATCTGGGAAGCCAAAATCTCATATGAGTAGGGGGATTTTCTAGAAAGGTAAACCTAGTAGGTAATAGAGAACATTAGAATAAATAATCAACAAAAGATTCACAGGGAAGAAATTAGTTCTATTTGTGAATTTTTAGTCACAGAGCAGTTTTAGAAGTGCCAGGTCAGACAATGATCTAAGGTCTTCCTCCACTAAGCTTAACTCAGAATAGGAGAATATCTTCAACAGAATTCTAACAAAATATCCCTCTGGTTCTTTACTGTTCCTTGTAGAGCATAATGGGCAATCAAAATCTTACTCCCATGACAGGTAAGGCTGAATTTTACAAGGTGAATACAATGAAGGTGTATATTTAGTGTATTTGTCCATTATCTTTCCATATTAAAACAAAACCCACTTTTAATGGTTTATGTGTACTCAATCAGGTTATCAGGTCTAGGTCTTGCGTTTGCATAGGAAATGCATCTGTCAAATATTCTAACATGGCCTTTGAAGTTATTAAGAGGAATTAAATAGCTAACAACCCTGTCAAATAGAACATAAAACACTTTCTAATAATAATACCAGTTTAGTGATTGGCTTAATGAATCTCAGTCAGAAGAGGCAGTATCAGCCAGTCATTTGGTGCTGAGGAAAACATCAGTCAGATTAACTGGGAAATTTGTGTATAAAATTTTGACATTATTTGATAAGAACTTGTCACAGTAACTTCTCTAGAGGCTTCAATCAATTCAAAGACTATTTGTGCTTAGGACACAGCTTGTCCCTGAAGTGAACATCCAGGTTGAGCTTCTATGAAAAAGCTTCCCATTCAGTTCTGAGGTGGCATTACATGATCCATTCTGTGTAATTTCTGCTCCATGCCAGTAAAACTCCTAGCTAAGGGGCATTTAGTAGGATATTTTCAATTATTAGTTCATCCAGGAATTTCTATGGTCAAATGGCAACTGTTGGGAAAGTGGTGAAGTTGTATCTGTCACAAATTTTCCTCTAGTTGGTAGTCCTTTTCCTACAGAAGAAACTAAAGTTTTGAGGAGGTAGAGGAGAATGCTAGTGCTTGTCCTTGAAGCCCAGACATGATTTGTCCTTTTGTTGGTTTAGCATATATTCTGAACCCTTTTCCTTTATCTGAAAATCCCCTTCCCCAAATTCCAAGTCAAACTTAACCTTCTAGAGCTTATTCCTTCAGGGCTTGTTCTTTATTTTTGTAATAGCAGTTAATTATTGCCTAATTTGTGTGGACTTAGGCATAGGGCATTTGGATTCCCTTAGCAATCAAGAGTGGTAGAATACATGGGATTCAGGGTGGATTTTGGGGAAAGTAACTGGCTCAGTGGCCCGAGGACACTTAGGAGGTTCAGCAGAATTCTGTCAGGAGGGGAAGAACGAATGCAGATGTGATGAAGTCAATCACCTCCTGGATAATAAAGTAGATTTTGTTTCTGAAGAGAAACAAAATCAATTAGTTTGTCTATTGGGTAGACAAGTTAATACAACTGATTTGTAATGCATTAAGCTAGAGCTGGTTGTAAGTAGTCATGGTGTATAGATTAAGTTTGCAAGGATAAAGCCACAAAGTCTTAATAAGCCCTTCTATTTTTAGTCAATATAGAGAATGAAAGTGTGGTTTTATACTACTGCCTTTAAAGTAATTTTAATGGGTGGAAAGACACCTCTCCTTGTTATCTATTGACATGTTTCTGTAATAAACCATAGTAGTTTGGCAATCTGCAACCATCTTGCCCTTTCTACTTTTTTCAGTCTTTATGTTATATCATGTTCAGTGGAAATGGGTGGTGATTTACCCTTTAATAGGATTGACAGGGAGAATTTCAAAATTTTATGAATACTTCAAGGTTATTTTACATGACTTCTCAACTAGAATATTTATGAATTGATTTGAAGGTGATATGTGTGTGTTTATTTAATAATTCCATTTATTTGTGCATTATAACCTTTTTGTCTTTTAATAGTTCTTAAGGAAAAGGGTTTATCTCATTTTTCTTCTAAATATTTTTAAATGCCTTTTCCTCATCTATAGATACCATGATTAGAACAAAAACAACAAACTCAAAACCAAGAGTGCTCATTTATATGTAATTTTACAAGAGGATGACTGCAGATGGAATTCTAATTAGAAGCATTATTTATAGAATAAATAAACAATGTGAGTTTACATTTCTGTGTGAAGCAATGTGAGGAATAGGACTTTACAGTGACAAAACTTATGCAGGAATATTATGCAGGAGGACCCCATCACTCTGGGGAGGAAGATAGATGAAGATGTGTGAGCATCCTCAAATTCCTCCTTATGGGATGTGGTGGCACACACATGTAATTCCAGTGCTCAGGAGGCTGAGGTAGGAGGATCATGAGTTCAAAGCCAGACCCAGCAAAAGCAAGGTGCTAAGCAACTCAGTGAGACTCTGTCTCTAAATAAAATACAAAATAGGGCTGGGGATGTGGTCTGGTGGTTGAGTGCCCCTGAGTTCAATCCCTGGTACCCAGTCCTCCTCCACCCCGCCCCTGCCCCCCCCCCCAAAAAAAATTCCTCCTCCATACAAGCCAGCATAGGATTTTTGGGCTGGGCTTGAGTAGGAGCCACATTCTAGGTAGAGCTGGAAGAATTCAAGTTGCCTAGTACTATTTTTTTTTTTTTTCCTGGCTTGCAAAAATACCATCTTTGCAGATTTCTGCAAAGGTGTGATCGTGGACCCTGGGGATTGGAGATTGTAGTTCTCCACACTGTTTCCAGAGGACTCACTATCTTTAGAGCTCCATAGAACCCCAGGTTTCAATTTAAAAACATGACTGGAAATTATAAAAATAAAATAGAATTATTTTTTATTATTATTAAATCCTAAAATGTCAAGTAAATATTGTCTTTGCTCTGAAGGATCATTGTAAATCAATAGTTTTCATCTTCTGTATGTGTTTTGTTTGGAATTTTTTTTTACCTTTCCAAGAGAACATGTTTGTATTCTATACATTTATAAATTGATCTTCTCTACCAGGAGGCTGAAGGAACCCAATTACTGTTTTGGGGTTAGACAAGTTGCAGAGCAGATGGATGGTAGATCCCTAAAGCCTTCCATTGGCTGCAAATAGGTTAGTAAATTATTTCCATTCCCATCTTCATAACTCAAGTGAGGAATAATTTGAGTATTAGTGTTCAAATGTATTTATTTTCAGATTAAATACTAAGTAATGTCCTTGTTTCACTGCATATATAAATACTGTTGATTTGAGAATTTGAGATTTTCACCAATTTTCTAAGCAGTGGTGACTTAGCTGACTTCAGTTCTACTCTTTCATTGCACTGTAATGTATGCAAAAATGTAGTTGACTAGATTTAATTTCATGCTTCTGATTGGAAATTGCAAGGTGGAAATGAACTCATCTTAACAGGTAAATAAATTTGATCAGGATATTACCACCAACATGTCCAAAGCAAATATAGTCTCTTCTCTGGGACACACAGGCATCTGGTAACAGCTAAAAATTAAGTTTTTCCTTGGTGTTCTGGCATCTAATATTAACTAAACCTGAAAACAAAGTCAAGAAGGCAGTAGCTCTGCCCTGCAGGTCAGCAGGGATCAACCCACCTGGGCTTGGAACCCAAGACAGCCCTAACCCTGAGAACCTTTTCATAAGACCTAGGATGTCTTCTTCAGACTGTTCCTTCCATAGACTGCTGTTATGAAGTCACTGAGCAATAGTACATGCAGAAAAATCTGATGAATAATTTTAGAGGTCATTTCTTGGAAGTTCAAAAGATGGATTTTTGTTCTTTAAACTTACCTGCAACCATTTTGCCCTTTTTACTTTTTAAAGTCTTTGTATTTTTTCACTCTTCTTTCAACCCTTGATAATTTCCTTTCTTTTTTCCTGCAGTCTTTTTTCTTTTAATTTCCAGAGTATATTTCTCTTTTAATGAAAGGGAGAGAGATGTTTAAAAGTGGGTGTCATAGTAAGAAACTATGCTATGTATTCAGATTTATTTTGTGTTGGAATTACCAAGAGGGTGATCACATATTTATTTTGAATAATTGGAAGACTGAAATTTTAAAAATTTTAAAAATTATTTTTCTCAATTCTTTTCCCACCAAAGAAAATAGAAGTTTTTTTTAAAGACTAAGCAATTTGAAAATGTTTGTTTCTGTATTGAACTTTTATACATTATTTTAAAAATTTTTGCATTTCATAAGATTTTCTCTTTTTTCGTCATAGAGTAAGGAGGAAATTGGCTTATAGATCTAAGACAAGATGTAAGTTTAGTTTAAATAGAGAACTGGATACAAAGTCTGAAGCCAAAATGGGGAATGAGTTGAGAACCAGGAAAGATTAAGATTTAGTGAATGGGGAAATAGGAGGCCGCCTGGAGGAACTTCTGATAATGGGCTAACATCTCTTCACCATATTTTGGAGAAATGCATTCATTAAAAATTCTAGAACAGCCTGGAAATCACAGTTCTCAATTCCCTTTTACCCACAAAATTCTTCATTAAGTGAATTCTTGAGTAGAGACTCAGTGTGTTGACGGGTGAATGTGTGCGTCGGGGGGTGAAGCCCTGCTCTCTTAGCCTCAGATGAGGTGTGCTCTGCATGAGCCTCTCCTTTTGCAGAGCACAACTTGAAAACCACATTATCTGTGCATTCTGATTTTGTTTTTAGAAAGCACAGTCAATGGAAGTATTTTTAGTTGTTGCGTGGTGACTAATCCTTTACCCACGTGAGATTCATCACCAGGCAAGGTCTTGATGGACCCAACTTTGCCACACTACAGAGAGCATCTTGGGCAGTGTGAGGACATATCTGAAGCTGCAGTATGTGTCACTGGACTGTACACCAGGGCTAACAGAACAGAGCCTCGGGGAAACAGGTAATCATGACTAAAAGAGCCAAGGTCTCCCCTATTTCCTGAGCCAGAGCTCACTTAGCTCCTCCAACTGCCTGAGATGCTCTTCCTCCAGCCCTTCCTTAGGTTGTGTCTTCCTGTCCTTTTAAGTGTTGGTTTAACAGGTCACCTGGTGAAAAGGTCTTTCCTATTTCATCTATCTACTTAAGCCTTCTTCTTAATAGCTATCTTCTTAACTTGCGTTATTAATATCCACCGTAATACCCTTGTTCATATTTTTTGGAGACTTTAAGAAGAATTTAAATTTGCTTAGTTTTGGTCTTCCTCACTAGAATGAGAGCAGGGGCCATGTCTTTTTGTTATTCATTCTCATGACTTCGACACCTGGTGGGTATAGTAGTGCCTGGTCCATGGTAGACATTCAATAACAATTTGTTAAATGTGTAAATGAGATATTTTATATGACAGGTACAAAACACAATTCAGGCCACTAGAGGACATAGTAGGAATATTTCTTTCAGGCAGTTTCCAGAGCAGTGAAATTTTAATTTTTTTATTAGAGAAAATGGTGAAATCTGGTTTGTGCCTCAAAACAAGTGGCAAATAAGTCAATGCTAGTAAAGCAAAGTGGATATGTGATTTCTGATCAATTGTCCATGGCATAGGAGACACAAAGTATTAGGGAAAAAGAAACAGGATAATAAGGCTAGGAGACTGAGATTTTGGGATATATATTTCCTCTCTATCCTTTGTTATTATAATCAAGTCACATTAAAGTTTATGCCATATATATGCATCTTAGACGTAGTTCCATTTTGTTTTACTCACTTTCTGGTATGGCCTTCGGTTGTACTTGGGAGTAAATGATTCTTTTCCAAATGAGGAAACCAGAGTCCTAGTAAACTCCTGTGGATTTCTACTGTGGGGGATATGCATGAGGGGACATAATGCTGTGCAGAGAGGATACAGAACTGTACAATAGTGTTGGGGCTAAGGGAATTGGTTTTTAGACACAGGACACTGAAGAGAGGGAGGACAAGTGGGTTTTACTTGTTTATGCACATTTTGAGATGGTGGAGCTTATTCATGTTTCATTTAAAAGCTAAAGGCTGGGACTGGGGTTGTGGCTCAGTGGTAGAGCTCTTGCCCAGCATGTGTAAGGCATTGGATTTGATGCTCAGCACCACATAAAAATAAACAAATAAGATAAAGGTTTTGTGTCCAACTACAACTAAATACACACACACACACACACACACACACACACACACATATATATATATATATATATATATAATTTAAGAAAAAAGCTAAAGGCTTACGAGAACAACTTAATTATAAGCAGGTGAGTTAGAAAAGGTTGGTGGGGAAAAGGGAAAGAGAAACTAATAGTTATGGAGTGCTTCCTGGGTTCTATGTTAAGTGCTTTTATGCCCATTATCTTCTAGAAATTCCAGATGGAGGTTCAAGGCTGTAATAACTGACACCTGGACCTCAGTTTCTTGCAGTGAGGTACAGATTGGGGAAAAGATTCTTCTTCCCATGACTACCACAGTGTAGTTATAAATGATGTCAGTACAGGACTTTTTCTACTAACAGAAAGTAAGAGAATTTTTGCTTAGTAAGATTCTGAGTTAACAAAAGGCAATTCGGTACTTTTCCATTGTGAAGAGGGTTGGGAAACTCACAAATCATGACAGCAAATCATATCTGCACACAATTCTACTGTTTTCTTACCTGATAGGTAGGTGCTGAAATCAATTTATTCCTTGAGTTTCATTTAGGCAGCTATTGTTAAAGCTGGCATGGGTTTTTAATTTTGTTAATATCAGTGATCTAAGAAGTTTATCTCCACTGAGTACTGAAAACAATCAATGCGTGTGTGTTTTCAATTATACCCATCCAAGAAATTAATGACTAAGTGGATCTCTGAACATGTGTGCAATTGATTTACAATGACCAAATCCAGGTTATAGAATTTAGGAAATTCAATCTAGAATACAGGTTGATAAAAATCAGTCATTAATAGTGAAGTCAACAAAGATGTTATAAATACAACATTGCATCTGGTTGAATGGTTATGGAATCTTGGCATTTGAGTTAGCTCATTGAATATGGGAATACTCAATAGTTGACTATATTGTAAAAAGTTTCTCCTCATGTAGAATCTATTCCCTGAGAGTAAGAAGTCCATGGATATAATCTTTTCCCTGTTCCCACTGCTTTCCTTCCTTCCCCCAAATTTTTACAAGTCTCCCAATTGTCATAAGGGCTGTGTGAATGTTAAAAAGTGAATCGAATTTGCCTTTTTTATATTTGAAAGTGTTGTGCCACTCCTTGTGTGCACTGCATCCCACCCTGTTATATGGCTGGAGATGCACTGAAGGTTCTAGGATCCAGGCGCTAAGAGTCCTGCAGGCCCTGGTTTGTGGCCTGACTCAGCCAGGTGAGAATATCTGATCCAGAAACAGGTTCCTAACTTTGGTCAGCATGTCATGCCCTTAGAAGTCACTCTCCTCTCTAAAAGCATTCTCCCTGGAAGACCCAAGGCATAGAGGTCTAAGAAGTACTTTTCCAATTTGGTGAGCATAATGATCCCTGGTTTCCTTGCTTTAGGAGCCAGGCACGTTCCATTTAAAATAATCCTGTATCTTGTAGTACTCATCTCAGCCAATTGCACCTTCTTCTACTCTTTCCCAAGACCCTAAGGGACCTAGAATTCTCCTAAATTCTACAGTTTATGATCAATACACTCAGTGTAGAAAAGCGAACCAGGGTTAGTGTTTCAAGCCATCTCTTTCTGCACTAATGGAGAACTTGGTTCATCCTAAAACCACGGGGTCTAATTTCTTGTTTGCTGAGACAGTTTTGTAGTTTCTTGCCCTCACACCTAGAATTTCCTTACACTAGGACATGGTCTGGATAGATCCTTCTGCTCTGACCCAGTATTGCAGAGAACTGTGCTGGCATTGTGGATCCTGCTGTGCATCAGAGCAGGGTTCAGTGAATAATCTATTAGCTTTAGGTTTGTGTATTGAATTTCTAAAAGCCTATTCTACTTCTTTTAGATCCTGAGAATGTGAACAAGTGATTATATTTAATGCAGCACAAACTTGCTTATACATGTTTTTAAATGGACTGTCATGACACAAATTACCTTGAAAACATCATAGTACCAGGTCACAAAGTTAGCATCTTTTTTTTTTTTTGGAAGTTGTCATTAATTATAATGTACAGATTACAGATTGAAAAAAAGGTCATTCCTCTCACTAATTCTACCAGATCCACTGTCAGGTGGGAGAGCTGCTTTCAGATGCAAGCTAGTTTAAGGAAAGGACATTCTCTTACAAACTCATCTCTGAGATGGTAGCTATTTGCATTAACATATTTATTTATTCATGAATTTTCCCAGGCACAGGGAGAGTGATTGAAATTTCCTTTCTCAAGAATGCATGAATTTAGCTTTATTAGTTGTTATATGCATCTCGATATTTAGTTGGCATAACTCAGATGGTCTTGATCTCAAGAAATAGGTCCTGTGTTTAATCTGCCAAGGGCAATTGGCTGCCTTTGGGGGCATTTGGAGAAACCTAGTGAAGGTCAGGATACCAATTCTCACCACAGCATCTCTGTTCAGATATCATCTCCAACTCCAGTGATGGAATTTTATTTATAGCTATTATAAATTAAGATACTTGTGAAAATTAATTTGGATTAGGCAGTCATTATCCAAGGGAGAAACACAGAGGTGGAAAATAGCAACAAAAATGCGTTGGTATTTGTTAAACTGGTTCAGAATGAAAGTGGATGTTCAGATTCGGATTGTGATTACAGGAGTTGTTTGGTGATAGAAGATACAATGAATTCTGCCCTGGGAAGCCTTAGGAGGTGGGCTTAGGTGTGGAGTCCTTTCCCTTGTGGCCCTGGAAGAAGGGAACTAATTTTCAGCTGTCTTGGGTGTAGCTGGTGCTTTCATAGACATCATCTCCTTTGAAAAGATGAAGAGTCTTGTCTGCCTGGGAAAGGATCACAGAGAAGAGCACCCTAGGCAGAAATCAGGTAGGGTTAAAAGAGCAATTTCTCAGACAGCCTTACGTGGATTGGAAGTTTCAGATATAGCTAGGACATAAATAGCTTAGTGACTACAGAGAAGACAAAGGCTCAGGAAAAGGTGACCCTTAAAGTTGGAGACAAAAGCTGCCGAATCAAAGAAATAGCTGAAGTAGGAAAATTCTGGACTCTATAGCTCCATTGCATACTTAGTACACTAGATATGAGAAGTTACCAGATTAGCCTTTGCAGTGAAATTGTGCTCCACAGTTCCTAATAACTCATTTAGGGGACAGTGGTACTTTGTGTGTATTTGTCCATGAGAAAGAACCTGGGAGTAAAGAATGGGGAAAGTCAGTGAGGGGAGAATTCTCCTATTTTCTTCTTCTTTCTGAAAGTCTTGAAGAAAGTTAGGGACTTGTGCTTTCGAAATGGCCCTGGTAGCCCTAAGGCTGCCTGTATAATAGTTCTTGCTTGCCTGGTGACTGGCACCCTAAATAAAAAAGAGTTTGTTTTCCATTGCAGGTATCTTGGAGTTTTATGTAATCTTTTAAGAAAAATGACAGGTATGGCTGCACTCCCTGGGCTCTTAGACATTCCTAAGAAGAAGCCAACTTGGATTTCTCTGACAGCTTGGCCATGAAGCTTCTGAGTTCCTTCTCACTTCCTGGGAAGCCAGTACCAGAGAGGTGGAAGGTTCAGCCCTATTCTATTGTAATACTACAGGATTGTGCAAATGCTTGTCTTAAACCCCAAATGCTACAGGTTTATATTCATGAGGTGATTTGTTCTGTACATCTCCATGTAAGAAGATGCCTCATTCCTCATGAAGCCATTCCATCACTGAGGAAACCCAAAGTCAGATGTAACATCAACACAGAGAAGACAACTCTGGTTCTGGATCAGTTTCTGAGGAGGCTGGAATCAATCTGAAGTTTGAGTTGAGTATTAATCACACTGTTTGCCACTGAGCCCACTGGCCTCATGTTTTAGTACTAGGAATAAGAGCAAAACATCTGCTCCGAACACAGGTTTGTTCCCTTTCTTTTTTTTTCCCCCCCCTTGGGAATAAATATATCTCCAAGGAGAGAAGACTTAATGAATAGGATTTCAGGGTATGACTGTTCCAAATCTTCCGTGGATTCTCCAGTTTGGCATAGAGACCTGGATACTAGTACTTTATGGGACACGGAAGCTCAGCCCGAGTCTGTGTTCTAGAGCAGGAACCTCCAACAAGAGTGAAGAGTAGGTAGTTCCCATTTCCCAGAAGTCTTGAGATCACTGGGTGTGAAGGGTGGGGGCTGGAGATGCTGAAAGTGCAGACTGAATGGGAAGGAGCTGGTAAAGGAGATAAGATCTTATTGGAGACTGCCTCCTGTTTTCATCTCAAGTCTTCCCATGAAAGATTTCAAGCCAGACATGAAACTTAGTAAATGCATATTGAAGTTTATCAGAAGAGAAAGAAGAAGAAAGGGACAATACCTTCAAGGGAGAGAGTGGGCTCTCTCAGAGAGGAAAAGGACAACTCAATTCTTTGTGGCCCAGCTTTCAATGGGGTAGGAGGGATATTTTTAGAGGGTCCTGCCACAGTATCCTCTCTCAGCTCTGGATTGACAGACTACATTAACTGAAAACCTAAAGGCAATCATCTTAATTGAAACTGGTTTTACAGAATCTTTGTTTGCTGGGCTATGGCTTCAGTCATTCTGCTTGTCTAGGTCTGGGAATCTCTGGTCTGTGTTGTTGGTACAATGCCTTGCTTAAGATGTCTTAATAATTAGGCCCTTTTGTGCATACATTTTGTCCTTTGGTCCTTGCCCTCTGAATTGAGTATCCTCCTCCTGTTGTAAGAGGAATAATTTGTGGAGCTAAGATGAGGTGAGGTCTTGAAATAGCTATCTTATCAGAACTTAAGGTGCCACCGAAGCAGGGGTGTTGATTAACTGATTCATTCTGCATGAAGTTTTTTTTTTTTTTTTTATCCTGATGCACTGCTCATATCAAACTGCTCCCTAACAGAGGTACTGCTGCAAGGACATGCGTGTTGAGGAGACCAGAAAGTAGGTAAGGGCTCCTGAAGTCATACAGGGAGATTCTCACACAGAGGAGACAGAGTGAGATGAAAAAGAGAAGGAATAGTCGAGAAATGTTTCAAAGGCAGTTCTTCAGCACAGCCATACTCCTTAAATTTTGCATTTTCAGTTCCCTTTCTGGTGTTAAATGGAATCTTTAGGTGTAAGAGTGAGAAAGCTCAGGATGGACGCACGAAGGGCAGAGACCATTTCCTTCTAGTCATACAGTCTGTAGGTCATTACCCTTGCCATGGTTAGCACCAGCACAAAGTTATTTATAGTTCCAAATTTCCTACATTCAACTCTTTCCTGTGTCCCCTTCAATCTCCACATTCCCCAGGAAATTCTGTGTCCCTGTTTAAACTATCAAAATTTATAAAAAATTGTGATTCACTAGGCCATAGGGTGATTAATTTGTTTGTTTTGGTTTGTTTTTGTTTGGCTTTTGAATCAACACTCCTCCCCCGAGGAGTTACAGCAATGATAGAAAATAAATGAAACCTGTGCTTATTAGAACTCACCCCACATAAATCATTTTACCCTTGTTGAATAGGTAAATGGCCATTTGTGAGGCTGCAAATTGAATGTGCTTGGACACATTAAGGAACAGAAACCAAGATCTTGAAATGAAAGAATTCAAAAATGATTGCGTTAAGAAATTTCAGGGTCCCTCGCCCTTGCTCAAAATATTTTGTGTGCTTATCACTTGTTGGAAGGGAAGAGATTCTGCAGTGCAAGTCTGAGTGTGAATGTGCCAGGCAATGAAACAGGTTCAAGCTTCTTCCGTGAGACCAGAGAGATATGATAACCATCACACAGGGCTGGCCTGCATGGAGTTGGAAGCTGCCAATGGCAATCTCTGGGCAAAATCTTCTCCATCAGTGACCTCAAAGGTGGCTGGCTACATGGCCAAATCCTCTACATGTTTAATCATAGATCTGTGAGCCAAATCTGGGAATTAAATCAGAATTTTTAAGGTTGGGCCTTGGAAATTTGTCTTTTCAACAAGCTCCTCATTTGACTAGGGGACTGGATCCAACTGCATTTCTGATAGTTGGGGTTAGAATGAAAGAAACCAAGAAACTGGGTTTTCTCTCCAAGTAATAGCAATCTTGGAGAAGTATCTCTAGGTTTCACTTCTTTCTTTTAAAATATATCTTTCAGATCCTTTGAGGTTATTAAGTGTTATGCTTCAGCAAATGAAAGTTCTGACATGATTCAGCAGTTGTATTTCTGTTTTTATGCATTTGGGTCTAAGAAACTCATTCACAGACCTTACCTCTTATATAGGTGGAGTTCGTGGCTAACTATGGAGTCCATCTGAAGGATCCCAAGGAGATCTTTCTTCTCTCAGAATATCTTCCATACAAACCTGCTTTCAGTTTCAGAAATTTCTTTATTAGAGGAATGGGTTAAGGTGAGGTCTCTTTAGTAGCTAATAAATTCCCTTTATTAGGAGTTATTAAGTTGCACTGACAGCTTAATAATGGTTTCACATAAAATATTTTTAGCATTTTTTGGGCACTTTTTGTGTTATGACATCTGTGACTAGTCATGTTCAAATGTGCCTCGTTCTCTCTTTGACATAGTTAGGACAATATACAAAGCCCAAAAGCTATAATCCTATGAAGAAAACATCTGAGAAGGCAAACAGTGAGAGTGAAATTATTAGAATAATCTAGACTCTGCTCAAGTTTAATGAAAGTAAAAGTATACGTAATTCTTCAAATTTGATATGAGTAAACAATTTACTTGTGACATACTTTTTCTAATTGTATTAGTATGCTAGGGCTGCTATAACAAAGTGTTATAATCTGGCTGCTTAAACAACCAAAATATATTGCTCCACAATACTGGAAACTAGAAAATTCTGAAATCAAGGTGTTGGTAGAGTTGGTTCCTTTTGAGGGCTGTGAAGGAGTATCTATTTCAGACCTATCTTCTTGTCTTAGAGGTGGCAGACTTCTTCCTTTTTTTATATAGTGTCTTCTTATTCCACATATCTGTCTCTGTTCAGATTTTCTGTTTTTATAGGACACTAATCATATTGCATTGCAGCCCACTCTACTGACCTCATTTTAACTTGCTTATCTACAAATACCTTATTTCTAAATAAAATCACATTCACAGGTATTGAGGGGTTAGAACTTGAACATCTTTTGAATGGAAACATTCAACACATTGTAGTGACAGTCTGTTGTTGCACCGATGATGAAAAACCAATGATTCTGACGTAACTTTCTTATGTACATATATGAATACACCACAGTGCATCTCCACATCATGGTGAACTACAAGACTGGGATCCTAACTAGAATAAGATGTACTCCATGTTTGTATAAATAAGTCAAATTATACTCTACTGTCATGTATAACTAAAAAGAACAACAACAACAACAACAAAAAAAAAACAATGAATTAATTTGTGAGGTGGGTCATGGTCCTTAGAAAATTAATGAAATTATAGATTTTGGGGGGACATTATCTGAAGAGATTGAAGAGGGAGCAGGGCCTGCTAGGGGCATGACTGATTCAGACTGAAAGGCCTTGAAGTGACAAAACCAAGTAGTTGGTAATGAAGAATTGTGGAAATTGTTTCCATAATTAGGAGAGATACCACAAACAACTTTCTTCACGGGATGGTAGAGACTGCTCTTGCAGGCAAGCATGGGAGGATATGGTTATCAGAGTGAATTTTATAGTTCTACTGTTTTCATCTGTGATTCTGAACATTTAATAATAAACACAAGAGAGTAGTAGTGTGTGTGTGTGTGTGTGTGTGTGTTAGAGGGGGTGGGGAATCAAAGTCAGGGCTTCATGCATGTTAGGCAAGTGCTGTACCACTGAGCTACAACCCTAGTCTGACATTAAATTTTTAATGACTATAAGTTTCTTACTATTAGAATAATATCACATCACTAATAAAACCAGTACTTTATTTCAAACCTGGTTGTTTTCTTGGGCAAACATTTAGATTTAATAACTGACTGGGTAATTGTACAACACATACATTATGTGCTGACTTATATATTGAAACTAATATAGAAAAGAGTCTAGAAAATGGGGGTGTTGGGCAGTATTTTGTAAATAAGTAATGGTATACTGGAACCTGCTTTTACTGCCCTTAGGGAATTGTGCACATCTTTTCTTAACATGTTGCTATCTTGAAATTGGTCAAGGTGGAAGAATTTACACTGCTAACAATTGGCAAATGATACAAATCTGAACTTTAATTTTTTTGAGAGTTGGTTGTTAAATATTCACCAGAAACCCACTGGAAATAAACCACAGTGTAAACAAATTAGTACACTCTGGTTTGGGGGTATTTATAAGAAAAATTATCTTTCCTAATGGTTGTTTCTTGGTACCAGAGTTTAGAATAGCTTATGAAGATAAACTATAGAGTCAGTTTAGGAAACAGATGACATGAATCTGAACTGTAATTTAATAATAGCTTCTAAAGCTGCTGAGCAAATTGCTGAGGTAATTTTAGTATGTGAAACATATTCATTCAGAAGAATTAAATTCAGACTCCTTGCTTCCCTGACAGCAGGCTGATTAATAACAGGGCTAGAAGGATCAGCATTTTCATGGAAACCCCTGGAAATCAGAGTTCCAAAGGTGTCATTAGTTGAATTCTAAGGTTCAGAGAAGGAAAACAAAATGATTAATGAAACTTGTTAATTCAGCCTGTACATTTTATAGATAGTTGCATTATATGTACTTAAGTGAAGAAAAATGAATTTAGGAACTTAGAACCTAAAACTGCCTCCTGTGTGTTGATTTGCAATTTCTCACCTGGGGGTTGATTTGCATTTTCCCGCCCGGCATTACCAGAGGGACTAGAGACACCACTGAAGTGTCACTCTTTCTGAATGAGGGAGACTGAGGTGATTCTTAGACTTTAAAGTTTTTACAGATCCCCTGGGACACTTGCTAAAATTTAAATTCCTATTCAGGAAGGGAGTGGTCTTTCCCACATCAGTAGACCACAAAGTTGAAAGGACCTAGAAGTCCCTGAGAGGTAGACCAGGAACAACACCTAACTCCTCTTGTCCACCCTCTCCTCAGTAATAATGAGCAGCACGAGATGTGAAATAGTTTCCCTACTTTATTCCTCTTTCAATTTAGATTTCTTTAGTGGTTGGGGCAACAGTATTTGCCTTAAAAATTCCTCTGCAGTCACTGCTTCTTAACGTTTAAATCTATTTTTTCCCCCTTCTTGTTTTTCTTTCTTCCTCTAAGGTTTGAGACTTCCTGGGATCTCTGTAATTCTGCACAGCTTCCAGTAGAGGTCATTGCCTTGTTACGGAAACATTTTCTTCTTTTGCCAAGAGGTAGTTCAGTAGCTGGAATGACTGCATTGAGTGAGGGATTCAGACCAAGGGACTAGTTAGCTCCAGGGCCACTGGTGTGCACACAATAGCACCTCCATTACAAAGTGGGGGACCTTTTACCTTCTTTTGGTCAGTTAATCCAAGTACCCAAAGTAGGCAGACTTTTCCAATCATCTGGCATGAATGAAGGAAAAACCAACTAAAGAGTGGCCAACATGCTATAAAGTTTAGCTGCAGTGTGCTAATTTGATAGGACTGCCATAATAAAGTGCTACAGATGGATGAGTTAACTGAGATGTGTTGTTTCACAGTTCTGGAACTAGAAGTCTGGGATAAGACACCAGCAGGGATGGCTTCTTCTGAGACTGAGGGAGGTATCTGCTCCTGGTCTTTCTTTGGCTCATACATGCCAACTTCTCTCTGTATTCTTATGGTCTTCCTTCTGGGTCTATTCCTGAATTTCCTCTTCAAGGATACCAGTCATGTCAGATTAGGGCCCACACTAATGAACTCATTTCAGCTCAGTTATTTCTTTAAAGACTCTATCCTGAAACAAATTGCATTCTGAGGTTCTAAGGGTTAGATTTCCAACAATGAAGATGATGGGGACATGATTCAACGTATAACATGCAATGAACAAGACTTCCTTGATAAGTGTAACTATGGTTGCAACTATAATTTATCCAAAAAACTTAAGTCAGAATTTTACCTTTCCCTAACATGGACTAAATGGATCTGGAAAAACTGGATTTGAATAAAAACCAACATACTTCACTTATCTTCACTAATTGTTCATTTCTTGTAGGAGCTCTGTCCTAAAGGCCAATCTAGGAGGAAGGACATAGGATAGGGGAGATCTGAAACAGAGACAGGAAGTGACACTTCTGGCTACATATTCCAGAGTATGATTTCCCTTTAAATTTCCTCCCACCACTATTCCTTTCTAGCACGGTTCCTTTGTTCTTTCAGATCTGTTGAGTTGCTGTTTTTTTTTTTTTTTTCTTTTAGTCTTTTCTGAGGATAACATGAATAGAAAATTAGTCTCTGTCCTCTGAATTTATTAATTCATTTCCTAAACATAGTCCACCATAGTCTGTAGTTCCAAATACCCTGGGAAGACTAACTAGAATATGTTAGTCTCTTCTCCTTGGTAATTTAGGGCAATAGAATAAAAATGTTTGTAAGGAATGTGTGCCTTGTGCCATTGCAGAACAACCTGGGGAATGACTTCTTGGAGAATCAGAGGATCCATCATCCTCTTAGCTTTTGTTCATATGCCCTACCTAGCCTTCCTCTCCTTATCCACCTAGGTTGAACTGTCAACCTTTTGTCACGTATTTCTCAAATGGCAATGCGTGTTGCAGGTGCTTGACGAATGCTTTCAGAGAATGAATAACAGCAGGCATCATAGAACTTGTACTGCAGAATACATGTGAAGGCACTTTTCTGTTAAGTGGAACTCCTTGCACAAACTGCCTGTCATCCAGCAAGGCCTGCAGAGTCCAGATGACTACTGACCCTACTCTTGGAGGACCTTCACGAGAGCAGAAGAAAGAGCTGCTGCAAATAATTGAACACAAGTTAAAGATTCAGAATTCTCCAGGATTTACTATGTAATTTTTTTTTTTTTTTTGGTCGATGTAACAACTAAGCTACAGAGTAGGGTTTTGCTATTAGCATCTTCTTCCTTTCTAAGGTGATGGTGAAAACCTGAATCAGCTCTGGCTAAGAGAATTACGTGACTTGGCCTACTTCAGATTTTAGGAATTTCACATGAATTTTCCTCCAACTCTTGAAAAAGTTAATTTGAAACAAATTTTTACTTCTTATTGCCGAGTCTTACAATATTATATTTGGGCACTCTGATGGCTGCATTTTTTAAAAAAAATTAAGTGTCCTTTAGACATTGAAAAGTCTGTCAGTTTGATCAAAATAAATAACAACCCTCACAGCTGAGAACCATGAATGTTATAACATCCTGTCTGATTTTAACCACTTGAGGAAATGACTATGTAATTAAATTCTGAAGCGGCTAACCAGTAATTTATGGGGCTTTTGTTCTCTATTGTTGCAACCTAATTTTTTAGAGTAGCTGTCGCATCTTGAATGAAGACTAATAGAGAGAGGAAGAGTTTGAGGGCTTTCTCCAGTCGGGCTCTTCCGTGTGACTTCATGGCTGGTTGACTGTTTCCTTCCCCTTATTTACTGGCTCCCATGGAAGCAAATGGGCTGGGGGATCCCCTTATTTTTTCCTGATTTGTTTTCATTGGGATATCCTTGACTTTGAGGGGACATGATGGAGTGAGTGCTAAGTCTGAGAATCTTTTCCTCAGAGCCACCCTAGAAGTCCCCAGTAGGAAATGAGCAGCTGTGAAATCCCCATCATTAGAATGTCAAACCCAGACAGAGAAGGAGCTAACACAGAATTGTCAGTTCCCCGGTGGCCTCTTCTGTGAGATGTTTAGCGTCATGTTCAATATTTGGGCAAACTGACTGTCCCATGGGTTCCTCAAAGAGAAAGTCAATATGAATTTTGGGTGTAGGAGAAACCTTGTTGTGGTATCTTACACATGAGAAAAAGGACATTGTCTCAGTGGACTTTCTGCATAGTTTGTGCCTGGGTTCGATGTATCCCACCAATATTATTATTTGCATAAGTTAAAAGTTCAGAGCAGAATGGAGACATTGTATAAGAGCTATTTTTGAAGCTTACTTGTAAGTTTAACACAAATTGCATTTTTCTCCCCAGGGAGAGCACATTCTGTTTTCTTTAATCTCTTTTTACAAGAGATGACAGTATATATTGGTAGAGGGCAAGAATAAATCATTGGGTCTAAGTGTTAATGATCATCTAATAATAAGATGTGATAGGATTACATTAGAATTGCAGAATTGGGCTATTTATTAAGAGTGGCATGCTATCAAATTATAAGCCTCAGAGGACATAGGGATAATTATAGTTTTCTAGAAATGCAAAAAGTTAAAGTCTTTTTAAAAGTCTGTTTTATTATTTTGCTATAAATGATGACCAAATAAGGTTAAAACTGTGAAAATGTCTGCTATGTGAAAAAATAAATTGTATTATTATTTGAATGAGATCTCCTATTCTAACATTTTTTGGTAAGTTTTAGAGGAATTTCACGTTTGATATTTTTATCATGCACGAAAACGCTAAAGACTGGTAACAGAGAAATTAATATGGTTTTAAAATGTTTAATTCAGAGGTATAGAAGTTTACTAGCTGTAATTACATTGCATTAATATTTCATTACAAAACATGTTATGAAATATATTAGCTAAAGAAGTTGTATGTTTGGTCTGTGATAACTTGAAAGAAAGGGCAGAATGACCAGTAAGCTAAGTATAGAAACTTAAAAGTAGGAATTTGAATTTTACCTGAACCCCTTTAGCTGACTATCTATAAAACTTCCTTTACAGAATGGAACAAACAACTTCTTTGATCTTTGTTGTGTTTTGGGTCTGTGAGGTACCCCAAAGTCTCATGTGTTGAAGAATTGAACCCTAGTGCCCCAATGTTCAGAGGTGAGGACTTTGGTAAGGTGATAGGATCGTGAAGACTCTAACCTCATCTGTGGATTAATTCATTGATGGATTTATAATTTGATGGCATTATTGGAAGGTGGTAGAAACTGTAGGAAATGGGACCTCACTGGAAGATGTAGGTCACTGAGTATGCCCTGGTATAACTTGTTCCTTGTTCCTTCCTCCCTCCCTTCCTCTCTCCTCTCTCTATCCCCTTCTCACTCTTCCTCTAGCTTTCTGGCTGTGTCACCATAAAGTAAGCAGCTTTACTTTGCTACACTTTCTGCCATGACATACTTCTTCACATTAGGCCCAAGAACAATGGAGTAAGGTAATTATGTACTAAAACCTTTGAAACTGAGCCAAAATAAATCTTTCCTTCTTTATGTTGTTTTTTTCTCAGGTATTTTGTCATAGCAATGGAAAACTGACTGACGTGAGCATATTATGTGGAAGTTCTTTGAGTCCCAGTCAAATGACCCTGATCTATTTCATTGTCTTCCATCCTCTCTAACTTTTCTCAGTCCTGAATATTTTCAATTTTTCTTTCTTGGTTTCTTAACCTAGATGTCTAACTTAAGCTCCAATCTAGTCTCTATTCTTCCTTTCTCAAAAAATTTTTGAAAGATGTTCTACCCTAATGAGTTAATTTATTTGTAATCTCTCAACTTGTTGCATCTTGGCATCAATTCCTATAATTTTACCAAGACTAGGTAAAATTAATTACTAGGTACAACAATTATTTTTCCCTCGTCATTGCCCTTATGAATATATGAATGTGATGCAATTAATATCCTCTTTTATCCTGAAACTTTTTGGCTTCTGCTCTTTACACTCTTGTTATTAGATATATGCTCTTTGCTCACCTTTTTAGCCACAATTCTGGAACCACAGGAGAAATTTCCACCCTATCTGTTCACCCATATATTTATGTCTAATTTATGTCATATAGTTGCCTAATCTACAATATTATCTCACTGGTCTGGTTAACCAACTATCTCAGAACTTGTCTTAATTGTACAGATATTTTGGATGCTTAGGTAAATCTAATTGATACATAATTATTCAGCAGCATAGAGAATCAAAGAATAATAAGCATTGCTTCCATCTCTTGGACTTCACATCTATTTACTTATTTACTTTTGTAGTACTGAGGATTGAACTCTGTCAGGAATCACTCTGAACTATTTTTTATTTTGAGACAGGGTCTCACTAAGTTTCCAAGGCTAGCCTCAAACTTACCATCTTCCTGCCTCAACCTCCCAAGTAGCTACCCGGCAATATCACATTATTTCAAGGAAAAATGGTAATGACTTGAATGTTTACCTCAAATACAAAGTACTTTCCTGGATCTATAGTTTGTTGGAGCAGGAGGTTGCCCTCTCCGACAGAATCTGTATCTTTGAAACTTGGGATTGAAAGACTCCAATGCATTCCCAAGAACTTTGCCAAGCTGGGCATGCTGGTACACTCCTGTAATCCCAGGGACTTGGAAGCCAACAAGACCCTAAACAACTTAGTGAGAACTTGCCTCAAAATAAAAAATTTTAAAAAAGGACTGGGGATATGGCCCAGTGGTTAAGTGCCCTTGGGTTCAATCCCCAGTACCCAAAACAAAACAAAACAAAACCTCTTTGCTATGGACTATATTGAATCCTCAAAATTTCAGGAATGTAATTTATATGTCAATTATTCTTTCTCTTGTATTTTAGTGTAAATGCCATAATTATTAAACACTGACAAAATGCAGTAATCATACTTCAGTGTACTAACGTGGGATAATAAACACTGGCTACAATTTATTTGGTGAGTTGCAAACCTATAGGTTCATTTTTATGATACTGTCAGAGGAAAGTATTGAAAACATTTTTTTTGGTACCAGGAATTGAACCCAGTCGTGTTTAACCACTGATCCACATCCCCAAACCTTTTAATATTTTATTTTGAGACAGAGTCTCATTAAATTGTTTAGGGTCTTACTAAATTGCTGAGGCTGGCTTTGAATTCCTGATCCTAATGCCTCAGCCTCCTGAGCTGCTAGGATTACAGGTGTGTGCCATCATGCCTGGCTGAAAGGATTCTTGAGAGAGCCTTTTGGAACCTTAAGTCCATGTCACATTGTTAAAAACTAGGGCATTGCTTAAAGTGTGTTCCCTGAATTTTAAGTATAGATGTGAACTTAGAGACTAATGTCAGGTTTCTGATGATACAAGGCCATTGGAGCAGCCTGTGCCACAAGAGCCTAAAGGGACAGTGTTCAAGAAGAATATAGAGAATGCTCACCACCTCCTGTTCTCTGTGCAAGGGCATCAATGTCTCTGTGGCTCTGTATGAAAGAGATCTGTGACAGATCCTTGGGATGATGTCCCTCATGTGAGAAAAATCTTTCTGCTGGTGGCAGATAGAGCTGCAAACCCCACAAGACCTGAACCGCTAAGGGAGGAGAAAGAGGTGGGAAATAAGAAGAGAGGAGGAGTGAGAAATGTGTGGAGAGAGACACTACTGTGACCCTCTAAAAAAGATGATTTTGGTTTTGGCTAACCTTGGTCAATCCCAAGAGAGGGAAAAGGCAGCTTTGAAAAATCTAGGGTGATTAATTTTAAAATAAGCTAAGCACATTTTTATTGTATCGCAGACTCTAACATACTGAACTAAGGCTTCATAACTGAAAGAAACAGAAAAGTTAGGGAATCTGGCCAAGGTATCAGTGAAGAACCTGCTGCCTAATGGGAAAAGGAGTTTATCGGCACAACTGGGAGTCAGTCTTTGGAAAAACAAAATTAGTTGTTTAATTCCTGAAATAGGGAGATTCATAAATACACTGGTTTCAAGCATCTTGACTCTCCTTAAACTCCATACACACTTATCAGGACAGCAACACCATCTGCGTAGTGCACTTTTCCCTAAACAACTGAATATTATTTTAGGTAGTCTAGAGACCTGTAGCAATGTCGATCCTAGAACAGTTAAGGATGATGAGCAAATGAAATCCTGGCTCCTGTGAGTACCAGCCTGGCAGTGCCTTATTAGCAGTGGGGAAGTCCCAGACAGCTAACAAGGGAATGACACAAAATAAAGACTGGGTGCTTGAGAAAGCGGGGGAGTTGAGCCTTTTTTAGAAGAGTAAAAAGTTTAGTTTAGCTTCAATGTTCAGGAATTGTAGGGAAGGTCTGGCTAAGTTAATACTCTGCCAAAGTCATTTTCTTTGTTTTGATAAATATGACATAGTAACATGAGATAATAATAATGTAAAGCAGAGAGTTCTTTGTATTTCTCTTAATAAATCTACTCCTAAAATTACTCCAAAATAAAAGTTTTGTTTAAAAAATTGTGAGGGAAAATAACTTTAACCAGTGTTGTAGAGTCAGCCAAACTGGAGGCAAAATGAATATATATTCAGGTGTTTGTTCATATACTAGTCAAGAATTCATTGAGTCCTACTAATTGTCAGGTGATGTTCTAATTGGCAATACACTGGTGAGGTGTGCAGACAAAAAAATCCCTGGGCTTGTGGAGATTGAATTATAATGGAGGAACAAGAAAATATAAATGAATGAGAAAAGTATGCAGCACAACAGAGTTATGAAGAAAAAGGAAGCAGGGAATGCTGGGAGATTTAAATTGTTATAAGGAGGATCAGGGTGGACTTAACTGAACTGGCATTTAAAAATACATGAAAAAGGTTACAGGGTGAACTCTACAGCTATTTGGGAAAAGAGAATCATTCCTAAGTAGAGCGAACAGCAAGTGCAAGTACCCTGTGGCAGCATTATTCTGTAGAGTTCAAGAAAGAGAAAGGAGTCCAGTTAGTCTGAAGAAGAGTGAGAAACAGAAACATATGTAGGAAAAGATGAAGTGAGGAAGATAACAGTGGAAGGGAGTTCATTTAGAGACTTGTGGCCTTTTTTTTTTTTTTTTCTTCTTTTAGTTGTTGATGGATCTTTATTTTACTTATTTATATGCGGTGCTGAGAATTGAACCTGGTGCCTCACACATGCTAGGCAAGCACTCTACCATTGAGCCACAACCCCAACCCCAATAGACTTATAGCTCTTTATAAGGACTTACACTATAGATAACAATTATGTACTGTGTGTTTCAAAAAGTTAGAATAATTTTGGAAGTTTCACCACAAAGAAATGCACCATACTGTGCAATGGTATCCCAGAGCTTCTTGTTCCTAACTTGAACTTAGTACACAATGCCCCATCCACGTCCCTCCCCACCACTTTTATTTTTTTCTGGTAACCACTCTCCTCTCTCAGTTGTGTTAGATTCCACACATAAGTGAGATCAGGCAGTACTTGTCTTTCTGTGCCTATTTTGTTTCACTTAGCATAATGATGTCCAGTCCCATCTGTTTCTGCAATGATCAGATTTCATTGTTTTTCTGTGACATTGTGTCTAAGTACCATATTTTCTTTATCCATGCAGAGTTGATAGACACTTAGATTGTTTCCATTTCCTGGCTACTGTGAATAGTGTGTCAATGAACATGGGCATATAGATGTCTCTTCAACAGATTCATTTCCTTTGGCTATATACCTAGTAGTGAGATTGCTGGATCATGTGTATGGTAGTGCTAGTCTTAATTTTTTTGAGGTAATACTGTTTTCTATAGGGATTACTAATTAACATTCCCATGAAGGCTTGCAAACGTTCCCTTTCCCCCGCAACTTTGCCAGCGCTTGTTATCTTTAGTCTTTTTAGTTTTTTAATATTATCCTTTCTTACTGAAGTGAGATAATATCTCACTTTGGATTTACATTTCCTTGATGATTAGTGATTTTGAGCATTTTTTCATATACCAGTTGGCAATTTGTAAGTCTTCATTTGAGGGTATCTATTTAGACCTGTTACTCATTTCCAAATTGATTTATTTGTTTTTGTTTGTTTTGTTTCCTATTAAGATGTTGGAGCTTCTAAATATTTTGGATTCCAATCCCTTGTCAGATGTATACACTGAAAATATTTTCTCCCATTCTATAGATTGTCTCTACATTCTGTTGAGTGATTCCTTTGCTGTGCAGAGAATTTTCAATTTTATATAATTCCATTCATCTCTTTGTTTCCTGTGCTTTGGGTTCTTATCTAAAAATCATTACTTGAGAACTGGAGCTTCTCGAGTTGATAATATTTACATGAGATTTAGACTAAGAGTTGATGTTGGACTTGGTTAAAAGTTTTAGAGATGTTGGGATGAAGTGAATGTATTTGTGTTTGGGAAGGACATGAATATTGGGAGGCCAGAAAGCAGATTATGAATTAAATTGTGTCCCCCCCAAAGACATGTCAAAATCCTAACCCATGGTACCTGTGAATATGACCTTTTTGGAAACAGAGTTTGTATATGTAATCATGATAAAAATCATGCTGAATTATGCAGTCTCCTTAAAAGGAGAGCAACATTTGAAGTCACAAAGAGGAGACACAGGGAAGAAGTCCATGTGAAGATGGAGGTAGAGATTGGAGTTATGGTGCCACCAACCAAGCAAAGTCGAGGATTAATGGAAACTTAGAAGCTAGAAGAGGCAAGGATAGAGTCTTCTTTATAGCTTTCAAATGCAGACTGGTTGTGTTGATGGTTTGTTTTCAGAATTCTAGCCTCTAAAACTGTCAGAGGATAAATTTTTGTTGTTTCAAGCCGTGTGACATAATTTATTATGTCAGCTGTTGAAAGCTAGAATAATGTGGGATTCCACTTATATAACATTCTAGAAAATATAAACTATTACCTAGTACTAGAAGTTTTATCAATTGCTCAAGGGAAATTTGGGGGCATGTGGTTGGGAACAAGTGGAAGGAGAATAGGATTACAAAGGTACATGAGGAAACTTTTGGCAGTGATGCACATATTCATTATCTTGAGTGTGGTGGTAGTTTCAGGGGTATATAAATATACCAAAGCATAGTAAAGTGTATGCTTTTGATGTGTGTAGCCTATTGCATGTCATATATACCTCAAGAGATCTGCTGAAAATGTCATTTCTGGGGAGTATAAATGGGTTTGGAATGGAGTTGAGGGTTGCTGAGACAATTACATAGAATCTGTTTTCCTTCTTTTATCAGGGTTGCAGTTTCTTTATTTCCTGAGACCATAGAAAGAGAAAACATCACACTTCGTTGTATTCTTGGAAATTAGCCCTGAAGTGGATTTAGCTGGCCTAGCATTCGTCTCCGTTGGGCACTTTTGTCAACACCCACTTTGGGCACCTCTGTCCTGACATCTTGCTTTAGATTGGGTTCTTTTCTCCCTTCATAAGGCTAAGTGATTGGACCTCCATTCAGAATTGTGTTTGCAATTCTGCCTCAGTTTTTCTGAGAAATGTTTTCCAATGTGCCATTATACTCTTAAATGTAATTCAATCAATAGGAATTTTATCTTTACCAATGCTTCTTTAATGCTAGCTGTTTAATACTTCTATGGGGCAAATGAAACTGACTTGTTTTCTCTGTAGGCAAGGTAGGAGGTGCAAATAGAACTTTTTAATTTTTTTTTAATCTAAGTTGGATGGTGCTGGATCACATTAATATGGTAATTGTGCAACAAATCTTGTGAGATTTGGTGACATAATTGGTGGAAGGGAAGAAAAACAGGAAATTAAAACTTTGTAGTCTTTCATACTGTTGAGCACTTTATTCTTAAAATCTTTAATGATAGAAGTCTCTTTATTTGGCCCTTCATTTCTGGTTCCTTCTAGGCTCCTCTTTCTTTGTTTTTTATTATAATTTTTTCATTTAAATATACCTTAGTACTTTCTCTTAGAATGACCTCATTTAAATCAGTGACTTCAAGCAGTGTGCTTCCTGTTGCCACTCTGAGCTGTCTGCTGAGCTTTGCACCTGTGTTCAGTTGCCTGATGGAAATTTCCATTGCATGTCCTGCCTCCATTAGTAAGAAGTACTCCACTTTCCCAGTGGCTCCTCCGTGAACTAAATACCTTGATTCTTTTACTCCTCACTTCATAGGTAATATTTTACAAATCTTTTACTTTGTTTTACTCTAATGCCTCTTATATGTTCCCCTTCTTTTCTAAGCCTACCAATTCACTGTATTTTAATTATATGACACAAATGTAGATGCTTTCTTAAATATAATTTCCCTCTAGCATTTCCATAGAAATATCTTTTCAAAATGGATATAATATCCTGCTTGAAATCCCTTAATGCCATTCACGATGTTCCTGAAAAGATTCAAAATTCTTAGCTTAACCCATAAGACACAACCTCTGACTATGCATATAGCCACACACCTAGCATGTATTTCTATTTGCTATACATTTTGAAAACACCATGTTATCAAATTAAGCTAGTATTTTCCTTTTACTATCTTAGTATGTATTTTTTGGTTGAGTGCTGGATTGTTTATCATGAAAGGATGATGAATTTTATTGAATTACTTTTTCCATTATTGGTGAGATTCTGTTGTTTTTCTCTTTAATGTTAATGTGATTAATTAATTGGATTTTTAAAAAATGTTAAACAAATTGCAACCTGACTAGTTTGTGATGTATTATATTTTTCACATGGTACAGGATTTAGCTTATCTGTATTTTGTTTATGATTTGGAATATATATTAATGAGTGTATCATTCGTTGTTTTAGTCTATCATTTTCATTTCTTATATTGCACTTCTGTTTTTGTGGCTTCTAGTTATAAATAACTGCAAAAATAATTTTAGAAATTGGGACTCTTTTGTTCTACTATCTGGGAAAGTTTATAAATTATCATTATCTATTCCTTGAAAGTTTAGTTAAACACACTTACTGGACTGTCTCAATTCAGAGTTTCTTTCTGGGAAAGTATTTTAACTTCTTATTCAAAATATCTGTTGCGTAAGGAAATAGTGGAACTTTCAGTGTCTTTTTGAGACAATTTTTAAAAATTCTTCATCATTTTTGAAATTTTATATTTCATGCAAATTTTCATGTTCACTTGCTCTGTTATATAAGGGTAATCCTCTTACATTAACATTTTTGCTTTACCTATAATTTACTTTCTTTTATTGCACATATTAATTTCTTCCTTTTTTTTTTTACTAAATCTCAGAATTTTCTGTTTTATTATCTTTTTAGACTACCAATATCTACATTTAAAATCATCTGTTAAATCTTTGCCTCAGATTCCATTAAATATTGATTTTGTTCTTATCTTTATCATATTCTTTCATGTACTTGGTTTTTATTTTTTAAATCCTTTTCCTTATGACCCAAGTTCAATGCTTCATTTTGTGAGCTTGATCTGTTCATATTTATTTTTATAACTAATTACAGGCTTATTTTTATATTCTATTTTGCTATTTCCCCTTGTCCCACTTTTATTTTGGGTATTGCTTTTTGCCCTTTTTTTGGATTTAAATTTTTTTCTACTCTAGTTTCCTTCTACAGATTTGCAATTTTATATATCATTTTCTATAGTGATTTATGTATAAATCAGTATCCGTGCAACTTAAAAAGTACAAAGTTATAAAATAATGTTAGGAATGAAAAAGGGGACATGACTCAGATTCATATATAATGAGAGGATAATGGAAACAACTTTATGGTAATAAACTGATAACAGAATAAGATGGAAAATATTCTAGAAAAATATAATGTTTCAAATACAGGTTCAAATCATCACCCTATATGGATAAACATTAAAAATTGAATAGTGATCAAAATTTATGTATCAAAATATCTGACAATTTCCTGAAACCTTAGCATAGTGTAATATCTGGCACATAATTAATTTTCTGAAAGAATTTTAAGAATCTCTGAAAGTAATAATGGCATTTCTCAGTCAACCTGTAATGGTACAAAATAATTCTAGTTAAAAAGGGGGTATTATAGAATTTAACTTATGAACATAGCTCTTACTATTCTTAAAAAGTGAGTATATGTGCAAAGCATTAATGTATAAATAATATCAAGTAGAATTTAATTTAGGAATATAAGATTAAGAAGAATCTATAACAATAGGTATAGAGAATACTTCTACAAAATCAACAGCCATACAGATGAAAACATTAATAATGCATAATAGAAAATCATTTCTTTAACCAATAAAAGACACTACCAACAATTCACAGGAAACTTATATAATGAAGTAAAATATAAACATTCCCTTTAAAATCAGGAACCAGATGATTATGTCTGATATCATTTTTTGTTTTATATTTTATAAAATTTTGAGCCATTAGTCCTTTTTTGATCTTTCTCCACTCATTTTTTGAATGAAATAGGCTGAATTTGTCCTGTAATCATTTTCTCTAGAAAGACTCACATGAATAATATTTCTTTTGAGCCCCTCTTTCCATGTATTGCTTTTCTAGATTGTTGACACAAATTACTGAATAAACTACTGGTTTTTGACTGTGTATTAGAAAAAACTTGGAGAATTTTAGTAAAATGTGAATTTGCAATCTTGGATGAAACTGTGGTGTCTATAACTTTAAAAAATTCTCCCAGTAAATTACTGGGTTTAGGAACCTCAGTATTACATGACTCCAGAGAATCCTAGAGGAATTCTGGGAGAAAATCAATTTGATAAAATTCCAGCCTTGGGTATTTTGTGTCTTTGTACTGAGTGGACTCAATGGAATCCACACTAAATATATAAAATCTAACTTATTTTGTTAGCACCATCCTAATGTCTCAGAGATTCCTTTGAGAAAAAATTTTAAACTGCAATCAAATTAAATTGCATAATCTCTCAAAAATCATGGTTCCTACTTATGTGATTGGAGAATAATAGTAATCTCATATGGTTGTTGTAAAGTTTAAATAGATAATACAGTGAAACAGCACAGTTTAGTATCTGGTACATAATCTGTTGAATGAATTTCAAGAATCTCTGTAAGAGTAAAAAGATGATTCTCAGTAAATTTGGAGTTCTGCTTTTTTAGAATAGTGGTGAAACTGAAATACCAAGCTGATAAGACTGGCATCAGACACATCTATGAGTTGTGTATTCTAACTGTAGTAATGAATTTGCTCTCAATAGCTATGATCTCTTCAAGTTCTTACTTTGGATTAACTCTGTATTTTTGTAAAATTTATCAATATGGAAGAATCTAGAATATGTGATCATGAGCAAACTAACCTCCTCAAGTGCAAAATTCAATCTCTCCACTTTTTCTTAGCATCATGATTTAACCAATGAGCCAACCAGCCACAGGGACCTTAACAAAAACTTTGTAATTGGTATGAAATGCTCTGCTAACTCAGAAGAACAATTTGGTCACATCTCCTTAATTTTTCAGTTAATCACTTCTGTATCCAACTTCTTTATTTATCAGGAAACCTAGAATCTCCCTCTTGGGGTTTCCCCTTACCCTTAATTTGTCCATGAATGTCAGCATCTCATGCAGTCCCAAAGCAGTTCATATTTTTGCACCAACAAGAGAAAATTCAGGATCTTGCCAATATGGTGCCATGACGCCTGTTGCCTCCTGGCATGACTTTTGAGTTTAGTTCAGGGACAACTGTAATTTTTTGAGTATGGAAAATTCCTTAGTCTATTAGATAAGTTTAGCTTATCTGATTTATTTAGGCTCCCTTATAAGTTACTTCCCATAGTTCCAGAAGCAGTGAGACAGGATCAGTTATGGCTTGTCACTTTACAGATCCCAAATCACTGTCCTCTTTTCCCACACAGGGATCAAACTCCAGTCTGTTTAACATTTCTTTTTCTCAGGTTAGAGCCCTACTGGTGCAGTCTTCTAAGAAAGACTGACCTTTGTGATTTTAGGGGTTCATCTCCATGCTTCTTGTATTCAACCACAATAGCTATGGAACCCAAGGAGGAGACATGTCACTGTCTCACAACACTTCATACTCTAAGGTTTGCCTTCCAGATGCCCATTTCCTGTTTCCAAATGTATCTCTTCTCAATATGATAAACAGTGGAAATATTTTCTTCTTTCCAGGTTAAACCACATTTTCCACACAGAACATCATGTCTTTTTTCTTTGTTTTGTAGAACATAATTTTCCACTATCAGTACATTTATATCTGTGATTTTAGGTTTGAATTACTCTGCCAATGGAAGAATATCAACATTGCAGTTATATTGACCACTACTTGGTCTAGATTAGTGGTTCTGAGAGTGGCCCTCAGATCAATATTATTTGTACTACATTGGGATTTTATTGGCATTTATGTTTTAGAAATGTAAATTCTTGGACCTATCCCAGGGGTACCGAATTAGAAACTTTGGAGGTGGATTCAAGCAATTAGTTTCAACAATTGGAAACTGTGTTTAAACCAAAGTTTGGGAATCATTGGTCTAGACAGAAATATACTCTATAATTTTTTCTCTGGCGGGAAGTGAAGTGCTGATTTCCATGTTCTCACTATTGGTATTCTGAGGGTCAGCAGTTCTTCAAACATGAATACAAACATGTCTCCTCTAAAATAAACAACAGTTTGTGGAAAACAACTTGTCTAAATAGACTTTTCTTGAAGTTTTCTATATCTTTGCCCTCTGGCAGTTTCGAGTTGGAGGCTCCTGTGTGTTCTTTTTGGAATACATGAGAGACATAAGGAGAGTCAGAGAACTCACTTCCTTGTTGTCCCTGAGATCCTCAGGATTCCAAGCAGCAAGCCTTTGTGTGTTGTGTATAGTGTTTTTTTTTTTTCTCTTTTGTTGTTGTTGTTGTTGTGAGGGCACTTACAGGAATGAAGCTACTCTGTCTTGGTATAACTTGGAGTTTTATGAAGTTCTTTCCAACAGGGTTGCCATAAACATTTTGCTCATGTTTTATATCTTTTTAAAATTTCAGATATATTTTTATTAGGAAAATATATTGGATTAGAATGAATATTTTGATCCATGTCAAGATGATATGATCTCAGATACAGTATACTGAACAATGAAAATAAGAGTTTTTTGAAACTTTGCTCCTTGTACCCCATGATCTGTTGTCGAAGAATGGATTACATCTGAGGAAACATATCAGGAGAGCAGAATAACGAGAGCATCAGAAAGAATGGCAGTGGAAACATTTTATTTCTTCTAAGTGACTTAATCATGGCAAGGCTGCGTACCTATGTACCTGGATAACATGAAAGTAGGATAGTAAGTTTTATAACATTTTAGGAAATGCCATTCTGCATGGTAGTATGTTCTTGCCACTTTCACCAGGAATGAGAAGGTGTTCAGTGAGCACTGTCATGCTCTCCGGACCTGGTCTCCACTTTAGTTGCATAGTCAGTATGAATTCAACAAGGAAGAGATTTATTTGCAAGGGATCAGTGCTAAAAAGGAGCAAGAATCAGAGTGAGTTAGTGTGTTATGGTTTCATGAGCATTCATTGAGATTCATAGGAGAAACATTGGCATTACATATTTTCAGACAATTTTGTTTGATATTCTAAATGCATATTTATTTTATAGTGTTTGTCAACAAGTCTTTTGTTCTTATCGCTCAACCACTTCTCATTTATTTCTTAAGTATTCCTTTATCCTTCCATTCCTTATGTGATTTAAATTAACCAACCTATTGTGAATTTATCATGGATTCTGTTGTAAATATTGTACTTAACCTTAATCATTACTATAGTAATTTGTATAAACTTTGTACTTCCTACAGATTTGCTACATCTTGTCCTTTTGCTGTTAATTATCTAATGTAGTGCAAGGTTTAAGAACACATTTACTTACATAGATATAAAAGACAAAATATTTCTAAAATGGTATCTAAAGTGTCCTGAATACAAGAGAAATAACTTCATTTATGTAGGATTAATTTCTTGCTAATGTCAAGATGCTATTCTAGATCTGTGCAATAAACAATTATATAATTTATTATTTTTAACCACAGATATTACTAATTATTTATATGTTATTCTCAAGAGTTCATTTCTCTGTTCGTCTATCATATTTTCAGGGCAATGTAAGATATCTAGAAAATTAAAACTTGGCATAAATATTTTGATATTAATTTATAATTTAAGAAAAATCCAATGTTCAACTTTTTATTTTAAAGGGACGTTTTATAATGTAATTTGTTTAATTTTAGGAATCATACATAATGCCTTTAAATAAAAAAGTAACAGGTAAAATTAACAACAATTTATTAAATTTTGCTAAAACCTTTGTGGTGTTTTGGTTTCAAGACCATGCATGCAATGATTTGCTTAGAAGGATTCACATAACTCAGAAGAGCTACTGTACTCATGTTCTATTACCATTGTGAGCTATTACGGTGAAAGAATGCTGATTAAATAGGCAACAGAAAAAGACACATAGAGACACCAAAGACCAGGAGACACAAAACACAAGTTTCCCATTGTTGCATCCCAGTGAAATCACATGGACAGCATTTGATTTTTCCAACAATGAAGAATTACACATGTATTGAATAATGCCAACCAGGGAATCTTGGCCACCTTAGTGTCCAGGGTTTTTAGATGAGGCTGGCTGCCTGCGTGGCAGATGTGTTCTGAGACTCCAGTCTCTTCAGGGTCGAGTTGGCACTGCATAAACCAAGACCTTGCCATCAGTGACATCTGTTGTTAGTAGACATTGTCTGAAGTAGCTCAGAGTCTTCAGGTAAACAAAGACACTTTTCGAAAGATAGGATAGGTATTTCAATAGTGTAGAGGCTATCTTTCCAGAGATAGACCTGTTTAAGGTTTAGATAACAAACTTGTTGACTCTTAGCAGCACAGAAATTGAAAACTTCCTTATAAATTGAAAAATAAGTACTTTAATGACTATAACAAATCCTTTGCAAGTTATATGGTTTCTAAATCTTTTCTTTTAAAGAACCATGACCTGATATGATAGATCATTAAAACTGTTTTGGATGAGAGATCTGTGTGATTTCTGGCATAAAATTCCTCTGACTCACTCTAATTTTTATGTCAAGTTTTTCCAAAAGATCATAAGACAACTGATTTTGAACCTGTTCCATTCTAGCAATGGATGAACTATTTTTTAGAATCTCATATACCTCATGAAAAAACTTTTGACACAATTTAAATTTACATGCATTGATGTTTATTAAAATTTTTACCATAGTCATAAATTTGTAGTATAATGACTATTTTATTACAATAATTACGATTGACATGTCATAGTATTTTTAACCCTTAGAATTTTATAGTCACAGAAAATAACAAACTTCAACTGCAAATAAACATGATAGCATCAATTAATAAAATATTTTCAGGTATAGTTACAAAACTTAAATTCTGGGATGAAAGTGAAATGAAAATATGAATTCATGGAGGAAAACAAACAATTAAAATCTCTGTTATAAGCATTTTTGTATAATTTTGAAACGGATAACAGTGGATATTATTATTGTTCATGTATTTTTTAAATACATGTATGACAGTGGATATTAAATTGTGAGGCTATTTAGATTATATGATACATTTAAAAGAGGTAGATAGTTTTATTTTAAAATGAAGGTATTTATAATATACCATAATGGCTGCTGAGAGGCTATTCTCTATAAATCTTTCACCTTTCTACATGTCTGGGCAATGCCAGCTAGAATGTATTTTCTTAAGAATGTTCACATAAGTAAATAACCTTGTGTTGTGAGCAGCATAGAGGCGAGCGACTAGAATTTGGTTCCAAACAAGTTGGCTTTATTTGATACACTCGGGATAAAACAAACCTTAATATTCCTAATATCACACATCAATCAAATTGTATGGCAAATGAACACACCTCAATCAAATAGTCCAAAGTCCTCTCTGCCTTGTCGGTTCCTAGGACCCCGAATGCGACCTATCTTATTCGGAGGGAAGACCACGGCTGGTCTCCGAACTTCCTCCCGCCCATGGTCCGGGAATCGAGGACAGGCAGGCTCCGCTGGTCGTGAAGCCGTCAGAGCAGCGGAGTCTCGGCAGTCTCGGCGGATGATTGGTGGGGCTCACGAACCTGGCTGACTTGGATTCATCAGGATCTGGGCTGAGCCGAGGAGCTGTCTGAGAGGTGAGTTTATATACCCTTCTTCTTGGCTTGTTTCCAATTCTGGTCCATTTGGTGTCTTATCTCCTTGGTGCAGCGCTCTGGTGACACATGTCTTTTTGGCGAGCCGTCCACTAGGGGCTTGTCATTTATTAGTCAGACATCCAAGTCTGCTCCTTTCACCTTGGAAAGATGGAAACAGTGACTCCCTTTGGAGCAAATTTACTTACATTCCCACTATTAAGATACCTCTTCCTTTCCCTTGAGAGATCTGTTTTTATTCCAGTGTAATTAAGATAAGGCTTCTCTCCAGAGGAAAGGATGGGCAGATTTTCCAATAGCCTTTATCTAAGATCAGGAGAGGTTTTTCTTCGGTGATGTATTCCCATTGTGCAAGCAAGTAATATCTGGTCTTCTCTGTGTCACCCTTGGGGACTTTGGGTGCTTGGGGACCAGTGCCATGATGTTATTATTGCTGAAAGTAAATAACTGTGTAAATCCACGTGGACTGTTTCCTTATCAACTGAATTCATGGAAGTGTGATGCAAGCCAAACTTGAAGCTGCCACCATGGTGGTGCTTAGGTACTGCCTGACAATGACACATTTGGTCAATATTTAAACACATGAAACAATTTAAATGTGAACTTAAAAAAAACTAAAAAACAAAACGCTTTTTTCCCCCATATCTTCAGCTCCTGCAATAATGTCTGGCAGATAATAGGCATTAAAATATAGTTGTTTGAAAAGGGAATGGAAGAATAAATGATTAAAGAAAAGAATACAGAATTTTCTAATACATTTTTGCCTCCAAATTGCTGTGGACTGAGTACCATGTTAATATGTTGATTATGTCCATGAGGAAGAGGAAATTTAAGAATTTAGTCCCATTCATCTATTCATTCTTTTAAAAATCTTAATCAAATACCTGCTCTATGTTGATGGTTTACTAGGTACTGAAAAATAAAGGTGGATGGGAACAGTTCTTTCCATCAAGGAAGCCTACTGGAAAATGCACAAATATAATACAATGTTATAATTATTAAAATGGAGAAATATACAAAATGGCAGGTGACTACAAAAGTTAAAGTGCTTTATTTTCTTGAAGGCCTAGGACAGGTTTACCCAAATAGATGATGTTTTCAACAGACTTTAGAATTAGAAATAGGAGTTTGTCAGAGTACGCATGCTGGAAATAGGGAGAAACGGTGTGAGACATTTCAGGATGTTAGTAGAGATGGGGCATAGCCTTGTATAACTCAATTTTAAGTGAAGAAATAAATCATCTTTAGCATTTTAAAAATAACTATTGACAACACCAATAATAATAACCAAAATAGGATAACAACTTACTTAACCAGTGCAACTTTCAAAAATTATCATTGTTCTAGAATTTTTTGATAATCCATTTTTTTTGATAAACCATTGAAGAGGTCAACCCCCAATATGTAGTTTTGACAGCTAATATTTCACAAACTGGGTGTGTTAATGGCATTCCAAATGCCACTTTTTGCCTCTAGAGAATTCCTGCCGGAGAACTCAGGCTTCATTGGAATGAGTTCCAAGTTACCAAATAGTCAGCCAAGTGAAATACATTCTAAGTTAAAGTCAGACACCTTGGGAAAGCCAAAATGGATGAGTAGCTGTAAGGTAAAGACTGTAATTCCTGTAATTCTACTGGATCCTTAGGTTTGCCTCTTTGAATTGTTATAGATTGAAAACATTGTGCTAAGTCAGACTTTGCAGCCCCAAAAGAAATTCTGAGAATCAAGGAGCCTGGAGACAGGAAATCTTACCTTAGTAAACCTCTGTGGGGGCCCTATTTTGTCAGTATGCCAATTTTTCATAACATTTTTCAAAGGTTCAGTAATGTTAGTCTATCTAGCATTTAACTGTAATTTTCCACAAAGATGTTAAGGGTACTGATTTTTTTTTTTTTTTTAAATGAATTCAACACAATAGTTATGTTGCATTCTGGAATCTTGACCTTTTAAAAAAACATGAAATTTCATTACGTTTCAGATATGTAAGTGATGTGCTCCTTTATGCCTTTTGCCATAGGGAGAACTTGTTATGAGGAGAAGAGCAAGCTAGAGCTCATGTCCTTTGAATTTTAAACGCTCTCTTTTCCAGGTACATTAACATAGAAAAACTTTCTACTTCCTGGCACCTGATAGAATTATGCATGCTGTTGTACAGAGCAGAAGCAAAAATAAACCACTCAGGGTTCAAGAAAACATAAATCAGATCTGGTTGATTTTACACTCTTCCCATTGCTTCTTCAATTGTCTCTTGACAGATGCAATTCACACTGATCTCTTCCGTCCCTGATATGGTTGGTGTCATATATTTTGGTACTTAATCATACAATGTCCCGTAGCTTTCACAAATGTTTTATAAGTGTCCTGACTCTCTAATTAAGCCATAGCCTTATGAGGGAAAAGATTCTGCCTGTTGGTATCCTTTCTGGCCCTTAATATCATTTTCAGCATAAGCTTAGTTGAGTGCACAAGAGTAGAAGAACCAGGGAAATTACCACTAATCAGATGCTGTTGTTAACTGGCCATGTGAACCACTTGGATTCCCTCTCTGACCCTTCCTACTTATTCCTTGCTCACTTCCCTCCTCCTCTAGCTGTACATTGCTTTCTTTCTCTACTTAACTTACTGCTTAACAAACGAATGCACTTTGGGTCAGGAGGAAATGCCTTTTTTCTTCAGACAAGCTGAGAACTGATGAAAAGTGTATTGTGCAACATTCAGGTTGTACAAAGTTATACTGATGATACAAGTTTTCAAGCTATACAAGGTTATCCAGGTTGCATGAGGGAAAAGAGATACATTTCAGAAGGCCAGGTAAGAAAGACTATATCAGCAAACATTGCTAATACTATTGGAAATTATGCCAAAAGTGGACTAGAGTAAGAGTGTATTTGTAAATCCTGGGGCAGGAAACAAAAAACAAAAAACAAAAAACAAAAAAAAAAAAAAAAAAAAAAAAGAGGACTTATTTGCAGTGGGAATGAAGAGAATTGATATCTGTGGTTAGACAGGAAAGGTGGAGAGGATATTGGTGAAGAAGTCTGCAGAAAGCATTTATATTTGACAATGGGAAAATTTAGGATAAATTTAACACAAGGTCCTCCATTTGCAGAGCTCCAGGGGAAAAATAACTCAAGCAGCTAAAGTTGCTTTAGTTTTTGGAATATGCCTTATAAAGAAGGAAGATCTCAGACTACCAGATGCAGGGGGACATGACTAAGTTTAGATCTTCTGTATATTGGCCAGAATATGAGGTCAGGCAAACTGCTATAGCAAATAGACCCCAATACGTATAGTGTCTCAAACCAAAAGAGGTTCATTTCTTGCTAGGAGTACTCAGTGTTTGACACAAATTGTCATGGTGGCCTTTCTCCACATAGCTATTCAGGGACCTGGTTCATGGGGGCCCTGCCATCTTTAATATGTAGTTTCCAAGGACTCCACAAAAGTAGTAGTGTCATCTCTATTTAAGTCAATCATAAGGGGAAAAAAACAGAGGGGAACATGTGAAGGATTTTTTAAGGGACTAGATCTTGAACTTCAATTTTCATGAACACTTATTTCTTTGGCTAGAACTCAGTAATATGCTCACAATTTTTAAGACTAAGAAATGAGGATTCATGAGAAGTAATGAATTGCCTGCTTTCCCTCCCAGGAAAATAAAGGCAAAGAACTCTGGAAACTTCCCTGCTTTTACAGTTTCAGTATTATTGACCTGTATCTCTTGGTGTTGGTGTGTATGTGAATGGGTGCATGTGTAATTCAGCCAGATATAGTTATACATAGTGCTTCCTATGAGAGTCACTGGGTCTGAGTTACGATCATTATGTCAAAATGCCTTTTCATTATTTATAGAGTGTTGTTTGTTTGATTTAAAGTCAGTTTCCTTTGCTATTAAAAAAACTGTGTCCCCAGAGTTTCATTAGCCAAAGAATTCTTGTATATGGCGGCATCTAATTAGTACAATTCACACTTAATGACTTTGATAATCTTTTTAGCTTTTAAAATAAAAAAAAAACACTCATTGAAATTTATGCAAGGTACAGAATTTTTTGATATTTCAGTGAACAGTTTTATAGAACATGAATAATTTAGTGCTGAGCTAATCAAGTTTTTGCATTACATAATCTATAAAATATAAAAGCATTCCAGGGCCTTTCTGAAACTTTAATGGATTTGAACATTTCAGAAATTTTTTACTTTGCGCTGTGCTGGTACAATTACCAAAAATTACTCCACTGGAACAACTGTAAGCAATAGTATTAACATAACCTGTTAATGAATTATTCTATAATGTTCTGAAGTGTTCTTTGTTTAAATGCTTCCCCAGCATTATGAGAAAATCACACTAAAATGATTTTGACCTAAGCCAGTTAAAAATGCTCGTGTATCTCGCTGGAGGTATAGTTAAGTGGTCAAGTGCTCACCTATCATGTGAAAAACCCTTCCCAATATTGCAGGAAAGAAAAAGTCTATGTAAATTGAGTTGGCAACATGAAACATCAAAAATTTGGAAGGAGCCATGTTGAGGATACAGCAATGAAATTACAATATCACATAAGTACTAAAAAAATTGGTTGACAATTGAGTGGAAGCAAGGATTATTTCACTTCTCTCTTTGACCAGATTTATATTATACCTGAATAATTAATTGCTTACTCAAACTCCTGAATAATAAGGCATTGTCTGATCAGTACAGGCTTAACCATCAAACTTGCTGAGCAGTAGACCCATTGTAGGCTGTGGTTAAACTGACTTAATTGTTAACAATCAATTTTTAATAGTCAAAATAGTCTGAAAGTGATATTTTGTTGTCAATTATATATTTTATTTGTTTGTTTTATCTTCATTAAATAATGATAACCTTGCCAGGTGCAGTGGAACATGCCTGTAATCCCAGTGGCTCAGGAAGCTGAGGCAGGAGGACTGCGAGTTCAAAGTCAGCCTCAGCAACTTAGCAAGGCCCTAAGCACTCAGTGAGACCGTCTCTAAATAAAACATAAAAAAGGGCTGGGGATGTGACTTAGTGGTTAAGTGAAAAAAAAAAGATCACCTTGCCCTCACATATCATGCAGAATCCAAGTTGATCATGTAGACTAAATAGAAATGTAATAAAAGGTGGATTTTGCAACTGGAATATTCTAAACTTATATCAGCTCCCAGAAAAAAAGTAGAATGGAGTTTTATAATCAGCCCATTTTCTTGATTGTAGATACCTGGATCCAATTTCTTATAATACCATCAATTCCTGATTGTGTTGTTTTCCAGTTTATTTCAAATGACCTGAAGCTTTTGTTCATATGAAAGTATTGTTTTTTAGAATGAAGATGTCCTTAAGTTAATACAAAAAATAAATTTATTGGGCATCTACTTTGTACAAGTCAATTCAACTAAGCAATGAAGTTTGATTCAATTAGCAAAGATACAAGGACATGCAGTGTACTTGTTCATACAGAATTGAATTAAGAGATATATCTATAATTTAGTGAACTTTGACCCTGTAAAAATACAGTCATGTGCTACATATGACTTCAGTCAAAGACAGACAACATATACAAGGATGGTCCCATTAGATTTTAAGGGAGTGGAAAAATTTCTACCATTTTTTATTTTTACTGTATCTTTTCTATGTTTACATATGTGTAATATATAAGGACTCAACCATTGTGTTCTAATTGCCCAAAGAAATCAATACAGTAAGAGTATGTACAGGTTCCTAATAGGTGCAATGAGCTACACCACAAAGCTTAGGTGATTAGTAGTTGGGTGCCATCTAGGTTTGTATAAGTGCACTCTTCTATGTTTGCTTATTGACAAAAATCACCTAACAACACACGTCTTATAAGTTATTCCTGTTAAGTGATCCATGACTGTATTATAATTGTGAAAACTCATCTCTCTAATTTACTTGTATAATTTCTAGAGGGAAGCTACTTGATTGACATCAAACATAATGGTTATATTTTATGTTTCTCATTTTTCCATTCATGATTGAGGAACATGGTCATATTTACCTACCACAGACACACATGCACACACCTTTGAGCCTCTGTGTACCTTGTACCTTGAGCTTTCCCTTCTAAACTGACAGTTGGGTATGAAGCTGGAAAATATAGGGTTCAGAAGAACAAATGGACACCCAGTTTCCCACAAGAAAAGAGTCAGAATGTCTGCAAACCATCAAAAATGAATTCTTTTAGGAATGACATTGACGAGGAGTTTCTTAGCGTGGGCCCTCCTGTCTTCTATCTCTCATTTGCAGAGTCATTTCTTGGTCTTAATTTCTGTCCACATAGGAGTCCCATGTAGACATATCCTATCCATATTCCATGTCCCATGTAGTCATGGAATTCAACACGTTAGCACTTACTCTTTCTATCAGGTACCTCAGAAAATCACTACCTCTGCTCAGCCTAGCAGAATCTATTTGAAGTCTGTAACTCAGTTCCATATACTCCTAACACCAATGAAAACAAAATATTACAATATAGTCTGGGCTCTTTTCTACAAGAGTGTGGTATAGATTGTCCACAGAATGTCCAGTGGTAGAGCAGAGTCCCAGCAACTAATGAGCTTAGCTCTAAAGTTTCTATCCCACTGCATGTGACAGACATGCTGCCCAAGCCATAGCAGTTAGTTTCATCTCTTTGTTCTAATGGATCTTGAGCCTATCCTTGGACCTCTAGTCTGTAGAATTAGTATCACCAACTTCTTTGACTCTCCCAATAAGCCTCTTTCTAAACTGGACTTGATTTCTGGTTCCTACCTGACTTGATCACCTCTTTTATGGAGAAGTCTGTGTTCCCATACAGTGCCAGATATGTGATGCTTAATGCTTGCATGTAAATATTTAGCTTAGTCTCAGTTTTCTTATACCATCTTAGACTTTATCATTTGAACTAGTGTCCTCTTTTGCCCCAGTTATTTCATCCTTAGTTTCAATTTCAATCTTACACTTGTCTCTGCTCCTCCTCATCTCTTGGAATATCCTGGTATGCTTTGTGACCAAGGAGGCTTCATCTATGATTTACCTTCAATTCACATCCCAGCCTAGTTCTAGGAGTATAGATACATGCCAATATCTTTTATGATGAGGTGGTTTGTTGATTTGCTGAATATTCAGGGGAACCAAGAGTGAAACTTTATTCCCCGGGAGAACCAATAGTAAGACTTTTGTACAATTGACTTTTAAAAATGTATAAATATAAATATATTCAGTTTTGATACTATGAACCAATCTAAATCTGCCTCCAAGGAAAAGTTCGTCTTAATTTATGCTTCATTAACCTTTTGACTTGTGGCTTATTTTCATGCAGTAATAAGGAATCAGATGACCTCTAGTTTGGCAAAAAGTCATCAAATTCTTCACTTCCATTTCATTTAATAGTTTTGCCTTTTTAGAGCAACTTTAGATTTACAGAAAAAAACTACCATTTGGTTTAATATCTTTTATTGGTGTGCTTTATTTGTTACAATTTACAAATCATTATTGATACATTATTATTGACTAAAGCTCATAGATTACCATAGGGTTACTCTTTGTGTTGTATAGTGTCATGGATTTTGATAAATATATCATGCTGCTTATCCACCATTACAGTGTCATACAGTATAATTTCATCACTCTAAAAATCTGTGCTTTACCTATTTATCCTTTCCACCCTCTGTTAAGCTCTTGGCAACCACTTTCTTTTTACTGTCTCCATACTTCTGTCTTTTCCATAATGTCATATAGTTGGAATCATACAGAATTATCCTTTTAAGATTGTCATCTTCCACTGAGCAATATGCTTGTAAGTTTCCTTCATGTATTTTCTTCACATGATTCCTATTTTTTTTCAGCATAATTTTCCATTGCACAGATGTAGCACATTTTGTTTAATCTTTGAAGGACATCTCAATTGCTTCCAAGTACAAGCAATTATGTTAAGAGCTATAAACATCCATGTTTAAGTTGGTGAGTGGACATACATTTTTATCTCAACATCAGAAAGCGTGATTGTCAAATTACATGGTAAGATAATATTTAGCTTTGTAAGAAACTGCCAGACTGTCTTCTGAACTGACTGTACCATCTCTATATTCCTCCAAAAATGAGAGTTCCCTTTGCTTAACATTCTTGCCAGCATTTCACATTATCAGTGTTCTAGATTTTGGCCATACTGATAGATGAGTAGAGATGTCTTGTGGTTTTTAATTTGAACTTCCCTAATGACATATGATATTGGGTATCTTTTTATATGTTTATTTACTGTTGGTATATATTCTTTGTTAAGATGTTTTGTACATTAAAAATTGTTTTTTTTAATTGTTTGTTTTCAGAGTTCTTCATTTTATTTTGGATACAAATTTGTTATTAGATATGTGTTTCACAAATATTTTCTCCTGGTCACTGATGCTGACTTGTGTTTTAATTCTTTCAACAATCATTCATAGAGGAGAAGTTTCTAATTTCAACAGAATCCAAACTTTCATTTTTTCTTTGATGAATTATGCTTTTGTTGTTGCATTTAAAAACTCATTACCAAACCAAGTTCACCTAGATTTTCTTTTATGACATTTTCTGGACGTTTTGTATGGTTTTGTGTTTTATATTTAGGTCTATGATACATTTTGAGTTTCTTTTTGTGAAGGTGTAAGGTGTGTGCCTAGATTCTTCTTCTTCTTATTTTCCTTTACATGTGGCTGTCCAATTTTTCTGGTCATATTTGTGGAAAAGACTATCATTTCTAAATCAATTGTGTTTGCTGCTTTGTCAAACATCAGTTGAATGTATTTGTGTGAATCTGTTCCTGGGCTTTCTAATTTTTTCTACTGACCTGTATGTCCATTCTTGCCATGCTACAATATCTTGATTACTATAGTAAGACTTAGAGTCAGGTGGCTTAGTCCTTGTTATGGTTCAAATATGAGGTGGTCCCCAAAACCTCTTGTGTAAGAAAATGCAAGAAAGTTTAGAGGTGAAATAATTAGATTATGAGCATTGTAACCCAATCAGTAGATTAATCCCCTGATATAGATTAACTGGATATTAACTATAGGCAGGTAGGGTGTGACTGAAGGAGGATTGGGGAGGGAGTGTGCCTTTGGCGTTTCTATGTTGTCCCTGGTGAGGAGAACTCTTGATGTATCCTGATTGCCAAGTCCCGAACTGCTTTTCTCCACCATGGCCCTTCTGCCATGATGTTCTGCTTCATCATGGGCCTAGAACAATGGAGTTGACCATCTATGAACTTAGACCTCTGAAACCATGAGTCCCAAATTAACTTTCCTTTCTGTTTTTCTTGTCAAATCTTTTGGTCACAGTGATGAAAAAGCTAACTAAAACAGTCTTCCAGTTTTGTTCTTCTCTTTCAATACTCTTTTGGCTCTTCAGGGTCTTTTACCCTTCCTATAACTCTTCAATTCATTTACTGATATCCATAAAATGATTTGATGGGATTTTGATTGGTATTGCTTTGATCAAGTTGGGAAGGTATGACATCTTAACAATATTGAGTCTTCCAATCTGTGAACATAGAATATCTTCCAATTTGTGTAATTTTTTAAAATTTCTTTCATCAGCATTTTTCAGTTTTTCACATGGAGATCTTCTACATATTATTTTTAGATTTATGCTTAGCTTTTTTGAGTGCTAATGTAAACGATTTGTTTCTAATTATATATTCCTATTATTCATTGCTGATATATAGGAAAAAATTGATTTAGAGTCTTCATTTTTATTTCATTTTTTTTTTTTAGAGTAAAGTAACATCATTTATTTGTTTTTAACAGAGAGGGTGCAGAGCTACCACAAGTGAGGAGTCCTGAGTGGATTTCCCTGGATTCTTCACTTTTTATAATATGCTAACTTTATTAACTATACATCAAGTCTCTAAAGTAATGTTGACTTCTTTAAATCAGAACACAAATATCTGTTATTCAAAGACTCAATGAGAACTAAAACACAAATTGGCTACTTATGAGTTTCCCAAAAGTTCTACATGAATTAACTGGGGGAGGTGTAACTATTTCTAAATACTGTACTCAGAGAATATAAACTCTGAAGGAAAATATTGACTATCTTTGGTTATAATATATTCCAATTTCTGAAAATTTTCTTCTTTAATCATGCATCCAAAACCACTAGATTAGTGATAGTACCACTTTTCTGAAGGTCAATCAGTAAGAGTTAATGACTTTTTGATATACTTGCTCACCTAAAGAGACGCTTCTATTTTAGAGACACTTGCATGTATAAAGATCAGCCAACTGCAAGTCATTCTTACTCTCAAAATCTACCAATCACTGAAACTCTATTTCTCAAAACCCTGCATAAAATTAGAAGTTTGCTATGATCAGTGATACTATTCTGACTTAGTCCTTTGGGGCTGCTATAACAAAATACACTAAACTGGGTGACTTTTAAACAACAGGAGTTTGCTTCTCACTGTTCTGGAAGCTAAAAGTTTAAGGTCAAGATTCCAGCCTATTTGGTGTTTGGTTAGGGTGCACTGTCTTGTTCATAGATGAAGTCTTCTCACTTTGTCTTCACATGGTGGAAGAGTGAAACAAATTTCCTCAGGCCTATTTTATGAAGGCACTCATCTCATTCATGAATTCTCAGCTCTCATGACTCAGTCTTCTCCCAAAGGCCACACTTCTTAATATCAGTGCATTGGGGATTATATTTCAATATCTGAATTTTGGAAGGACATGGATATTCAGATGATAGCACGTGCTCACCAATACAGATCTCTCTTTCTTATCAAGCACTCCAAGGCTTTTGTTTGAAACATTGAGTGGTGGCCTCTTCCTTTGAGAGATTTTATTCCTGTCATCAATAAGGCCATGCAAGACAGCACCTATGGGTTGCATTATCTTAACACCAAGAAGAAACTTTTCATAGAGCTATGATTTTATTGTCTTGGCATTTTGGTTGTTGTTACAAACATGTACAAAATCCTACTATAACAATATAGTTTTTGTATCTTTTTTTAAATAGCTATTAAATTAATTCCTCAATAGCTCATTAAATCTTCTTTATATGAAGAAACTTCTTTAAATTCCTCTTAGAATTTAGTGGATACATAAAATTGTTCTCCTGAGAAAATATTTTTTCCTTTTGCTGTCATGAATCTCACTGCTGTCTTACATTGTTTCAATATTTTTTGTTAACTTAAGATGTCTTCTTAACTACAAATGCCACATGAATTTCATTTATTTCCAGGTTTTTGTTGTTATAATCCTTATTATAAAGGTTTCAGAGAATATGACCTTAGTTTAACCTTTAAAAATCCATTTTGAAACTAGGTGTGGAATTCAGGTATGAAAAAATTCATAATACATTTCTTTATGAGAAACATCATGATAACACTCTAATATTTGCACACTTATTATGTTTTCCAGGCACTTTCAACTTTGAAAATAATACTTTTTCTTTGTTTCCTATAATCTCTAGATTTTGGCAGTTATGTTTTAATAAAGTCAGTCAGCTAAAGTTATGTTTTCACAAATAATTCCTAGTATTAGTATTCTTTGGGGTGAAACAATGTGTGATATTAATTGTCAGCATAACTGGTAAAAGGTCAAGGTCCCCACAGTAGTTAATTGGCCAATTATAAACTCATCTTTGAAAGTGTTATAACTTTAATAGCAATATTGTATTACAATGAAAGGCAGCCTATTAATATTAGGCATTGATGCTAATAGGGGGAATCAAAATGAAAGTTTCTGATAATTTTTTTAACTTTTCTATTTAACAAATTACCATATTAGTTGAAGTTCTTGGCATCCTATATGGAAAAATAGTTTCATAGCCTAAATGATACAGAACACATCCAGACTGATTGTGTGTCTGATATAAAATAAATTTTGTTCCTTTCTACTGCAAGTTACCTCACTAGTCACATATTCAACACCTTGTATTAGGGAACTTGAACTAATTTGTATAGCTTGAATTATGTAGTTGATGTTATTATGAATGTCTTTTGCTTTCATATTACCAGTTCTGTTCCTGTTATGAGATGGAATAAATGATAGTCCCCAAGGTATAGTTTAAACAGGTTAAGGGCTCATTTCAGATTAAACTCCTTCCTTTCCTCCCTGGATGTCATTGTGTTTTAAAATTCTCTTAGAGGGTTGTGGAAAGGGGTACAGGAGAAGGAAGATGTGAATTAATTCCTCTGAATTCTAATTAAATGTAATAAAAAATGAAGTAAAACCTCCATCATTAAGACCAATTATCCTTTTATCCAGGGGGCTTAGTAGATACTCCTGGGAGAGACAACACAATGTACTCTTATTTCCTGAGGATGAACAAATTAGTAAGTCTTCTCTGACTCATGAGATGAGTAACCCTTGGGTGCCTGGGGATGAGATGGGTGATTGGGAGTGGCTGGAGGATCTCTGAAGTCAAGGACCTGATGCTGAAGTACAGCAGTGGTAAGAAGCAGGAATTAACTGGATTAACTGGATGAATACAAAACTTTCATTTTGGCAAATTTTTCTAACTCTGACTCTTAACTGTTATCAGTGGACTTAGCTTGGTTTTGGTTCCAACAACTTATACTCTCAGAAAGGAAGGAGAGAAATAGTCTCATTTTTTGCTTAATTCCTGATTCTATTCCTGGATATCTTGTCCTTAGGGAATATAAGATCATGCTACTCTAATATCCAACATGGCAACAAGTAAAATCCTGGAAGAGGAGCCATCTACTTTTCAAAGAAAGAGAGTAAAATTATAAAATAAAACCACTTTGACTTTCACTGAAGGTTTTACCTGTTTTTCTGAAACCACTGGACCAGGAGGTGGGAGGCATCTGTTTTCATCTTGTCTTCTCTGCTGATTTTTATCAGTGATTGAAGACATACCAAATGTTCTTTCGATCTCATATTCAGAGATTTTTCCAAGGATAAGTCCATGAAAGGTCATTGTCCATGACCTGCTTCAGAGGCCTCACCAGGAATACCAGGGAAGAGAACACTGAGGCTGGAGGATCTGACTCTATCCTCAGGTGTTTTAAAATATTACAAGTTGTTATTTTTTTGTAGTTTTTGTTTTTAAAGTCTGCACAGCTTGTTTGGTTTCCTCATCCAAAACCAAGGTAAAACAGATAAGATAGTTTTTTTGCTCTTCCAAGGCTCTCTCTTGGTAATTTATTTTCCTATTTCTAATAGCCTCTCATGTGCATTATAATCTACATTATACAGACATTACTTGTAGTGATATTCATATTCATACTCTCTATATTTAAATTTACATTTACTGAAGATCTACAATGAACCATCTGCTTCAAATTATCACATTAGCAGCAGCAACCACGGCCTAACAACTGCCACAACAACAGCACACCAGACCCAGGGCTAAAGATTTTACTAATTTTCTCTCATTCCTCTATTACACAGCCATGATGGGTAATATTGAGGTAATATTGTCTTCATTTTGTAGATATTTTGTAGGCAATGGAAGCGGAGAGTCTCAGTAACTTGCACTGTCATGTAGATAACAAGTGACAAGAATTCAATCCCATGTCACTGTACTTTATTAACAAGGGCACTGAGGCTGAAAAGGCTAAAATCAGGGTATACCATAAGTGACAAATTTGAAGTCAGGTCTATCTGACTCTTCAAAGAACATGTTCTTTCTATGCATCATACATATTTTTCATGCTGTTTTATTTCTCTATTCTCTCTGAAGTGTAGGAAAAGGAAACGAAACATATGAATTAAAGATTATGAACTATTATGGAAGGTTCTTATTTTATGAACAAGCATGATTATATCCTGAGTCCCTGTTCTCAGATCTGTGCTACTGGCTTGGCAGTGGTCTCAAGCATATGTTTCCTGGTGACCTCTTAGCTGTACTGTTCACTTATGTCTCAGTGTGACCAATAATCATTGGCATATGAACCAACACAGAGTCACTCTTAACTTAGGACAGAGGCAGCTAACAGCTGGGTTCAGCAATCAGTGCTATTGACAGAGACTGAAATTGTGAAATGGGTTTCACTGGAAAGTGTTGCAAGGGCTCTATTTGATCAACTCCTAAGCTAGCATTTGAGCTGAATCCTGGTGGTTTTGCAAAGAAATCAAAGAGAAAGGGCAGACAATAGGAAGGTTGCTTTACTTTTATTGCTTTCAGCTAAAAACAGGTTAATGCCCACCCACATGAAGGCTGTGCCTGTAGTGGCCGCCTGAAGTAAGATTATATCCTACGTTGTGGCCTTGCCAATTTGCATTCTCCTCCCTCAACGACTTTCATATCAAAGCTGCCTTGTTTTCAATTTAACATAATGGGACTTCAACCTAATTCTTTGCCAAGCTCTCATTGATCCTTGGTGTGGAATAAATGTGAACACTGCCTCATTAATCCTCTCTACAGGCCTTGGAGAGAAATGGCAAGCAATATCCCATCATTTTCCAGTGGAGGAAAGAAAGGTAAATTGCTCACTTTGCATCTGTGCCCCAGCTTCTGGACGTTTCCATCTGGATATCCTGCTGCTTTGTCAAACTCAACATATCCCAAACTGAACTCATTCTTTACCCATTTCCAAAATATATCCCTCTTTCTGGAGATTGTGTTTTGATTAATAGCACTACTGTCCACACAGTTCCCTGATAGAAGTTTCTGAGCTTTTTCTTACTTTTTTTTTTTAACTTCTTTTTTTTCCCTCTTTCCACATGTTTAATGGTGCATATGATGGAATTTGTTGTTGCATATCCATATGTGCATACAAAATAATGATAAAATTTGGTCAATATCATTCCCCAGCACTTCCCCCCTCCTTGTCTGCCTCTCACCCCTTGGTTCCTTTCTTCTACTGATCTCCTTTTGATTTTTCATGAGATCCACCCCACCTTTCTTTTCCTTTTTTCCCCTCTAGTTTCCACATGTGAGAGAAAACATATGACACTTGAACTTCTGATTTTGGCTTATTTATCTTAACATCCATCCATTAGTTCCATTCATTTTTTTGCAAATGATATAATTTTATTTTTCTTTATGACTGAATAAAACTCCATTGTGTATATATATATACCACATTTTCTTTATCCATTTATTCATTGATGGACACCTACATTGATTTCATAGTTTGTCTATTGTGAATTGTGCTGCTATAAACATGGGTATGCCATGTATAATATAGTTTTATGACTTTAATGCTTTAGAAAAAATACTGAGGAATGGTATATCTGGGTCATATGGTGGTTTCATGCCTAGTCTTTTAATGAACCTCCACATTGATTTCCATAGTGCTTGTACTAATCTAAAGTCCCACCAACAGAGTAAAAGTGTTCCTGTTTTTCCACTTTCTTTCCAGCATTTATTATTGTTTGTATTCTTGATGGCTACCATTCTGACTGGTATGAGAAGAAATCTCAGGGTAGTTTTTGATTGCATCTCCCAACTTGCTGATGATGTTGAACATTTTTTCATGTATTTGTTGACCATTTGTTTTTCTTCTTTTGAAAAGTGTTTATTTGCCCATTTACTTATTTTATTTGCCCTTTTATTAATAGGGTTATTTGGGTTTTTTTTGGTGTTAAGTTTTTTGAGTTCTTTCTATATTCTAAATACTAATCCTCTGTCAGAAGAGTAGATAGCAAAGATATTTTCCCCCATTCTGTAGGCTCTTTTTTCATATTCCTAATTATTTCCTTTGCTGTTATGAAGTGTGTTTCCTTTTCCTCTGACACAGTTTTCAAATGCATCATTTCTCTCCAATTCCTTACCTCATTTCTTCTTCCATTCATTGTCTCTTCATCGCTCATTCAGATTAGTAGGGAAAAATCCTGTCATATTCCAAGTTTTGTTTTTCCATTTGTCTTTTTATTTTGTTGCCAAAATAACCTGCTTGTAATCAAGGTATAGGATTTCCTTTCTTGCTCATAAAGTTTTTAGGAACTCACATAGTCTGCAATCCTGATTCTTCATTGACCATTAGGTATACCCTGCTCTGAGGACTCCCTCCTGTACTCCACACCCCAGCCGCAAGACCTAAGTATCTTCCCCGTCTCTTAACTTCAGTTCTTGCTGGGCTTGATTTTATCTTGGTTTATTTGTTAGGCCAATTTCTTATCATGGTTTAGGACTCAGTACTTAGTTATACCTTATTTGTTTTTTCTTCTCACTCATTTATCTGCCTACTCTCTTTATTAATCTCTTCCCTCTTGGGGACTTCATAACAATTTGTTGTCTTTATAACACCCTGTTTCGTAATTGGTTATCAACAGTTCCCCAAATAACCTGGAAATTCCTTGAGGACAAAGTTCATACCTTATTCATCTCTGAGTTATTAGTGCTCAGCATGGTTTTTGATACTTACTCGGTGCTAAGTAAATAACATTGCATAGCAATTTATAGTAATCAAGAACTTTTTAAAAGAGGAAATTTGTTATATTTAATATTCATAATAACCCTGTAACATGTGTTATTACTTACAGAATAAAAAAAAAACCCTGAACCTAAACACATAAAGACTTTCCCATAACCTACTTGATAGCAGAGCCAGTATTTAAAATCAGGATCCTTAACTGTTAACCCTGACTTTAGTTCATTATCCTAGATTGCACATAAACAGTGCCAGATTAGAAACTCAGGTTGATATGATGCCTTATTTTGAAAGAAGAGATTTTTCTGGTTACTAAAACGTGCTAGATGTTGTTCATATTGAGGGATTGCTAGTGTCCAAGTGATTCTGCACTACTGCAACTATTTCTATAATAATAGAACATAAAGAACTTGAAGTGACAATGATTGATACTTAAGCACCAGCATCATGTAATGTTTTATTACTAATAAAGAACACAAACTTCTCAGGGGCAAGAATTCTATCAAGTTCATATTAGGACAAACTGCAGCCCTTGTTTGGCCTTGAATATTTATGCTGTCTATGAATCAATTATATAATGAAACCTAGTCAGAGGAATTTCAGTATCCTTGGCCATTTTCTCTAACTCCAACCTTCACAATATATTGCCAAAGTCTTATGGTTAAAAAAAAAAAAAAAAGCACAGCTTAGTTGGTTACTGGACTAGTCCACCTTGTGATTGGAAATGAGGCTTTTCCTTCCCCAGGTTTTCTCCCTTATTAAATGAAAATTCTTCTACTAAGTCAAGGAGTGGATTTCCTTGCGTTGTTTCCATTCACTTTTTAGCTGTTTCATCAGTCTTATCTCCCAACAAGTTCAGGCTGGTATCCATAATTATTTGCTCTGGATTGGCCTAGATCAGGGGAATAGATTTTTTTTTTTTCAGTCTTGTTGTTTTACAAGTGCTTTGCCTTCTGAATATGGGAGTAGAAGGTTAGAGGTGAGCTTGGCAAGTTAGAACTCCATTCTACTTTGATAAAGATACTTAAAGACCACTCAAGCAAATAGATCCTATTAGGGGATGTGTCTAACTTTTCTCTCTGCTTAATTCTGACATACCTTCACATCCTGCAGTGTCCTCTACACAGTCCAGTCTTCTTTTGCCTTCACTCAGTCTTTATATTCCACATTTCCCACTTTCCTTGCCATCTACCTTTGCCTCTTAGAAATTCAAGAGCACCTGGCTTTGATCCCATATGCATGGCGATTTTATGATTTTACCTCTGAATTCTTACTGAAACTTGTAGTGACCATGATTGGTGCTTAAGTAAGATCTTTAAAAAAGTTTTATTACTAATAAAAAGTTTTCAAAAAGCACCAGATACTCTAATTTATATAGTAGATTAATTGCAAAAATAGCCTCAATTCTTCTGTATCCCCTCCTCCCTGGCCCTCTTCAGGTATCAAAACTAACTATTGAACAAGAAGTGAAATTTATTTTTCTTTTCCTTGTATCTAGGCTGGACTTGTGTATTGCTTTGGTCAGTAGAATGTTGTGGAACATTCCATGTTCCAGTTCTGAGTCTAGACCTCAAGGGGCCTTGTCCACTTTTCTTCCGTCTTGAAACTCCTATGCCATGTGATTAAGCCTGGACTACCTGCAAGAGGATGTAATCTATGCTGGGGAGTCTAGCTGTCCTTGACCAACCTAGAGCCCCCTCTCCTAACTGACTCCCAATCATGCAATGGAGTTGCCAATCTAATCCAAATAATTGAAGATGTAAGAATGGGACCAACAGCAACACTCAGATATCCCATAATTTCAAATGATAATAAAATGCTTATTGTTTTAAGCCACTTAATTTTGGGTGGTTTGTTCCAAAACAATAACTAACTCACACAATGCATTACTTCATTTAAGCCTTCTTATACAATGATACAAATATTATGCATATCTCTACTTAATGGCTAATGAAATTTAGGATTAGCAATATTAATTAGCAAGATTAGTTACTCAAGTTCTCACAGTGAATAAGTGGCAGGACCAGGAACTGAACCAGGAGAGCCCTAACCACACAGTTTCATGCTTAAATGTTATGTTATACGGTTCCTCTTTAGGAGCATAGAAGTCATAAGTCATAGAATCATTAAATTTTTAGGGAACATTTTTTAGTTTACTTCTATTAATTTCTGCCAGAGGAGATGAAGTCCTAGAGTTCACTAATTTCCCCAAAATCACAAAGTTAAACCATAGCCCAAGAATTTTTTATGGATCTTTAATACTATATAACTAATTTATCTGTCTTATTCAAGAGTATTCATTTTTTCTGCTGAATGATTGCCAGATTCCTGAGGTTTAACACTTCATGTGTTATAGCACATAAAGTGAACGCATGAATACTGAATGCACAGAGGGGTCAGTCCATTCCTTATTAATGGATTGTTTGCTTGCTTGAGTCTGTTTTTGAAGTCATCATCACTTGGCAGTCGTGGCCAGTAATGTCAGGATGGGGAAGCTGCCAGCCAGACTTTAGTGCCCATATAAAAACTGTCTGCTTAGGGCTAGACCCAGATGGGAATTCTCTTCCTCCAGAAATAATGTATTTTTCTCCTAAGAGGCACAACATCTATTGTTCACTAAATTATCAGGGCTATAATTTCTTGATGTGCCTGATGAATTGAAACACAAACAATCAAACCCATATTTAGGAGAATAAAACTTTTCCTTCTGTGTGGAAACACCTTAGTTCCAGACTTTGCTTTCATATAATCTGTGCTAAGATCGTCCTTTAAGCACTGGAACAAATTCAAGCAAAAAATGATTTGAGTAAGTGCAAGCTGCAACAAATTCAACCTGGAGTCTTAAAATTTGGCTATTTTTGTCTGAAGTCTCTATAAGCCACAGAATTTAGCTTCATGATAGAATCAATTAAACAGATGATGTGAAGGGAGATGCACTCTGGAGAAACAAGCCTTAAATATGCATTTCCTTCTCATTTCTTGTCCTTATCCTTTGCAAAAGAGCATAGCAAAGCAAGATTAGTGCTTCTTTTCCTATTACACAACACATCCTCCATGAAATCTCACAGAAGGCACTCCTAGACATTCCATAATGCAACTGAAGATTTTTGCTATGCTTACGGGAAAAACACTGCTTCCTTCAGATTTGTTTATTTTACCTGGCCTGCTTCTAGTCTGTATAACAGAACTTAATGGCCATTTTTTTAGAGATTAGAGACTGATTTTAATCATAGAATAGGATGACAAGAGTCTGGTTTAGGCCAAGGAAATGTGAATTTCATTTGTGTTCATATTTATATTTAGGAAAATTCGAGTACCTTAAAATTTCCTCAATAATTTTTAGTATGGTGTTAAAAAGTCCACAGAGAAAGGGAAGAAAAAAGCTTTTCCTTCCTGGAACCATAGTTTTAAATATTAGTGCTTCTCAGATGGTGGTAAGTGGACAGAAGCCCAGGTGTAGGGTTTCACTGCAGCCTCCTATATCAAGATACCTAAAACTTTGTTTCAGCTATTGAGAAGAGGAATCCCTAATCTAAGAAATTACACTAGGAAAAAGATGGTGACAAAGCTATTCAGTTAAGTGGCGGGGGGAGTTGGGGGGTACAATTAGTCAAACCATGTATCAATCGAAATTTTATAAAAAGTCCCCCACTGTAAAATGTAAGATTTTATAATCCCATGATGGGGAAATCAGCACATAAACACTCTGTATTTACCAGAGGAAGCTATTAATTGGCTGCTGAAAACCTGTTGCATCCACCTATCACCCACATTGACAGCCTCAAGTTTTCATTGGCCTCCTTGTTATAGAGGTCTCTCCCTAGGGCAGCTAAGTGAGTCACCGGATCCAACCCGCACTGGAAGGGGTTGCAAATCACAAAAAGGAATTCAGTGGCTATTGGATATCTGCTTAAAACTTTTTTTGTAAGCGTGTTACATTAAAATGTTGACATTTTAGTGTTCTTCATTTGCATGGTACTCATATTTTGCTTTTGATAATTTATTTATCCTAAGGTATCTTCAATATTTAACTCTTGATCCATTAAGATAGGAAAAGAAATGGATAACTTAGCACATATTTTATTTTTGTTCTCTTTAACAGATGAGCTACTTATAACCTTTAGTAACTAATAAATATGTCTATAAAAAAGATAAAAATTAACCCACTTAATAAAAAGCATAATGTTATGATTAGGTCTTATTAAAAATTGCAAGAAAATGAAGCTGGAAACCAATTTCATACACACTACTGGCAAAATTCCTGAATCAGATTCAGGAATTCCAATAGTATTAAAGAAATAATACATAAATTATTCCAGGAGTGAATTTGTGATTTAACAATAGAAAATGTATCAATATCATTAATTACATTGGTAATTTTAAAAAGATAACCTTTATATTTACATAAATACTTAAAAAAGATTTAATAAACCTTGTAAAGATTTTTGATCTAAAGCTAAACTTGAACAATTGTAAGTGGAGATAAACATAAAATTTTCTCAACACTAAGAATAAACAGTTTATAAAATGGTGAAATATTGAAACCATTTTCACTAAAATCAGGAATAAGAAAATATTTTGCTATAGTAATATTTTGAAAAACCTCGTTTTGAAATCATAATCAGTACAATAATCAGTCACCACAATGGCATGCATTGTAATCTGAAAAACATTAGTAATATCTTAGAAACATCTAATATACTTCTAAATGAGTACAATATTACTGAACATAAGATAAAAACATACTAATCTATTGCTCTCCTATAAATCTGTTAAAACACTCACATTTGGCATGGAGGAAAAAACAATAAAAATAAATTTTAAAATAAGCCAAAATTTCTATATAAAATACTAGTACATAAAACATAATAAAATTAAATGAAGCAATACAGCATATGTTTTAATGGGAAACCATAATATAAAAATGCAAGTGCTTTCAAACTTATGTACAATTTTAGCACAATTTCAATCAAAATAAAAGTAAAGTTTCCTTTTGGAACTGGATAAAACTGTTTTAAAGTTTTAACCAGGGTAATAAGTATCTAAGAATAGACAAGAATAGTTTATAAACAGACTGGCCAATGTGGATTTGCTTTAATAGATGTTAAAACACATGGTCAAGCCACTGTAATAAAATAGTATGTTTTTGGTCTGGGATTGCATGAATAGTTTGTTGGAGGAGAATAGAGATTTTAGGAACAAATTAAAGAGATTTGGGAACAATGTAAGACTATGGTGTTCTCCCAATTCAGTAGAAATGTAATGATTTATTTAGTAGATTGTGTTATTCATTCAGGAGAAGAGAAATTTGAATTACTTCTGCATATCATTTATAAATATATATTCCAGACAGATTAGATATCTAAATGTAAAAAAATGAAACAATGAAAAGAGAAGAAAGTTGAAGAGATCATTTTTATTACTCTGGTAGGAAAGATCCAAAAACTGTAAAGCTGAGGTGAAATTTTTCACAATGCAAATATTTTAAAAATTTGTATGATGAAAGACATAAAGGTAATAATGCAAATGACAGATAAGTAAAAATACTTGCAATCAGATAAAATAACATTATTATACCTGATATACAAAAGTTCTGTAACTTGATAAAAAAAAAAAAAGATAAACAGAATTGGAGAATAGGCAAAAACCTTCCAAAGAATCAGAAACTTTCAAAAGATCAAATAAACACTGAGAAAATGATCAAATATATTATTGATTAGGAAATATAAAATCAAACAATTGAGAGTTTTTTTTATCCACAAGCACTACAAAATGAAAAGCTGTATTGTAATTTTCAAAACTGATAGTTGTAGGAAAATTATCCCAATTTTACATTGCTGGTGGGAACAGGAATCCTTTGTAAAGTGCTTTAGTACTATCTATAATATTATAGATATCTGTTCCATATGTCTGCTTATAATCTTCTATCATCTAGCATCTATCAATCATCTGTTTTTAGGCACAATAGGAAAATAGTGCATAAATGCTCATGAACAGTAGGAAGCTATTAAATACAATGGGTTACACATATATATTGACCATAAATGATGATCATTGTATAATGTGAAAGGAAAACTCAAAGTTGTATATACAATTTATTGACAACAGTTTACTTTATCCAGTTATAAAACCTCAAATGATGTGAATAAACACCAACAAAATTTGTTATTTCTATGCAAATACGAGACTGTTGTTACAGATGATTTTAGTTTGGAGAATACCAACTTGGTAAAGTGCTCTCCCCTAAACTTTACATTTAACTAAGTTTAACCTTTAAAGTACAATTTAGAATTCATTGTACAGTAACAATAATGGTCTGCATGGGTTAGCAGTACCAGCAAAAATCAAAGGATAACCTTAACTCTCTTATCCATTCAGGAAACAGTGTTAATGATGAGAAATAGACTTAGTCAAAGCAAACAGATATAAGACAGGACTTCAAATGAGTGTGGCCCTTCTATGTCTGATACAATGTATAAAAGAGAGCACTTATTGGTTACCTTGCTGAATAAATTTTCATTTTATAAATTTTTATATAACACTTAGATATAGTTCTCAAGGCTTAGATATAGTTCTCATATGTATACATGTATCTAGTCACATATTTAGGGTGTCAACTATATTGTTATAACCTAAAATAAAAGTTGTTTGTTTAAGCTGTTACAAAGTAATCATTTAAGACTTTAAAACAGATATGAACCCTAATTTCTTTAAGACTTAGTTTCCCTAAGTGATAAAACCTAACAGATACAAGAAAATTATTTTGATAGATATGAGCAGATCAATGTTTCAGACTTTGCTTCATATTAGTACATTAATTTTGTGCTAATTATAGCCAATTGAATCACAAACCTTCTGCAACTTACTTAGACATTCACAATTTGTTTACATTCTTAGTTTTGTCCTCTTTCATCTTGGACTTTAGCCCAAGAATATTATTTTACCAGACAAAATACTTTCTCATCCAGAAACATTTCATTTACCGTATAATTTTCTGTACCAAAATATATTTCCATACCTATAACTTTCTTTTATCTTTTCTTGTTTTGGACCCTTTCTTAAATTCATACTCCAAAACAATCCTTATGTTATCTGTGCATTTAATTTATGCAAAAAAAATTCATCCCAGGCGAGGGTTGGATAATCTGCCATATACAAAAACTGTGCCTTTATCTTTTTTCTCCCAGGTTGCATTCAAGGGGTTGGAGTGCAGGATATTTTTGAACCTGATCTGTCTCCCTTATTTTTATCACAATGCCACCAACTCTAAGTGTGTTCCCCACTGTCAATTATACTCAGAGTCTCCTTTTGGGCCTTTTTCTTATACTAGGCATATTGGTATGCAATGGAGGAGGCCCTTCCATCCTTTTCTTTAGGTTTCCTTGAAGATCCCTTTACAGAGGTTGCCTACAAAACATGACTTGGCCTTCGTTTCTGTATTCTTTCCTGGGTGCAGTTGTATATCCTGCCAGTCTCCCCAGGCATTTAGTTTGATGGGATTCTGTCATAGCAAGAATTGCTCTGCCCTAGTGATGGATAATTCCCTGGCCACATGGGTTGTCCTATTAGATCTTAAAAGGGGAGACTATTCCTGTCCCCAGGTCATAAATTAACAGTACTGGAACCTATTGCTCCATCCTTGGTGCCTGGCAGCCTCTACCCACCATGGGTAAAAGGGGCCAGAAGGCCAGGCAGAGGCCAGGTTCTCTTTGCCTATTTTTCTACAGCTCAGGCAACTTTTCTGGGATTTTTTTTTTTTTTTTTTTTAATTCCCGGTTTAGGGCTGGTGTTCTTGACCCATAGTGAGATGATCTGTGACTGCCTGAGGTCAGACTGAGCAATGGTGCTGGGAGAGCCAGATCTCTAAGGAATCTCAGTTGACTCTGAAGTATAGCTAGCAGGTAGTAGAATGAATTGGACATTATTACTCTGCGTGCATATATGATTACACGACTGGTATAACTCTACATCATGTACAACCAGAAGAGTGAGAAGTTATACCCCATCTATGTATGATGTGTCAAAATGCATTCTACTGTTATGTATAACCAATTAGAACAAATCAAAATTATTTTAAAAACAAGTCGGTTTTGACCAACTTGTTCTTAAACACCTGACAGGAGAGTATAGTCTAAGCACAGTCTTACTTGGACATTCATTTAAAAGGAAAAACAATTTTTTTAAAAAATGTGACTTAAGATGTTCACTTCTGACAGTCCTACCAAAAGTAAGTAGAACTGGGGTTGTAAAGAAAGGGTTCTTGTGTGGGAGTGCCTTGTAATAATGATCACAATAACTCGAGTCACAAGTTTGTTCTGAGTTAATTTGAGCCTGGTCTCATAGACCTACAGATCTTCCTAACCTTCCACATTGATAAACTTGATTTGTTTTTCACTGATATGATTATGAGTTACTGTCTTCATGGTTTTCAGACACTGACTAAAATACTAATTGCTTTTGTGTTGTTTACAAAAAAAGTAATGCTTTGCTGTCTTGTTTATCGTTGACTTAGTATGATCCCTGCCTCTGTATGCCTTGTCCAGTCAACCTGCCATCTGCCATTGTGTGTCTTTGGACTGTTCTGATGCTAAATACCCTAAATTGTCCAAGTCCCACCTGATGGAGAACAAGGTCTTTGGGTTACTTCCCCCAAATTTGCCCCCCTTTCAGTTGGAAGCAGCTTAGAGATGTTGTTGTCCATTTTTCCATAAAAATTGAATATAGAAATTGATGGTGGGGAAATGTAACAGTGGTCCACTTTATGCTTTGAACACAGCATTTGCTGCTCTGCCACTGCAACTTAGTTTTTAAATGTTTTAATTTTATTTGTTCTAATTAGTTGTACATGACACAACTTATTTTTAAAACTGACATGTTTCTTTCTCTTCCTCTCCCCGTCACTCATCTCAGGAAAAACAGGATTACCTTTTTCCCCCATTTTAGGCAGATTTATCTGTCCTTGAGTACACACCCACCATAGGAATGAAGTAATTCAGACTTGGAATGGTACAAAAAGATCTCATGAAAGACTATCTCCCAAATTAATAAATGAATTACAAATCCAAAAGAGTATGCTTGAATCACCTCTTTAAAAGCTCCCTGTTCCTGCTGATGGGCAGAATCACAGCCTCTGGGATAGGAGGCTCCTGTGTTTATTCTTTGCTAGCAAAGCAATAAACCTTATTTTTCCTTTTTCTCAATACAGAAACAAAAACAAAACAAAAACAAAAACAAAACCCTCAATGAATGCAGAGATTTTGTCTGTTTTGCATGGTTTCATTTTCATTATCTGAAATATATCAACTATGCTTAGTAACTGTGGAATGAGCTTATTGAGTGGATGAAATAAACCAAATGGCATGTTTTAGTAAAAAAAATTCCTACATGTGGATTTCTGTAAGCAAATAACCAAAACAGAGCAGACCTCAACAGATCAGTAAGCTGTCTTAATTAAGCAGCAGTGGAATGACACATTCTCAGTAGAGAAAAGGGCGACTGGTTAGAGGAGGGGTCTGTTTTTATTTATAGATTTTAATGAGAGTTAATCATAGAGAAAGTTTAGTGTGACTTAATCATTAGAGACTAAGAATGTGCCCACTAGGCAGTCAGGAAACTAGTTGTGCAGGTTCAAAGTTCGAATCAGGAAAACAGCTGTAAAAGATTGAAACCCATTGTTACTGGGATAAATGGCCAGAGCCCAGAGCCCATTGTTTGCCTTCTTTCTTCCGGGGGTTGTTATTCCATATTCATCAATTTCCATGTTTCAATGAGCATGTAGAAAGATAGAAAAGATGTATGTGTGTTGTGTGTGTTGTGTACATACAAATATCAGCATATTGACATTGATTGATTCAAGAATATGGTATTGAATGTAGCAAAGAAGAGTATAATTTATTAACTTTTTGCTATATAGTTTTTAAAAACTTTTTTCTATAAGGATTTTAGTGTCATAATTAAAAAATAAAACAGAAATGATCTTCAAAGAAAAATGTTTACAAACAAAATTCTAATGAGAAAATGTTTAAATTATAAAATTCTTGGTAGAATGATTCTAACTATGTAAGATAAAATAAGAGAGATTAATGATAAATAACTAAGATATTGGCAATGGTAACCAAGAGTGAGCTGCTTCTGCCTTATTTAAAAAATAGAATTGTTATAAGCACAGTGTACCTCTTTTTTCCCCAGAGAAAACCACTACTCTTAAGTGGAAGCATATTTTTCTAATGTATACTTACATATTTTCACAACATATATCTAAATGTGTAGGAATTTTGTGGGTTTAAAAGCTAATAAGTATGTGTCCTCATGCAACTTGAATTTATAATAAAAAAGTAAATAAAAAAGTAACATTTTAAAAAATATCATTCCATTGTTATGATTCTCATATCTTGGTGATACCTTTAGAAATGCAAAGCTTTATTGATTATAATTTCTACCACTTATTTAGGGTTTATTAATGTGTCTACCACTGTAGTAAACACTATTCAATCTTAAAAGAATTTAATACAGGTAGGATCAAATAAGAAAATCTGATCAGAATTTTTCCTAATACCCAGTTTTGAAGAAGAGTTGAGATCCAATGAGAATTTTCAGAATAAAAACCTAAGAATATTCCATGGCAGAAAGCATAAATAAATAGATTAAGCCCCTGTTACAAATATCTTCTAATTCTTAGTTTCACCCTGAGATGTTCCAGGCCGTAGCAAAACTATAGACTCCTTAATCAGAGGGCCTTCCTTCCCAATTTTCTTTATCTAGATTCTCTGTGTATTGCTGTCTACGGAATTTTCCATACTATGTCACACATGTTTATGTTGCCCTTAGAGATGTTCTTCATCTACATGTACACATAAGCTTTTCCCTGACAGACTATAAGCAGTTCCTGAGAAATACAGCAAGATAATAAATACTCATTACCTGATTTGAATTTGAAATGGATTCTAATTGTATACACGCTTGGTAAAGAGCAATCCTGGGACATTAGAACCCATAAATCCAAATAGGACATTCAGTTCTCCTGGTGGACAACAGAAGAATTGAGATCATAGATACTTGGTTGCCCAAATGTTAGTTAATAAGTTTAAGCATGTGAAATAATGCTTAGTTATAAACTTTGTGTAAGTGGATTTATGAGATGAAATGTACAATTCTGCAAGGATTAAATGAACTTCTTTTATGGTTCATTTGTTCCATATTTTATGAGTGCACTCACCGTATTGTCTTGTTTACACCTAAACACCTTTAATAAAAAGGAACTCATTATACCTTAAGACAGCCTGTTCCATTTTAGGATAGCTTATTTTGTTGTAGGATAAAAGGATCATTGGACCTATTTTCAAGGGCTATGAGAACAAAATGATTTTTGTGGGAGGTTAGGATCAGGGATTAATGATCAAGTTCTACGAAGCGTGATACAGAAGTAAATGATGTGTTATCCCTGAAGATGTGCCAAATTGACTATGGTATCATTCACCACAGGGTTAGGAAGTCAAAAGTCATCTTCCATTCAGATTCCATCACATAACAATTTATAGTGTTCTGGATTCTACTGTTGGTCATATTGGGCAAAAAGAACAGCTATGAGGACAAAATGGTGACAGATAGTTCAGAAAATATTTCAGACTGGAATTATCTGCCTTTGGAGGACAGAAGGTTGAAGGGAGACATGATGGAGTTTAGGTATAGGTTTAGAATCCTTTAACCACTTTTCCCCCCAAAACACTGAAGAACAACTATTTCACATTAAATCTGATATTAAAAAAACCTGACTTGAACTGAGGGGGTGCAATTTATAGTCTCTATCCCACTTAGTATGAATATTTGTGTTGACTGCAGAAATTTTAATGTATTTATTCATGAAAAACTCTTCCAGACCCTGTTGAAAGTATTGGGTCATGTAGAGTGTATGATTCATATTACCTTTCTAAAGTCCAAAAGAATGTGAATTTTGAAATTCATCTGTCCCCAAGGATTATAGATTATAATCATTCATTTTGATTTTTAGTTTTTGTGTGGACAATCCCCTTGCTAAGGTGTCTTCCTATTTTCATAAATTTGAAACACATCCATATTACAAAATGATGATTCTTTCTTTAATTTTTTTGGTACTGAGTGGTGCTTTTACCACTGAGCTACACCCTAGCCCTTTTAATTTATTTATTTATTTTGAGTGTCTTGCTAAGTCATTAATGTCTAAATTGTCCAGACTGGTCCTGAACTGTGATCCTCCTGCTTCAGTCACCCAATTTGCTTAGATTATAAGTGTGTGCCACCATACCCAGCCCAAATGATGATTCTTAAAGCAAACAACAGTCAGAGAACTGTAAAATTAGGTAGAGATTCTACTTAAACTAGGAAAGGACCCTTTACTTCTGCAAATGAATTAAAAACTATGTGCAAGGGAAGGTAGAAAACAGGAACTCAGCAGGAAGTTTAAGAGTAGTAGTTCTTAACTAGTGTTGGGCTATGGACCTTTTGGGAAATCCAATGAAAGCAATCTTTTGACTTTCTCCTAAAAAGGTTGCAAATGAATACAAGGTTATGCATATATATTCGTGATGTTCAAAGATTCCTTAAACTTATATAGTTAAATATTTGCTCTAGAATGTGATTAAGTGGGTATAGACTCAATGAAGGGACCAGGTTCCTACAGTTAAAATACAGATAAACATCTTGGAGATTTTGATTTTGGGAGAATATTCTCTTTCTCACCGTAGCTTAGAATAAAAGGAGAAATAAGATAGAAAAGCAGGCCTCCCATAAAAAGCATGGCTTTCCAAGCTCAGCTTACCACATAGTGATCTTTCCAAGTAGAAGAAACAAGAGAATCTACAGGGACCAAATTGGGCTTCTTCCTTGAACTTACTAACCCATCAAGTTACCTCCTCCTCCATGGAAAGGAATAAGGAGTGATTGGAGAGAGTCAAAATGATCCATCTTGGTCAGTGGAGTACAAATCCTTTCTATCCCTATGGAAACATGAGGAAAGAGGATTCATGGTTGACACTAACAGGATGTGTGGCCATTTTTGAGTTTCAACTCAATATTAGCCAACCACAGGCAAAGAAGCCAAATCTCTCTGAAGAGCGGAGCAGATCACATTATCTACACACTACGCACACTTAATCTAGGTGGTAGATTTTTCAGGCAGGGTGAAGAAGAGGATGGTGTACAAGAATGTCATTTGCAACACTGTGGCTGGGTAAAAAGTACATGAGACTGAAGGCTGAGGAGGCAGACACTTGAAAGCTGAGCATCTTTCCCATGAGGATCTGTTCCCTTTCAGGATCATCAGAAAGATGATGATCTTGGGGAAGAGATGCCTAACCTTTATTTTCTGCAAAATGAATGAAAAAAGAGCTTCCCTCCACTTTGTGGAAAGAACGATTCTCTTTTCTTAGCCCTCTAGTCTAGGAGGCGTTCTTGCACTTGTTCATCTCAACAAAAGGCTGAATTGCAAGTTACAGATTTGTTTTCATTGTCTTTAAAAAAAACTTTGCTTGCATCCTCTCCTCTCCTCACTCTATTTCCTGTGTACCCCACAAGGATAACTTTTTAACTGCCTGTGTGTTTTCTTTCTTGATTCTTTCCAAGTTCATATAATCATTTATAAATTTGAATAAAAGGGCTATATCACTACTTTTCAAAACTAGAATCACATTTTATATACTCTTTTCTTTATCTTGCTTTTGTCACTCAAAATATGTATTATGTTATTTCCAGTAAGTCAACTACCAGAGACCTAACTCATTCTTTCACTGAGTTTTTTTCTAGCCATATTCCATGGTAAAAATGTAACTGTAATTTGTTTATTCCTCTACTAATGGATATTTACTTTGTTTTCAGTAATTTGCTTGTAAACACAATGGTTTTTATATTCATGTACATACTCTAAAGATTTAGCGTCTTTATTTCTACAGATTTATAGGAGTTTGCTTGCTAAGTTCGAAGGGCAGCTCTACTTTTGTTACTGTTTACAAATGTTTTGTATTTGAAAATGATTTATAGGTTAATTTTTCCTTAATTAGCAGGAATTCCCAAATGAAATATCACAGCAATGTTAAATTATTTCAAAGAGAAATAATTTCACAAGAGTAATTATAAACATCTTTTCATAAATATTTGTGCAGCAAAAGTTATATTGAAAGTGAGAGTTAGTTTCATTTTTCTTCTGGTTTTACCTTCTTTTTCATACTGATATAATTTGTTATAAATGCACCTATTAATATGTACATGCATTAATAATAATAAATAGCAAAAAATGTAAATATGAATGGTACAATTAATTGAATTTTGATGAATATACACAGAAGTGTAACCCACACTTCCATGAATATATGGCACATTTCCTTCATTCCAAAAGGTTTCTTTATGTAAAGAAAGGTTACACGCTCAAGGGGGTCATTCAACCATGGGAGATGTCATACTCTTGAGATGAAAGAAACCTGAGATTAGGTAGAGGCTAATTAGTTGGGTCAAGAAGAGAGGGATGGATTGAAAAGGAAAAGAGAGAGGAGATTTATAAGGCTAAATAACCAAGGAGATAAGAAGGGGTAGGACCTGGTGAGATTTGACACAAAAATTGGAACCAACCCTGGTCTCTCTTGAGGAATAAGTAAGGATAGATAAGCAATAAGTTAGTGTGACAAAAGTTGTCTGATTGTGTATGATGTCTTTATTTTCTTCCTTGAAGCACAAGGAGAGATTGTCTGCCAATTGACAGATTATATAGTTAGAGAAGGGGGGCAGTTAACAAGAGAAAAAAGAGAGATGAACAGTAATGAATCACTAATGAAATCGATGACCAAGGTTCTGTGGTGACAGGAATCTTCAGAGAGGTGCTGTTTCCCCCAGGAACATTCAGCAGCCAGAGTTTGGAATTGGAGCTGGCAGTCCTATTCAACCTAACTTGGGATATTACTGGGTGGCGTGGCATGGATCAAGAAGAGCTATGCATTCTTTAACATGCTCCCCTATTTAGATGGGGGAATGCAGCTCCTTCCTTTGAATCTAGATTCTGTACTTGCTTTCACCACTTTTAATGAGTGGCAGCAATGCTGTACCAGTTTCCTGGTGGGGTTGTAAATTACTAACAACTGTCAGTTCTTGTTCTTGGAACACACATTTTGGGAAAAAGTCATTTGTCTTATAAGAAGTATGACTACTCTGAGATTCCCATACTGTGAGAGATCCCAAGGTAGCCATGTGAACTGGTAACATAGAAGAGATGTTCAATCAGCCCCTATCACAAGCATTCCTTGGACCTGGAAAAAGGAGGTCAAAATAAGAAAAGTTTATTAATAGAAAGTAGAGGAGAAAAAGCCTTTCAAGTCTTGAGGACTTTTCATTGAGGACAAGCGGAGAGGACCTGATGGATCCAGAGAAAAATTGAGGAGACTTATATCCTCTGGGAGGAAGTTTCAGCTAAGGAAGCTTAAGTTAACAGACACAAGGTCAAAGAGTAGAGAATTCTAGCTTTTTAAATTTGCCTGTGGTCTTTCCAACAAGGAAAATCTTCCTTGGGTGCAATCAATCAAATATATCTCATTACTGTGGTTAAAAAAAAAAATGCTGTGAGCAAATTCCCTTAAAGGCAGGTGCTCTACAAGGCATTTAGAAATGAGCTCTGCCATAGCATCACCAGGCAAGTGCTGTGGAAGCACCAGCAGAGGGTAGCTTCAGGCCTTTTTCCCGTGTGCCTGGCCAGTCTGATCAGTAACTACACCCAGTTTTGGCCCAATTCGCAAATACAGAGGTTGATAATGTTTGTTGGAAGTGTTTCTCCCCAACGTACATTAACAAATTGAATAACTATATCCAGTCAACCAAAAGCAGAATTTGGCAACCTTTTAAAGTTAATTTGCTCCAGGGGAACACAAGGACAATCAAACTGGGAAATTTAGGCCAGACTATGCACTTTGGAAAATAAATTGCCCCAGTTGGCAGGCTACCTGGATCAAATAGTCTGTTTGCCAATCCTCCTTCATGCTATTATCAAGAAAATCGTCTTGTGTTTATTCATCTAGCATCACTATGTTTGATGCACTGAATAATACAGGAATACAAAGAGAAAATGACATTCTCACCTTCAAGTAACTAATTGTGTGACTATTTTAGATGTCAGTCTGTGAATCTATGCTATTTCATTTTGTATAATACTTGTTGGTATTAGAAATTTCATCCTGAGTTCTATGTGCAAATATTTGAAATAGGTTATAAGTGTTAAGTTCATATTCACAGCCATTACGTTATTACATATATGAGATAATAGATTAGACAAATAGATAAATAGATAGATACAAATTCTCAGGGCTTATAGAAGACTGTACTAACTACAAAAGTGCTTTCAGACCTTTCTTCCTAAAATGAAGTACATATTTAATTTCATTAATTTGCTAAATATAGTTAAAAAAAACCTTTTAAGGCCCACATTAGATTTTTAAAGCCAAAGTATCCATTATTAACGTTCCTAAATCTTTATTGACTTTTTATGAATTGGAACAACATTTTCCATATACAGTTTGTAGTGAGAATAAAATGATACACTATAAGTGCAATGCCTCCCACTTAGGAAACATTCAGAAAATTATCTTTCACCTGAACAGAAAGTATATTCAGTGTGAAATATAAAAGTCTTAAACTTATTGGATATTTCTTCAAATATCAGATTGAAGAAGACACAGTATCTTCACTTAGATACCTTCATAATGTTCACCATGTTCTTCAACCAAGAGTCAAAGACCAGAGGCGTGTGGTTGACCCCACCCATTGTCCATGCATAAGCATTATGTGAATGGCATTTACACGCCACCCTTCCTCCAGAACTCGGTGCTAACGCTTTCTAGTCTCCATCACGGTGAGAGAATATTTTTGTCATTCGAAATTTGGTCTTTTACAAAGTACATGTTTTATTTTAGAGTAAGTTCTTTAAGAGGTTAACAGATCCTTAACTTTGTCAGTGGATATGTGCAATTCTTGGTTAAATTTCTGTCACCAAACAGAATGGTAGTCTTTGCTCTTTCACATTGAATAGCGCGGACATTGTGTTTCATCACAAGTACCCTTCAAAAAGCAAGCTGAGAACTCTTTCTACTTCCTTTCTGCACACAATATTCATTAATTTTGTGCAAGTCTATCTTCTTGTTAATACGGTGACTTAAATTTGCATTTTTAGGGTGCAATTTTGAATGATGCCTCTGTGTTTCAAGTCTCTTTATGTTTGTCACAAAATTAATGAATTTGATACTGAAAAACATTAGTTTGTACTCATTCTGGGAAAAGATCAATTTGCTTGCTAGCAAGGGCACTGTGTTTTGTCTTAAAATGATGTGTAAACTTCAATGGCTTCAAAATGCTGCTTGATAATGTTTCATACAAACAGTACAAATTGAAAAAGGGAAAGTGCATTGCTCAGCCAAATGTAATGAGATCTTCTAATATTTATCATTCCACTTTCTAGCTGCACTGTCCTTTTTTGCTTTTGAAGCTACCTGTGGGGAATTACCATAACCACAGCAACACAATTTTCAGGATTCTTAAATGCACATGTTTTTCTTTGATTAGTGGTAATAATAATGGTTTATTTCAGTGAATCTCCTTGGAGATGTGTACTCATTTTGGTAAGTTTGGGATATAATGCAATACTATGGTGACAATGAAGCATGCAAATTAAGACACAAAAGAATTAATATGCAATTGACATAAAATAGGTTTTAGGCAAGCTGAACCAATCTCTTCAGATACTGTAGTACCTGAAAAAATGTTTAAAAATAATGAGTTTTATAAATTATTAGTAGATTTTTTATTTGTTCTAATTAGTTATACATGATAGAATGTATTTTGACACATTATACATATATGCAGTATAACTTCTCATTCTTCTGGTTGTACAAGATGTAGAATTACATTGGTTATGTAATCGTATATGCACATAGGATAGTAATGTCTGACTCATTCTAGTATCTTTCCTATTCCCATTTCCCCTCCCTTCCCTTTATTCCCCTTTGTCTAATCCAAAGTACTTCAATTCTTCCCTCATCCCTCCTTATTGTGAAATAGCATCTTCATATCAGAGAAAATATTCAGCCTTTGGTTATTGGGATCGACTTACTTCACGTACAATGATATTCTCCAGTTCCATCCATTTACTGGCCAATGCCATAATTTCATTCTTTTTTTGTGCCTGAGTAATATTCCATGGTGTATATATACACACATTTTTTATTCATTCATCTGTTAAAGGCATCTAGTTTGGTTCCATAACTTAGCTATTGTGAATTGAGCTGCTATAAACATTGATGTGGCTGCATTACTGTAGTATGCTGACTTTAAGTCCTTTGAGTATAAACTGAGGAGTAGGATAGCTGGGTCAAACCGTGGTTCCATTCCAAGTTTTTGGAAGAATCTCCATATTACTTTCCAGAATAGCTGCAGTTTCAATTTGCATTTCTTTAATTGCTAGGGATGTTGGGTGTTTTTTCATACATGTGTTAATGATATTTCTTCTTCTGTTAAGTGCGCAGGTGCTGAGTTCTGTAACCCGTTTATGATTTTTTTTTTTTTTTTGGTGTTAAAGTTCTTTATCCTGGAGATTAATGCTCTATATGAGATGTGGGTGGTAAAGGTTGTCTCCCATTCTATAGGCCATCTCTTCACATTCTTGATTGTTTCATTTGCTATGAAGAAGTTTTTTAACTTTTTAGTTTGATTCCATTCCTTTTATTGATTCTTGATTTTACTTCTTAAACTTTAGGAGTCTTGTTGTGGAATTTGTTTACTAAGCCAACATGATGTAGATTTGGGCCGACTTTTTCTTCTTTTAGGTGCAGTGTCTCTGTTCTAGTGCCTAAGTCCTTGATTTGCTTTGAGCTGAGTTTTGTGCAGGGTGAGAGATAGGGGTTTAATTTCATTTTGCTACATACAAGATTTCCAGTTTTCCCAGCATCATTTGTCGAACAGGCTATCTTTTCTCCAATTATGTTTTTGGAGCCTTTGTCTAGTATGAGATAACTATTTATGTGGGCTTGTCTCAGTGTCTTCTATTCTGTACCATTGGTCTACCTGTCTGTTTTGGTGTCAAAACCTGCTGCTTTGTTTGTTTGTTTTTTGTTTGTTTGCTGTAGCTCTGTAGTTTTATTTAAGGACAGGTATTGTGAAGCCTCCTTCTTAGCAGAATTCTTGTAAAAATCAAAATTTACATTTGTAGTTGTATAATGAAAACAATTTTTTGCTATGCATTTTCTTCTGAAACTGCCAATCAGTCTACTTGCTGACTTTTTGATAGATCAACGTATGGACCAGGACTCCAACTGGAGCAAACTGCTCTGAGGTGGTGACGGCACCTTGGAGACCGACTGCCTTGGAGATGCTGACTACTTTCAAATTCAGGATGAAGATTTGAAAACTTGATTCTTGGCTGCTGCATTTTAAACATTCTTAGTTTCCCCCCACTTCTGCAAGATAAGGGTCGAATCAGGGTCAGTTTGTTAATATGTTTGTGTGTGTGTGTGTGTGTGTGTGTGTGAGAGAGAGAGAGAGAGAGAGAGAGAGAGAGAGAATCAAAATTAGAGACGTTGCATGGTAATATTTACAACAAATAAATGTGTAGGTACTATATTAAAGTGGAAACTGTTTTTCCCCTTGTGGGACTGAGAGATATTTAAAAAGGCACAATTTTTAAAATTTTTTAAATTTTTTAAATTTTTGCAGACTGCATTTTGATTGATTGTACACAAATGGGGTATATCGTTTCGTTTCTATGATTGTACATGATGTAGATTCATACCATTCATGTAATCATACATGTACATCTGTCTCACTCCACTATTTTTCAAACCCGCCATCCCTCTCATTTCCCTCTACATAATCTAAAGTTCCTCCATTCTTCTCTTACTCCCCACCACCCCCACCCCTATTATATATCATTATCAACTTATCAGGGAAAAAATTTGGCCTTTGGTTTTTTGGGATTGGCTTATTTCACTTAGCATGATAGTCCCAATTCCATCCATTTACCTGCAAATGCCACAATTTTTTTCTTCTTTATGACTGAATAATATTCCATTGAGTATATATATATATATATATATATACAGTTTCTTTATTCATTCATCTGTTTCATTTATTCATTCATCTGTTGAAAGGCATTTAGGTTGGTTCCACAATTTAGCTATTGTGAATTGAGTTGCTATAAACATTGATGTGGCTGTGTTGCTGTAGCATGCTAATTTTAAGTCCTTTGGGTACAAACCGAGGAGTGGGATAACTGCGTCAAAAGGTGGGTCCATTCCAAGCTTTTGGAGGATTCTCCACACTGCATTCCAGAGTGGCTGCACCAATATGCAACTCCACCAGCAATGTAAAAGTGTGCCATTTTCTCCACATCCATGCCAACATCTATTATTGTTTGTGTTCTTGATAATAGTCATTCTAATTGGAGTAAGATGAAATCTTAGAGTTGTTTTAATTTGCATTTCTCTGATTACTAGATATGTTGAACACTTTTTCAAATATTTATTAATTGCCTGTATGTCTTTTTCTGTAAAGTGTCTGTCCAGTTCCTTGACCCATTTATTGATTGGGTTCTTTGTATTTTTGTTGCAAAGTTTTGTAAGTTCTTTATAAATTTTGGAGATAAGTGCTCTATCTGAAGTGCATGTGGAAAAGATTTTCTCCCACTCTGTAGGCTCTTTTTTCACATTATCAATTGCATCCTTTGCTGAGAAAAAGCCTTTCAGTTTGAGTCTATCCCATTTATTGATTTTTATTTTAATTTCTTGGGCTTTGGGAGTCTTTTTAAGGAAGTCTGATAGTAAGCCAACATAATGAAGATTCGGGCCTACTTTTTCTTCTATATGGTGCAGGGTCTCTGGTCTATTTTCTAAGTTCTTGATCAATTTTGAGTTGAGTTTTGTGCAGGGTGAGAGGTAGAGGTTTAATTTCATTTTACTGCATATGGATTTCCAGTTTTCCCAGCACTGTTTGTTGAAGAGGCTATCTTTTCTCCTTTGTAAGTTTTTGGCTCCTTTGTCCAGTGACTGTATTTATGTGGGTTTGTCTCTGTGTCTTCTATTCTGTACTATTGGTCTGCCCATCTATCTTGGTGTCAATACCATGCTGTTTTTGTTACTATTGCTCTGTAATATAGTTTAAGGTCTGGTATTGTGATACCTCCTGCTAAAATTTTCCTACTCAGGATTGTTTTGGTTATTTGAGATCTCTTATTCTTCCAGATGAGGTTCATGATTGCTTTCTCTATTTCTATGAGGAATGTCATTGGGATCTTAATTGAAATTGCATTGAATTAGTATAGAACCTTTGGTAGAATGGCCATTTTGACAATATTAATTCTGCCTATCCAAGAACATGGAAGATCTTTCCATCTTCTAAGGTTTTCTTCAATTTCTTTCTTTAGTGTTCTGTAGTTTTCATTATAGAGGTCTTTCACCTCTTTTGTTAGATTGAATCCCAAGTATTTTACTTTTTTTTTTTTAGGCTAATTTTTCTTTCAGAGGATACCTCACTTATGAATAGAAATGCATTAGATTTATGCGTATTGATTTTATATCCTGCTACTTTGCTGAATTCATTTATTAGTTCTAGAAGTTTTCCAGTGGAGTTTTTTGAATCTTCTAAATGTAGGATCATGTCATCAGCAAATAGTGACAGCTTGAGTTCTTCTTTTCCTATTGTATCCCTTTAATTTCTTTGGTCTGTCAAATTGCTCTGGCTAGTGTTTCAAGAACGATGTTGAATAGAAGTGGTAAAAGAGGATATCCTTCTCTTGTTCCAGTTTTTATAGGGAATGCTTTCAGTTTTTCTCCATTAAGAATAATGTTCGCCATGGGTTTAGCATAGATAACCTTTACAATATTAAGGCATGTTTTACTATTCCTATTTTTTCTAGTGTTTTAAGCATGAAGGGGTGCTGTGTTTTATCAAATGCTTTCTCAGCATCTATTGAAATAATCATGTGATTCTTAACTTTAAGCCTATTGATGTGATGAATTACTTTTATTGATTTCCAGATGTTGATTCAACCTTTCATCCCTGGGATAAACCCCGCTTGATCATGGTGCACTATCTTTTAAAAATATTTTTGTATGCGATTTGCCAGTATTTTGTTAAGAATTTTTGCATCTATGTTCATCAGGGATATTGGTCTAAAGTTTTCTTTCCTTGATGAGTCTTTGTCTGGTTTGGAATCAGAGTGATACTAGCCCCATAGAATGAGTTTGGAAGGGTTCCCTCCTTTTCTATTTCTTGGAATACTTTGAGGAGTATTGGTATTAATTCTTCTTCAAAGGTCTTATAGAATTCAGCTGAGAATCCATCTGGTCCTGGGCTTTTCTTGGTTGGTAGGTTGGGGTATAGATTTTTTTTTATGTTATGTATTTCAATGGTGTCTGTCATGATCTCTCCTTTTTCATCATGAATTCTAGTAATATGAGTTTTTTTTCTACTTCTCTTTGTTAGTGTGGCTAAGGGTTTATCAATTTTGTTCACTTTTTCAAAGAACCAACTGTTTTGTCAATTTTTTGAATTGTTTTTCTTGTTTCAATTTCATTGATTTCATCTGTGATTTTATTTATTTCCTGTCTTCTGCTGTTTTTGGTGTTGATCTGTTCTTTTTCTAGGACTTGGAGATGTAATGTTAGGTCAATTAGTTGTTGACTTTTTATTTTTTTAATGTATGAGCTCAATGCAATGAACTTTCCTCTTAGTACTGCTTTCAGAGTGTCCCAGAGGTTTTGATATGTTGTGTCATTGTTCTCATTAACCTCTAAGAATTTTTTTATTTCTTCCCTGATGTCTTCTGTTATTGCATCATTCAATATCATATTATTTAGTCTCCAGTTATAGGAGTAGTGTTTGTTATTTTATTGTTGATTTCTAGTTGCATTCCATTATGTTCTGATAGGATACAAGATAGTATCTCTATTTTTTATATTTACTCATGGCTTCTTTGTGGCATAGCATATGGTCTATTTTGGAGAAGGATCCATGAGCTGCTGAGAAGAAAGTATATTTGCTCGATGATTGATGAAATACTCTGTAAATATCCATTAAGTCTATATCATTGATTGTATTATTTAGTTAGTTCTATAGTTTCTTTGTTCAATTTTTGTTTGGAGGATCCAGTGGTGACAGTGGTGTGTTAAAGTCCCCCACTATTAATGTGTTTTGATCTATTTGATTCTTAAAATTGAGAAGGGTTTGTTTGATGTATATAGATGCTCCATTGATTAGTGCATAAATATTTAAAATTGTTATATCTTGCTGTTTTATGCTTCCCTTTAGCAGTATGAAAAGTCCTTCTTTATCCTTTCTGATTAACTTAGGTTTGAAGTCCACTTTATCTGATATGAGGATGGAAACCCCTGCTTTTTTACTGAGTCCATGTGCATGATATGTTTTTCCCCATCCTTTCACCTTTAGTCTGTGAATGTCTTTTTCTATAAGATGAGTCTCTTGAAGGCAGCATATTGTTGGGTCCTTCATTTTAATCCAAGCTGCCAGTCTATGTCTTTTGATTATTGAGTTTAGGCCATTAACATTCAGGGTTATTATTGTGATATGATTTGTATTCCTGGTCATTTTGGCTTGGTTTTGGCTTTTAACTTGACTTGGTTTCTCCTTCAATTGGCTTTCCTCCCTTTGCTGACTTGTATTGTTGTTTTTCACTTCCTCCTCATGAAATATTTTGCTGAGAATATTCTGTAGTGCAGGCTTTCTATTTGTAAGTTCTTTTAAGTTTTGTTTATTGTGGAATGATTTTATTTCATCAATAAATCTGAAGGTTAGTTTTGCTGGGTATAGGATTCTTGATTGGCATTCATGTTCTTTCAGAGCTTGAAATATATTGTTCCAGGTCCTTCTTGCTTTTAGGATCTGGGCTGAGAAATCTGCTGATATCCCTATTGGTTTCCCCTTATATGTAGTTTGACGCTTTTCTCTAGCAGCATTTAAAATACTATCTTTATTTTGTATGTGAGGTATTTTCATTATAATGTGCCTTTTTGTGGATCTGTTGTAAATTTGTGCACCTGGTGTTCTATAAGCCTCCTGTATTTGATTTTTCATTTCATTTTCTGATATGATTTCATTGAACAGGTTGTTCATGCCTTTGGTTTGTATCTCTGTGCCTTCCTCAATCCTAATAATTCTTAAATTTGATCTTTTCATGATATTCCATAATTTTGGAAGTTTTGTTTATGATTTCTTGCCATCTTTTCAGTTTGTTCAACTTTATTTTCAAGATTAAATATTTTGTCTTCATTGTCTGAGATTCTGTCTTCCACGAGATCTATTCTGTTGGTGATGCTTTCTATCAAGTTTTTAATTTGGCTTATTGTTTCTTTCATTTCAAGTATTTCTGTTTTTTTTTTTTTTTCAGAACCTCTATCTCTTTATTGAAGTGTTCTTTTGCTTCCTGCATTTGCTCTTTTAACTGTTTATTGGAGTGATCATGCATTGCCTGCATTTGCTCTCTTATCTCATCTTTTGCTTCACAGATCATTTTAATTATATAGATTTAAACTCTTTTTCTGTCATTTCTACTGCCATGCTGTCATTGGATTCTATCACAATAGCATCTTGGTTTGTTAGGGACATTTTCTTCCCCTGTTTTTTCATATTGTTTCTGTATATTCCCCTCTAGCAGTGAAGATCTGAGGTTGAAGTTTCACCCTGAAGGCTTATTGTGACCTGGCAGTTTTCCAGTACTTTTCCTTTGAAGGGGAGATCAATACAAAAAAAATGCAGCCCTGAGCCAGACAGCCCCTATAAAGACTTTAACATTATTGTAATAAACAGGATGAGTTCGATTATTATTTACCGTATTTCCAGTGGTGAATGAATGGGATGGGGAAGGGTGTAGGATGTAAGTGGGTAAATAGAGGTACCCGTCAAAGGGCGTCCAGTCTCCTGTAGGTGTCTCAGGAAGGGAGCCACCCCTCCAACGATGGTGGTCACACCCTCAGGAATAATTCAAAATGCTTTCACCAGCCTCCAGAGAAGCTGGGGAGCCCCAGAGAGGGCACCCTGAATCAGTGGGAAGGGGAAGACCATGTCTGATGTCCTTCTGTGGTGGGGGGCATGGGGCAATTTTTAAAATTAAAAAATGTTTAAATATAAAGAAGGAAGAATCATTTTTAAAAGAGTCTCGGTTCATTCTGAGAAAAAAAAGAAATATGAATTGATACTGGTAATTAGAAATATAGAGTCATCACAAATTTAATGTACATTTTTTTATGTTTAATGCCTTAGATTAAAAGTATGCCAGGTACTCTGTGTATACCATTTAAAAACAATTTATTAAAGTATTTCAGGATGACTCAAAAAATGTTTAAAGAAACAAAAGTTGCTTACCTTCCAAAATATCCAATATTGTTATCCTTTTTAAAACATAATGTTACATAATAATGTTTACATGTCATTTATCAAACATAAAGCAAAACCTGGGGTGCCCAACCTTCCATTCCTAGTTTTTCTTGTGAGTACAACCATAGGTAACAGTTTCTTATGCTTATCTATTGTATTCATTTATGAGGGTCTTATACAAACTATTTTGCATTTTAAAAAATTTAATAGTATAACCTGGGGAATTTTTCACAACACCTTTTTTTTTCCATTTTAGTCATTGGAATTTGTCATTGGATTCTGTCATTGGATTCCATTTTTCCCTCCCTACTTTCTCCCTTCCTTTCCCTCTCTCTCTCTCTCTCTCTCTCTCTCTCTCTCTCTCTCTCTTTATTGTTGTATTCATGTCATTTCTCTTTGTCTTTTTCCCTTTTTGTTTTGGCATGTACAAACCTGAGGTTTAATAGGCTCAGAAAGTCATTTGAAAGTGCTTTTCTTCTCCATTCACGATCACTATTGCTTTTTACTTTCCAGAGGTTGCAATACACATCTTCTAATCACTACACACAAGTATATGCTAAGTGAAATATTGATTTCTATATTCACAGATACTTACAGCTATTGATGAATTGCCTTCCTTTGAATAAATCACCCATTTATGCTTCTACATTGTCTGCAAAATGTGACAATGTCTGTTTCCCCCACACATGGCCCAATATTACGTGACCAAACTCTTTATCTCTGTCAATCTGAAGGAGGAAAGATATTATCACATTGCAAAAGTTAATTTTCCCTTTCTAAATTATGAATAAAATTAAGCATCTTTTCAAGAGTTCAGATTCATTTATATTATTATTTATATGATTTTGTTCTGCTCAAACACATTTTTTTTTTCCAACTGAGCTTTAGTTTTCTCAATTATTTTAAAGAAATCTGCCTTTTGCTTATCAGAGGTGTTGAAAATAACTTTTCGTAGTTTTCAATTTGTCTTTTGACCCATTTTTCTTACATATATTACCATGCACAGACTTTAATTTTGATATTTTTCCTTTTCAGTAATCTCTCCAAAATGGTTGCTATTTATATACAGGAAAGAAAATTATTTTGTTTTATTATTTTCAAAATTAGTCACCTTCCAGTACATTCACTTTTCAAAGTTTTAGAGTCACTTCACCTTAGAAAGGTCTATTATGACAACATATATTGGAGTATGCATTCCAGTCTAATCTGTCTTTTAATTTAAATGTATTTGCTTATCCCATTATACTTACTGATGTAATGCATATTTTTGGTCTTTGATTATTATATTATTTCACTTTTGCTTTCTGTTTGTAACATCCCTTTTATAGTTTTATGTTTTATATGTAACACACATAAAGCACAGAGTTTGTGTATGTTCCTTCTGATAAGTTCGTAAGTTTTACATTTTTAAAATTCCTACTGATAATATATACAGTGATAAAGTATGTGACTTTCTTAATTGTTCATGTATTTTAAAATATTTACAGCTTTCCCCAAATAACAATGACAAAATTAGCATATTTCTTCTGTCCTCACCTACCTTTCCTCTTTCCACTTTATACATATTATCTTGATGATTTTGGTTTTTATTTTTTAATGCCATATCTGAGAATATGTTTATGCTACAATCTACTTGGCAAGTAATGACTTTTGTCCTCTCAATGAGAAAATAGGAATACTTAAGCCACTTCCTAACTCCTCTCAATCATTATTTGTCAATAATTACATTTTTTCTGTTCTTCATTTATATTTTGCCCATTATTTTAGCTCCTCTTCTATCCCATACCCATGGTAGTGTCTGTCATATTTACTGCAGTGTTCAAGAAAATCTTCATTTCTTTGATAGAGTTGCACTCTCTTCTTTCTTGGCCTCTTTATCAAAGTAACACTTAATCTCTTCTTGTGTGTTATGATTTATTCACTGAGTCCTTGAGTTTACTGCTTGAAGTTTCACCGAGGTCCTGAGAAAATCATTTCATCATCATGCCTGTCTATTAATGTTTTTTTATTGTTGTTGTTGTGGTGGTGGTGGTTCTGGGATTTCAGTAGAAAGCATCCTCATTTAAGTTATGAAATAATTTATTAATAAAGAAAAAGTAAGGCATTTAAATATCAAAATGTCACTTTTGATTGATAAAGGTGACAGGAAAATGTGGCTTATATTATTTGGCAAGCAAACTTCCCAATACTAAGTCACCGAATAGTTTCACTCTATAGTAAAACTTAGAGAAGAACAATAGCATACAGAAGAGGTGACAAACTTCACTCCTAACATAACTCACTTCAAAGTTGCCTATCTTCATCTTCCAAAGGTATCAGTTAGATTAGGTCTTTCTTCTTTCCCTGGAGATTAGCATGTGAGGTGTGGAGAAAGGCAGGGGTGTCACATCAATGGAGCTCCCATCACAGAGATACATCTGGAGTGAGGAGAAATGTTCTTCCTACTCACAATTAATACATGCTACATCTTTTTATTTTTTCCTTTAGTAGTTTTATAAAACTTGCAATTGTTTCATTAGTTTATTGATCATATTTGAGTGAGGTAAGCTCTTGAGATCATTCATTTGATAGGAAAGACAGGGAGGATAAAAGTAATCTTAAGTGAAGACAGAAATCACTCTGGTTTATAGAGAAGTCTATAAGACTTGTCTTGGTGTGTATGCAATTAACAAGTTTAGCCTATTATTTTGTTAGCATAATTAATTGTTTCAAGGCTACTTCTCACTCTGATTCTTCTCTGCCTGCGATATGGTTAGTAAGTCTTCAGCATGGCCCACTGTGGCATTAGATGTTATTCTACTCAAAACAGAAAATTGTTACAGTTTCTCTCAAGTCTTGATTTTGTTGTAGACAAGGGGCTATTTAGTTAGGAGGTTATGGATTTTGCCTCTAACTTTGGGAAACCCCATGTTCTTGTGGGGGGGGGGGTTCAGTAGGATCTTTGCAAACTTAGCATTCCCTTTCAGTATCTCTCTCACATTGACAAGTATTCATTACATCTGGGATGGATATCTACATATGCATCTATTTATCTATCCCTAGATACAGGGTAATAGATGTTCATTTCATCAAAGTTACAAATTCTTTTTTGTTTCTTGCAAAACTTTCCTTTTTTCTTTTTGTATTTTTCAAGAGGAGAGAAGAGGGTAAAATATAAAGAGAGAAGAAATTTGTCTTCTATATTTCTAAGAATCTGACAATTTCTTATTTTCTTTTTAGATTAAAGATGCATGCATAAAAGAACATCCACTTATATCCTAAGGGAAGAATTTCATACATATTTTATACACACAAGGGTTTAGTAAGACTTTAAAATTTATATTTCATACCAGTTTTCCTCTTACCAACCTTCTGTGTGTTTGTATGCATGTACATATGTGGATATTTGCTTATAAAATATATAAGTATTTTTCAGGAAAAAATATTATTAATCTTACTTACTTAACATTATTATTTTCTAGAGATAAACTTTATTTTCTTGAATAGCCTTCTACTGTTCTCTTAATCATTTTATGCAATTGATTATACAGACATTTTTTAACCCTTTCATAAAACTTATTTTCCATACTGCTAAATGATCTTCAGAGGCATCATCATTTTAAATGGTTCAGTAAGTTATACCTAGAAGCTATAACATTAAATTCTTCATTTTTTTCTGAAATAAATTATCTTAAAACTTCTGTCACTATAAATAATGCTATAATAGAGAATATTTGTCATGTCACTCAGAAGCTTAAGCCACTGAATATTCTAGAGTATGCTTTGTGTGGGGTGTCATAAATATCTAATGAACTGCACAAACAAAACAATGAAGCTGTAAATCATCAAAGAATTGAAACAAATTGAGTAAACCATTTGGACCATCAGAAAGAGTCATCTTCCTGAAAAGTCAGAGATAGTGCCTGGAAGAATTGCCTGGATCAGTGAAGAAGATCTTCATTATTTCTTATAGGGTCATTTGCATTCTTGTCAGGGGATCAGAAGTCAAGGGTGAAGAGCAGCAAGGGAGTACTAATATATCTATATTTGTAGAAACTTGCAATATTTTGAAATTTTTTAGTATAAATTTCCAGAACTGGGATTATTGGGTTACATGTTTTGTTGTTGGTAAATGATGCTGTGGCAGAGATGGCCAACTGTCCATCAAACATTTACTCTCCTATTCCTATTGTTGGCAAACTGTTGTGTTGCCAGGGACTCTATTTCCAATCACTCTCTTCTCCTTCTCATGTCTAGGTGGTGTCATGTGACTACTTCAAGCAAATGTCATATGATTAGAACTGCTGTGTGGTACTTTAGACCAAGTGCTTAAAAGTGGGGGTAATTTCTGCATTTCTGCTCTCTTCTCCATTGAATGAATATCTATATGTAAAGCAACTTCCAAAATGAAGTATTGAGTAAAGTGACCAGGTTCTTAAATAATGGTGGGAAACAGGGAATGCTTTCTTCTCAAACTTGTCCTGTTCTATATGAACTTTGTGTCAATAAGAAATACATATTTGTAATGTTATGTAACTGTAATTCTGGGGTGCTAATTTGAAGGGTTATGGAAAATAATATTCCTGCCAGACAACTCCCCAAGAAAAATGGCAGAACAATGCAGCTTGGGAGGAGAGAGAGGAAACTACCCAAGGATTAACCTCCCAATAAATCCTTTCCTAATAACAATGGGTCCTAAAGGAAAGGGGCAAATACTGAATGCTGGGTCCTAAACTTTGACCTCCCCCCATTGCAAATTAGTCCTAAATGGAGGCACAGCAAATATTGAAACTCTGGGAAACAATGGATCCCAGAGAAAGAAAAGCAATGGGCAAAATTTGAGTACTCATTCCTTGGGATATGGACTCCTCTTTCCCCAGATAATAATGAGTTTCAACCTTTTACCAGTACCCTCCTAAGTTAATGTTTTAGCCTATTCAACTAGCCCCTGAACCACATGTGCATGGTTTCCAACGATTAAACCATCCTTATTGTACCCTATAAAACCAAAATCCCCTCTGTAACTGATGGCCATTTTTGCACCTGGAAAATGAGCCCCAAAGGTGCAAGAGTCCACGAATGAATAAAAGGCTTCTCTGAACCTGTTGAGGTCTGCATTTTTGTGCTTACACTAATTATGTATTTTTTCTTGAATATACAGGAAGACAAGTTCTAAATCTGCCATGTATAGATGGTCCATGATTTATAGTTTTCATTTTTTTATGGATTCATTCATGCATATTTTACTTTATTATGGTGTGAAAGCAATATGAATTCAGCAGAAACCATACTTCCAATTTCAAATATTGATTTTTTTCCTGGATTAGTGGTATGCAGTATGATATTCTCTCTAAGGTGGGCAGGAACAGCAAACCGAAGCCCTGGTTAGCCACACAATCACAGGGTGGAGAACTGACACTCTACAGTATGCCATGTTAGTAAGCCATGTATGATGTTCAGTAGGTTAGGTGTATTTAATGCATTCTCAATATCTGATGTTCTCAACTCACAATGGGTTTATTGGAATGTAAGTCATAAGTTGAGGAAAATTTGTAATCAGATTCAGACCTGTGACTGAGTTCTTACCTGAGGGAATTTTGGTGAGTAAAAGTGATGTTACTTGAGGTCAGAGGCTATTAAAAATGAGCAAGAGTTCTCCATGCTCTCCCTCTTTTATATATATAGTCAGATGAAAAAGACTCTCAATAACAGAATTGCAAACTAGAAGTAGCTTAGATACCCCAATCACCTCTTTTAAGTTATTTTAGATGCATATGTATTTTAATTTTTTTAGTTGTAGATGGACACAAAACCTTTATTTATTTATTTTTATGTGGTTCTGAGGATCGAACCCAGTGCCTCACATGTGCTAGGCAAGTGCTCTACCACTGAGCTACAACCTCAGCCCCAGCCCCCTGTCACTTCAAGAAAAATCACACAAGGAGAACTGCATTAACCTTATCAGACCATAATTTGAAAGAAAAATAAATGTTTATTTGGGTTAAGCTACTATGATTTCAGGGTCTGACCTTTATAGCTATTAATGGTAATTTTCAGCATACAGTCTCTGTTATGGTTTGAATCTAGAATGTTCCCCAAAGGCTCATGTGTTGAAGCCCTGATCCCCAAATCATCATTGTTCAGAAGCGAGGCCTTTAGGAAGTGATTAGACCATGAAGACTCTGACCTCACTGGTAGACTAATTCATTAAGGGATTCATGTTTGATGGTACTGTTGGGACATGATGGGAACTGTAGGTTGTAGAATCTAATTAGAGGAAGTGGGTCACTGGGGGGCATTCCTTGGAAGAGTTTATCTTGTTCTGGCCCCTTTCTCTCTCCCTCTCTCTCTCTCTCTCTCTCTCTCTCTTTCCCCAACTGCCACAAGGTGAGCAGCTTTACTGTGCCACGCCCTTCCACCATGATATCCCTGCCTCCCTAAAGGCCCAAAGCAATGGAGCCTGTCGACCATGGACTGAATCCTGTGAAACCATAAGCCAAATGTATCTGTCCCCTTTAATTGTTCATGTCGCATATTTTGGTTACAGCAAAATGAAAAGCTGAAGACATAATTACCATAACTAAATCAATTGCCAAATGCAATGTATGAGATTGGCCAAACTCAAGATACTGTAGGTGAGATTTCACCCCCGACTTTCTCTTGGGAGATTATTTCTTTAATTTTATTAAATATAGTTTTATACTCCTAGTCAAGGAAAGGAGAATCATTGAGTCATTCTTAAATTCATTTCACATTATTTTCAGGCATAGTTATCAAATTGTTTTTAAAAAGCTTACACATAGAATCAACGAATGTGTCTGGCAAAAAGATAAACCCTACAAACAAGTCATGGGAATAGTTCCCTTGGTATCCATACCTATTGGGCATTAAGATAAACTATAGCCCATTTTCCTTGCATGTGTGTGTAATTTAATCCACAGAGATACTTATTTTTAATATAATAATTTGTACAAAAACCACAGGAGGGCCAATGTTCATTACTGTGGGAAAGGACATAAATATGAAGAATGGGCAAAGCACGTTCATTTATCAGTCTCACTGGGAGATGGTTTGCTGTTTTCTGTAAACACAAGTTAAGTCCCCCATGGTAGCTCCAGGTAAGGTCTGCTGCACTCACTCCTTACAGACCATAAATACCTTATAAAGTTGCAATGTGTAAAGTCCAGTTGTTGCTATAAACCTGTGGAAAATTTGCACAGTAGCACTGGTGGTTTATTAGAAAGTATCTCCAGAAGCTAAATGTTAGATTCTTATATGGACTTTCTAAGATAAGTTTTTATGACTGTATAAGGTAATTATGTGGGAGATAGAGGGTCACAAACCTATTTTAGACTGGTAGAACCTGAGGGTTCAGTCGGGATGAATTGTTTAGACTGAAAAATTGCATTAATTGAATTCCCCTATCTGCTATTTCCTATGAAATTCTGAGAGTAAATCATTATAGTTTATCACATTAAACTATAATTTCCATTAGTTTTATGTGTTAATAGTCATTTTTTTTAAATTGTCTTCTTGGTTATAGGTGAGATTATACTTTCCCACCCTACTATATAATTTGTGGAGAGTTTGGTTCTTAAAAGCAAAATATCCATAAATGGATGGGTCTTGTTGGTTCATAGTAGAGGTATATATGCTTCATGCATCTTATTCTCTTTGGACCATAGGGCAGGGGGCATATTCTTCTTGTGACAACAGCATTTCTCACTACACAAACACGTTTTCAAGCTCTTGCCGGAATCAATTAAAAAACCATTGGCCAAAGCAAATTCCATGACAAAACTGAAGTCAAAGCCTGGAGAAGGGAATACAAAATCACAGACCTCAGGGCATGGATAGAGAAAAACACAGATAACTGAAGAGGATAATCTCATGCACAATAACCTGCCCTCCTACCCCAGCGACTCATGTCCTTCTCATCTGCAAAGTATACTCACCTATATCTCCAGGTTTCATATCCAATCACAGCATCAGATTTGAAGTCCAAGATATTATGCCAATACTTCTAATTTGACAGCATATGAACTGAAAAACCTAATCTTTCCTCCCCAGTTAGTCAACATGAAATGGTAGAACAGAGATGGGATAATGTAATAAATACCCCTACTTGAAAAGGGGAAGAATGGTAGGTATACAAGTTTCCCTTATCCATAAAAACTCTGAAATCCACTGGGAAAGGGTGCCTCTGGAGTGTGGAATGCTCCTTGATTAGGCCTATTTCAATTCCCTTGGAGTGTCCCCGACCAGTACATTGTTCTCTATGAGCTAAGCTTCACCCTCTTGATTGATGATCCTTCCTTTTTTATCCTCTTAGACATTTCTGAAAATATGCATTGGGGATATGTTCTTTTTGGCAGTGACTCCCCCCCCCCCCCCCCCCCCAGCTTGCTTCTTACCTTTAGAAAATGAATAGCCTGCTGGTCTTTTTATATCTTGAAAATTCTCAGTCCCTTTCAATCTAGCTTGAGAATCTATTTATATTTGATTTTATTCAATATCCACAATTATTTTTAAGACATTTCTCTTTACTCTCATTTGCTTTAGGCATATCTATTAACATATCTAGGTCTAAGTCCTTATGCATTCTAGAAGTCTTTTGGTTGGGTTAATAGAATGTATCAGGTAACATTTGGTTTGTTTTCATTCATAAGTCTTAACAAAATTTATGACCACATCTATGGCTCCAGGACATATATTAATTTGAAAATATGTTATTGACTGGAGAGGCTAGAGAAGAGTATTATATTCTAACTTAGCAATTTCCAAGCTATGCTTCATGATTAATTCTTCCTACAAAATGGTCTGGGTTATAAATTCAGGTAGTTTAGTCCAGAAACTGGGTGTCCATGTTGTTCCCCACTCACTATCCCAATAGGATTGGAAAAGTAATGTTTTATTTTAAGAAGTCCTACTTGGAATGTGTCTTGTGATCGCACTGAATCTATATCTAGTGGGAATTTTAATCTTTATGGTATTTATACATTGTATAGAAGAGCATTCAATTACATCTTTTATTTAGTTTCTTTAGTAAAATTTTAAAATGTAATTCATAAACATCGTTTCCACTTGAAGTATGTTTACTTCCAGATATTTTTCTTTTTCTTTAACTTTTAGTTTTGCTTATTATTGAAAATAGAAATTTGGGACATCTACTGCCAGAATCATGGAATAAATTTACTTTTCCTCATCTCTCCAGCTAAATTCAGCTAAAAATTCCTGACCTTATTATTATTATTTTTTTTAATTCCAAACATTAAAAAACTCTGAAAGTGGAGAAAAGAGACTGGTGAGAGACCTTGGGATCTGAGGAACAAATGGCACAGCAGTCAGTTCCTAGGTTTTCTCTTCCCCTCATTTATTCCAAGTGAGTTCTGGAGAAGTCAGCAACATAGAAATGCTAATGAATGCAGACAAAAAAAAAAAAAAAAAAAAAAAAGTTTCAACAGAAGCCTGCTTTCTTTAGCCAGAGGACAAGAAAAAAAAAACATTCTAGCAAAACAAAAATTTTACATAATAACTGCTCTACTCTGGTCAAACACCAATGGGGTAAAAAGGGTGACTTAATTCTCTACAAGTAAAGGCTTGAGAACCCAGAATTCAGCCTTCCCAGGCTGTAATGAAGTGCTTTTGTTGTCCTACTTACCTGCTAGATTAGTGTCAGAGAAAGGTGAGGGAAGTCCTTGGGGAGCTGGGACTTCAGCCCAGATGGACAATAACAAGGCATATTTCTCCCCCCACATCCATAGGGTCAGTTGGCACCTTGTGGAGAGCCTGGAATTATACCCCATCTGAGTGGTAAGAAGGCTTTCCTTCCCCTTTCAGCTAGTGCTATTCCTCACCACCCCATAGTAACAAGGCCATCCCATGAGGAGTCAGCGGTGGCAATGTGGGGACATTAATGAGGCACCTCTGCCTCCCCACACCAGTATAGTATTAGTGGTATCAGCCTGAACTCCCAGTTGCATCCAGTAACAATGAAGATTCCTTGTAGCCCAGGGGACAATGGGGGTCAAGGGGTGAATACAGACTTGGCCTGCAAGTGTTGGTGAACCCACACCTGACAATAAAGAGGAAGCATCTTCTGCCTCTTCCCAGAATAGTTTTGGAGATGGCCTGCTAAAAGAGAATGTTTAAATAACAGCATCATAGCCTAAGACCCAAATTTTTCAGGTTTCAATTGAAAAATTCTAAAGAGATTTCAAACTTAATGAGAAAAGATGATTGACAGCATCCAAACCAAGATGAAAGAAATGTTAAAATTATACGAGGATTGTAAAGCTGCCATCATAAAAACAGCTCCATGAACAATTATGAGAATACTTGGAAAAGAGGAAAAATATAGAAAGTCTCAATAAAGAAATAGAAGGCCTAAAAAAAAAATGGAAATCTTAAAATTGAAAATACAGTAACTGAAACTGGATGGGTAAATCCAAAAGAATGGAGCGATTGGAGGAAAGAAACTGAAGCTAAAGATAGAACAATAGAAGTTAGTTAAACTGAGCAATAGCGAGAAAATAGACATAAAAAGCAAACAAAAAGAATGATCTCAGAGACCAGTAAGTCTATAACAAAAATTCGTGTCATCAGAGTTCCACAAAGAGATAAGAAAGAGTATGGGGTTGAACTCTTGAAAGTAGTATGGATAGTCCTGAGAAAACTTGGAATGGAACCACCATTTGATCCAGCTATCCCATTCCTTGGCCTATACCCAAAGGACTTAAAATCAGCATACTACAGTGATGTAGCCACATCAGTGTTCATAGCTGCTCAATTCACAATAGCTAAACTGTGGAACCAACCAAGGGTGCCCTTCAACAGATGAATGGATAAAGAAAATGTGATATATGGGCACAATGGAATATTATACAGCCATAAGAAAATAATGACTTTATGACTTTTGCCAGTAAATGGATTGGCTAAGTGAAATAAGCCAATCCCCCAAGACTGAAAGACAAATGTTCTCTCTGATATGCAGATGCTAATGTACAACAAATCAACATATAAACTTAATGTGATTCCTATCAAGATGTCAGCAATCTTTTTTAAAAATGAATTGTAGAGAAGATCATTTGAAATTGTTTATGGAGATTCTAAGGATCTAGAAGAGAAGTAATTTTAAAAAAGAATAAATGGGAGAAATAAAGTCTATCCAAGTCTATGGATATTATATATCCATAGTAACCAAGAGTACTTTGTCTTGACAGAGGGAATGAACTTTCAATAAAATGGGGAAAATAAGTTAAATGAGCCAGGAAGAGAACAAATACCACTCAACCTCATTTATACGTAGAACTTAAAAAGTCCAACTCAGAAGAGTAGAATGTAAATGGTGGACGCAAGAAGCTGAGGAGGTGGTGGGGGAAGGGGAAAGTGCTGGCCAACAGGCACAAAGCTAGTTAGACAGGTGGAATAAGTCCTGATGTTCTAATTGAACAGTATAGTTAATGATTTATCATAAATTCCAAAATAACTAAAACAGGGTTTTAAATGTTCTTACCACAAAAAAAATTTGAAGTCATAGATATGCTAATTAATCTGACTTGATCATTTCATAATGCATATGTAATAGATATAATTATTTGTCAAAGAAAACAAAAATGAAAGTAAAATGAAAATCTATAAAGTTTTAGAAGAAAACATAAGAGAATAACTTTAGAACCTAGGAATTGCTGAAGAGTTTTTAGATATGGCACTGAAACTATGATCAATAGTTTCTACATGGGGAAGAATGCAATGAGACCCTCATCTCATACCATAATGAAATCAAAATACAGGGGTGCAGTGGGACAGGAAGAATAACTTCTAATGTTCTATATAGCATATTAGGATAACTGTGATTGATAAAATTAATTGCATATTTTAAAATAGTTAATAGAGATTAATAGAGGAGATTTTGAATGTTACCAATACTAAGAAATGATAAATATATGCAGAGATGGAAATGACATGACCATGATCTGGTCATGACGCGTTGTACAGGTGTATTAAAATGTCACCATACCCATTAAATTTATACAATTGCTATGTGTCTACTAGAAGCAAAAAATATTTAGAATAATGGGCTAAATAAATATAAGACTTAAGACAGTAAAACTTCTTGGAGGAAATATAGGGGAAGATTTCTTGGGTATGAATCCAAAAGCACAGGTAAGAAAAGCAAAAATAGATGAATGAGGTTACTTCCAACTAAAAAGCTCTACACAGAAAAGGAAACAATGGAGAGTCAACCTGTGGCTGTAGGTTGTATTTATAAACCATATTTTGGATAAGGGGTCAATATACAAAATACGTAAGTAACTCGAACAAGTAACCTATCTAAAAGGGGCAAAGTACCTGAAATTCTTCAAAAGAAAACATACAGCTGACCAACAGGTACATGAAAAAATTCTCAACATCACCATCATCAGGAAAAGAAAATTGAAACCTCAGTGACATATCTCTTCAAACCTGTTAGAATGGTTATTATAAAAAAAAGATGAAAAAAAAAGAAAGAAAGAAAGATAAGAGGTGTTGGCAAGGATGTGGAGAAAAGGAAGACCTTGAGTGCCTCTAGTGGTAATGTCAATAGTATGTTTATTAGGAAGAACAGTATGACAGTTCCTTAAAAAAATAAAATAAAATAGCACTATGATAAGATTCAGCAATTTTACTCCCAGGAATATATCCAAGGGATTTGAAATCAGTACGTCAAAGAGACATCTGCCTTCCCTATGTTCATTGCAGCATTATTCACAAGAGTGAAGATATGAAACTACTGTTGATGTATACCCATGGATGAAGGGATAAAGAAAATGGGGTATACATACACAATGAAAAAGGATATTTTTTCACTTAGGACAACATGAATGAACTTGGAGGATATCATGTTAAGTAAAATAAACCAGGAATAGAAAGAAATACTGCCTGAGCTCACTTGTACTTGGAGTCCAAAAATATTGAAGTCATTGAAACAGAGAGTAAAATAATGTTTACCAGAGGATGGAATGGTGTAGAAACTGGGGAGATATTGGTTGAAGTTCATAAAATTACATAAAATTTCAGGTAGACGGGAGAAATAAATTCAATATATTTATTGTATACATGAAAATTGGAGAGTAGATGGTCTCATCATACACCAATACATACACACACAGACACACAGGATAAGTATGGGATATAATTCATATATTAAGTAGCTTGGTTTAGCCATTATACAATGTATACAATCTGTATATATGTATATTATATGTGTATATACAATTTTTACTTGACAAAACCTAAAAAAGAAGTATAATCCATTAGATAAAAAATTATTTTTTTCTGCAAAAGAATTTGTTAAGAAGATGAAAACACAAGTTATAGACCAGGGGAAAATATTTTAAAAACTGTGTACCTGAAAAAGAACTCATATACAAAATACAGAAAGAGCAATAAAAACTCAACAATAAGAAAAATACAAATCCAATTAGAAAGTAGGTAAAATTCACACAAATACTTCATTAACAAGGATATATGGATGTCAAGTAAGCACATGAAAAACATTCAACATTATCACTATCAGGGAAAATGCAAATGAAGCTCACAAAATCACTATGTACTCACTAGAATAGTTAAAAGAAAAAAAAAGTGATGACAACAAAGCCCGCCAAGTACGTGGAGAAACTATATCTTTCATATATTGCTGATGGGAAAATGAAATGGCACAGCCATTCCAGAAAATAACTTGGCAATTTCTTGAAAAAGATAACTATACACTTATTATATGAGTCAGCAATCATAGTCCTGGGCATTTATCCCAGATAATTAAATACATGTTCACACAAAAACCTGTACATGATTGTTCATAACAAACTCATTTATAATAGCAAAACTAGCTATTTAACTGAGGGCAGAAATGGTCTGTATTAGAGTGCGTAAGCAAACCAAGTGGATCTGTATTCTGGAATACTACTTAGCAATATAAAGCAAGAATCTACTGGTACACACACCAATATAGGAGGATCTAAGGGCATTATGCTGAGTCATAGTAGCAAAAATAGTGGGGTAGGCAGTTCTGAAGGCCTATCCTTCCACATAAACACTGAAAAAAATCAAACACTGTTGAATCACCTTAACCACAACCTTGGAAAACAGTCAAATGTTTATAGCACCTAAACAATCCAGAAAAAGACAACTTAAAAATAGTAGAGTGAGATGAAATCTTAGAGTAGTTTTGATTTGCATTTCTCTAATTGCTGGAGATGATGAACATTTTTTCATATGTTTGTCTAATATAATTCTATGTATTAATAAGAGATATTGTAAAAAAAATATAATGGAAACCTATGTGGCATTTGTTCTTACTTCATTCCCTTCTTGAATTAACTAAGGAAGATGGCAGTCTCCATGCCCACTGTGGGATTCTACTTTCTGGTTCTGGAGGAAGCAGAGATCACCTTAATTGCATAGTGTTGTTTGAATTCATGTGGAAGTTACCAAGAGGGTGGCTGTAATGTATTTATTTGTTTTGCCTAACATGGAACTCAGTCCAGGTCAGCAAAGCACTGCACATGCCTCAAAACATTATAGGGAATGTGAACAATTAGCAATAGTCTGTTGAGGCACACCGCAGAGTATGGACAGCCTGGGAGAAGAAGCCAGGCAGAGTCTCGTTGGAGAATTAGTCTTCAAAAGTGTCTGTATATAGAGGGGGATTTAGAAAGCAAACATGTATGTCTAGGAAAGAATGCATGTTCTGAGAAGATCTTAAACACTGATGTCAGACTGTCCCTACGATCAGTGCAAGCACAAAGCGAAAGCTCAGGCAAGTTTGTAAACAGTCAGACTAAGCAATGAAGGGATGCCACCACAGAGTCAATCTGCAAGGACCAAGGGAAGAGAAGAGAAGAGAGAAGACTTTTTCTCACCACACCTTCACCTGTCCTCTGTCCAGCCTCCTCTCTCTCTCTCTCTCTCTCCTTCCCTTCCTCCTCCCTCTCTGAACTTCTTTCCAGAAAATCTGTCAAAAACTTTAACTAAATTAAAGCTAAAGGAGAAGAAACTTCAGAGATCACATATAACAACAACAATAACAACAACAAAAACAGACTTAAAACAGTTAAGAAAAATTACCAGACAAGCAAACAGTGCATGTAGCAAACTATAAAAATAGACTCTGAGAAGGGAGAATTTCTGGAATTACCACATTATAATATTAAAAATGAACAACAACAAAAAGAGCCATTCTCAAAAGGTCACATGCTATATGAGTCCATTTATTTAACATTTTCAATGTGACAATCCTCTTGTATACTTTACAGCATCTCTAGATTACTTATAAGTGCTATGCAGATAGTTTTATACTATATTGTTTAGAGAATAATGACAAGAACAATGTGAGTACATTTTTTTCCAATATTTTTAATCATGGTTGGCAGAATCTGTATATGGACAACTAAAAACTTGGGATCTTGGTTTTCTCATGTATAAGTGGGGGGCAATTTTATCTGTTTTGTCTGTTTAGGGGACCATTGTGTAAATAGAATTATTACTAGTTAGGAATTGAAAGTTATTTTAAATATAATATATTTTTTTACTACTCATCATTGTTAGATTGATGTTCAGAGAATGTGAATTATTCTGATTTTTCAGACTTGAAAATTCCCTTATAGCTGAGTCTGGACAGTGTTTGGGGGTTCATGTTGCTACCCAGATAATTAGATATGAATGGAGGATATTAACTCAAGTAAAATATATGTCACGTGTCTCCAGATATTATCTCTCAGGTCACCTTGCCTGTCCCCTCATACTACACTCTCAGAACACTTTCTTGTGTCTGAACAGTTTTCTAGGGATAAGGCATGAATTATTTGTCTAAGACAGTCAGCTGATCTGATTGAGACCTCACTGAGTCCTATGTAGGTATGATCTTCTATGATGAGTTCTTGTCTTGAGTGCAGAAGACTGTTCTGCTTGAGCAAGCACATAAGTTGGCTTTTCCATCTCAAGTGGTTAAAAATGGCATAAAATAGAGTTTGGGGACATTTAATTTTTATTGATGGCTACAAACCTTGGTTTGCTTTTATATCATCTAAGATTTATGTGATATGAAAAAAAAAAAACTATGGCCAGGGAAAATATTTTGTTGACATTATCTCTTAAATACTAGTGGTTCAATATAGATTTAAACTTTCCTTTCAGAACCATGAAAAACTCACGTTGCAACACACTATTTTGGCCTGTCCATCTGTCTCTCAGAAAGCAAAAAGAAAAACTACAACAGCCTAAGCTTTCTGTGAGATTTTACATTTTTATTGAGTGAAATGCAGGATTTCCTATTGGCAGTATTTTACACTGTTTGCCCAATGACTTCTATTAACTCACCCACGGACTTGAGCCTCGTGGACCACATTTTTAAGAGAGGTCAAGGATAGGTGCCAGGCTATTGGCTCAGCTAAATCATTTGAAGAAATACCTTTGAGCCATAATAGAGAAAGATCTCCAGTCAATTTCTGATGAGTAGGCAGCAGAACTAATTGAAAAAAATTATAGGAATAAATTCGGAAAAAAGTAGATGAACAAAAAATTTTGTTCATCTTTATTGCAATTTATCAAGTATTATTTCTGTTAAACTTGGGATGAAAAACAGTGACATGAACTACTTCTTAAATATGGAATACTTGTAGAGAGATTGAGTTTAATTAGAGATACTGTTTTTGGAAAATTAAAGCTTGATTATTCCAGTAACACCATTAGTAATATCCAGTTGGTAAATGAACTAATATATAAAACAAGCAGCTTTTTGGTTTTGAAAAATATTTCCCTTAAATCCGAAAACTGAAAAGACCTAAATATAAGAAAAGAAAATAATATTTTGCTACATGGCTAGGATTCAAATTCTTATGAAATATTCCACTTCAACATGAGGAAGAGGTAGGAATCTCCATCTCTGAACCCTCCATTCCCCTGGGCCTCCCAACCTCCTCCTCACCTACTTAACCACCATAAGGCTCTGCCTCTCTCCCAGGCTAATGGTGGAAAACTCTGGAAGCTGTCATGGGGGCTGACTGAGGTGACACATCTAGTCAGAAGTGGCTGTGAGGTAGATCACTTGCTGTCTGGATGGGACAGGTGCCACATGAAAAGTCCTCACCTGGGAGTTGTTGGTGTTATCATTCTAAGTTCATCCCACACTCAGCCTGGGGCTGTACCCTGTGCGGCTGTGCTGAGGCAGGTGAACGGAGGCAAGTGGGCAGCACCCTTGGAGCCTTCTCTCCTTTTCCCAAGAGCTGTTTCCTGATCTTCTTTCACCTCTTCTTCTTTTATGGAAGGATTTCCTTCAAATATAGTACATTGATACTGCCTTCCCCCTTGTGGGTGCTCAAAAACTTGTTGATTAATGTTTTCTTAGTTTTGATCTGATTTCAATGAATGTCCTAGGCACCTTCTGTCCTATATTTGACTTATTAAGAAACATTTCCTCACCTCACACCCATGCTGGGATCTCTTATTGTCACCATGAGTCATGTGATTCCTGTGTGTCTTACTTAGACCAAATCAGTTTTTTGTTTGCTTTTATTTTTCTCTTGGAATTCTCTGCCTCCTTCCTTCTTGCTTCATTCTGTCTCTTTTATATGTTCTTTCTCTAATTCAAACTTATTTTTTCCTCTTTCTCTTCCCATCATTCTAGAAACAGGGAATTTGTAAGAAGAGAGAAATATATTTCTCTTCTAGAGGAGAGTGAAAATTTCTTTGAAAAAAAAAATCTTTTTTCCATTATGACATAAGAATTATGTCCATTCTTCCATGTTAGTCCCTATCTAATAAGCCTTCAAAAGTCAACAGGAGGTGGGACAGGGTGCTATAGAAAAATCTTTTTTTTTTCCATTTTGCATGCTGGCTAAATCGGAGCCTTATTGTGAAAGAGGAATGGATACTCCAGGATAAAAGGAAATGTGGTCACAGGAAGGCCATCTGTACAAAGCACAGTTGGGGTGGTTTAAGCTGTAGAAATTCATTTTCTAAACTCAGAAGGCCAGAAGTTCAAGATCAAGATGCTGACTCTTCTGAGGCCTCCCTTGGCTTGTAGGTGGCAATCCTTTCCCTGTGTTTTCCCACAATCTTCCTCTGTGTGTGTCTGTGTCCTAGTCTCCTCTTTAATTAGGATCTGCCCAATGACATTATTTAACCTGAATTACCTCTTTAAGCCCTGTTTCCAGAGATATTCACATTCTAGGATATTAGGTATTAGCACTTCAGCATATGAATTTGAGGGGCCATGATTCAGCTTATAAGAGCAAGTTTTAACAAAAATAAATCTGCATTCCTATATATAAAATGTGTTACTCACTTTCCCCTTGCAGCATGTGTATGAAGCCACATGCATTGCTACACTGAGTTTTAATATCATTTTCTCAGGACCATGAGATTTCAGAGGTAGGCAAACACGTGGTGGTAGTGGTGGGTTGAAAGAGTGTGTGAATGAGCAGGGATGAGAGGTGGAGCACAGATTTTGTTACTTCTCTGAAAATTAAAATTGCATCCAGAGTCTATGATTAAGTAGAACAAAAGCATTGGCAAAATGTGTTTCCAGATGATTTGGGAACACAACTATGACTGTGAACATTGACTTGGCACTGTGTAATCCCACAGTACAGATATTGCCTCCTCAGTAGGCAAATATATATCCTGGAGAGAGGGAAGGGGTAAAGGACACACATCTATGTTGGGAAGTTCCTTTCCTGTGGAGATTTCAGGGCACTTGGAAGTGAAGAAGTGGGTGGCATTTGGCAAGATGGGACATTCTCCCTTCAAATGCAGAGTATTCCTGGAGGTTATCCTGAGTGTGGGCTGCTTTTAGCAGCAGGGAATCTTGTCATGCATGGAGCAGTAAGCACAATCCTCAATTTAAACTCTTCTGGTGATACATTATTCTCTACTTGATTTCCATTCTTCAACAGTTCCTATGCCAACCACCACTTTGGCCCTCAATAATGACACATATTTGATGCTTTTCCTAGAGCATAGACTTGTTTACAAAAGTTAGAAAAATGAAGCTTGGTGGTGTGGAGCTTTATGCTCCTAATTATGTTCATTCTTCCATGTTAGTCCCTATTAATAAGCCTTCAAAAGTAAACAGGAAGTGGGGAAGGATGCTACAGAACAGCATAGGCACTGGGCACAACAAATGTTTAAACCTTCCTTTCACAGACAGATTGAAGGTCTATTTGGATTACTTAACTTTTAGCAATAGTTTTAGTAGTATTCAACCTTGCCTATATACTAGGAAGTAGTGTGTGTGTGTGCCCATGCATGAGTGTTTTGGAGTTGGCTCCAGAAAATATTGATACAAAGGCCTTATTCCAGATTTCTTAAATCAGAATTGCCAGAAGTAGGGCCTGGCATTGGTATTTTAATATCTGGAGAGGGAGAGTAGGGGCATCCTGAATTGTCAAGTCTTTAGTATCAAAAGGACAGTTGCTGGTTATGATGGGAAACTCGATAAACTCCATCCTCTTGGTATATCAATTTGCTGGAGACACAAAGTGTCAACTCACATAAGGTTGTAGACTACGAATTTCATAAAATGACAGATCAGTTCATGCACATTATAGAAAATAATGCCGGTTGACAATCTATAGCTCACGAATACCTTGATAAACTGTAGTAGTTGCTTTGTGTAGTAGGACTTCTTTATGCCAGTGTTTCTCAAGCTAGAGTTTGCATCAGAGTCCCCTGGAGGCCTAAGATCCAGAATGCTAGGCCTCTTCCCCAGAGTTTCTGATTTAGTAGGTCCTGAGAGGATTCCTGGAATTTGCATTCCTTACAAATTTCCAGGAGATACCCCTATGCCATTTAGTAAACCATGCTTTAGTAGACACTGCTTTAAGGGATCATTAAGAGAGGTATACTTTTCAGTCACATATTGTGGTCAACAGTGATGAGAAATGAGGTACAGATTTTGTTACTTTTCTGAATTTTTTTACTTCTCTGGATTTGCCAATACTTTTATTATTACTAATAATATCCACATCTTAAATAAAATAATTGCATTTCTTCCTAGTAGTTGCAGGTTATTTTGATGGCATAAACACACAACCATAGGGAAATAGGGGCAGAGGACACAGGAGGATTCACTGATTAAAAAACGAGTTGGTGTCTTTTTTCCAAAGTCCATTTGTAAGTCAGCTGGTCAGAGCATGAGGTGTTTTTCCCCACAGAAGCAACGTCTTCGGTGGATGCTAAAATGTTCAGCCAACCAGTGAAGCCTATTAATTGTGTGCACTAGCTAATTGTAACCTAGTTTTATTACCTGTGGTTCTTCACCTTTGCAGTATAAAATATAATTTTTACAGATTGTTGGAGATTTACCTAAAGCAGTGAACTCTTTGAGCCCAAGAAGACTTTCCTTGATCTGACCATAGCTTCTTAGAGAGATATTTCAGGCAATGGATAAAACTCAATACCAAGTAGAAGATGTTTTTAGTTAGAACTAATTAACTGTAGAATGTGCTTATAAGAAAATCCGATTGAATCTTGTTCCCTGTCCCCACTCCACTTTCCTTTTAAGACCAAGGGAAACAGCAATATTTGTTTAACTTTCATTGGAAAACCTGATATTGATATTGAATATTGGAAAAAGTCACCTGTAAATTATTTTGGGACAGGCAAGTTTACAATTTATTTCAATATATTTAGAACGTATTTATGTTTTCTATTTATTTTCTGAACTAGTGTTGACTTTTTATAATTTTTAACTTTGGTCATCGACTGGATTGTAGATGACTATATTATCTTTATTTTTTATCTCTTAATCTTTACTTATTACCTTCACTTATTATCTTTTCATCTGATTTATCTCTAGCTAGTTCCCTTTTTCATATTGAATTTCATTTATTTGCATATTGTTTTCTTAGCTAACTTTGGCAGAGGGCACTTTTATTTCCAATGTGATTTTTTTGATCTATAATTTTTACAAAAGTGTGACTTAAAAAAAATCAAATACCTTGGGGGTTCCTATTATCTTCATTATTTATTTCTCATGATTTTGCATTGTGGTGGAAGAACATGGTCTTAGGCTCTCTGCTATATTTGTTGAGACTTGCTTTGAGGCCATGTAGTGGGTGGTTTTTATTTATATTTCACATGTGTTTAGGAAGAATGTGTATTGTCTAATTATTAGATGAAGGATTTCATGTTAGCAGTTGATCATGCTTTGTAACTATGATATTTAAATCTTTTAGCTCTTTATCTCAGAAAAGTATGCCAATCTCTTTTGCTACAATTGTCAATTTATCAACTACTTCTTATAATTCCATTAATAATTTTTAAAATTTATTTCAAAGCTGTAATTTTTTTCTAGCTACTACAATTTATTAAGGTATTTGCAAACTATAGATTGTCAACCAGTATTATTTTCTACAATGTGCCTGAATTTATTTGTCAATTTAAAAAAATTTGTAGTCTGCAACTTCATATGAGTTGACATTTCTATGCTTCCAGCAAATTGTCAGACAGAGGTTTGTTGAGTTTCCCATCATGCTCATCAGTTATCCTTCAAATGTTGATGATTTGACAGTTCAGGATGCCCCTGCTCTCTGTCTCCAGACAATAATGAGAATCTATGTAAAAATACACTGGATCTAGTTCTGCCTAAACCTGGAATTTACTTTTACTGCAGTACTTTATTTTTCCTCCCCCAGGAACTTCGAGATTGGACCAATGTGAGTTGTCCACTGAAACATCAGATAGGAGGAACAGGATGTGTGTGAGCCAGATTGGCCCTGTGCCAGGAACACATGAAAGTCCACTGAGAGGTATGACCCCAAGGCACATTATTTCTGGCAGGATCTAATGTTGACATGAGACACCTAATAGGTTCATAGCAGCAAATTGCAAAGAAAAATATTCTCTGGCCACTGAACCTCATGAAGTGGAATCACCTGGTGTTCTTTAACCTTTGTAGTTCCATATTTTGATTCTTTAGAATTATTGTAATTGCCTATAGTTAAATTCTCAATGCAGTGCTTCTGGTTAAGTATTAATCTAGGGTCATTTTTATTGCATGGATGAATTGTATTGTTTAGAACCTATTTTTTGTGTTTTTTTTCTTTTTGCTGCTACTTCATAAAATAGAAGAACCCTTATGAAATTTTATGTACCAATTTAAATTTTGGCAGAAAATAAAAACATGCTTACTTTAGCTGTTTACTTTAGTTAAGATTATGTATGAAGAGGTAGTAAAGTTTATCAATTTTTGAGTATCTACCAGGTGATATTGTTTCCTTATATCCCATCCACAATTTATAAAATTCATCTGCAATGATCCTAATTTGAGTGTGCCATATCTTTCCCATTGGAACCCTGGCTGATGCACCATTTAAATGTTTTGGGGTTTATCCTCTGGAAAATGGAAAACCATTAGATTTCAAGCTGGGCAATAATAGGGCAAATTGGCTATTTTAGATGCAGTACATGAAGAACGAAACAGAAGCCTGGAGTTGTATTTGCTATGAATTTGGAGAAAATAAATTTGGGAAAAATTTAGAAAAAGGGAGATCAAGATCAGTTGGGAATCTTTTATAATTAACCATGCATGTAGCAGTGGTGATAGAGGAAAATGAAAGGATTTAAAAATAATTATATCAGGCAGAAAGAGTGAATTTGATGATTAATGGGAAGGAGGAGGTTTCTCTGTAGACTAACTTGATAGGTCCTCTGGGAAAGCTATAGTTATTAGCACATCCAATAGAAACATTCATGAATACCAACTGATGTGAAGGAAAATTCCACAATTCTAGAGAAGTGAGTATAATTTATATAATACAAGATATAAGAATATAACTTCTCATATATTCTTCGCAAGGACCCTTTTTTGCTACTGGCAGAAGAAAAATGAAAACTTGCCAGTTCCAGGTAACTTTCTTCTAGCCTTAAGCAATCTGTGTTATTTCGGCTTTACATCTTTTGGGTAAACTGTCAGCATCTCCAGTTTTCTTCCCATCTCTATTCTCCTTTACATCTCTTCTTTCTCCAGCTTGTGGAGAAAGCCTGTGGAAAGCATCACCATGATTAATGGGGAGGGGAGTCTAGGGGACATGTCAGTCTTCTCTATGGGCCCTGACTGGCCTTCACTGCAGCTACTGCAATAAGACCTGGGCTTATGTAACATCCAGCAGATCTTTTGACACCAGTGAGACTATATTCTGACTCTTTTCCTGAAGGCATAAACTCTGAGCCTGGCTGCAGCTCTATTTATTTTATCCAGTGTTTGAGTAATCTCTTTATCTATCTACAGCAATGCCACTTTTGTCTCTTGTCATGACGACCCATCTTCCACAACCCTCCAGGGACATTTGAGAACTTTTGGGTCCTTTTAACATCACAGGGTGTATGTACCATATTGGAGGCACCGAGGAGGTGTACCATGAGCTTGACAATCTGACAGTTCCTCAGATTTTTTTCTCAACACTCTGCCACTCTTCAGAAACCCAGGCATCACATTCCCTTAGTTTTCCTTCCATATCTCTCCTTCCAATCCAGAATCCAAAGTTTTCCTACATCCTCTTCTTGTCAGGTTGCAACTTTTTCTTTTGTCATATTATCTGTTCTCTAGAAATAGTTTATGTACTCAAGTCATTTTTGTGTTTATGTACATAGAAAGAGGAGACTTCCTCACTCAAAAAGACTTAGCTATCAAGCCCGTGGAAATCACTATGAACTGAGAAAATTAAATTTGCAACTAAAGTCAAGTGATACTTGTCTTTATACTGAAGCAAAGTGTCCTGGGACCAAAAGCTGAGGTTTCCAAAAGGGCAGAGGATAAGAAATACATGAGTTTGATATGCAAAAATAAACAGAATCAACTACCAACTCAGGATAATGGTTGTAAGTCATTATTTAGAATTAAAAATCAGAAGCATATAGAAATCAATGATAAAAAATTGGAGCCTTGAAATATCTAAAGATATTTAGCGGCTTACTTCTACAATTGTGATGTTATAACACCCAGGATTAGATTTTTATTTATTTAAAAATTTCTTTTTAGTTGTAGATGGACACAATACCTTTATTTTATTTATTTATTTTTAATGTGGTGCTGAGGATCAAACCCAGTGTCTCACACATGCTAGGGAAGCGCTCTACCACTGAGCCACAACCCCAGCCCCAAGATTATATATTTAAGTGTAATATCATTCTTCATTGGGTTCCAGTGAATAAATTGCTTTGGACTTTGCTCCCCAGCTAATATAAAATGGAGCTTGCAGGAGATTTTGTCATATTTAGATGTTGTCAACATTGAACTTTCCCTCTGCAAGAAAACCTGGAAAAATAAAATTATAGGAGAAAAAACAATCAGTTCTGAAACTTTACTTCCAAGATATTTAATTAGAGCATTTACTGAGGAAAATGTCACTATTTTTAGGAAAAACAAACGATGCTTATTATTTCACAACTTCGACATGAAGTTTCATGTGTTTAGGCAGAGCACACGTGTCTCCTCCATTCACGTGGCACTCACACGAAGAAAACCGTCATTCAGAGAAGAGCGGACTGGTGATAAACAGGGCCAGATCCTAAAACAGCATTCATCTATTTGCCTCCTTCTGCCTGATTTACAGTTTTTCTTTGTTGACATTTAATGTTTCTGAAGGTTTACTACTTCTTTTCTATCATTCCAGAATTCAATCATACAGAAATGAAATATTTAAGTATGTCAGAAATACATCTGAATGAACACAGCTAAGGGGAAGAGGAAGGTCATTTCATTTTGGAAGAAATCAGATCACCTGGAATATTAAAAAGTCTTAATTATGAGGATTCCAGAAGTCTTTCCAGTTGATCTCTGTGATTTTGATATAAGCTAACCCAAACTTCCAGTTCCGTAAGGATTACTGAAAACTAGAGATACTCTATAGCAGTAATTCTTTGTGACTTGTAATAGGGCCTCTGATGCCTCAGAAACAAACTCATAAAAGAATCAGGAAAGACATTAGAATCCTCATTTGAGTTACTGATTGAGCATAGTGCTGCCCCAGGCCTGGGTTGGCACTGATAAAAGCTGTTTCCCCTGAGGTTCTTGCTGAAGGAAGAGACAGCCTACCATGATTATAGTTTTCACTGGTCTCAGAAGGACATATTCATCTCCATACTATGTTGATTGTGTTCAAATGATTCCTAATAAATTAACAAGATTTTTTAAATTTTAATTTATTTTTATTGTAAACAAATGGGATACATATTGTTTCTGTTTGTACATGGAGTAATAGCATACCATTTGCGTAATCATACATTTACATAGGGTAATGATGTTTGATTCATTCTGTTATTTTTTTCCTTCCCCCCACCCCTCCCACCCCTCTTTTCCCTCTATACAGTCCCTCCTTCCTCCATTCTTGCTCCCTCCCACCCCTCATTATGGGTCATCATCCGCTTATCAGTGAGATCATTCTTCCTTTGGTGTTTTGAGATTGGCTTATCTCACTTAGCATGATATTCTCCAATTTCATCCATTTGCCTGCAAATGCCATAATATTATTATTCTTTATAGCTGAGTAATATTCCATTGTATATATATATACCACAGTTTCTTTATCCATTCATCAATTGAAGGACATCTAGGTTGGTTCCACAATCTGGCTATTGTGAATTGAGCAGCTATGAACATTGATGTGGCTGTATCTCTGTAGTATGCTGATTTTAAGTCCTCTAGGTATAGGCCGAGGAGTGGGATAGCTGGGTCAAATGGTGGTTCCATTCCAAGTTTTCTAAAGAATCTCCACACTGCTTTCCAGAGTGGTAGGGATGATTTTCTATGCAGCAGGAACTGGGGCCTTGGTGAACTCAGTTCTCATGGTCGGAGGTGCTGGGCTCACCTACTGTAATGTGAATAACTGAGCTTGAGTTACCAGTTACTATGGGGTTGAGTGACCAGGGCTCAGATACAGGTTCTTGTGTTTGGAGAAAGCCCCATCCAGCTTGAATAACACTCAAGCATTTTAAAACATTAGGAAACTTCTAGAAAGCTTAAAGCCAGTGCTTTCTGGGGAGGGCATGGGACAATAAGAGGAAGCTGAGTTTTAAGACATATAAGAGAAGATTTTAAAAAATAAAATTTTTTTTTAGTTGTAGATGGACACAATATCTTTATTTTTAAATTTTATGTGGTGCTGAGAATCGAACCCAGTGCTGCACATGTGTAGTCAGGCACTCTACCACTGAGCTATAACCCCAACCCAGTAAGAGAAGATTTTGATATTGACTGAAATAGCAAGTCACTTGGTAAAGAAATATCTCAAACTGTTGAAATAATTTCTTGATTAAGTTGTATTATAAAATTAGTTTTTCTACAGCTAGAGTTCAATTATTCCTAAGTATAGGGGCAGTTCACTATGCTACTTTAGGTAAAAGAATATTACTGTGAAATCATTGATTGAGACACTGTCAAAATTGTTCTGCCTAGACATTCCCCTTTTCAGGTGTATGTCATTTAATAAAAATATCAATAAAGGAGCACTACATTGGAAATGTTTGGAATGAGGACTGGTTAGAGAATTGAATGTCTCTTTCTCCCTCCTTTGCCGTCAATCAACCATAGCTGCCTATATCTAATGGCCAACTTCTCTAGATAGAGATGGCAAGAGCCTGTAAAATGAATACACCATGATATTCAGCAAGAAAGAAACACTTTAAGTTCATCCTATTTCATAGATTGGAATACATTTAATTGTTCCTTTCTCATATTTGTAGATAGGTACAATATCCCCATTAATTAATGTTTAGGTACCAGTAGTAATCCATCATTCTAAACTGATTGTCAGTGAGACAGTATTTTCAAATTCTAAAGTGTATCTTGTCTTTCTGTTGCACTAAACCATTGAGGAACTTTGTTGCCTCAAACATAGGAGGTTTTGAATACATGCACGAAATCATCAAAATTCTGCTAGTATCCTGGAGTTTTACCACATGCTTGACACCATGTTATATCTATTCTTAGAAAGTTAAATTATCCCTTTAAAGACAAAGGAAAATATTGTCCCAGTGTGAAAAAAGTAAATGAACAGACAATCAGGGGCCAGAAGAGCTGCCTGCAGGCAGAGGCATGGGGTTGGGAGTGTGTTTTCTGGACAGTTTTGATTAATCTGCAATTGAAAAGCCTGCAAATTGGAAGTCCTGTGGAGATTAGAAACACCGTTGGACACACTATTACAACTAATTTGTTTATGTTAAGGAAATAAAGAATAATTATAGACAAAGCTAATAGGAATAGCCATTATCGGTTTAATTAAATGTCTCGTGACATTTTACAGAACATTGGTTGGTACTTTGTATATGGAAGTGCCTGGTGAGGCCAGTTGACCATTTGTTGTTCTTTACTGTTGATGCAGAATCCCAGGGAAAGACTTACTTTGCTCAGAGGGAGAAGAATATGTGGTTCCTCACTATTAATGCCTGTTTTGCCTTAAATAATCACAAATACATTATATTCTTCCTTACATTCATCTCACTTTGAGAAATGCACTTTCATTGTAGTAGTTAAGTTGTTTACCAGTTATGTTCACTTGGTCTCCTTGCTCGGCATTCCAATACCACATTATACTATGAGTTGGTCAGGCTGCTTCAGGTTTTAACAATCAGAGACACTTTACATGGTACCAACTAATTAAGTACAATCAGCCCTTTCTATCTGTGGCTTCTGCATACATATATTCAGCCATCACAGATTAAAAATATTAGGGAGGGGCTGGGGTTTTGGTTCAGTAGTGGAGCACTTGCCTAGCACATGTGAGGCAATGGGTTTGATCTTCAGCACACATATCAAAAAAAAATTAATAAAATAAAGTTATTATGTCCATCTACAACTAAAAATATTTTTTAAATATTAGGGAAAATTGCTTCTGTTTTAAACACATATAAACTTTTTTTTTTGCCATTATCCTACTTATGTAGTATTTATGTTGCATTAGCTATTACAAGTAATCTAGAGAGGATTTTAAAATGTATGGGAAGATGTACATAAGTTGGCAAATACTACATCATTTTATGAGAGCTTCGAGCATCAGAAATTTTGGTATCTGCAGGGATCCTGAAACTTGACCCCCATAGAAGCCAGTAACCTGTGTTCTTCTTCTTTACCTCTGGTTTACTCATATTTTCTATTGCTAATGGCTTCTATGTACTGCCCTTTCTAGGTACATATTTGATATTGGGTCAACTGCCACCAAATTTTGATTCTCTTTAAGGTGTTTACATTCAAACTCCCCAGCCAAAGGGATGTTACTGAGTTAACCTGGACAAACCTGACTCTACTGGGCAAATCTGTCATGTCAAATCACTTTTAGATGCTTTTGGTTGCTGTGCAGGGAGGCATAGATCTCTGTTCTACTCTCTGTGACTTTTAGGGCCTTTTAGGGAGGTATGCAGATGCACATAGAGCATGACACACGACTTAAAATACACAGAGATAAAAGTCTGTATCATAAATCCTATCTGCTATGATTAAATGTTTGCCGTGATTCAGATCCTAAACTGAGTATATCACACACTTTGAAACAGTAGATCCAGGACAAAGTGTTGTCATTCAGGAAATATAACTTCAAAAAGGCTAAATAATATGTTCAGGAGTTTAACATCTATAGATGGTCAACTACATCTTATGTACTTGTGATCCTAATTTCCTTGCCCACCACATTATACTGCATCTGAGGTTATGAGAAATACTAGAGCTAAGAGGAGTTAGCTATACCTTTGCCACCCATTTGCTAGGTGTATTATTCAAAGTCTTTTCATACATAAATACAATTTTCTCATACTAGACAAAGGGGCCAAAAATATGCAGTGGAGAAAAGATAGCCTCTTCAACAAATGGTGCTGGGAGAATTGGAAATCCATATGCAACAGAATGAAACTAAACCCATATCTCTCACCATGCACGAAACTAAACCCAAAATGGATTAAAGACCTCGGAATCAGACCAGAGACCTTGCATCTTATAGAAGAAAAAGTAGGTCCAGAGCTTCAACATGTCGGCTTAGAACCAGAGTTCCTCAACAGGACTCCCATAGCACAAGAAATAAAAACAAGAATAAATAACTGGGATAGATTCAAACTAAAAAGCTTTCTCTCAGCAAAGGAAACTATCAGTAATGCAAAGAAAGAGCCTACAGAGTGGGAGAAAATCTTTGCCAATCATACTTCAGATAGAGCACTAATCTCCAGAATCTATAAAGAACTCAAAAAACTCTACACCAAGAATGCAAATAATCCAATCGACAAATGGGCCAAAGAAATGAACAGACACTTCACAGAAGAAGATCTACAAGCAATCAACAAACATATGGAAAAATGTTCACCATCTTTAGTAATAAGAGAAATGCAAATCAAAACCACCCTAAGATTCCATCTCACCCCAATTAGAATGGCGATTATCAAGAATACAAGCAACAACAGGTGTTGGCGAGGATGTGGGGAGAAAGGTACACTCATACATTGCTGGTGGGGCTGCAAATTAGTGCAGCCACTCTGGAAAGCAGTGTGGAGACTCCTTAGAAAACTTGGAATGGAACCGCCATTTGACCCAGCTATCCCACTCCTTGGCCTATACCCAAAGGACTTAATTAAAATCAGCATACTACAGAGATACAGCCACATCAATGTTCATTGCTGCTCAATTCACCATAGCCAGATTGTGGAACCAAACTAGATGTCCTTCAATTGATGAATGGATAAAGAAACTGTGGTATATATATATATATATATATATATATATATATATATATATATATAATGGAATATTACTGAGCCATAAAGAATGATAAAATTATGGCATTTTCAGGCAAATGGATGAAATTGGAGAATATCATGCTAAGTGAGATAAGCCAATCTCAAAAAAGCAAAGGACGAATGATATCGCTAATAAGTGGATGATGACACATAATGGGGGGTGGGAGGGGTTAATGTTAGGGTTAGAGTTAGGGTTAGGGAGGGGGGCAAGAATGGAGGAAGGAAAGAGTGTATGGAGGGAAAAGAGGGGTGGGAGGGGTGGGGGGGAGGGAAAAAATAACAGAATGAATCAAACAACATTACCCTATGTAAATTTATGATTGCACAAATGGTATGCCTTTACACCATGTACAGAGAAACAACATGTATCCCATTTGTTTAAAATAAAAATAAATAAATAAAAGAATTTGTCAGTCAGGTAATGATACTATTCTTTAAAACAACCTCTATAAGAGATGAATGAGATTTATATAAAGTCCCACTAGCTTCTTGGCACAAGATATGCCCTCTTTACAATATTATTGTTGAGATAATTATCTGTTTTCTCCAGGTAAATTTCCTCGAAGCACAAGGTAATTACTTGCTAATTCCAAAGGCAAAACACAGATGCAATGATTCCCTATTCTCCTGTTTCTAAGCACTTGTTTTCATTCTGTTATTCATAATTTCTCTTCATGTCTTCTCCAGTAGACTGGGCGTTTAGGCATTGATGAATAAGACATATGCCTCTCCAAATGACATATCAGTGAGTAAAGCAGAGAGGACTCTAGAGTGTGCTTCTTGGCACAAAAGGATCTTTGTTCAGTAAGTCCTCCATTAGGAATGGTAAAACAAGTTGTTTATGTAATGGGGAAATAAGTTAAATCATTAATTCTTCATTTACCCCACAAGTATTGATTAATGCTTGTCATGTGCCAGCTGCTGGGAGCACTTTAACATGTAAACATGTAATCTGTTGCTTCAGTGTGAAATCTCATTGGATTATGATGCAGAAAGTTCTCAGACTAGCTTGATCATAAGATGTCTTACGGGTTCAGTATCATTTCTAGCTCATGATTTCTGTACATGGTTCCACACAAGGACTCATCATCAGTGATTCATAAACTGACAACTTCACACCATATATGTACCAGGGGTAATCTGTAGCACCCCTTCCTTCCAGACCTGTGATGGTTTGACATATTTGAATCCTTGGAAATGTTATAGGCCAGGCTATATGGGCAATGACTAAACAGACTCCACTTTACCTTGAGACTCCATGTTATATAGGAAATGCTTCTCCCATGGGAACTCCCTGCCTCTGTACCCATCAATAATGGCTTAGCATCTCCCATGAGAACACCCCACCTCTGTACCCATCCTCAGTTGCTTAGCATAACATGTTTGGCAACACAAAATGGCAATTCTTATATAAAGAAAATTTGTTCTCTTTTTGATTCCTATTTTTCCTAAACAATGTACCATATCAACAGTGATGTCAACAGTGATCATCTAGATATTAGTAACCATTTTTTAATTTGCACCTAAGTAAGGTCATTTTGACCTACTTCCCCTCTGCTAATCATTTTAGATCTTATGATGTTGGTTTGTAATTTTAAATCATAGCAACAGACACTTATGATTGATGTACTGACTTATGGTATAAAAACCCCTATAACCCTATGGTCGGGGCTGTTCTCCCAATAGCCATTTTTGGGATATTATAAGACAGTCAGCTGGTTGGCTAATAAAGACTCTCAAATTTGAACTTCTCAGTGGTGATTGATCTGTTCTTAAGTTGTGCCCCATAACAAGACTCACAAACACGCAAATTGTGAGAGTAAGTATGCATAAAATTCTAATTAATCTATATTTCTCATTTCAAGGGGTTAGTCTTATTTTAAAGGGTATAATTAAAGCCAGGGGAACTAGACAACATATAACCAGGCATTACAGGACTCCAGAATACATTAAGAATCAACATGTTTCAACTTCAAAATATCGCTGCCTTGTTACTTAAAACATGAGCTATGTTTTGAAATATGCCCAGGGAAACATTTTTTAAAAAGCAATTCTGATGCTTATCTATAAAAATGTGCATTTGGGGTTTGATATCAAGGTTGAATTAGTGTCGGGGTTCCCGGGACCCCCAGCCTTGGGCACGGTCAAGATGGCACCTGGCACTGAGCCAAAAGCGGCCAGCTATACAGTAAACAACCAGCGAATTCCAATGATTGGCTAGTTAACGATGTGATTAGAGCATGCCCCCCTCGTGTACCTATTCTATGCCTGCAGCTGTCCGCGCGTTTACCTCGTGTGCTCTCCCCTGATTGGTTGAAGTGTATATAAGCTTGGTGGGTGGGGGAGTAAGGCGCGGAAGCTGGGAGTAAGAAGAAGCTGAGAGAAGAAGAAGCTGAGAGTAGGAGAAGAAGCGAGGAAGAAGAGTGTGAGCGAAGCAGGCGTGAGCCGAGCGGGAGAAGCGGAGCGGCCGAAGCAGGCGTGAGCCGAGCAGGAGAAGTGGAGTGACCGGAGCAGGCAAGAGCTAAGCAGAGGGAAAGAGAGCGAGAGAAAGAAAAGAGAGAAAGGGATAGAAAAGAGGGAAAGAAAGGAAGACTGTGCACAATAAACTTCCAAAGCTTCAGACGTTTGTTGTGTCTCTCTCTGCAGGCAGAGGGAACGCGATAACTGGTGCCGAAACCCGGGAAGATGAAAATTTTATAAAGAAAACAAGGTAAGATATCTAAAAATTTTTTTTAATAAGTTAAACCGGTTATAAAAAAATTAAAGGGTATCAGGATACGCCATCAGCGGTCCTGGGGATACGCGGAATGCGATCCAGTTAAAGGGTATCAGGATACGCCATCAGCGGTCCTGGGGATACGCGGAATGCGATCCAGTTAAAGGGTATCAGGATACGCCATCAGCGGTCCTGGGGGCACGCGGGATGCGGCCCGATTAAAATAAAAATAAGGACACACCGAAGGTGGTCCGGTATCGGGATACGCCAGCAGCGGTCCTGACGCGTGGAACGCGGTCTAATTAAAAGTGAAAGTAGAAACACGCTTGAAGCGGTCCAATTAGGGTATAGGTAGCACGTGAAAAGCCGCTATAAAAATTTTAATGCACATTTGATAGATAGTTTTCCTTTCAGTAATCTCGTTGCTCCTGGCAGATAGGCCACTGTTTGTTATTGTAACTGCCATAACTGAAGCTATTCAAATTAGTAACAATGGGGTCTGAAACGTCTAAATTCAGAATGCAGCAACCCCTCAGGGAGCTATTAAAAAACCATGGGACGCCATTAAAGGAAAAAACAGCTAAAGTATTTCTCGATACTGTGGAAAGGGTTTCCCCTTGGTTTTTGGATGAGGGCCTTTTGAATAACTCTGGATAGGGACGGCCACTCTGCAGCTGATCGACATTATAATCCCCATGATACTCCTCAAGTATGGGTAAAATGGAAAGATATCCTGACAGGTTGTTGGAAAGGACCGGATCCAGTCCTTCGTTGGGTCCGAGGGTCTGTTTGTATTTTCCCACAGGATCAACAGACTCCAGTCTGGATTCCAGAAAGGCTAATCAGAGTTTTACAGCATGCAAGTGATGCTGCTCCTCCTCGCAATGGCGAGCCTGAGCCTTCCTCCAATAACAAAAACTCAGACGGAAAGGCAAACCCGGAACCTATGGGCCATTGTTAGCCTGGCCATATTTTTTACTTCTAACTAACACATTTTTTATCCTTCCTTTTCTTGTTTTTCACCAATTCCTCTACAAGCCTGTCAATTCTACTGATGATTTTTCAGGTCGTGCTGTTTTTGGTGACAAGGATATCTCTAGTCTTTCTTTGCTTTAACAGGAGGAATTTTTGCACTTTGCCATTGGAATCATATTACAAATCAGACCCAGAGTAGAGCAACTCGTTCTGCTGACCCTAGCTGTAATATTGCTTTTCCTCCCACGTCAGCTTGTGTATTTCCTCCCTTTTATGTTTCTACCAACTAACATTTCTAATAACACCTCTTAACTGTTCACTAACCGTGTGCTATCTCTCACAATGCTGGAATGGTTCTTTTGCCACCCGTGCAATTTTGATGCACATTCCTATCTTCCTACCAGTCCTAGTTTCTGTTGCAGATATAGAATTGCCAGTGCTATTATCAAGAAACAGGAGAGGCTTTGACATTGCAACAGCCGTGATCATTGCCATCACAGTCCTTGCAGTAGCAGCATTGACACAACCATAACAATGATCATTTGGCCGAAAATACAGCTGCAGCCTTACAGACCATAGAGACTATCAGAAAGTGGACTTACTATAAGAACAAGTGGATACCTTGCAAGAACTTTTGGGACTGGGATGCATTTATTCCCTGAGAGCTGTTTGTGTTGCCCGTATTGTAACTCTACTGGGATGTATATTGTTTCTGTATTTAATATGGATACATGGTTTTTCTTCTGTTTATAGATTTGTCAAACAGCGGGCAGGCTTAGGAGCTATGGTGGTACTCCTCTGCCTTGGCCTCCTTCTCTTCATTCGTTTTGGCATGCATCTACGAGCTAGCCAATAGAGAGATCAAATTATCTTTCATCAGGCCATGACCGCCCTAAAGGCCGACAGCCCCCCATTAGTATGGCTCTTGATGCTGGACTGGTAGTCAAAGACGGGTAATGAAGGAGGTGGCTGTGTACCAACCTAAGACAGGAGCTGCAGCATGCTCTGCAGGCTCTGATGACGGGTAAGGACATATGCTGACCACTCAGCCTAAGACAGACACGGTCCCGAGCCTTAGTTTAATAATAAAGAAGGGGGATATGTCAGGGTTCCCGGGACCCCCAGCCTTGGGCACGGTCAAGATGGCGCCTGGCACTGAGCCAAAAGCGGCCAGCTATACAGTAAACAACCAGCGAATTCCAATGATTGGCTAGTTAACAATGTGATTAGAGCATGCCCCCCTCGTGTACCTATTCTATGCCTGCAGCTGTCCGCGCGTTTACCTCGTGTGCTCTCCCCTGATTGGTTGAAGTGTATATAAGCTTGGTGGGTGGGGGAGTAAGGCGTGGAAGCTGGGAGTAAGAGGAAGCTGAGAGTAGGAAGAAGCTGAGAGTAGGAGTAGAAGCGAGGAAGAAGAGTGTGAGCGAAGCAGGCGTGAGCCGAGCGGGAGAAGCGGAGCGGCCGAAGCAGGCGTGAGCCGAGCAGGAGAAGCGGAGCGACCGGAGCAGGCGAGAGTTAAGCAGAGGGAAAGAGAGCGAGAGAAAGAAAAGAGAGAAAGGGATAGAAAAGAGGGAAAGAAAGGAAGACTGTGCACAATAAACTTCCAAAGCTTCAGACGTTTGTCGTGTCTCTTTCTGCGGGCAGAGGGAACGTGATAAATTAGTGATTTCTTCTTATTAAAGCAGAAAAATGATTCAAATCTTGGTTTGCATGATATAACCCAATATGTTTCATTTAGCTCGGCCTGAGATTTACATCAGTGAGAATGCTGTCTGAAAAGGGTGATTTTGATTAGGCCTCAAGAGGAAAAAGCACTTCGGCATCTGTGTGTTTGTATTTATACTTTTACATTTGCATTTGTATTTATATTAAAATTCATAGACTCTCATGTTCTTATTTTCTAAAGTGCAATGGATTCCATAATCATGGAAACCTTCTTTTTATAAAGGAATTAAGAAACAAATAGTAGAGATATAGCACTGTGCTAAATGGAAACTTGCCTTTTTCATGGTAAATGCACCAGAAGGAGAATAAAGTGTTATCTCCAGCCACATACACAACATTATGTCTTCCACAAAGATTAATATTGTCAGAGGAATTCTACAAATAAGTTATTTTTCCCTTTCTTATCAATTTGAAAGCCTGATTATATTTATGCCCAGCAATTGTGTTTTTAAGTGAGAAGAAACAAATCAGGTTTTTGTTTTTTTTTCCCTTCAAGCAACCACCACTGAATGGATCATTTGATGAAGTTACTACTATACAGAAGATGTTGTTTTGAGAAATGGGCCCTGAACTCAGGAGGCTTAATATAATTTAGCTGTGATGGTAAGATGTGATAGGGTCAATATTCGTTACAAGTACTCTGTACATAACTAAATACTGAACAGATAGTTGGATACTAAATATAACTATCATCAGACACTTTAGGAAAGGTAGTCCATCTGTCTCTTCTAATATAGATTTCACTAAAATGGTGACTAGGTCCAGGAGTCTGTTTTGTAAATGTTCACTAGATGACTTTGATGATTATTCAAGTTTAAGAAACAGTGGTGTATGGCAACATATAGTATAAGAGAACTTAATAGTACTTAGAATGCTTAGAAAAGTCATCATTTCAAAAAATAGCATTTGGGAATCTTCATGAAGAATAAATATATTTAGTTAACTAGATAGCAAGAATGGAAAGAACCCTTTTATAATAAAGGTAAAGGAAGAGGGAAAAACATGAAGCTAAACTGTAAAGAATTCCACTTGGTGTGACTGGTGCAGACAACTCTACTGAATAACTGAGTACAAACTGAAAAGGCAGATAGGGCATGATGTTAGAGCTCTGGACACCATGGTAAGACAATTGCAACCTCCTTTGTAAGAGATAGTTCATTCCTGTCTACCTCTTGTGAATTTTTGGCACCTTGTGAAATGTTTTCGATATTGACTTTTCTGCATTGCTTTTAGAATGAACTACAAAAATCTCAATTTTTTGGTTAAATTATTGTTTATTTAATGCAAACATTGACTGAAATAATAATAGTCAAAATCTTCTTTTGTGAGCTATGTTGGTGATCTTTCTGTTGCTGCTATGAAATATCTGAACTAATGAACTTATAAGGAGGATATTTTGACTCATGGTTTCAATCTTCTGTTCTAGGTCCTATTGCCTTGGGGCCTATGGCAAGGTTGAGCACTACGGTGAGGAACATGTGGAAAGGAAACTGCCCATCTCATAGAAGGGAGGCAAAGAGAGATGATGGGGCCAGGATTCCAATATACATTACAAGAGTATGAACCCAATGCTACAACTTCCTTCTACGAGACTCTACCTCTTAATGTTTTCATCACCTACCAATAGCACACGGACTGACTGGCAAGTCTTTGCCACATAAAACTTTGGGGGACACTCCAAATTCGAACTATAGCATTGGATTTTCAAGATACTGACTCCGTGAATGTTCCTGAGTCACTCCCAGCTAAGTTCTTCTTGTTTGTCTGTTGAGAATTATATTTCTATCCTCTCCTCTCTTGAACGCATCACCATGTCTAGACAGGTCAATTCCAACCATTGACTGATGTCAAAGTTGCTTGGCCTGGAGACATTTAATTTAAATAAAGTCACAAAATGTACTGAAACTTATTTCCTGAGCTCTTAAGGTCAGCAATTATCCCTAATTTACAAGATGTTAGTGGAGCTGAAAAAGAGAAAGGTAGTTTTTATAGTTGGGACCTGCTTTGTGTAGATGTAGGGAAAGCAAAGAAAGAATAGAGAAAATAAGTAAACTTAGGTTCCTTCAGTTTGTAGAAGTGTGATCCCATAATCAGTTTTCATAAGGACAGTTTTGCTGTGCTGTCATTTTTCTCCCCTTTATGTCCTCACTCCTATAATTTTCTCAAATGAAACACTTTCACATTGTGTATATTAAATGTTCAGACAACATCCATCTATATTTTAAAACTGCTAAGCATTTAAATGATAGATGAATTAAGATCCGATTAAAATCTGCTTTAGAAAGTTGTTATACTTTAATCATTGCAGCTTGTTGTTTTCCTAGTATTTTACTAATGTGGTTTGATGGTCTTGTACCCTGAGGCTGTTTTAATGAAGGGTACATTTTTAGAAACTCAAGGAAATAAGGAAATAAATTGTCTTTGCATAGCTCTACATTGGATTAAATGCTCATCACTGGAAGTTCAGTTTTTGCAGGAAGCAAATGAAATGTCCTCATCTCTGCTCATGAAAAACAAGGATGAAGTTTGTCCCTTCACTGAGAGTCCCTTGGTTCCTTGGAACACAGGAGTGTGGGAGGTGGAAGCAGCTGTTATTAGGACTTCCCCCTTCCCCAGCTACCTGCCATTACTGGGTTACCTGGTAGGGGTATGTTCTCAGCTGGTGTGTGAGACACATTTAGTGCATGTCAGCTCTGAGTGGAAGCTTTTAAAGAGATTATTCATTACTTGCTAAAAAATGGTAAGACAGACTTCAGGGTGTTGTGCAGGGAATCTGATTCAGAAAATAGATTCAGGGTTCGGCGGGTGGGAGAAGATGCAAGGCATGGTGGGAATATTGGTCATCTTTTATTCAGTGGTGGCCACGGCGGTTAACCAGCCCCCAACTTCAGCTTCAGCCCCCAACCAGTTCCATTTTAGCCTGTTTTTTCATAGACTACTTTCATATTCAGTCCAACAGAGAAGGCACACTGCCAACAGGTTACATAAGGGGTGGGCGCTTCCTCACAAGTTAATGTTTATGACCTTGAGTCTATATGCTGAATCACAGTGTTTCTGACCTTGACTAACCAAAACATAGTTGGTTCCCAGTCCTGGTTACACATTAAAAACATAACATATCTCATGAGAAGTCTCTGTGAGGGAGCCTACCTACAGCCATGTTTGGGTCTGCTCCAACATGGGGTAATCACAAAAGGGTATTAATCACAATGGGGTTTTACAGTGGGGCAAAGAGATTAAGCTGAACTACAAACACAACAATGACAAGTGCAAATTTATAGCCAAGGAACAGGGTAGGGGAGTTGATGGATGGAAAATTACTAAGTGGAGATACCAGAAGTAATAGGGGATTCTGGTTAAATTCCTGGTAGAATTTTCTTACTGAAGGCAGGTCAAGGTAATAAGACCTCACCTGGGGGATGGTAGAGGTTGAGGAACCTGATCAGATACTGAGGGTGATCAGATATGGAGAGTGGGGAATTTTGGTTAAACTGACTTAGCAGGTTTCTACTAAAATTGGATAATATAGAGACCAAGGTGGAAGCCTAAAAGTCAGGATCTAGTTGAGTAGAAAGTTGAGAGGATACTGATTTGAGTCTGTTCAAGAAGAGAATCTTTGTCAGTGCTATCTTTGGAATAAAAATTATGACATTTTACTTCCAGCCCATTTCTAACATTTAAAAAATATTATTATTGTTACCATTTTACTACTTAAAAGAATAGATTTGTGATTATTTTATACTAATAGAATTATAATTCTATTTGTTACATTATTTAGAACAACTTCCCACTCCATTCTCTCACATATTAAATGATAGGAAACATTATTATTTTAAAGCCAAATAGGTATATCAAAGACCTAGAAGTTACCCATCTTCTGTCATTTCTCTACCTAGAAGAGGATGTGAATCTTTACAAATATATAGGCAAATTTTAATTTGCAGAACTGAATTAGATGAATAATGATAAACTGGAGAGAAAAGGTTGCATGGGAAAATTCCCTAAAACACCCAAAACTTGATAATCCCATGCCAGCAGTGTGTGGGCATACCTAGACCCAGTTTTCAGTTACTTGATATTATCTTTACCCATGTGGCCTTCAAGTTGAATGTCACATTCACAAGCTTTCACATTGTTCTCTATTTTAGGTTGGAGTTAGTCACACCATGACATTCCAACACAGCAGAACAAATCTTTCTAGTGTATCTATAGTAGTTAACCAAGAAACAAAATGAAAATTTAACCCAAACAGAGAAGAGTGTGTATTCAGACAGACAGATGGACTATATGTATATTTGTGTAGAAACCAATTAAGATGAGAAATTCTGAGTCTGTTTCAAATTTTTAAAGGTTTTTCTTAGAGCTATAATTATTTTCCTCATAGCTCTTGTTGGTTCTCCTCACTTTGAATTGTACTTTCCAGGCAGTTCTAATTCCTAAAGGCATCCCTATAATTACATTTAATAGTCAAGATTAGCTTTCCTTGTAGATTGTGGCTACTATCTTCTTTGAAAACGCCTAACTTTTCAAGTAGGGATGGATTCCCCAAATCATTTATGGTTCCTAAAATCATGTGTTTCATGTAAGTTGCTAATGGAAAGTAATTGAAAAGCTAATGAAATACTGACCAGAGGAAAGCCCTGGTTCTGATTTATATCCAGACATCAATACGTAAGGAAATGATAGCAACTTAATGATAACTCCAAATTAAGGCACTCGTTATCACTGTGCCTTCTGCAAAGAGTAAAAAGACAAGAGCACATCAAGAGTCTCTGTAGTGTTGAATAATAAACATCTTCTCGCCACTACTTTTTGGAAAGCATGGTTTTTGTTTCTCTGTAAGATATGTAGGGCCCTTCATGTTGCTTTGTTACTGGAGTGGAGTGTACATTTTACCAGCTATTAGTAGCACTTCTGAGACAGTACTTCAGACATATAGGTTGGCAAAGTTAGTAATTAGTTCTAAAATCTGTAACCATATGGCAAGAATCTATTTCAGTTTAAGGTTGAGATAAAGGGAGTTATTAGGGTCACTAGGCAACTTTCTTTGTTCCTCTGGTTTCTGGGATTCAGATTTGTAGAGTGGAGAAAGGATAGTTTGGATTCTTTTTTTTTTTCATCATTTTGTTTATAAAAGGAGAAAGAAGGGAACATAAAATAGTACAGGTATTGTTTGAGATAATTCAACCCTTTTTTATAACTTTACAACATTTTAACCTTTAAGGCTAAATAGCGTATATGTTCCCCACTTCATCCTTATGATTTTACTTTGTGTGCAGCCAGTTCTAAGTCACTTTTTGCTTAATGATGAAGAAAATGATGATGAGCACAGAAATTCTACCTGTAAAGATCAAACTATGTTCAGAATCCTACTGTTCTCAACTACAGGTTTTCTATCTTCTGTAACATTTCATCTGAAACAAACCACTTGCTCTTCCGTGATAACTTGTTCTTTCCTACTTCTGACTTTTCTTCATTTACTTGTAATACTCTTCCTTACAGGCTGTAGGAATCCCATCTTTCCTTGCAGACGTAGCTAGTAAATTCCTTCTTTCCCTCAGAGTGTGCAGCAAGATCATGATGACATTACTCCTCGTTGCTGCTCAGAGAAGCCAAGGTGTGGGAGGATTCTGTTTTGGCTGGGGAAGTTCTTGATAGAATGATGAATGTTCTCTGCAGGTTTTATTTGGGGCTATGCTGCAGGGACACAATGACTAGAGAGTGAGAATAATTCTTCCTAAGTTAAGGTACCCATCAAGCTTAAAAAGTACTTAATTGAGGTAAAATTTGTATAACCATGGATTTCATTCATATGATTTATACAAATGGGTAACTATCACTAAAATCCAACTTCAGAGAATTTCCATCACCCTAAAGACACCTCTGTCCATTTATAGTTATGCTCCACTCCTATCTCCAGCACCAGGTAACCACTGATCTTCTTTTTCTGTCTAGCATTTTATCTTTTTTGAATTTTTAACATAAAGGGAATTATATGATGCACAGAATTTGTGCATAGCTTTTGTATTTATGAAAAGCAGTTCCTTTTAATTAGTGGATAGTAATAACCAGTTGATGAATCATTAGATTTTTTTCTAGTTTGGAGTTATTAAAAATAATACTGATATTAACAATTGTATGAGTATTTGGGTAGAAACATGTTTTAATTTATCTGTATACTTGAAATTTCTAGATTGTATTAGTAAGGTTACATTTAGCTTTTTAAGAAACTGCCTGTTATCGTTTGCTAAAAACTGACTAAAAACTGTGGCTGAAACAATACATGTCCATTTCTCATAGTTTTGTGGATCAGGAGTAAGAGCATTGTTTAGGTGGGTCCTCTGGTTTTAGAGTTTGTGGGCTGGGGCTGTGGGTCTCATTTCAAGTTTCAGTTGGAGAGGAATCTGCATCCAAGCTCATGTGCTTGTTGGCAGAATTTAGTTTCCTAAGAATTATTGGACTAATGGCCTCAGTTTCTTAATTGTTACCAAAGGTTGCCCTCATTTCTTTAACATTTGGACCTCTCTGCAGGACAGCTCAAATCATTGCACTTATACCAAACTCAGTGAAGGAGAAAAGCCACCAGCAAGATAGAAGTTAGAATCTAATGAAATGTAATCATGGAGGAAACACTCCTTTGTCATATTCTGTAGGTCAGAAGCAAGTTGCATGTCATACCTATTCTCAAGGGCAGATGTTTATAAAAGGAGTGACTACAGGAGGTGGGTTGATTTTCTACCTCATCATTCAATCAATTATGAAAGTTAGATATTAAAGTATCCAACTATTACTTTGGGGTTACTATTTTTCCTTTCTGTCATTTTTGTTTTGTATATTTTGGGGTTCTGTTGTTAGGTGTATATGTAGTAATATTATTATATTTTATAGTTCCCTAATAAAATAACATTTTATCACTATGGAATGTCCTAGTGTGCCTCTAGCAATATTTTCTGTGTATCAAAGGTTATGTCATCTGACATTAACATTTTGTATAGTTGCAATATATGTGTAGTTTCTTCCCATTATTTTACATCAAACTATTTGAGAAAATTCAGTACAATTTTATGATAAAAATACTTGATAAACTAGAAATAGAAGGGAACTTTCTGAACTTGCTAGAGAATATCTACAAAATCCCACAGCTGACAGTATAATTAATGATGAAAGACTGAAAGCTCTTCCATAAAGTCAGGAACAAGGCACAGATGCCTGCTTTCAGAATTTGTACTTAACCTTGTTCTTAAGGGTCTAGCTAGGATGGTTAGACAAGAGCAAAAGGCATCCAAATTGGAAAGGAAGAAGTAAAAACTGTTGCTGTTTGCAGATAATATCATGTTTATAGAAAAATTTAAAGAATCTACTAGTAAACTGTTATAAAGGTTAGTAAGTTTGCAATGTAGAGGATCAATATACAAAAATCTTAAAAATTTATATTTCTACACAATTGTAAGAACAATTAAAAAATGAAATTAAGAAAACAATTCTTTGTTTTTTTTTGTACCAGGGATTGAACCCAGGGACATTCAACCACTGCTACATTCCCAGCCCTTTTTGTATTTTATTTAGAGGCAGGGTCTCACTGAGTTGCTGAGGTTGGTTTTGAACTCTTGATCTTCCTGCCTTTGCCTTCCGAGCCACTGGGATTACAGTGGCTTGACCACTGCACCTGGTCAAGAAAACAATTCTAATTTCATCAACAATGTTATTGAAAAATTAAAATGGGAATACATTTAACAAAAGAAGTATGAAATTTATACTCCTAAAAACTACAAAACATTGTTAAAAGGAATTTAAGAAGACTAAAATAATTGGAAAAACATGACAGGTTCTTAGATATGAAAACTAAATATCACTAGGATGGTCACATTTCTCAAATTGAACTACAGATTCAATAAAAATCTTCCATCTGAATCATAGCTAACAACTTTGAAGATATTGACCAGCTGATTCTAAAAATTTATGTGGAATTGCCAGGGACCCAAAATGAACAAAATAATTTTGGCTAAAGAAAACAAAGTTGGGGCCCTCATACTTCCCGACTTAAAAACTTGCTACAAAGCAACAGAATGAAGACCTTGTGAAACTGGCATAAGGATATAGATAATGTAATAAAACCCAAAGTCCATAAATAAAACCATATATCTATGGTCAAGTGGTTTTTGACAAGGGTGCTAAGATCATTCAATAGAAAAATAATAGCATTTTAAAAAAATAAAATGAGGCTGGAACAATTACATGTCTTCCTGCAAAAGAAAGTTGATCCCTTATTTTATGCCATCTGTAAAAATTAATTCCAAATGACTCAGATCTAAATAGTTAAAACTATACAGTTATTAGAAGAAAATTTAAGAGTAAATATTTGTGACTATGGATTTGGCAATGAATTCTTTGTTTTGACATCAAAAGCAAGAAAAACAAAAGAAAAAATTAGAAAAATTGGACTTCAAAATTAAAAACTTTTATGTCTTAAAAAGACACTATACAAAACATGGAAAGACAACCCACAGAAAGGAAAAAATAATTACAATCACATATCATTACATATCTGAAGAAGTATTTATTCTAATTATGCAAATAATACATATAACTCAAAAATGAAACATAAATAGCCCAGTTAAAAAAATGGGCAAAGATCTGAATAACTATTTTACCAAAGAAGATATACAAATAAGCAATCTGCACATTAACTCAGCATCATTAACTATCAAGGAAATGCAAATCAAATCACAATGAGAGATCCCTTCACACACATTAGAATGGCCAGAATAGAAAATTTAGATAATAACAAGCATTGGTGAAGATAGAGAGAAATCAGAACTCTTGTGCACTGCTGGTATACACTACCAGTGGTACAGACACTGGAAAATAATCTAGGAGTACCTTGAACAGGTAAACAAAGCCTTATGACAATTATACTTCTATGTACATACCTGAGAGAAATTTTTACTTATACATATATGTATATGTGCACACAAAAACTTGTGTGTGGATGTTTGTAGCATATTATTCATAATAGTCAAAAGGTTAAAAAACAAATCCAAAGCACCTTGTCTGATGAATGATTAAATATAATTTGGTATAGCCATACAATGGAATATTGTTAGGCCATAAAAGGAATGAAGGGAAGTATGGTATAATGTGTGTGCTCTCTGCTAAGATAAACATGGATGAACCTTGGAAATATTCTAAATGAAGGAAGTCAATTACAAACACTCAGATATAATATGATTCTATTTATACGAAATGGCCAGAATCGGTGAATTAAGGTGATAAAAAATAGTTTAAAAAAAATCTTAGAACTGCAGTGTGGGATGGGAGATAGGAGGTTATTTTATTAAATTAAAGGGTATAACATGTTTGGGAATGAAACTATTCTAAAATCAATTCTTTTGATGATGGTGGCACATATTTGGGAATAAACTAAAAATCGAATTATACTTTTGAAGTGAGTGAATTATATACTATTTTAACTATATCCCAGTATTGTGATAACCATATCACAAAAAAAGTTGGTGAATTATTTACTATGTGAACTATATCCCAATAAATAAAGGTTTTAAAAAGTTATTTGTACATGATTTCCTTAATTTCTTAGGGTATAATTGTAATATTTCCTTTAAAATTCTTACCTGCTGAATCAAACATCTGTATCTTATCCCCCAAAGATAGTTTCTATTGGCTGTTCTTTTCCAGGGTATGGTTCACTTTCTTAGTATTTTGCATATCTATCACAATTTTATTGAAAAGTATATATTTTAAATAATATAGCAATTCTGGATTCTGATTTTTTAGAAAAATGTTTGCATTAATTTGTTTGAACTCAACCTGTGTGGTTTGTTCTTCCCTCATTGTGCATCCATTCGTATCTCGGCTCAAAATCATTTTTATTTTTTGTTATAAAACCCAGCTTCTTAATACTCACTCCTGTGGCATAACACCTCAGCCAGAGATTGAATAGAGGTTGTATCCAAACAATTTGAACCAGTCAACCTACTGTATGGAATCTCTATGTGCATCTTATACAGGTTGGGAAACATGCAACTCAGGTTAGTGCTTTCCATTGTATTTCCTCTGCATGTGTGCATGGTGTCATGTTCAGTTAGGCACAAGTGGATAGCTAGGACCCTCTCTGGCTTTGCCTGTGCATGCACAGAGCCTTGTATATGAGCATAGCTTTCTAGAGTTCAAGGGCTATGTGGAACTTATTAAGATTTCCCATGGCTATCCCATTACTTGAATCTCCCTGTTAAATATCTGGCTATTCTATAACTTGCCCCAACAGGGTTGCAACCTCAGGTTAGTTGTGCAATTGGCATCTCTGTCTCTTAGAGATTGCTACTGATTATGATTATGTGTCTGAGTGTGGAATTTCTCCACCATTTGCTCCAAATCTAGTGAGGCCCTATGACAGCAAAGCAGCTGGCTCTCATGGCTTGCTTGCTCTTATAGACCTACTGCAGTGACAAACCTGGGATAGGGTTACCAGAGAAGCATGCTCCAAGAAGACCACAGAGTACATTGTTCATGCCAATGGTTTAGTAGGTTTTCTTGAACAAATGCTTTTCAATTTGTTCTAAGGCTTTGATTTCCAGTCTTGAAATAGTTGTTTGTGAAGTATGTTTAGTTTTATTGTTGGTTTTTGGAGAAAGTATTTGCCAAACTTCTTTTTATGTGAATACTCATAGACTTGCAGAGAATGGCAGTACAAAAATTTATTTACTTTGAATCTCAATTTTTAGCAGCACCAAGAATACACAGAAGTTTGAAATTTCACACCATCCCCATCCACTAGTCTCTAGAAATGGAAGGATGACATTAATTAGGTGTCCCATACTTAGGTATTATTTATCTCTTTCACAGTTCAGTACGATCCACCACTGCCTTTAGGGTTTTGACATGAACTCTTGGAATAGATTTCCACTACACACATCTTTTTTTCAGGTATATGTGTCAGGAAAATTCAGAACTTCGTTATATCTTTTGGATCAACTACTTAGAAAAACAGTCACCTACATGTAGTACTTTGGATCTATAGGCAACACAGAAAGAAATGAAGTCATGCAGCATTCCTCAGTACTACTGGATGTGTAATTCTTCATAGACTTTTCTTTGTCTCTTTCCAGTGGTACTTTTAGTTTACTGTCTCATCTTGCTGTTGTCTGTGGATCTCCTTCTAAGGTTTTGAGCTTCTTGTGGAACCTGTCTTATTGCCCTTGTATCTCTTACTCAGTTCTGTAAGTGCAAAAGATGTTCAATAAATGTGTCTTTATACTCCTCAGAAACATGAGACATAGCAATGTCAGAACTTCAGTATCATCTTCATAAAAAGTTAATTTTTATCACTTTCCCTGATCTCTATCCTCTAGAGTATTATTAGCAAACAATTTGGTGTTGTTTTGCAACATTTAACAAACATAATTTCAATTCTCAAGGAAATACAGTTGTTTTCTAAATGTGGTTACCATAGCAGTATGGCACAGATATTTAGTAAGATGTCCATTTTCCAGAAAAATTGAGCCTATCCAGGTTTTGTCAATCTCATGTCAACAAAATGAAAATCTTTTATATTTTTCTTGAAAATGATAATGAAATAAGCAAAGCACAAACAAAAACATACAGAGGGCAATGTTTAACCAATTAATAAGATTCATAAATGCTGTTCTCTTTTCCTCTTTTATTGTATTTCAGGGTGTAATGTGCTTTATAATTTTGGAATAATTAATTGAGTCTGGAAGGCAACTAACATTTTATAAAGTATTATGTCATTTTTCCAATCTGACTCATATTTTGCATGATTCATGCAGTTTTAGTTTGAAAATTTAAAATGCTTTTTTTTTGAAAAATTATATTAGCACTGGTATAAAATGGCAAAATTTAATACCAAATTCTAGTAGCAATGCTTTCTGTTAATCCTCTTAGGAAAAAAAGATGATAATTACAATTTTGGGGGGTAGAAGGATACCAGTTATCTGCACTAGTTTTCAATGCAAAATAGATTGAAGATAAAATCATAGCACATTTTTCATTTTTTAAGAGAAGGGCTAAATAATTAGTTTTATATAAAAATAAGATATTCTAAACTAAATGTAAAGAAACTTTTGAGTTTATTTAGAAAACTTGTTTTGAAATTTGATAGTTTTGAGACTGTAGTATCTGAAATTTATGAGCTAAGGAATTGAGTACTTTCCTTTACTTCTCTGAGCCACAGTTTTCACATATGCTGAGAATAATGATATAATATTTGAATCAGTGCTTTCTTAGGAGAGGCGAACTCTTAAGGTTGCCCGAATAACTCGAAATTGGGTCCTTCTCCAATTTGTTCTCCTGGATTTATATGATTCTTCCATTTATTTTCAGCGATGTCACCTTCAACATCTACTTCTCTCTTAGACTAATACTGGCAGTAAGTATTAAGTGAGATAATTTTTTAAAAAGTATAAAAGTATTTAACAAAACCCAAAGTTCTTTTGTTTCCTGATGTTTATTGCACATGGGTTCCATAGTCTCGTAAAGTGTATACAAAATACCATTTACTTTGGACCTCAACCGTTAGCACAGAGAACAGGCAGAAGCTTTGTAATTTCACCCTTTCTACTGGGAAAGATTGACTAGAGCAAAAATGTCTTTATTGGATCAATTTTATTCAACTGCATCTAAAATTACAGTGTAATTAGACATTAGATCTTAAGTTAGATCTAAACAAATTAGAAAAATGAGAAATAAGTAAGTCTTTCAGTGGGTCCATGAGTTTTCTTTTACTGTATAACAAACCAACCCCTACAATGGTTGTTTTAAAATTACATTCATTTTGGTTCACAAGTGAAGGTGGGCTAAATGGATCTATTGATTTGGGTTAGAATTACCTAGCCTCACGTGGGTTTGGTTGACTAACTGCATTTTGCTGGCGGGTTGGCTGGTTGGTTTAGTATGGCCTCACCTACATTTTGGGTGACCCAGGAACATCTAAGCAATAGATGCTTATGTTTCTCATCATCTAGGATACTAGCCTGGATTTTTAAAATAGTAGCTGATCATATTTATAAAAGGTCATGCAGAAGTATTTAAGGGCTTTTAAGGCCCTGATGGGACTGACAAGTGGATATTTTCACACTCAATTAGCCCAAGCAAGTCAAAATAAAATCCAAAGTCTAGGGGTGGTAAAATTAAACTCTTGATGAGAGTATCTGCAAAGCCACATCACCAGAGGTGTGGATACAAACTGGGGAATAATTGCATCAATAGTTTGCAAGTGAAACTGAGGCAGGGTGGGGAGTGCAAAAGGACAATCACTATAGGTAATGAATGATTAGGTCAGGAAGATGGAGGCTGATTCGAGAGGAAATAAAATGCTAATTCCTCCAGAGCAATTTCCCCTCCTCTAACCTGTTGCCAAGGTCAACTGCCTCCAGGAAAATTTTCCTCCCTGCAAGGAGTTATTAATGAGTAGTTCCTGGGTGGCTCTCTTTCTGCCTGAGCGACTTCCTTCCACCCTTAGATCACTCCACCTTTGGTCACTGGTCAAGTAGGCACAATGGGAGGAGGGGGCAGGAGAACAAAAGAAATCTGAAATCTATAAAAGGGGAGGACACCCCCACTTCCTGGAGCACCAACTTGGACCCCCTCCTCTCTGGAGAGGCCTCTGTCCCTCTCTTTCTCTGTTTTATCCTTTATATGTATAAACATATGTATATATATATATAATTTTTTTAGATGTTGATAGACCTTTATTTTGTTCATTTATTTATATGTGGTACTGAGAATTGAACCCAGTTCCTCGCACATGCTAGGCAAGTGTTCTACTACTGAGCTACAATCCCATTCCTGTTCTACCATTTAAATAAAACTGTTTGCTCTTACCTCGAGGTTTCTCAGGTGTTGTCTTCAACACCAGAAAATGGGACTTGATTTTCAACAGTGGTATCAAAACATCACAAATAGAGGTAATGACCCAATAGCAAGAGAGAAAGACATTCTTATTTCCTAATTAAGAATGAGATGAGAATATCTTACAATCTTTTATTAGGGGATTCCTTCTCAACACAACAAACTTTTTTTTTTCTTGGCAGATCTTTCCAAATAAGTAGCCATAAAAGCTTTACCTTCCAATTTCCTCCAATGCTACTAAAATCTTCATTTCTTAAATTGAAATGTCTCAGATTTGGGGAAAGTATGATTATATGCTTTGGAAGAAACTTAGTCCCAGGGATAATCTTAGTTGATGATTCCAAATCAAAAATATCAAGACACTATCTCAAAAGATCACATTTGTATTCCTCAGTTATATGGCCACATGCATGCTTCTGGAAAAATAGTCAAGCTTTTTTTTGTTGCATGAAATTTCTTCATTGTGTCTGAAGTCTAGAACATCTATATTACTTAACTTCGGAAACTGTTAGGACTATTGACTTTATAGTAAAAAAGCAGTAAAAAATTCCAAGAATTCAACTAATATTGTTTTCCTGAACAGAGACTGCCAGATGTCTCTGGTGTCTGGATTTTTGACACTTTCCTCTAGCTCTTATATATCACCAGGGAAATAGCTCGATCTTAGCAATGCAATTTTTAAAAATTATTATCCCCTCTTTGGATAGTTCATTAAAACTAATGCAGACCCTGAGGATACCAATTGATATATCAAGATAGCCTGGCCTGAAGGAATCAAAATAACTCCAACAGTGTCTGAATTGCAACCAAGGTGTTCTGCAAGTTGGGACACATGAATCTTTAAAGGAAGTTACAAAATCATTTTATTGAATTGATGCTATTGTCTTCACTGTTTGTTATTCAATATAAGATTAATATATTTGAATCTGATGAACTACTGTTCTCCTAAAATGGAAACTTTTTAATTTACAAGCTGAATAAATTTACTTCTATTAAATGCCCAAGATAAATGGCATCTTGAAACTTAATCCTTATTTTCATGAAATAGAGGAATTTTGGGTGCATGTTGTTCAATTCTGAAACAACAAATTTATCATCCCTACAACAAAATGTTGCTGAAATATCCCTCAAAAGTTTTTTTTTTTTGTCTACAGAATCAAATTTCCATCACTCCCTCATTCATTAGCAATTTAGTATTTCCTATTTATGCTTCTTAAGATTCTATCCCTTTGTTTCACCCTTAAAACAATGGATTCTACATCAAAAGTATCCTCAAAAGCAGGGTTAAAAAAAAGCCTATTATTAAAAAACATTTTTTTTTTGTCTTTTTTAAGGTAGAGGGGAAAATGATAATTATCATTGATGTGAACTAAGACAATTTCTCTTCTGAAAAATAAATACATAACATAAAATTAAGCTTAAAAGTTCTTATTTCCAAAAGTGAAGTTTCTTAATTATAAGAATATATGAGATACTTCTTCATACATTTTTCAAAAAAAAATTTTCCAAGTGAAAATTTAAAACCTAAAAAAAAGGAGGAAAACAAAATGTTTTCACCAACTCATATGCTTCCCAATGTCAAAAATTGCCATTTCTTTTTTCTTCTCATCCCCTATCAAAGAAAATGATTGTATAGAAAACATATATGTATTATATATACATATGTGTGTATATTTATATATGTGAAATATATGTAAATTCAAAAGGTGCATCACAGGGGGTAGTGAGGTTATTCATGAGAAAGAATTAGCATTTGGGTGAGGAGGCATCCAGGTAGGTGTGGATGAAATTAAACATTTTGAGAAGATTATTTTTGTGCTGTAGGAATTTTGTCACTAAAATTCAAATACTGTAATCAATCACCTGTGATTCTGCTTCTACTTTCTTTTTATTGTTGTTTTATTGTGAATTGATTCTTTCAACTGGCCTTGTAGTTTCTTTTGTTGTTAGATATCATAGATGAAAGTTTGGAGAGAAGGGTTAAGAGCACCACTGAACCAGGAATCAGCAAAATTTTCCCATAGGACAAATCTGGTTGCCTGTCTGTTTTTCTAAATTAAGTTTTATTGAAACACAACCAATTTATATATTGTCTACTGCTTCTTTCACACTATAATAGCAGAGTTGAATAGATGCCAGAGAGACCTAAAATATTTACTCTCTGGTTCTTTGTAGAAAAAGTTTGCTGACTCATAATCTGTACTGAAAAGTTTAGAATGATTTTTTTTTCCCAATTTTTGGTTGACTGACAATTTCCCTATATTCCAAATTTTACATTTATTACATCATCATTTTTAAAAGTAAAACAGAAAGAGGAGGACTCTGTTGTATATGCCCAAGATATTTTTCTCTGTGATCAAGCATACATTTTATGATCTGCTTGGTAACTCTTTGCACATAACTGGTCTATGATGTACGGACATGACCTCAATTACAAGTTTTAGCAAATATTAAGATATAAAAATGAAAAGCAATACCTATGAGAATTTTGTAGTAAAATCACAAAACATCAAATACCAAAAAATACAGGGGCACGAAAACACCCACTGCATTATCTCACGTATGTGTGGAATCTAAAAAAGTTTATCTCACAGAAGTTGAGAATAGATTCATGATTATCAGAGGCTAGATTGAATAGAGAGGAAGTGTCTACAGGTACTAAGTTATGGTTAGACAGGAGAGGTAAGTTCTAGTGTTCTATTGCACAGTAGAGTAACTCTCTCTCTCTCTCTCTCTCTCTCTCTCTCTCTCTCTCTCTCTGTATATATATATATATATACATATATATATAAAACAGCAATGTATTGTATATTTTTATAAAGTTAGAAGAAAGGATTTTGAATTTTTACAAAGCAATGATAAATGTTGGAAGGAATAGATATACTTATGCTGATTTGAACATTATGCAATGCATACATGTATCAGAACATCACAGGGTAACCCCAAAATATGGACAATGTTATGTGCCAATTAAATGTCAACTCACAGTTGCAATTTTAAGGGAGATTATAGGTCTGCATGAGTGAATGGACTTTTTCTTTATAACTAAAATACATTAAGATATGGTAGTTATATTCTTCATTAAAAGCTAAATCCTAAGGAAATACTGTACCTCTTGAGAAAATCAGACATGGACTATTGTTTCATGTGTCTTTATTCAAGGTATTTACAAATGACTTACTGGATGTTGAGTACTTAAGGATGGTAATGGAAATACAAAGATATATGAGAGTCATGTACTCTAAGTTACTTATACCAAGCAGGGAAAGAATGACAGAGTAAATGTTATACGTGGCTGCTGGTCTACTAAAGGTCTGCACAGAATCTTATGTAGCCCAGAAGATAGAGGCACAAACCAGCCTCATGTGTGGAGCAGTCTTGTGAGACATGGGCTTTTTATCAGGAAGAAAAGTACAGGAAAGACGCTTCAGATAGAAATAACCCTATGGAAAATCAACAGACCTAGAAAAGCATGGCAGAGGTGGGAAGAACACGACATATTTGCAAATTTGTATGTAGCAGACACTCTAGGTGTTTGTCCTATCCATATTCATGCTGGCAGCTCCTTATGGCCAGCATTTAAGCTCTGCCTGATGGTGTCCCTGGACACAGGAGTCTGCTCAGACTGCAGCCTGGAAGTGTCAGGGTGTGAATGCTCTCTGGAACTACCCTCAAAGCATGACAGATGGGGATTAAAAAGGGAACCTTCCAGCACCCTTTCCCTTTGGGTCGGATAACTACGAGGTGTACTTCATATGTCACCCAGTGTCTACAAGAAATAGTGTGCATTTGAGCCTACGAAAATAATTGCTTGCTGGGTGGAGTGGTGCACGCCTGTAATCCCAGCGGCTTGGGAAGCTGAGGCAGGAGGATTGTGAGTTCAAAGCCAGCCTCAGCCACTTAGCAAGGCCCTAAGCAACTCAGAGAGGCCCTGTCTCTAAATTAAAATTATATATAAAAATAAAGGACTGGAGATGTGACTCAGTGGTTAAGCACACCTGGGTTCAATTCCTGGCACACCCCCCCCAAAAAAAAAATGGGTCAGAGAAACTTGCCAGATATTGGAAAGCTTTGTTTGTTTGACATTCTGATAAATTTGGTCTTTTCTTAAAAGTGATGAGAAGCCATTATGGTATTAAGTAGGAGAATGACAGAATCAGTTTGGGCTTTTGAAAAATAACCTTATAATAATGGAATGCAGAAGTGATTTCTCATATCTATAACTACAATAATAGTGTAGGAAAAAAATAATTAGGCTTCAAACAAGAAAATAGATGATATTAAGGGAAACCACAGACTTAAGAGACATTGTAGGACAAAAACATGTTGTGATGATGAGACTGGATTTAGGCAGTTTGGAGGGTAACATTTAAAATAAAAATTGATGCTTGAGTAGTCAAGACAAAGAACAAGTCAGGCTGAATTTCCTTTTGTTTACTCAAGAGAGGCATTCTGATGGTTAGTTGGAAAAGTAAACTATAAGAGGGAATTGATCAGCATCAGAAGAGTTGATTCTCTGTCCAGTGATCCAGAAAATACTTTAATGTCACTTTAATGTCAGCATAACTCCCATTTTTGTCATTAGACATGAGCAGAGGTTAAGGTAGGGAAGGGGGCACACAAGTGAGAAAACAGGATGCTACAGAAGTAGTATGACAAAGCTCATCTCTTTTTCTTAAGAAGACCACCGGAATGACTTTCTACCTGGGGATAGACTCCCTCTTCTCACTTACCCTGTTTTACTATGATATAGAAGATGAAATGATGGCTGTTTTGAAAGGATTGGCCACCATCGTATGCATTGTACAAATGGAGAAACAAAGGCAGAGAGGTGACCTGTGGACATCCTGGGGCTGGTATTTTTCATTGGAATCCCATTTTTTTACTGGATGTAAGCCTAATTTGTCACACATAGTAAGTGAAGTAAGTAAGGGGGATACCAGTTTATTTAACTGGAGTAAATGCTTTGCAATTGGCTGGGGCAATCGGATATGAAGAGGGAGAAAGGGGCTTGTTTGGTTGAAGCATTTTCACATGTGCCCAGCTCTGATGGATTCAGCAGACAGTGGAAAGACTACTGGGGGGATGAAGAGTAAGCAGAGTGACTACTGGCAAATGAATTTTATCCAATGGCTTCAAGGCTCCCTTGATAAACAGTTTCCTTTGGCAGTACATATGCATTCAACCTATTTTTAAAACGAAGTCTATGAACCTTGTCAATGGGGTAAATTGAAATCAATAGTGGCTGGAGAGATATATTCACTGCATGACAGACCAATGTACTTCTCTTCATTGCTAGTAGATATGGACCAGAGAGAGAAGGAAATCTCATTCTATCTCAGCGGTAGAGAGTTTCTACAAATTCTATTATTTTGTAAAATGTGCCACCCTCTTAAGCAAACATTTATTCACGGCCTTCTGGACCACGGGCTGTGTTCTACTTGCTAAGTGAACCACAGAGCTAAAGAACTGTATATTTTTGTCTATGCTAATTGCAGCCTGGCACAAGGATACACAGCAAGGTATGCTGGTAAATATTACTTTACTCTACTTTTGCTCTTCCTCATGTAATTTATTGCCTTCTGAAGTATAAAGTGATTTACTCATTCACTCTGTTTACTCTTCATTCCCCTCCCTGATTGTTTTTTCACCTGTTTCCCAGGCATCCAGAAGAGAACCACAGTAGGTGCAAAATGAATATTTATTGAACGACTCAATTATTATTCCTAAGTGAGTCATAGGAGATGCATTTTAACAACAAGAGCTATTTTTTGTTCAAAGCTGTACTTGAACATATGTTTATAGGTGTTTTGAAAATTCTCAAGCATCACTTGTTCATTAAAGTATTTGAAATGTGTTTCCTTACAATCTTGTTTAAACTAGTTCAAAAATAAAGGTAAGATTTGCTTAGGAAATGTAAAATATCACTTACCTGTTCGAATGTTTATATTCCTAATTAGCAAAGTCTAAAGTTATGGTGTATTGTTATGGTGAGAATAGCATATGTGAGAAAAAGAAATTCTGGTTGCTAATACTAATGTTCTCACTCTCAGGTAAGCATTTGAAAAAACTTTTTTTGTTATTCCTTAACCTTTAGAGATGTTTAATTTATGCCTACAAGATTCTTCTTTAACAGTGTCCTTTATTAGATTCTAGGTGTCAATTACTGAAAAACATCCTTAGTATGACCTTCAGAAAAATGAAGACCAAGAGCTTCTGAACGAGGCATGGTGGCCCACACCTGTAATCCCAGTGGCTCAGGAGGCTGAGGCAGGAGGATTGCAATATCAAACCAGTCTTGGCAACTTAGTGAGGCCCTAAGCAACTTAGCAAGATCCAGTCTCAAACAAACAAACAGAAACAGGCTAGGGATGTGGTTCAGTGTTTAAGCACCCCTGAGTTCAATACTTGGTACCAAGATTAAAGAGCTTCTGGCATAAAGCGTAGGATTAACAGATTTATGGGATATTCAGAAAAAATTTCATTTCTGGATAAATCTGCCAACCAGTTACCATTGAATTTATAATTAATACACATAAAATAACTAAAATGTTTTCAGCTTAAACTAATTCCAGTTATAGCTAGTTTATAGGGGAGTACTATGGTCTCAGTTTAATTAAATATTTTATATAGGAAATTATTCTCAGAATATTGAAAACTAAAAAAAAAGTCTTTAGTTTCATTGTATCCTCAAGGACAGTTAAAACAATATGAGGAAAAGCAAATGAAACAATATGTACATTTTTAATAGGGCATTAAAATTTGATTAAAATTTGATGGGATGCCATGGAGTAGAATGGTGAACCAGATCTTTTCTAGAGGGCTTTAATTTAATTTTTAAAGCAAGCAAAAATCAAGCAGACCAGCACCTCAACTATCTTCATTTCTCCTACCCATCTCCAGCCTTTCCTTTCCTCAGCATTTTCTTTGGTTTTTGGATACCACTATGGAATTACAAAAATGAAATTCACTGGGGAAAGACTCAATGGATGGACAGAACATGGTGTGCCCATAAAACGGAACATTACTCGGCCATAAAAAGAAATGGAGTATTGATTCTATACAAGAATAAACCTTAAAAGTATCATGCTAAGAGGCCAGGTTCCAAAGGCCATAAGTTGAATGATTCCATTTATATGTAATGTCCAAAATAGGCAAGTCCATGGAGACAGAAAACCAGTTAGTGGTTGCCAGGAGCAAAGGCGAGAGAGGAACAAAGAATGACTGCTACTGGTTTCTTTTTAGGGTGCTAAAAATGTTCTGTAATTAGAGTCGATAGTTGCACACTGGTTGAAATCCACGGAATGTACATTCAAAAAAGATGTGTAATCTTCCCTTATTAGGTGAAGTGCTATGTCACTTCAGTAAATTGGTTTGATGATATTATTCATGTCTTTTGTACCTCTAGTAGTATCTTGTCCTCTCTCTATTTCTTAGAATCTTTTCATCTATATACTTATCATATTCTTTTTAAAATATGGTATATATTGATGCCTCCTTTCAGTTCTGCTGGTTTTAATTCATATATTTTGGTGTTCTCCTTTTAGGTACATACATATTGAAGATTTTTTCCCTCTGAATTGGCCATTTTTATTTCCAAAGAAAGTTATACCATGGCACTTATCAAATATTACTGAAAACTGGTGAAAAAGAAAATATTAAAATATTTAAAAGCAGCTAGTCCTGATGAAACAAGAAGAATGTTCAGCGACCTTGTGTCAGAAACCCTGCAGGCCTCTTTATCTCTGCAATACTCCTTGTCTACTTGGCCTAATATTTTAATAGTCACTCCTGCTTTCTTCTTCATGTTTACACGTTATTCTATTTTCCATTCCTTTACTTCTAATCCATCTGTTTTTATATTTAAATGCACTTCTAGTGTATATCTAGGCCTAGATTTTAAACCAATTGGACAATCTGCTTTCTAATTGTTCTATCTAGGCCTTTTCTATCATATATAATTAAAATTTTTATGGGGTTTTTGATATGGTAGGGTAAATTTATTCTTTTGCAGCTTGTTTTCTACTTGTTCCACCTATTTTTTTGTATCCTTTTCTCCTTTTACCTCCTTATTTTGACTTTATTTTGGATTATTTAATTTTTCTAAGATTTCTAGTTTATTTCCATGGTAGAGCATATTAATCTTATATCTCTTATTTATTATGAATCTGTGCTGAAGAAGTAGTGCTTTAAGACTTTGATTTTTAAAAATATTTTAAATGGAGAAGAGATTTTTTAAAAAAGTATTTACCAGTGTATTTACCATTTCTGTCACTCTCCTCCCTTTGAGGAGGAGAAGGGTTGGAACACAATGACCTGCTGCCTGTTTTGTGAGTAAAGATTCATGGTTGCCATAAACATTGATGTGGCTATGTTACTGTAGCACGCTGATTTTAAGTCCTTTGAGTAAAAACTAAGGAGTGGGATAGCTGATCAAATGGTGGTTCCATTCCAAGTTTTCTGAGGAATCTCCATACTGTTTTCCAGAGTGGTTGCACCAATTTGCAGTCTCACCAGCAATGTCTGAGTGCACCTTTTTCCCCACATCATTGCCAACACTTACTGTTGCTTGTATTCTTGATAATTGACATTCTGATTGGAGTGAGATGAAATCTTAGAGCAGATTTGATTTGCATTTCTCTAATTGCTAAAGATGTTGAACATATTTTCATATATTTGTTGATCAGTTGTATATCTTCTGTGAGTGTCTGTTTAGTTCCTTAGCCCATTTATTGATTGAGTTATTTGCTTTTTTTTTTTTTTGGTGTTAAGTTTTTTGAGTTCTTCATATATCCTAGAGATTAATGCTTTATTTGAGGTGCATGTGGTAAAGATTTTCACCCAATCTGTAGGCTCTCTCAGAACCAATGTAGGTGCCCTTCAACAGATGAATGGATAAAGAAAATGTGATGTGGAGCTGAAGAAATAGCTTGTGTTGGAGAGCGCTTGCCTAGCATGTGCAAGGACCTCAGTTTGAATCCCTGGCGCCTCAGAGGAGAAAATGTGATATATATATAACATATATATATATATATATATATATATATCATATATATATCATATATATATGAAGGAAATTCTGGCATTTGATGGTAAATGGATGGAATTGGAGAATATCATGCTAAGTGAAATAAGCCAAACCCAAAAAAAACAAAGGCCAAATGTTTCCTCTGATATGCAGATGTTAATTCACAAGAGGGGTGGTGGTACTAGGGAAGAATAGAGTTACTTTAGGTAGAAGGGAGTGAAGGGAGGGGGAGGGGTATGGGGAGACGAAGGATAGTAGAGTGAAATAGACATTATTACCTCATGTACATATATGACTGCATGACCAATGTGATCCTGCAATATGTACAATCAGAAAAATGAGAAATTACACTCCATTTATGTATGATTTATTAAAATGCTTAAATGCATTCTACTCTCATGTACAACTAATTAGAACAAATAAAAAATTAAATAAAAAAAGATTCATGGCTTGCAACCGCTCTACTCATTTACATTCTATATGCTGTGGTCTGAATGTGTCCCTCTAAAAATTGTATGCAGAAACCCTAACCTCAAGCTGAAAGTATTAGATAGTGGGACTCTTGGGAAATAACAGAATTAGTGCCTTATAAAAGAGGCCTGAGAGTGACCCCTGGCCCTTTCTGCCACATGAGGACATAGAAAAATAGCATCTGTGAGCTGGGCGGGCCAGCCCTCACCAGACCCTGAACTTGCAGGCACTTTGATCTTGAATTTTCCAGTCTTTTGATTTGTGAGAAATAACATTTTGCTGTTTACAAGCCACCCGTCTATGATATTTGTCTGATAGCAGCCTGAACAGACTAAGACATTATATGTGGCTCCTTTCTTCCTACAAATGCTGAGACTGAGAACTTGCACAAAGAATCCATTCGGTCTGTAGAATATAAAATAATTTACAATTTCTGGATCCTGAATGTAGATTCAAGTTTTCACCAGATATGATTTTCTTTTTTCCCTGTAGAATGTCCTTAACATTTGGATTATAGGCCTGCTGGCAACAGTTTCTACTGGTGCAGGCCCAGGACAGTTGTCTGTCCCCCCAGGACAGAGGGCATTTTCTCTGTCCTTTTCCACTACTGGCAATGGGTCTTCACCAGTACCCGAGAGATGACAGCTTTTGCTGTCCATCCCTTGCAGTCCTAAGGTTATTGTGTCTCAGGGAGGAAGGACCTGGGCAGGGCTGCTTGAGTTACTTGTTTTCATTGCTGCCCTGCCCTGCCCTGATTTTTGACACCATGTGAAAGTTTGCAAAAAAATCTAGAGGAGATGCAAACTCCACCCCTGTCTGGATTTCAGAAGTTCTACCCTCTTGCTTTCACCTACACTGGACTTTTGGCACCTTGCTAAGACTTTAGCTTGCAGACCTGTATGGTGGACCATATTCCTCCTGTGTTCTCCCCACATCTTCATGTAGGTGACTGCCTTTTCTTAGCTTTTAGGCTAATTGGTCTTGTGTAACTTCAGTGCTCTATGACATTCAGGAAACTAATTTTTTTTTACATTATTTGGCTTTCTTTCATTGTTAGGACCGAAACAATGCTCTTTCCAGAAGTCTACAACCTAAGCATACGCTAGAAGCCCATTATTTCTTCAAATATATTTTTCTAGTCTCCTTTTCTCTGGTCCTTCTAGGATTCTAATGTACTTTAGAGAGTTGAATGTTGTCTCCCAGATCAATGAAGCTTTGCTAATATTTTTCTGTCCGTGTTTCATTTTAGGTGGTTTATATTGCTGTCTTTTCTTTCTCTGATCTTTTGTTCTACAGTGTCTCATCTACTATCTATCTTTTTCTTGAGTTTGTTTTTAATATTTTTTCTTGATTTCCAATTTGTTTATTTGTATTTTCCCTATCTTTAACTCAGTTACAATATCTTCTTTGTCAAAAATTGTTCATTGAAATAGAAGATATGTGCAATTTTATCCTTTTAACATGTTCAGTTCAATATGTTTTGGCAAATTATACAGTCATGTAACTACCACCACAATCAAGGTACATTTTCATAAATTAGGAATAGTGAGGTCATATAACCTTCAACATAATAAAAGACATTTTAATCACTTCAACCTTCAACTTTGCAGCAAATCCCTCATCTCCATTGTCTTCTCTTGATACCCTCTGATCTCTTTCCTGTTCCTATAATTTTTCATTTTCTGGCATTTTATGTACAGGGGATAATGTAGTGTGAAATTTTGTGTGTGTGGGTTCTTTTACTTAGCATAATATTTTGGACATTCATTCCTGTTATTGCATGTATTAGTGGTTCATTTCTTTTAATTGCTGAGTAATACATTTGCCATTTGGATGTCTTTTTTTGTTAATTTCATTATCTCTGTGATTTCCAAGTCTTTTAAAATTAACCACTTTTTTCTCTCTCCCCAAATTTAGTCACATATTCCTTCTCTTTTCATACCTATTATTGTTTTTTATTGAATCCCAGACATTGTAAATTTCATGTTATCAATTGCAAGAGTGCATCATATTCACTTAGAGACTATTGGTCTTTTCTGGGGGAGATTTTCAATTCTGGCACAGCAGTTTTATTCTGGGTCTGTTTCTTAACTTTCTAGTCTATTCCACTGTTTATTTATCCACTAATTCATCCTTTCCTCTCATCACATTGTCTTAATTACTATAATTTTATTCTTAAGTCTCAAGTCATGTATGGGAAGTTTCATTGTTCTTTTGATCAGGGTCTTAGAATTGCTTTGGTATTTACTCTTCTTTTTAGCATTACTATCAAATTCCATAGAACAAAATGTTGAAATTCCATTTGGGATTGCATTTTGTTGTATCTTTTTACACACCAGTGCTAATTTGCATATTAATTATCATGCCATGTTCCACCATGTATACGGTTCTTCTAATACATGTACATAAATATGTATAGTATAATTTCAATATCTGTAAAAATATATATACACGTATATACAATTTAGATCAAGGTTTGTACACACTTCAAGTTCTGAGTACTAAATTTCTTTGTTGCTCTTAAAAATGACAAAGTTTAAAATTTATTTTACAATTGTTTTCAGCTGTTGTATGAAATTCATTATGAATTTCAGTTGTTCAAAATTTATTATGTTTTTAATCCTATATAAGGAAAACTTGCACTTTTTTATTAATCAGAATATTTTAGGTCTAAATGTATTTTTAATTTTCTATATAATCAATTATATTATTTTCAAAGTATTATAACTTGTTTGCATATTTTCAAATTTTATAATGTTATTCTTTTTCCACTTTTAGGTAGTATTGTGGTGAAGTATTGATAGTAGGTATCCCTGTATTATTCATAAGTTTGAAAGCACTGCAATTAAATTCCAATGCTAAGTTTAAAATTTGTTGTAGCTTTCCTCAGACATTGTTATTTTAGCATAGCTTAAACAGAAGCTCACAAGTGTCTGTACCGGTTGCCAATGCTGCAGCATGACCACACACTTGAAACCTTCACTCCTTATGATTAGTGTTTTTTATATCTGATAACAAAAATCTGATAACAATATATTCATTCATGAATATATTGATTGTGTTTTCTTCTAAAAGTTTTATTATGTAACCTACTCCATATATACCTACAACCTGTCTGAAATTAAATTTTTTGTGGTATATATATAGTTCCTTTTTATTTTTTTCAATTCATCCAGTACTATTTGTAGAGAGACTCCATTCCTTCCATATTATCTGCACTGTCATTTTGTCATAATTCATATGGCCTTGAGTTTGCCAGTCTGTTTCTGATTCCTTCAGTGTGTTCCTTTGATTATTTGTCTACTTTGCTTGGATGTCACATTGCCTTAATTACTAAAACTTGATGGTAAGTGTTATATCTTCCAGAACCTTCCTTGAGATTTTTCCATCTTTTCCAGATACTCTTGACAATTCTTGTCTCTTTCAGAAAGTCAGTTTGTCACTTTCCAAATTTCCCTGCTGGGATTTTGAATCTACAAAGCAATTTGGAGAAAAATGACTTTCACAGATTGAGTTTTCAAGTCTGTGAAAACAACATGGCCTTCCACGTAGTTTTTAATTTTAATGTTTTCCCTCAATTTTTATTTTGTTTTAGTTTTCTTTGTAAAAAGGTATCTTTCATTAGATGTATTCTCAACTATCAGATGTTACTTGATACTGTTTAACTGGTGTTATTTTATGATCTTACCTTTTAATTATTTATTACTGGCAAATAAAAATACGATTGATCACTGAATGGTGACCTTGGATTTAGTGATTTTGCTTAATTACCATATTAACTCATCATTAGTAAATTATTTATGGATTGTTATAATTTTGATGTTGATAAATTATTTTGGATTGGTCTACAGCTACAATCAAATCATCTACATTGATAGTTGCATTGCTTTCTTTCAAATTCTGCATGCTTGCAGTTTTTCTTCTTGAATTATTGTGCAGGGTAGGACCTCTAAGACAATGATAAAGTGGTAAAATATATCATTACTGATCTCAAAGGAAAGATTTTATTATTTAATCATTGGTGTGATAATGATGTTTTATAGATGCTTTATATTTAATTAAGAAAATTGCCTTCTATTCCATATTTTTATAAACATGTTGAATTTGATTAAGTATTTTGTAAATTTTACATATTTGGAAATTATTCTATAAATGTAGTGAATTACATTGATTTTTAGAGTTGAAGCCACACATATTCCTTCAGTTGATTCAGTTTGATGGTAATTTACATGTATAATTTATTTATGAATTTGAAGAGGTTTTTACCAGGGTTCATGTCTCTGTCTAACTTATTTATATTTATCTTATTGGGGTTTAAGGATCCTTGGAAACTATCCCTTGATGTCTTTAAACAGTATGGAGTAAATCTCGGTTATTGTCACTTCATGAGTTCTTCTGCTACATTCTTTCCTGATTTTTCTTATTGGACCTCAATTATACACTAGACTTTGTACCATTTCTCATAGTTTCCTCCGTCTTTTACCGCTTCTTTCATATTTTGTGTTCCTATGCTTTAGCCTAAATATTTTCTAATGACTCCCTTCTATCACTTATTCTCTCCTAAATTGTTTTTAATATATAAACAGCCATTTACTCATAATAATTCTTGAATTTTATATATGTTGAATTTAAGTTTTGCTTTTACACTTATTTACTAAAATTCTCCATTTCTTCCTCTAATTTCTTGAGTACATTAGTAATTGTTATTGCAAGATCTATTTCTCCTCACCTCAATACCTAGACTCCCTGTATTTTCCATATAGTTCTCCTTTTTCCTTTTAATTTTTTGAGTTCTTATTTAGCAACCCTGGTTATTTTGGGTTGAATACTGAGCATTTGTTTGAAAACTTCCAGTATAATTTGATTCTCTGACTCATTTTATCTTCCTCTAGAGGATATTTACTTCTGTGCCCTTCATGTACGTAGGTGGAAGTAAATCACCAGTTCAGATAGGGCTTCATTTTTTGTGTGCATATTGATCTACTTGGGTATAGCCTTTCCCCAATTTCAAGTGAAATTCTGAAATGTTTGTAAGAACCCTTCCTTCTAGGGATATCCTAATGTGGAATTTTTGTGTCCCAGCACTATGAAATTTATAAAGCTTTGTTTAGCTTGTCAATTACTCTGCAGAGGCCTTCACATCTGCAAATGCCTCAATGGGAACAAATGAACCACATATCTGACCTTTCTTTTTTCTTCTCTCTCAGATTTTAGCCACTCACACTCTCGTTGCCTCCTTATCCCGTTGATGTTTTAAACAGATCTACCTAGATTTTGTCCCTAGCTTTTAGTTGTTTCCATCAGAGGGACAGTTTGAAAGAAACTTGTCTTCCGATGCTAGAAACATCTGTTGAGGTTTTAAATTTCACTGTAACATTTTCTTTTGTACTAATTATGTATATGTGTATGCACATACATGTGTGCATGCAGGAATACATACACATGCTTCCCAGTCATATTTAATAATCTCTTGTGTATTTATTAAACTTTCCATTTTTTTTATTTCATTATCACACATATTATTCTACAACTAATCTTCCAAGCCTCTGCCTCTCTGATGCCATTGTTTGCAACTTCTCTATATTATAGTCATAGTGGTTTGTTTTCTCATTTCTTTTT